>NC_141597.1:58249462-58993212 GCF_047967505.1 Dipteris shenzhenensis | reverse complement strand
TCATGATCCCAATCCTGGACTCTCCCGTCCGAACTGCCATTCAAACTGCCCGTCCTCGAATGAGCTCGCCCTGATCGTAGACCTCTGAAGCAAAAGTCTTTGAGACTGAGGTGCAGACCCCTTCGCTCCGTCCTACTGCGGGGGACCACTCCTCTGGACCTCTCCCTGGGAGAAGGTTGCATCGTCGTCTGATGTCTGATGTTGAAAACATGTGCTCCTAGATCAAAAGGATGTCTACGAGCATGATCGTGGAGCCGGTACACATTTCATTTCAATATGGTCCAACTCATGAGGACGGGGGTGCCGAGAACAAGGCTCTCCTGTGAGTGGGTGCCTGTTCCAGAAAGACTGCCTTATGTGACTTTGCTGGGGATTTGGAGGACGAATAGTCCGTGTCTGTGCGACGACGTACTAGGGTGGATACCGGCTCAATACCGATCTTCCATGCTCACTTCATCATGAAGGAGACTTACACCCCAAACACAGCTCCGCACACTTTTGGAGGGGCCAGTAGTATGCCTGCTCCACCTTTGACTCTAATGGCAATCTAATAACTCCTACCGCCAAACCACACATCAGCTCCTCGCACGTGAAGCTCAGTTGAAAGTTCACTGTCGCATGCCAAAGTTGAAAGGTCCAACCCCTGTGGCCCCATCCACTCGTCCATCATGCGTGAAATCCGATCTCCCATAATAGCATCAAACACCTCTGGGGACCACTTTTCCAACCTTGTGGAGGCAAACTGGAATCTCCATATGGGATGTGTCTGAGAGCCCACTGCACTGATCAAACCCCCGTTCAAAGGCTATAGGATCATGAGCGTTACCTCCAGTGGTAGAGGTTATGAGTCCGAAATCTCTAGATATAGTAGTTCTAGGGTCCTAACCTCCAAAAGTCCTGTGGTAAGGGACGCTCAAGCTGGAGGTTGGGAACTGCTGACCGGGAGGACGAGCCCTGTCCCTCAAGGTCTCTCCCTAGATGGACCGGATGCTGCGATGAGGAAGCAGAAGGGGACGTCATATTTCCCTTGTCTGTTGGCAAGGGTGTCGAGGCGGAAGAACTTGCTACGGAGGTGGAGAGGGGGGCGGTGGGGGAAGAAGGGGAGCGAGGGGTGGAGAGAGGAGGGCAGTGATCATAGCAAGAGGAACTCAGGGGGGAGGGAACGGAGGAAACCCTAGAGAGGGGGGCAAGTGGAGAGAAAGAGGGGGAGGGATCTGGAGGGGGAGGGGAAGGGGGAGGGGGAGGGGGAGGGAGAGAGGGAGAGGGAGGAGGAGGGGTTAGCAGGACCGCAGGCCCCCCTACTGGTTAGGCTCGTCGAGGCTCTGGATCCGCTCTTCCACTGCCGTTGTCGGGCTAGCATCCGCAGCTTCCGCCATTGTCGCATCTAGAGCTCCTGGGGCTTGCTGCTAGAGCAAGGGTGAGTGCAGATGCTGAGGGTGGTGGCCCCTTCCGTTGGGGGAGATGGCTCTTGCTGTTCCTCCTCCAGGGCCTCTCAGTCAACCCTGTCCCTCTCTCTACGATTGGCCCTCCACCTGCGGCGCTTGCGAACATGTTTGCTTGGTTTCTTTTTCTTTTTAACCTGGGTCTAGTCCCCTTCTGAGGGGGTAACCCAGGGGGTCTGAGACTCCTGCTGCTCCTGCTTGAGAAGGCGTCAGACTCTGCTTGCTCTCTGCGAGGGTAGGGGAGAGGCACTCGGCCATGGCCACGAGGGCAATCTCTGGCTAAGTGACCCATCAGTCTACAACGGAGACAATGGCCTGATAACCCACTCGTTGGCGAAGTGTACCCCCTCCAAGGGTCTCTAGAAGAATCAACTCTGGAAGGGACTCTGGACTCTCCACCACCAGTCTGATCCTGGGGACCCCGTCCTCTGCTACCACTGCTGCGATCGAATCTGGCGGAGACTCGAGCACTGTGCCAAATGCCCGACCAATGGAGGGAAGGATGGCTCTGTACTCCTCTGGGAGCCCTAGGAAGCGAAGTGTAACCGGAAAGCAGGGAACACTAGGGCAAGAAGAACCTTAATAGCTGTGGGATTCGAGGGTGCTGCCATAGAGCCCCTCTGGCCAAACCAAGGGTCACCACCAAGGTTTTTCTTTCGCCTTAACAAGCACAAATACTCCCACTGCAAGAAGGAAGAAGAAAAAAGAGAGGAGTGAGGAGCGGCTTCAGAGAGGGAGGCGGTGACAAGACAGGTGAAGGAGGGAGCAAGGACAT
The DNA here is from genome assembly GCF_047967505.1 of Dipteris shenzhenensis. Lineage (NCBI taxonomy): Eukaryota > Viridiplantae > Streptophyta > Polypodiopsida > Gleicheniales > Dipteridaceae > Dipteris > Dipteris shenzhenensis. Next base: position 58,990,995 of record NC_141597.1, on the reverse strand, counting down.
GGAAGGAGGATGAGGGCAAGGAGAGCAAGGGGAGGTGGGGGAAGGCGTAAGAGCAAGGGGGACGAGAATGCGAGGAGGGAGAGGAGGAAGAAAGAAGGAGAGAAGAAGGGAAGGAGAAGGCAAGAGGATGGAGAGGAGGCGGGGAGGGGAGACCGGCGGGGGAGAGGGGGAGGAAGGTGGAGGAGGCGGGGGAAGCAAGGGGCGGAGGTGGAGGCGACGAGAGGCGGAGCTAGCGGGAGACAGAGTGACGAGAGGCGGAGGGGCGGTACAGACAGGGCTGGCGGGGACACAACGAGTGGAGGGTGGAGGAAGCTAAGGCGGAGAGCGATGGAGAGGGTGAGGGGCTATAGAGAGGGCGAAAGGTGTCACGGGGGCGTGAAATTCTAAGTACTTTAATGTACTACAAGACCGTGACAACTTTGGTTTTAAAAGTCCAAGCGTGGGCTTAATAATGTGTAATTAAACTGTGTAATTAAACGCGGCATGGTGCCTAGCACATAAGCGTAATTAATCCCTAGGCCCAAAGGCATTCCAAGGAATTAAAAGAGTGGTTGTTGGGAAATGATGATGTGGCATTTTTAATGGGCCCCCTAGAGGGCCATGTACCTTCAGTGGCCCCCCTAGAGTTCCAGGTGGCTCTAGTGCCTTCTACATGCTCCTTTGCCATTCCTGGATCTTCCTGGGCCTTCTAAACTTCACATGTGTGCTTTTCTCTCTCATCTTCTCCCTTCTGCTTTGACTCAGCTGGCTCAAAATTTGGCTCAGATTGTACAAACAAATGCCAAGAAGAAGAAGAAATCAAGAAAGCACAAGCACGAAAAGAGTGAGTACACACATGCATCAGCTTCTCATGGCGGACCGGGGCGGGGCGGGGCGAGGCAATGGGGCGACCAAGGGAGGCGTGACGGCTCAGCAGCTCACAGGCGGCGCAAAAGCCGCTCAAGTGCTAAACTCGCCATTTTGAAGACTTAAGAAGGCGTCAAACAATACCCTGCAAGAGATATGGGAAAGAAGAGAGAAACTCAGATAATTACAAGCCGTGACATAGGGATCAAACAAGAATGCCCTTCTCTCACCAACTCTCTTTGGTCAATTCATTGATGAATTAGAAGAATAAATGAGATCCCACGTGACAAATTTCTGGTTATGCCTTGTATCTATTATATGCAGGCAACATACTCCTTGCAAAAGATAAAATCCTACAAAGCTACCTAGATGTATTGAGTCAAGTTTGTAAGCACTCAAGAACACAAGTGAACAGTATGCAGACAAAGATAATGATTATTGGGACTCGACACAAGGAGACATCTCTTACTTTTAGAGGGAAAGAACTTGGTTCCATAATACAAATACTTGGGGGCACATTTTGAGCGAGACAACTTCAAAGTAGAAGGAGCCCCCACAGGTGGCTCCGGCCTCTCTCCTTCCACCCCCCGCTCGCTGCTCCCCCACCCCCTTGTCCGTGACAGCCCCCCCCAATCGACCTTCACCCCTTCCCCACCCTGACTTGCTCCCACATGCCCCCTTAAAGCCAGCCCACTCTCTATCATTATCTTGACTATCCACCCCACCCCACCCCCAAACCTCACATAGTGCACCATTCTAGAAGGCACAATACGTCGGTTAGGTTTTTCAGCACATGGATCAGCATGGTTTCTACTCTGTATGCAGGCTGCTCTAACCAGCTTTGCCAAAAAGCTGGAAGACTGGACCTATGCTATAATTCATATAACAAGCTTGTGATCAATCATCTCGTATTGAAACAAAACCACAAGATTATAAATACACATACAAATTCTCAAATTACAAAAGTATGTATACTGTAATGTGGTGTTCGACTTGATGCAAAGGGATTCATAAAAGAAACAAGAATATTAATATAGGGAAAATGAGGAGAAAAAATATAAAAGGAGGGAGGGAGGAAAGGGGGTGGGGGGGAAGAGAGAGAGAGAGAGAGAGAGAGAGAGAGAGAGAGAGAGAGAGAGATACTTCTTCATCCAAAGATCTGCATATGTGATGCCTTCTTTGTTTCCTTGTCTTACACTTGACCCACAAAGATCCCTGGCAATCCCAACTATAAAGCAAGGTGCACCCCATGGCCCATATGTTACCACAGCATCTAATAAGTCTTCCTCATCATAAACTCCAGACTTCAATTTCAATCTTCTTTTCTTTGAATGCAAACCCTCCTTACAAAAGGGATGAACTTCAGAAATTGCCTGAATTGGCACACAATGCATCTGTTTTCTGAACTCCAGCTTACATTTTGGTAAAACATTTGCCAGGGTCCAATCAATCAGCTCAATTGTGGGCGTTTTTGATTTCGATTTTATGCCATGTTTGAGAGGCAGAACATAATAACCCTTTGTTACGTTCTCCATAACAGCATACCCTCCTGACGAAATAGAACCCTTTCCAAGCACAAGACTGAAAAGAGAAGTATTGAATTCTTTCATTGTATTGACCTGACCGCAAATTCAGGACAAATATTAGAAGAACCAATTGTATTGGAAATCAGATTTCTATGCTTTCTTTCAACTCACAAAATAGGTTAAATGCTCACATAAAATTGTACATGAAACATAGAAACCATATAGAAACTCAAACCTGTTTCTCACTCTTATGGAGAAGAACCCACACTAATATGTCGCTCAGCCCAACCAGGCTTTTTGCAACTTACAAAGCTTCAATACTCAAAGCCACAAAGGCTTTTAGATTAACCTGACATCAATAAACCCGACACACAAGTAGACAATAGTCGCCACACATGCGCATATGAGCTGCCACAGTAGTATAAGAAAGGCCAAGGCGAGCTACACAAGCTCTCCATTCATGTGCAGATGAACCGACACACGGTTATAGATGGAAGCCACACAGGCTGAAGGTAAACTCCAATACTTGCAGCTAGAGATGCTCACCCATTGCTGTGAGTCACATACACTCTTGAGGCAAGGTGACCTTAGTATTGAAGGCACATAGTAGCCACAACACACGCAGCATGCCCCAGAACTCACGAAACTCCAAGAGCACCCTCCACACCAGAAAGCTGCCACTATATAGATGAACCAGCCACGAATCTCCTGCTCAGCTTCTCTAATCGTAGACTTGTCACCAGCTCGTGGTTGACTCTCATGAGACGCCAAGAGTCGAATTCCCTTGCTGAGACATCGGGTGACGAGAGGGGCACAACCGCCTTATACCAGCCACGTCCAATGCATGCAAGCATGATTGCCAAGTGTCCATGCAACCCTCTAAACCCTCATGAGGTTTAGATATCTAGATAATTCTAACACCCTCCCATAAAGTGAGTGGGGAAAGAAAATACTGTCATTCACAAAGGATAGTAAGCCACTCTAAAAGCTTTACTGCAACAAATAAGTGTCCACACAAGACTACACAAATAAGAAGAAGCTTCTGAGCGAATTGTTGTCCACACAGGCATGAAATGCTGTCCACCGTCCTGCTGCTCCCTGCTGCCCTCCGTCCTGCACCCATCTCCCCTCCCTCCCTGCTGCCCTCCGTCCAGCACCCATCTCCCCTCCCTCCCTGCCCTTCCCTTCCCCTCCCTCCTCCTCTCCCTGCCAGCCCCTCCTCCCGGGCTGCTGCCCCTTCACCCACTGCTGCCTCTCCCGCTCCCTTCCCTCCCTCTCCCGCTGCTGTCCCCCCCACTCGCTCTTCCGCTCCACTCCCTCCCTCTCCTGCTGCCTACCTCTCCCTCCCTACCCCCCTACCTCTCCCTCCCTACCCCGCCCTTCCTCCCTACCCTTGCATCTTTCCCCGCCTCTCCCTTCCCCCCCGCTGCCCCTCCCTCCTTACCCCCTGCTCCCCCTACCCGCCCCTCCCTCCCTACCCCGCTGCCCTCTCCCCTCCTCTCCCTACCCCCCCGCTGCCCCTCCTTCCTATCCCCCTGCTCCTCCTAACCCCCCGCTCCCCCTACCCCGCCTCCCTTCCCCTCCCCCGCCCCTACCTTCTGCCCCCTCCCTCCCTCCCTCTGCCCCTTTCTCAGCCTCTGCCTCATCACCTCTATCCTTCCGTCCCCCTCTCCTCCTTCCCTACCCTGCCCCCCCCCCCGCCACGCTCCCCCCCCCCCCTCTTCAACCCCTCTAGGAACAAGAGAGAGATTTTCTCTCGCTGGCAACAGGTTGTTGGACGAACAAAGCATCTTCGTGTTCGTGTCGGCCATTCCACCTTGATTGACGAATGGGTTCCCATTCAGCCAATCCTCGACCACTTTCACCGACCGCAAAAACAGTTACCTTTTCCAAAGACGAGCTTCAGCAACTCAAGACAGATTCAGAGCAAGAGTATGCCACCTCACTCTTTGGCTTCGCAGCTTGTTGACTCAAACGGGATACTTCAGACACATCCAGATGTCGTCATGCAGATTGCTTCAGATTACTATGCCTCCCTTTTGACTGCAGATCCTGATTCACACGCCAGAGATGATGCTAGACAGGTTATTTGGCAGCATATTCGTATGTTGGTGGATAAAGGTATGAGAGCCTCACTTGATGCATGCTTTACCAACATAGAATTCAGGACCACTCTTACTGCCCTTCATAAGGGTAGTTGTCCAGGGTCAGATGGACTTACATCTTCTTCTTTTTTTATTTTTTGGGATCAGATTGGAAATTACATCACCTCAGCCCAGCAGGGCGTTTGGGACTCCGCTGAGATGCCGGACTCACTCTCAGAAGGTTTCATTCACCTTATCCCAAAAGGAGGTTGCAGAAATTTAGTGTCTCAGTGGAGACCGATCACCTTATTGGGCACTTTGTATAAGATCTTGGCAAAAGCCATCAGTCTGCGATTGCAACCCATCTTACCAGATCTTATACATGACACACAACCAAGCTTTGTCCATGGCAGAAGAATTTTTGATAATATATTCTCATTTTGGGAGGCTTCTGAGTGGGCTATGCATGAGGGCCATAGACTAGCAATTCTACTCCTAGATTTTGAAAAAGCATATGACAGGGTATATTGGGGTTTTCTAGAGGGAACCCTTATTTGCTTTGGATTTTCAGATTTGTGGATTAGAGGGGTTTCTGCTCTTTACAGGTCAGCCCATAGCCAGGTACTCATTGGTGGAATCAGGGGATACAGGTTTCAGATATCCAGATCACTCCGACAGAGATGCCCTCTAGCCCCCTTTCTATTCTTATTTGTGGCTGAAGCTATGAGCCTCTATACTAGAGCTCAAGCTGATATTTTTGGGCTGAGACTTCCGTTGAGACAAGAAGAGGAGTTGATGGACAATGAGCTGACAGATGACACGGCTACTTTTTTGGATGCCACTCCACAGACACTCACCTCTTTCAGGACAGCCTTGAATTTAAATGTTGTCCACAGAGAATATGAAGAAAGCTCCAAATCATTGCTATCCACATAGGATCAAGAAACTAAAGCTGCTGTCAAAGGGCATAGACATCACGATCATAATCTCCTGTTGGTGGGAGACATTTGGGGCTCACACACCAAATTTGCAGCAGTTAGCTCTTCGAGTGCTCTCGCAAGGCACATGTGCTTCTCCTTGTGAGAGGAATTGGAGCACATTCTCTCTTATCCATACTAAAAGAAGGAATAGGCTGCTTCCAAAGAATACCGAGAAATTAGTATACATCCATACTAATTTGCGTCTCATTTCCAAAATCAAGGAAAGGGGATTTGAGAAGATAGAAGTGACCCTAGAAATGATCAACAAGGAGAAGGATGATGATAGGCTGCTAGCGAGGCAAGCAGATACAGAGGTATATAGGCTGGGAATTAACCTTGGGATACCAACACTAAGATATTCGAATCTAGCACAGTGAGCACAATAGAGTGCTAGCCTAGCCCTAAGGCAAGGGCACTCATTCGTAGGATGATTGCCCATGCATAGTCCACAACACACATTGTCTCTCCCACGGAATAGGTGAGAATTGCTCGAGCCTTCCCTTGCCAATCCCCCCTTAGTTGTTGGACCACTCAGTTCATAAGGTTGGTGACTATTTCATTTATGTTTACGTCCTTAGGAAGTGGAGTTGCCTCCTTAGCTTCACATGTACTAATAGTTTTACCTATATGAGATACATCAGATGAAGCTACTTGGGACTTTTCAGTTTGGGCTTTATCCTTCATATTGTCAACTGAGAGTACATCGCTCTTGCTCCACAGCTCAAACAATGTGGGGTTCAAGGTAATGAGGTGATCATGAAGCTTGGCATCTCTTAACCCGATGAGGAAGCACGGCAACAATCGCTCATCCTCTTGTGAGGTTCACAGCAAGAGTTCAAATGTTTGAGCCTTGTAAGATACTCCAGTAAGGTCTCATGGTCCTTCTGCTTAACCACATACAGTTGATTGATAGGGCTCCATCTCGGACTAGTGCACGCAAATCCCACTATGAATGTCTTTCTAAGCGTTTTTCAATTGATTTCTCTCCCGCGCCTGGGGCGCTATACCATTGGTGTGCCTTGCCATCTAAGCTCAACCCACATGCATTAACCTTGTCTAAGTCACCTCTATCCCCAAACGTCTCACAAATTTGCTTGAACCTTTCTACACGGCACACCGGATCTCCCTCTCCTAGAAACTTAATAATGAGCTTGGAGATGGTGACTGGCCTAGTATCTCTTCCAACAAAAGCTGGCAACGTGACCCCCCTTTCTAGTGCTTGCACTAGGATCCTCATCGCCTCATCTGTAAGTACAATCTGCAGTGCACGATTTGGTGATGGGGCCGGCACGTTGCCAAAGTTGGGTGGTCCACGGAGTGGGTTGTAAAAATTCATGGGTCGCATAGGCACTGCATTAGCTATTCAAAGGCCACTTGGGCCTGGAGTTGGCATGCGTGGCGTGCTTGGCTGTATTGGTCGCACCGGTGAGGGCCTGAGCTAGGCATTGTCACATTAGGCACTGATCAATAAGGTGCAGCCGTGGGGTGGGAAATACCTTCTGGGGCTCCCTCCCAAGCTTGGTATTGAGGGGGGCAAAAAGCCATCGTGCACGAAATATGTTTTCCCCAAAGTCTGTTTGTTCAGTCTGTTTGTTCATTTCCTTGCCGGTCGGAACTTGGTGACCAAAAGATAGGTACCCTAGGCTCAAAAGCTCCGATACACGATGGCTCACCTTCATATAATTGAACATGAGGCCCTGTAGGATTCATCATTATTGTGAGTACTAGATTACTTTGTGTGCTTCCTAATGCAGTGGTCGGTAGAGGGCCATGCGGCTCCTCCGACACTCTTGTTTGCCTTGCAAAGGAACTAACCACGTCGGGGTAAGACAACCCAAACCTCCCCAAGAAGTTGGAGAGAGACTCCCTAAGCCGTGAGGCTGTAGTTGAAGGTGTGGGAGACTGGGGTCTGATTGAGATGGAGTTAGGAGCCATGGAGGCCCCGAGATTTGGATTTTCACCCATCTATGCATCGAAGCTCCTCGAGACTTCAAAGCTGGAACTGTCAGCTTGTGAAGGGCTGTGTACAGAGTATAAGCTCAGGACCGAGTTCCCGGATGAGGTTGATACTAGAGCGGTCACTTGGCCCGATATTACGTTGTTGGAGGCACTAACTTCCTGCTCTGACTCAGCTCCTAGGATTCTCCCAAATCTCAATAGCATGTAGGTGGGTCAGGATAAGTAGTCTCCTAGTTGGCCTCCCTATCTAGTTTCCACTCTTACCAGACAACAGGCTGACCCCACGGCGCTGGGTTATTAACCCGGAGTGCGGTGTGTTATACGCACAGCGGGTGCACTGCGTTAAAGCTAATGCAACATGGTTCTATTTTTGACAGGCTAGGGAGTAGGTTTGGGTGCCCAGTTGCCCAGTCTTAGAGATGTTATGGGTTCTCAAATTCCCTGGTGCTACTAAGTGTGATGATTCCCTTTGAGATTTTTATCTTGATGATTTTATGAACACACTCACCCTTCAAGTTAATTTTCTTGGAAGACCCATTCAGTTTTTCCGGGTGGTTGGTGGTGGTTCAACACATTCCAGATCACTAAATGACCAAATTTGACTCACAAGACTATGTTTACCATTGACCATTAACCCGGCATATGCGTTGGGTTAGTAACCCAATGTGCGTTAGGTTGTTGACCCAACGTGCGGGAGGTTGTTAATGCAACGGGTCCGCTGGCTTAGTAACCCGACATGCACTGGGTTAGAGTTGACCACTATTTCGGCCAAGATTTGGTACATTAATTATGCCAACTGGCAGATATTCTGTCAGGTGTCAATGTTTGGGGTGCTTGAGGACTGGTTTTCTAGTTCCTCTACCTACTAAATAACATGAAACAACAAAAAGGAACAAAAATAGCAAAAAAACAAGTAAGTTTGGACCAAAATGGAAGTTTTCTTCCCAAAATGGACTGTTGGTCATTTCCCAAGGCCTTGGAACTTCAACCCAACCATCCCCATTCAGCTTTTTCAGTGGGATGGAACTTCATCCAAGGTTTAGCAATGATTCTAAATACTCCATCCTAGATTTTGACACCTTCAATCCTCACAAAACTACAAAAGGTGGTGGTCATGCATACTTTTGGCTGCTGCTGCTCCCCGACTCCCCTGCTGCCCCCTCTCAGCCTCTTCCTGCCTCCCTCCCTGCCCCTCTCTCCTCTCTCCCTTCAGCCCCTTCCATGCCTACCTCTCCCTCCTCCCTCAGCCCCTCCTTGCCTCCCTTCCCCCGCCCCCTCAGCCCCCTTCCCCCGCCATCTTCCCCCGCACCCTCAGCCCTCTCCCCCCCCCCCTACCCCCTCACCCTCACCCCTCTCCCCCACCCTCTACCCCTGCCCCCTCGGCCTCTACGCCCATGATACAGACTTGGAGTATCCATAGTAGTTATTGAGACTTTTCCTCTTTGTGCATGATCGATCGGAAAGGGAAAAATTGCTGTGATTTATCCAGGGCTTCCTTGGCCGTTGATGTGTGAGGGTTGATGAGCCCCAAACTATCGAGGGAGTTGCCAAGCTTGCTGAAGTTTTTGATCGAAAGTATGCTTCTAAAGACAAGCAAGATGGGGGCAGAAATTAAGGGAATGACAAAAAAACCAGAATGCGTGAATGGCATGATAAACAGGCTGCAACGCCCCATTTCATAGGTGTCCGACAGTACAATGCCTTATGTAAAGCCATACAAATAGCCAGATGTAAGATTTGCAGCAAAGACAGATGTCATACCAAAAAATCAGACATTAAGAAGCATGCTTGAGCCATTATGGACAGCACGAAGAGGGCTAATTTGTACTTCAAATGTGGTGAGAAGTGGATACAAGTAAAACTGTAAATATGCAACATGAGAAATGTGGGGGCAACCAAGCTAAGCATGATTGTTGCCCCTGAGATTTTTGATGCGACTTACGAGGAGTCAAATAATGCTAACAAGGCATATCGAACTTCTAGAGAATTACCTTTCAGCCCAATGCTTGTCCTCCGTGCAAGTTTTCTACAGGTTTGCATCTATTTAGCATCATCTTGCTATGCCATTCCACACATCCTTACAGGCAGGAGATATTCTTGTTTTAGTTCCTTGTGCTGATGAGGTTGCTCCTGTCCCTTCAGATGTTCATGTGAAGGAGCTTTCTCCTATGGAGCAAGCCGTTTGCTGAAGCTCGTGCCTTACTCCAGGCTAATGCTACTCTTTTGGCTGAGATCCATCAGTAGCAACAGCCCCCTCTCTCTCTCATTCCTACTTCTTCACCTCTTGACAGAGGCAAGGGGATTATTGCTTCTACTCCTTCATCTACAAGGATCCTCCGCACACCTGCACCAGGAGCATCATTCAGAAATTCTTTTGCAGTTCTGGCAAACATGGCAGAGTTTGAGTTAGAGGAGTTTGTACCCTCTACCCTTGGGGAGCACCTTGTTCAAGGATAGAGCTTCCCCTTCTAAAGGTGTGGGAGTGCTTTCCCCAGTTGACTTCCCTCCTCTTAATAGGAGGAATTTCTCCCGAGAGAGGGATATCTCCGCTACCAAGTCAGGTAGGGATTTTTTATCCAGCCTCTTCCTCTCGTCGATGAGGATTGTCAGTTGGAACGTTCAGGGCCTCGGAGGTGTACCTCACCGCTGCCGTAGGTAGCTAATTCGTAACCAACTTACTAGTTCATCAAGCACAAACGAACAACGAATGTCTACCAAGTGGAGCAAGAAGAAAGTCTACCAAGGTGAAAGACAGAAGAGCAACAACACAACGTGGTTACGTGGGAAAGGACATAAAAGAGAAAATGCCGGCTGTAAATGAAGCAACTCGACATGCTATGAAGACATGCGACCAAGATGACCGTGCATCCCAAGCACATGTGGTGATAATGGAGGTAGATTTGCCACTGGTCACAAGATCACAAGGGCCAACCCATAGACGAAGCCAAAGAAGCCAAGAGAGCAACAGTTTTGTTAGAAGGAAAAGAAGAAGATGGCAATGAAGATCAGCCATGAACTGAAACAAAAAGAACCACTCATTGAATTGGGAGAATCATCGGGTCGATAACCAGAGAAGGATCAACTGATAGAGCAAAATGCATGATTAATTGAAGGCAACGAACCTAAAAACGAAAATGAAGCTGAATGACCAGCAAAGTAGACACATTAACTCAGCTTGGAAGAAGTTCCACGAGCTGAATGTGCCGATTTTGATCAGTCAACTAATGGAACTCATTACCCATTGTGCGAAATTCTTTTAGAATCCAGTCGTGGACCAACGACCCATAGCCACACTCCTTACATCATCGACAATCGAGGTGACCAAAATGGGATTTGGGATGAAGAGGTATCCATGAACAACATCGAAGTCCAAAATTACATGGTGAAGGGAGTGCAGATGAATGAAGGCTCATGGGCACGGTCTTGTACGGCCTATACAAGCGTCTACAAGATGCCATACAAGTCTGAACAGAGGCAGCCAAGAAAGACAGAGTGCAGCGAAATGAGGCAGCATTGGGCAACAATTGGGAGCTAAGGAGACGGAATTGGGCAACAATTGGGAGCTATCGGGAGGGTACAGCAGCAGGAGGTAGTGGGGAGGGGCAAGTGGCACTGTTAAGACACTATTGTGCACACTAGATTGGGTACTGCAATAGTGATATTAACTAGAGAGTAGCTAGAATGCGTACGGTATGGGATAAGGGTATGCCAAGAGACAAAGTGATACAACTAGCGAGCTGATAAATGGTCTATAGGTTAGTCAAGAGACCTAAAAAACTGAGATTCTAACAAGGGAATTCAATAAGATTAAAATGTCTGAATTGATACAGCTTATCAGTTGGTTAAGAAAAAGCCCTGAAAGAGTAGTCGTCATAAGTTAAATACAGTAAAATTTGTGTCAATATCCCAAACACCCTTAAGCACAAATAACCCATGTAACTAAGAATGTAGAAGAAGAAAGTGGAAACATGCTTCCTCTAAGAAATTTATCAAGAATTGTGATCGCTTCCAGAAATGGGTAGTGACGTCTAGGGCTCCTTCAAAGGGCCATGTGTATCACAAATGAAACCAGGCAGTGGTTTTTATAGAGGAGTCAAGGAGGCTCCTGTCTCTGTGGGGGATTCTGGTAACGGTAATTGTCTTTATCTGCTTCCAGATCTCAACTTCCAAGACAACCTACAAAGCCTTGGAAGCCCTTGATATCAGAATTTTTTCGCCAGCGAATAGGCAAAGGAGAACGTGGCTAGATCATTATTATCAAATTGTACAAGACTTGGCCCTAACTGTGAGTATAGTGGCCACATGGGGGCAAATGCTAACCATCCCTGGCTTAGCAACTCCTCTTTATTTCCTCTACTTAGGATGCTCATCATCACTTAGTCTACAGACTACAAGCCCACATCAAACTGTGAAACACCCATGCACGCTGACTTGAGGGAGACTAATCAAAGGCTTCAAGGATTTAACCGAAGCCAGCTTCGATGCTCTATTGTAATTTATAATAAGGCTCCTAAAATTATCCATCATCATCACAATACATTGTTAAGTTTAGCAGCCTTTGGAAAAGTGTAGATCAGATTTTGGACTCTGAATCATCCGTGCATTAACAACAGGTTCAACTGAAGCCTGCTCTGAGTCTTTGAAGACTTTGTCTACAAGGCTGTTCCAAAGTTCTGAAATTTTTAGCAAAGCATCTTTCGTTTTCATAAGATTGGCCGAGCATATTTCACGTGTTCCATTAGTCTGCCTCAAGAAGCACTACGTGAAGGCGTCAACAAAGGGTGTTCGTTGGACTACGTAGAATGGAAGACTATTGGCGATTACACGTGTCAAAGGTGCATCGGGGTCTCATGGCCAAAGAATCACGATGGAACCTTGACATGGCAAAAGAACACTCGGTTATTAAGGTCCCCTATTTCTTCTAGCTCTTGGCTCGGGATCCAATGACCTACGAAAATGTCATGAAAAGGCAAGATCTGCAAAAATCTAACCTGCAAAGCCAGGGAAAAACGTACGAAAGCGTAGCGTATATCTAGCGAACACCATCTGGGGGGTGTTGCTTGGCTACACCATCTGTCTCGTTTCACGAGACCCAGCTACGGCAAGATCTTACTACGTCTTACTAAACTTTGTCAATTAACCATGCGACACAACGCTTCAAGGTGATATCCTCTTTCCTTTCCATATGAGAGGTTTATCCACAGCCCAAGCGAAGTTAGCTCTGTGTGTGTGAGCACGCGCGCGCGTGAGATCATTCAAAAAAAAAAATGCGTGTGTGTGTGTGTGTGTGTGTGTGTGTGAGTGTGTGTGTGTGAGAGAGAGAGAGAGAGAGAGAGAGAACTCCCATCCTTTTCATTCTTTACACTCGATCATTGAACGGCTGATATTTTCTGCCGGAAAATGAATTCGCACATGCTGTAGATTTTGGAGTGTGGACGAAAACCTTCTTAACATTCTATTAACCTGCCGATTTCTAGTTTAGTCACAATAACACAATAGAATTGTCGATGCCACGGCAAAGAAAATCTACGACAGCGTCTCTGAATTATCCCCAGGCCATAACTTCGCTTCCGTGGCATGCAAGGCGAGAATGAGATTACGGAGATTCTTTTTCCTCTCTTACTCTTACAAACGTGGGTACATTATCGTGTATCTAAATCTGAAACCTCGCGAATACACCAAAATGCACGTGCCGTAAACTCTTCTGCCGTAGCTGAAACGGCTTTCCAAAATCTTGTCACCTGCCACTTGACGAGAATATGGAAGAAGGACAGAAAAGTTCACGAACGAAACTTACTTGCATGTCGTTTAAAATGACAATGCCACCAGCACTGAAATCAGCTGTCACACATAAATCCAGAGGCAGGTTTATTTTCACGGACAGATTGTTTGCAACCTCGTTGTCGAGCTCAAATTCGTTAAGCACCAAAAAGTCCGTTGCGGGAGTAACGAGAGGATCTTGCCCCTCTTTCACGACGTTATAACGTACAAGGTATGTGAAGAAGGAAACGATACGCCTTCCGTTAACGACCCCCGACGAGGGACACAATACGTCAGGGAAACCAAGCTCATAATAAGAAACACCTTCTCCCATGTTGAAGTAGCTGGAACCAGGAACCACACACCTCGTTAACAGCAAAATAATGAGCACTCTACGCTTCGCAACTTGTAAAACACTCCGATCGTTGCAGCAATCCTACTCCAAGGATTCGCGGGATGCTGTGGCACGAAGAAAACGCTTCACACCTTGAGGAAAAAAGGCGAGTTCTAGTAACCTTACGAAAGCGAGCAACTCGAAGAACGAAACAGCATGAACAGCGGAGAAGCTGGAGAACCGCAAACACGAATCTAGTACTTGTGTTGAAATGAAGAACTTCCCCCGTCCCTCCGGCCCCCCAGGAGGGAAAAAAAAATCATCTCCAAGTCCAAAAGCGGATTCGAAACAGGAAAAACGAATGCTGTAAGGCTCAAGGACAGACCCTACAGGGATTACTGCGGAAGCGAAACGGTTATACAAAAGCACGACAACGAAATAAGGGATGCGAATGCAGGAGAGAAGCAAAGAAGCTTACGGAGAGGAAAGGAAGGAGGTCGAGTACAGCGGGAGGAAGAAGGGGAAAGGAGGAGGGAAGGCGGGAAAGATGAAATAGGAAGGTTTTGGCTATGGCGGTGGGGCTGGAAGGTTTGGCTATGGCGATCAACAGCAGAGGTGGCGGAGAAAGGTGGTAGTGGACGTGGGCCTGGAAGCTATTTAAACCGGCCTTCATTCCATTCCTTCAATATCCTCTCATTAATACCCCTTCCCTTGCCCTCTTCTAGATTGCTCTCCACAAGCTCTCCTCGCCATCGGGTGCGGTGGCAATGCCTGCACATTGCGCCACCGCTGGCCAATAGAGTCCATAGAGGCTTTGGTGGTCTCTTTTGGCCACCAGTGGCCAATCACCTAGCAGTCATTTTCAAACTGATCGGTGTGCGCACCTGCATGGCTCGGAAACATGCCCAAAGTCCTCTCCTCAGTAGCTTGAGTCTTCGCCCACCTAAGCTCATTGCCCATGTTCAATTCCCTCTAGAAGCTGCCTGTTACCTTTGGCCATCCGCGGCTCACCCCTCGTAGTTGGCCATGCATGTGTGGGTGGGTGGGTTTGTGTCGACATCCTCTCTCGTTCCTCCTTGTTTCCTCCTCCACCGAGTTTCCCTACACTCCTCCTTGTTTCCCCCTTGTTTCCATTGCTTCCTCCTCCACCTCGTTCCCCTACACTCCTGATAGTCGCCCAGTCCTATGCATTTAACTCAGCACATCACTTTTGACATGGAACCTGGCCATGCGCTACATAGATTTTTAAAAAACCCTTGAGTTTATTACTCCCCAAGCCTTCCACATAAGGGATGGTCCTAAGTCACCATTTGAGGGCGACGTAGGTCCCCAAATCCTTGCCCTCACATGGAAGGCCTCTAGATAACCATGCTATGAAGATTACAATTGTCGGTTCCCTTGAAGCACAAAATGTTTGGCATGGCATCATCTTCTATGTCATGTTTGATTGGGCATCATCTTTTCCACATACCCTTCCTACGTCATTAGCTAGATATTCACAAACTCCTGCATAGATGATCTCCTTACTATTAATTCTTTTATTGCCTTTTTAAGGACTTGACTGCATTAGCACAATTAGGTGGAAGGGAAGGGACAACTTTAGGACACCCTACAAGGATCCTCCAAGGTCAGCAATGCACATGCATGCTAAAATATTATGATGACCAAGTGGATGCTTCACTTTCAACGTCTGTGCCCAACATCCACCCACAATTGGAAGCAAGTGGAATTGCCCTTGTACTCTAAAGGGACGCTATCTTTGGTTAGAAGAAAGTGTTGGTTCAATGGGAAGCACTTGGTAACTTGTGCTTCTGAGTGTGAGGATGAGTAAAATATACACCTAAATGAAACAAAGACCACTATAAGTAGTAGCCCCCCAACATTTGTGAAGGGTTGATTCCCATTAGGATGTTGAGACATTAGTCAAGGATAAAAAATGTGGATCTCGAGGAAAAGATGCAAATAAATCATGTAGCCTTATCCCCAAGTTTCAAATGTCACATAGCCAATCACATCCTTCTTATATGGTATTTAATAAACAAATGTCACATAGTTAATCACATCCTTCTTGTATGGTATTTAATAAACAAATAAATCATGTAGTCTTATCTCTCATTCAAATGTCATATAGCTTCTTGTATGGTATTTAATATTTATGAAGGAGTTGTATCAATAGTCACTCTTTGGTACTATCGTTTTGTACAATGTCTATTTGTGTTAAGTAATATTTTAAGTTAACTTTTGTAAGGATATCTGGATCTAATAAGTGGTTTTATTTTGTGAATTTGGGTGGTACAAGACTCATATCAAAAAGCTAGGATATTAAAAAGCAACAACGCAAGTTCTACATGACATAAACATTGGAGTTACTAAGTAAAATGAATTTATGAAAATATCATTCAAGCGAGGTTGATACAACTCTTTTGTAATCTTTATAATTGGCCAAAATTAAGTAGATAAAGACATAGCTAGACGCACAAGGTTGTTATTTTTCTTACTTAACATACATGAAAATGTGGTCTTCTAACTTTCCTAATACTGCATAGGTTGATACTCAACTAACCTGGCATGCAAGTTTGGCATTGAAGCATGTCCATATCTCTTGTGCCATATTGCAAAAAGTGACCTAGGTTGATATCAGCTGACATGGCATGCAAGTTTGGTACTGAAGCATCATTCTGCTTCTTCAAGTGATGGAACTTGCTTTTGTATAACAATACTCTGATTAGGTTTTGATATCCATATCAAATCAAATAATGATGGCTTGGACTATCTTGGTTGACTTCATAGTATCTTTTACTTACAAGTTGATTGTTGATATCCTTGACTCTAAGTACATAGGCTTGACCACATTCATGGCACAAGGCTTAATAAGAATAGCCTAAAAGGATTTTCAAGGCTTAAAAATGCACACAATGTGTCAAAAAAACAGGCAATAAGGCTTTAAAATGAGGGAGATATAAGTTACTCACTCATATTATGCAAAAATCTATGTCTTCCATGAAGTCCACTCATTATGATGTAGGTGCTTGAGTTTTAGGATATCTGATGAGTGTGGAACTGCATGTGAGTAAAAGGATTGATGCAGTTTTAGGATATATAACGAGTGTGGAACTGCTCACTAATTTTATGCAAAAATCTATGTGTTCCATGAAGCCCACTCGTTATGATGTAGGTGCTTGAGTTTTAGGATATATGACGAGTGTGGAACTGCATGTGAGTAAAAGGATTGATGCCGATAAAAACTAGTCAAGTGAGCTCAAGCAAGGGCTTAGATGGCTTTGTGGAGTTGATCCCCCCTATAGATGTGCTAATCTATTCGAGTTGATGAAGAGGCTTCAATATGCAAATGAAGTGAATCCAATTTAGGAGCTCAAGACAATGAGTTACAAAATGTTGGAATTTTGTGTGATGTGACGAGCACCTAAATCTTGAGAAGCCATTAATTTTCCTTTTTGGACCATCAAAAAATTCCTCCTGAACCAAAAGCTATGGCAAGCTAAGGTGATCAAAAGTGGGTCTAAAAGGATGATATGTCAAATTTAAATGCACATGTAAAGTGTGTTCATATGAAGCATTGTGCTGGTGGAGCATAGATGTGACATTGCACTGCTATGTCACATGGAACGTTAGAATTTGTGCTCAGCAAGCTATAATACCTAGCAAGGGGTCACTATATGATGATATAGTAGTTGATTGGCTATGCTGCCCCATGTTATTGATGGCATGACACCTATTAAGATACCCTAGTTCATGGTAAAATGATGACATGACCTTATCTACCACGTGTCGCTAACATATTCCCTTATCTACCATGTGGACGCATGATGCCATGCGTCCGTCTTCTCTCTCCTAGATATTGCCGGCTATGTAATTGCAGATCATTGGCTCCCTAATCTATGCATTTTCTTGCTCCTTGGCTACATCTTTACATCAAATTTTCCATCTTTTTGCATGTGATTTGTTGTCAAAGTTTGTGCCTATTGCTATCTTCATTTTGTTGTTCGTTGCATCACCTACAGTAGTATGCTTGCATTTGGCCACTTTGCTTGCCACATTGAGTTGATTACATCTGATTGTTGAATGCATACTTGGTTGATGTAGAAGGCTTAGTTGCATCTACATTGAGGTCTCTTGTTGGATTTTACTTTGAAATCATTGTAAGTCATCTAGTTGCATTGGTAGTTGCATTGTTGCTAGTTGAAGGTTTTATATGGCTTTGGTCATGATTTTGTTGCTAGCTTGTATATAGTCGTGTGCTTTGTGGGTGCTACTTGTTTGTTGGCTATGTGCTATAGTCACTACTATAGCTGCTTTGTATGTTGCCTAGTTGATTCAGACAGTGATTTTCACGACACTTTGAGCATTTCTTGCACCATGTCTATGACTAGCAACCTCAATCTGGAGGCATCTGCTAAGCTAGACAACTCCAATTACGGCACATGGAAATACGAAATGGAGACCATCCTTGCACTTCAGGATAAATGGGAGTATGTCGATGGATCTACACCTAGACCATTGGGTGATCCAGCCACTAGTAGCTCTGCTCCACCTATTGTCACAGCACCAGCAGTAGGATCTACAGCTAGACAAATAGTTTTCGCACCTGTAGTAGATCTTGCCATTGCCTGAGCTCAGGCAGAATGGGATAAGAAAGATAATTACACATATCATCTGATCAAGTAAAATGTGCAAGATGTCATGCTAGGATAGCTCAACACTATCAAGACATCATGGGATATGTTCGCAGCTCTCTCCGAGTCGAAGAACACTTCAAGGATTCTCACACTGAGAAACCAAATCAACCAGATTTTTCATAATAGTAGCGAAACCAGTCATGCTTATGTACTCTGGATCAAAGACTACAAGAATCAACTTGCAGCCAATGGGAGGGACTATGAAGCCAGTAGAAATGGTTCAGGTCATCCTAAATGGACTAGGAGAGGGATATGAGAATCTAGTCCAAAGTATTGCCATCCAATGGCAAATTCCAACACTAGAAGAACTTCAATCAGTCCTACTTGGTGAAGAACTCATGACTCGGGCCGTTCAAGCATGCAAAGGTCATTCTAATGATTAGGCATTCACAACTTTAGACAGAAGCAGAGGCAGAGGTACATCATTCTAGAAAAGTGCTCATCATTAGCAACAAAATTAGCAAAGTCAGAATCAACATCAGCATGATCCTCATCAACATCAGCATCAGCAAAGAGGAAATCATTCCAATTGAGAAAGATTCTAAGGATGAGGGAATCCATCTACCAATGTGTCAAACATTCAATGCAATTACTATCATAAGTTTGGACACTATAAAAGAGATTGTCATAAGAAGCATTACGACCAAGGCAGTCAATCTAGTAGTAATTGAGGGAATTTTTGTGGCTGAGGAAATCATCGTGCTAGACATTCTAGTCACAGTCATTTTGCAAATGAACATGGGAATATGTTTCTTGCAAATGAGAAAATGCAGCAAACTGATGCAGTGTACCTAGACACTAATTTCTATTCCAATGAGAATTTCAGCTATCAAGTTGACCAAGTAGAATAGGATCCTTGGTATATCGACAACAGTGCATCATCTCACATGACAAATCATTAGGAATGGTTCACAAAGATGAAACCATTATAAGATCAAAAGAATGTCATCTACACAGCAGATTATACACCAAATCTGGTTCAAGGGACACATGTTATCCCTATGAACAATTTCATTGTACAAAAGGATTGGTGAAAGATCTACTCTATGTTCCAAAGCTCAACAAGAACCTCTTGTCAGTAGGTCAAATGACGGAACACAACTATCGAGTCATCTTCGACGGACATGAATGCACTATCAGAGATAAATCCAAAAGATCTTAGGTAGTAGCAAAAGGTGTCAAGGAAGGACACTTGTACAAAATGCTAGCTACAATACCAGAGAAGCATGCCATGTCAAATCAACTGCAACAAATGCCACTATATGCAAAATGGCATAAGAGATATGGTCATATTAATTTCAAGTACTTGTTAGATCTCAAGAATCAGAATATGGCAATTGGGATTCCAAAGCTACATTTTCTTGGAAAACTTTGTGAAACATGCTACTTCGGCAAATAAAAGCAAACCAACTTTGGTAGAAGCACCTCTCGAGCATGAGGTATTCTTGATTTGATACATACAGATGTATTGGGTTATTCCCAGACCCGCAACATCAATGGTTCACTTTACTGCTTGACTTTCATCGACGACTACAATAGATATTGTTGGGTCTACTTTCTGAAGTGTTTTCCAGATTTCAAGAATTCAAAGCCATGGTAGAAAACTAGACATGCAAAAAGATCAAAGTCATGAGATCAAATAGAGGAGGTGAATACATGTCCAGCATTCATGAACTTTTGCAGAAGTCATGGCATTCAAAGACAATTCACATGTGTAGATACTCCTCAGCAAAATGCAAGAGCTGAAAGGAAGAATGGTACTTTAGCAAACAGTGCTAGAACAATGCTTAGTGAGAAGCATCTTCCAAATCAGTATTGGGTAAAAGCAATAGCCACTGCAAACTACTTGCTTAATTGGCTTCCTAACAAACCGATACAAGGTATGACTCCTTATAAAGCATTCATTGGAGACAAGCCACACATTGGGCATCTTCGCATATTTGGTTGCATAGAATATGCTCACATACATGATGATCATCGCAAGAAATTGGATGCAAAGTCACGCAAATGCATCATGGTTGGCTATAGTGAAGAAAGCAAAGCACACAAATTGTATGATCCCATCAACTGCCACAAGGTCATTATCTCCAGATATGTAATCTTTGATGAGGAATCAGAATGGAAAACCTCAAATACACAGGAGATAGACGCACTGATTTTACAGTCATCTACAAAATGGGTTGATGAAGAAGAGCAGAATTGCCAGCAACACACCAAGAAGAGCCATAGTAGCTCAAACGGTCTACTAGGGAAAGTAGATCACTAGCCAAATTGACATATGCTAAGAGAGGCAAAGCAATTTAGGTTGAAACCACCAACTATGCTCTTATGAGACTACCATCATGGCTACAGAAGAGCTAGTGTACTTCGAAGATGCAGTAGACAAGCCAGAATGGCAAACTACTATGAATGAAGAAATGGATGCTTTGTATAAGAATAATACTTAGGAATTATGTGACCTTCCACTAGGAAAGAAGGCCATAGCAAACAAATGGGTATACAAAGTGAAATACAATCCAAATGGAAGTATTCAAAGATACAAAGCGAGACTAGTTGTAAAAGGATTTGCACAACAATATGGTCAAGACTATGATGAGACTTATGCTGGATCCAGTAGCAAAGATGGATTCCATACCATTCTTGCTATCATTAGTGACATTCAAACAAATGGACTGTGTATCAGCTCGATGTTAAGAATGGATTTCTCAATGGTTATCCAGATGAGGCAATCTACAGGCAACAATCATCAGGTTATGTTGAACCAAGAAAGGAGAATAAGGTTTGCCATCTCAAGAAAAGTCTCTACGGCTTCAAGCAAGCACCCATAAGTTGGTACAACAGAATCAACAAGTATTTTGATGATTTGGGATACATGAAATCCAATGCTGATCATACTCTCTACTACAAAGTTCAAGGGGAAGACATTACTATTGCAATTTTCTACGTAGATGATCTGATTGTGAGATAGGAAGCAAGGATAACTTCATCAAAAAACTAAAACAAGACTTATCTGTAAAGTTTGACATGAAAGATCTTAGACTTATGCATTGTTATCTTGGAATTGAGTTCTGGAGAGATTCAGGTAGCACATTCATGAGTCAGCTCAAGTATGTTGATAGTCTCCTGAAGAAGTTTCATATGGCAGATTGCAAGATTATAGCCACTCCCATGGAACAGAGTTTAAAAATTACTAAAGACTCAGAAAAGCCTACAGTCAATGACAGGTATTGCAGGTAGCTCATCAGATCTCTTATATATTTGACTATCACTCGGCCAGATATTTGTTATGTAGTAAGTTCACTTGCACAGTTTATGGCAAATCCAAAACCATCTCACTAGAATGCAGCCAAAAGAGTCTTGAGATACATCGTAGGTACAAGATAATTCGGGATAGAATACAGAGGAAGTCAATGGTTGCATGGATATTATGACATTGATTATGCTGGAGATCATGAGACCAAGAGATAGACACAGGGATATGCATTTTTTCTTGGTCAAGGTGCTATATCATGGTTGTCCAAACAAACAGCGAACTGTTTCTTTGTCTTTGACTGAAGCAGAATATAGAGCACTTACTACAAGTGCATGTGAGGCTATATGGCTCAGAAGACTATTGTCAGAAACAGGTTACTTTGATGAGTTAATGCCAACAACAATATACTGTGATAATAAATTGGCTCAAGCATTGGCAATGGAATCTAGTATATCATATCAAGACAAAGCACAATGATGTCAGAGAGCACTTCATCAGAGAAAGTGTTACTTGGTAACATCACACTACAGCATTGTGATAGCAAAGAGAATGTTGCAGACATCTTTACCAAACCACTCAGTAAAGAGCTTTTCGAGAAACACCAACTAGCTCTTGGTTTGATGCAGAGGAAGGACATTCCCATTAAAGGGGTGTGATGGAATGTAATGCTTAGTCCTTCTTTGATTCCCTAGAATCATCATCTTGATGGAAGGCCTACTTCATGATGTTGATCTTGAGGGAAGGTGCTGAGAGTTCACGCTCAACATCATGTGATCATGTGTGCATAGAACCATCATGTGATCATATGTGCATAGCACTAACCCAATAGAGTGCTATAAAGGAAAGGGTTAGATGTCCTAACCCTAACCCTAAATGGGTTTGTATATATTCTACATTTTCAACTAAATCTAGTGTACAGTTAGTCATTTGTGGTGTGCTCTCTAGCTATGCCCTCTCTCCTCATCTCCACTCTTCTCCTCTCCCCTCTTCATATTTTGTCAAGTTCTACCTCTAGAAATTATAACTCTTAATAGAGTTGTACTATTTAGCACCATAATAGAGTTGTAAATGCTAGTTAGCACTGATATTAGAGCTGATAAGACTAAAAAGACTGAAAAGTGCTCACACACCATGTGCGCACACACCAAGCATGGTTTGGCACTGAGTTCCATGCACTCTCATTCTCTCTCTACATAGCCTCTTCATGCAATAGGCCAAAGGTAAGTGCACATACTTACCAACAATAAACCTTCTCAAAATATTTATGAAATAATTTTTTCATAGGAGAAACATGCATATCTCTCATTAGATTTTCAAGGTCATTAAGGAAATGTGAGTTTTGCATGGCTTTGTGTAATGAGCACATAGCATTTATTTTTGTGTGATAGATTTGTTAAGTGCTTACTATTTATCTTGTTGTATTTTGTTGAGATTGATGATACATACTACAAACAATACACACCATGTATTCAATACTAATAGTACTCTAAACAGTACTATATATATTAGATTTGTTAGAATTGATAGCTAGACAAGTACATACTATGTATTTAGCACTAATAGTACTATGCTCATAGATTGGCTAAGTACATACTATGCACAATGCATACAACAAATTCAAAATTAATAGTACTCTCTACAGTACTATCTATATAATTACATTTGTTATGTACATAATATGCATTGTACATATTGTGTATTTAGTACTAATATTACTATAAGCAGTACTATATACATAGTTAGAATTTTTAGAATTAATAGTTAGATAAGTACATACTATGTACTCTGCACTAATAGTACCCTAAAAGTACTATATAGATAGATTTATTTCTAAGAAATACTATATACATAGTTAGATTTGTTAGAATTAGTAGTTAGATAAGTACATACTATGTACTCTGAATACCTTTTTCATATATCATTTGATGTAGAAATGTTGCTCATATATTCTTGGACCTTCTTGAGGGGTTCTAATCTAAATCTTAAACCACACACACACACACACACACATCCTATCCCTTCCTCCTTTTGTTTAAACCCTTGTTCCTTTATCTTCTCACCTTATCCCCCCCCCTCCCCCCCCCCATTCACCCCTACGTCTGTTAATTATCCCTAATTTTTCTTATTTATTCTCCCTTTCTTTAATACTTTATCCCTAATAACGGTTGCCTATTCTCTCCCTTATTCCACCCTTTCCTCTTTTTTATTGTTTTTCTTAAAATTTTCTTACCTACCTCAAAAATTTCCTTTCTTTTTATTTAATTCTTCTTATCTTCTTTCCCTTATTTTCCCTTTTTATCCTTTATTAATGGCCTTTCTCTACTTATTTTTCCCCTACTTTTCCTTAATTATTCAATTTGTTCACTATTTTTTCAATCTCCTACTTTTCCATTCTCTAATGTCCCCCTTATTCCCTATATTCTCCCTAAATTTCCTCTCCTAATTTTTATATTTTCTTTTCTCCTAATTACTCGCTAATTTCTCCATGATTTCTCCCTACTCCCCCCCCTCGCCCTCCCTTCCCCCCTTTTTTCTATTTTCTCCATCAATGAAAGACTTGGAGAACTTGCAAGAACACAAGTACTATTTAGTATTCAAAGTATTGCAACATTACCATTAGTTAGTATTCACAATATTGTAGTCATAGTTTTATTCACAACACTACAATACAAGTATTAGTTACAATTCATAGTACCACCATATGTGTGAATAGAAATAAAGCTATTTGATACTATTCACAAGTACTATGTAGTATGGATTTAGGATTGCAATACTATTAATGCAAACAAACATATTAAATAGTATTCACAATACTAATACTATACTGTCTATAGTGTATATAATATTCATTGTGTATGTAGTATTCAGAGTTACACTCATGTACTCATAGTATTCACATGTGTGTATATAGCATAATGCATGTGGTATTCAAGGTATTTGAACTATGTATGATATTCACAAGTATAATCCATGCATGCATACAAATATAGTGCATTTAATATTCAAGATACTAAAAATCTGTATGATATTAAGTTCCAGATGCAACCTGTGCCACAACGAAAGAAGGACAAGAGCATCTTCAAATCGAATGAGACATGCATGAGCACATCATGGGGTGTCTTAGAGTAGTGGACGAGGATGACTAAGATAGTACTAAGAAAATGTAGTCTCATTGCAAGGAAACAACATTCCACTTATCCTAGAAAATGGAAAATGTATTTGAGACTATGCTTCTTTTAGTAAATCCCAAACAACCACTGTGCTTGTTTTTGTAAATCCCAAATGATAAATCCCATGCTTGTTTTTAGTATATGCTAAACAACCACCATGCTTGTTTTAGTAAATCCCATAACTAATCCACAAATCCTAAATGAATGAATTGTATGTCATTCATCTTGTAATAATAGAAGCAAACCACTGTGTTGGTGGCAGTTAATATCCTAGCGTGCAACCAACCACCATGCTAGCAACCACTTATCTTGCACTACCGCCATGCTATCCTAAATGGATCATATTATTCCAAAGTGCTATACTAAAATAATCCCCTTTGGGCTGGTTCTCTTTATCTATTGTCAGATTTCAGCCACTGGGCTAGTGACCACAAATTCTAAACGAATGAATTGTATGCCATTCATCTTGTAATCCTAGTGTGCAACCAACCTCTAAGCTACAACCAACTAGTGCAATACTATAATGAATCACATTGCTGCAAAGTGCTATTCTAAATTAGATACAATGCCCAAGTAAACTTTGGAGAACATTAATAATTTAATAGATTACACACAAATACATAGATTACATGTCAAATACTCCTTTCCTTTAGTTCCACATAGATAATATTCAAGATACTAAAAGTATGTATGATATTCACAAGTACACTCCATGTATGCATGCAAATAGAGTTCATATAGTATTCAAGCTTCTAGAAGTATGTATAATATTCACAAGTATACTCTATGTATGCATACAACATAGTGCAAGCTACTTAAAGTATGTATTCAAGCTATTTAAAGTAAGTATAATGTTCACAAATGTGAATGTAAAAGTAGTATTAGTTCACCATATTATAGTCATAGTTGTATGCACAATATTGTAATACTAGTATTAGTTAGAGTTCACAGTATTGCCATACATGTGAGCAAAAATAGAGCTATTTGATACTCTTCACAAATACTATGTAGTAGGAATTTGACACTGCAATAATACAAGTGTAAACAAACATATTAAACAATGATACTATACCATTAGGAAAAAGGGAGCTCATTTTGGGGCCTTGTAAGAAATTCGTTATTTTCTCTTTTATCTCTCTTCTAAAATGTGGAGAAAGTAATACATGTTAGTTCAGGACTATAGGTGTGTCAGTCCAGGGAGGAAAAAAGAAGTCCTTTCAAATAATTGAGAAGACACTGCATTAAACTCTCCATATAGATTCTGCATCTCTTTCGACAACATTCTAGAGGCCTCTCATAAAGAACCCATCACTAATCTATTTTTTTACAAATATTTAAATGGTTAAAATGAAAGATTAACGATGAGTTTTATAAAAAGCAGAGAAGATGAAGAACCAACACTCATGAAATGGTTGTGTGCAACCATACTTTTGAAAAAGAACCTTAAAAGAAGTGACTACACCATTTGCACATTGATTTAGAAGAATAATATGCACCACTATAGAAAAGAGGAAAGGTTCCACTTGTAAATGCTAAGCGAAAGGAAACATGAGAGAGTAGGCTCCCAGCATATCAACTTATGGTGCGACGGACAGATTTACCCAAAATGTCCATTGAGAAATTCGAGCTCTCCATTTTCTAGTCCAACAATGCTATTGAGGTTTGTGCGTGATGAGAACAATGGAATTTATGGATACATTTCGACTTAACATTCAACTGCAAAAATGTACAAGACATTGTATGTCCGAGAAAGAATGGAGAAGGCGCAAGAAATGTCAATAAATTTAGACTTAAAAGAGCAGCTACAAAGGGAAATCAAAGAGCATTCAAAGACAAAGAATGACCTACAAAGAGCAAGAATGAAGAGAACAGTTCTTGTTGGAGACAGACAACAAAGCAAGCGAATGAAAAAAATTGCGGGGTTGAAAGAAGGGACCGAAGGATGTAAGCAGAGAGTACCAAAAGTCTTGTTTAGCCATTGTATTTGTACATGTGTGTCTTTCTTGCAAGCAAATCTGTGATATTGCAAAGTGTACTTGTTGCAGGGAAATTTTGAGACCTCAAAAAGAAAACATTGGTCCTAATTTAATTCATGTCAAACAAATGAAGGGTTTAGTCTCCACTATTGTTGCAAAGAATATGACGGAAGAAAAAAAGTTTAAGAAGGTAAAACGTGAAGTTCTTGAAGACTTTGTATCAGAAAGTAAAGCTGATGTCATGAAAATTCAAGAGGCTCTTGATGTGAGCAAAGTGAGCAGAAAGGGATATGCTTCAATATTTAAAGTCGTGTCATCAACATTAAAAGATCAACAGATAAAGTGTGTGTTATTACCAACACTAGCAGGAACGAGGTCATCTCATCCAAGAAATTAATAATTTCATTGGACAGTACTTTCATATTGAAAGTGTTTATGAAAGTGAAAAGGGAAGCACTACATATAATGCTTGGAATAATATTTTCGTAGATCTTGAACAATTGTAGAGACTAATGGTTGAGTTCCACAATAGCACATTCGAAGAATGTAAAGGAGTTTTGAAGTTTGTTGTGAAGCTCGATGAGTGTGAAATTGTCAAGGAAAAAAAGATAGAGAGAGTTTCTATCACTTTGATGAATTGAGCACTTGATCAATCAATCACAAAGTCCAGCTCAAAGTACTTCAGTGTCCAATAAAAAAAGCACGTATAGTGGTTGGGCTCATTTGAGGTATGCAAACTATCGCCTTCCAAATTAGTCTTTGCTTAAAATGTTATAAATTTTATATCACATATCTTGCAAACCTATGGTTTTAAATTACAGGTGAAGACTGAGGACTATGCAATACTATATTGGGTATTTCATCAAACACACATACCATCAATTATAAAGAGTCAAGTCCAAGGACATCATCTTCATGTTCCAGGGAAGGGTGATTTTCAAAATGAATGGCATCTGGTAGGTGACCTGAAGTCACTGAAGTGTATGTTCAGATCATTCCGCAATGGTAGCACTTCATTGATGTTTTACTGAACAGTGCTTGTTCTTGTGCCACATTGGAAAAAAATTCTTGTAGTGGCGCTTAGTTCTGCAATAGATTGCGCGTTGATTATAGTTTGATTAAAATAGCCAATTGCTCATTGAGATGGCTAGGTGGGAACTAGCTATTTAAGTTCCACTCAACCTCGTCCCCTCCACATTGCTCCACCTTTGTTGTCTCCACCACCCTCATCGACTTCACACTGCTCTACCCTCATCTCCACAACCCACTGCTCCACCCTCATCTTACTCAACCCTCCTACTACACCTCCTACTCTACCCTCATCTCCACCCTTTGGATACACTAAGTGCTATGTCCCACGTCTAGTTCTTTATGTTCTTATTCCTAGCTATCTCCAAAGCAGTCGTAGTTCTCTCCCATGATTGTTGGTTGCAAGACTTGTCGGCCAGGCAATCTACCCAATCAAGTCTATGTGAGATTAGTGTTTGGGTCCCATGGGGATGAAGTCATGGTCCACATTCACAAATCAATCAAACCGTATAAATTATCACGTCAGAGTTTGGTCGAGGTCAAGCAATGGATCAACTTGAAGGGCATACTTGGAAATGAGCAGAGCATTTCTTACAGAGCTGAGCTCTTATTTTGACAGAACACCACCTTTTTGTAATATAATATTGTTAATATATATAAACTTGTTATGAATTTTGGTCTTATGAATCCCTGTTAAGATGTAGGATTGCCCTTAATTTTAAGGGCATTAAAAAATGTTTTGCATGGATCTAGCTAGTGGGATTGACCATGCCACAATGCCTACAATTTAATTTAAACCGTCATGGTGGTCACATACTAGCCAACATGGTGGTTGCAGTAGGTTAAACAAATGTAAGCTTGTTAATTTATATACAAACTTGTTATAAATTTTCATCTTATGAATACTAGTCTTATTTGAAAAATCCTGATATTGATTTAAGGATTTCCCTTAATGTATTTAGGATTGGTCTTAATTTAAGGGCATCAAAAAATATTTTGCATGCCAGATAGTTGGCTAGTTACAACCATCGCAGTTGTAGTAAGCCTTATGAACACTAGCTTGCTAATATATATACAAACTTGTTATGAATTTAGGTCTTATGAATACTGGTCTTATTTGAAAAATCCTAATATTCATTTTAGGATTTTCCTTAATGTCTTTAGGATTGGCATTAATTTAAGGGCTTCAAAAAATATCTTATAGCCATCATAGTGGTTGACATGGGCTGATGTTCCTACATCACCAGCCAACATGGTAGTTGCAGCAGGCTCTATGAATACAAGCTTGTTAATATAAGAATTCTTGTTATGAATTTTGGTCTTATGAAATTACTAAGTCAATAACAAAGAACCTCCCCTAATCTTTGCAGGGAGGATCTAGTCCTAATGGACCCTGTGTAGTGTCTCATGCCCATAATGTTACTCATTCTTTTTTGGCCCTACAATGGTCCTAAGAGATGAGATTGATTAGTTTGTGCTAATCAAGTTTATGCCACTTTTACAATGCATTTGGTCAAGTCAACTGGCTTATTTAGTGTTTAATGTTAGGATTAGTGATACTTTACGCCATTGTAATGAGTTTTAGGTTCAAGTCTTTGTTCTCTTTGTGGAGATTCTAAATGACTTTGTCACTTTGTGTACATTAAGTTTTTGGTGTTACATGAGGGGTAGTGAATTATTTTGTTATTTACCTTTCACCTTTATTAAAAGCATGTGCTATTATTTAAATGAGGACATCTTGCCATCAAAATGACCACTTTTCCACTCATATTTAATGGTCCATCCCCTCTTTCATCTCTTTTCTCTCCTCTCTTTTCACTCATCTACCTTTCCCCATATTCATTCACCTTCACTTGCATTTTTCTCTTTCCTTTTCCTTCTTTTTTGGCCCTGCAATGGTCCTAAGGGATGCGATTGATTAGTTTGTGCTAATCAAGTGTATGCCACTTTTACAATGCATTTGGTCAAGTTGACTGGTTTATTTAGTGATTAATGTAAGGATTAGTGATACTTTATGCCATTGTAATGAGTTTTAGGTTCAAGTCTTTGTTCTCTTTGTGGAGATTCTAAATGACTTTGTCACTTTGTGTAAATTAAGTTTTTGGTGTTACATGAGGGGTAGTGAATTATTTCATTATTTACCTTTCACCTTTATTAAAAGCATGTGATATTATTTAAATGAGGATATCTTGCCAAAATGACCACTTTTCCACTCATATATAATGGTCCATCCCCTCTTTTATCTCTTTTCTCTCCTCTCTTTTCACTCATCTACCTTTCCCCATATTCATTCACCTTCACTTGCATTTTTATCTTTCCTTTTTGTTCCAATTTACACCTTTCCTTTCCTTTTTATAAGCTACCAGATAACTTTATTATAATATTTGTCCGAGATACTTTGCATTTTCTCTAAATGGGGACATAGTGATTGTGCCACCTTGTTGAAAGCAAGGCCATAGTGGTGGCTTCAGTATAGATACCTCTAAAAAAACACCACACTCAGAAAATCTACAAATCATGATGGACTCCTTTTGATTCAACTTACAATTCTTTGAACCAACAACTTACAACTCTCATTTAGACCATATATGGAGCAACCTTGACAACCCTAATAAACAAGTAGGTACCTCATTCACATAGTGGATAAACCATTCCATTCCATACATTTGCACATAATGAACAAGATGAATTTTATTGCACATAGTGGATAGACCATTCCATTTCATACATTTGCACATAATGAACAAGATAGATACTATTCATTAGGCCTGCCCTTTAAGTACTTTGAAATTTCATTGGAAGTTACATGCAATGTAGGTGTTGGTTGTAGTAGTGTATAGCAAGGAGTGGTCAGACTAGTAAATGTAGTTTATCCCTGTTCATGTTGTTGGTGGTGTTGTTTGTCCCAAATTTGGTCAATGGTTGTTCCATGGATTGTAGTGGTCATGCTTATTATTTGTTTCATTTTTCTTGTGGTTATGAGTTGTTGGAGGGATGCTATTGATGCTGAAGGAACATTACATTGAATATTGAAGTCGACTACGCAATATGCCAAAGCATTTTGTGGGATATTTTAAAAGAGGTTCTCCAATGCTTTGATGAGGCTTGCTGCCTTTGTTCTTGGTGGCTTATAAACATTCAATATTGATACTTCCTTTTCTTGGTCATTTTTGAATCTCGTCAAAAGGCATTGTGCACCTTGGTTCCATGTTTCCTTGTGATGCATTAGTTGTATTAAGTTTTTGAAATACATTGAGATGCCAACGCCTTGTTTTGATGAGATGCAATTAAAGCCAGGTAGCAAAAATGCTGGGAGGGGCTCTTTTGCATTTCTTTTAGGCAAAGGAATGTGACATTGTAGGATAGCTACCACATGGCAGCCTACCATTGGATGCACCGAGTATAAAGGGGTCCCATGCCCTTGCCTCCTAGCCATGCATAGCCTCCTCATAACCCAACAAAAAGCTAGTCGGGCTGAAGGAGGGTTCTATCACTGTCTCATTTTAAACCAAGAAATCTTTACTAGATATTGCTTTATGGGAT
This sequence comes from Dipteris shenzhenensis, assembly GCF_047967505.1. NCBI lineage: Eukaryota > Viridiplantae > Streptophyta > Polypodiopsida > Gleicheniales > Dipteridaceae > Dipteris > Dipteris shenzhenensis. The sequence continues at coordinate 58,959,838 of NC_141597.1, read as the reverse complement.
TTCTCCCATGATGTCCATGTGTCACTTGTGCATCAAAGGGCCTCAATACCCCTCCAATATCCACATATTACCAAGATGCAACCATGAGGGGGATTAGGACCATAAACCAAGGTCCATATTTTCCAACAACCCCCATGGTCCTAACCCACTAACATAGAGTTTCCAGTCAATAGATTCTACACACCCACTCACGGCTCGAACAACCAATCACATGTGGCTACCCACCACCAATAAGAGCCCAGGCCAACAATCAACAACTACACAACTCATTGATGCAGGCCATCAATTCTTGCACTACTCTTCACATCATAAATAGTACACATAGCACATGAGGATCATCACTTCCCACATGTGCAGTTGCTAGAGAATTGCATGTGTGGGCAGCTTTTCATAAACAATCATCATTGTCATTGCCACATGTCACCATCATAGTCTGCAACCTAACCATCTTTTTTAATACCACTATAGTTTAGCTACTACATGGAAGCCTACCATTGGATGCACTGAATACGAGGGGGTGCCATGCCCTCGCCTCCTTGTCATGCATAACCTCCTTCAGCCCTCGGCAAAAGGCTGACGGGACTAAAGGAGGTTTCTATCACTTTCTCACTTTATACCAAGGAATCTTGACCACATATTGATTTGTGGAATTTATCCCTCAATGTCCATGTGTCACTTGTGCATCAAGGGCCTCAATACCCCTCCAATATCAACATATTACCAAGGTGCCACCATGAGGGGGGTTAGGACCACACACCAAGGTCCATATTTTCCAATAGGCATGGAGTATGCTTTTGATTGCAAACAAGTCCGCATAGTTACTCGGCATTGACCTTGAGCATAGGATTTGTAATGTGAGAATTGTGTCAGCATCGTGCTATAGCTAAACTTGGTTAAGAGGCAGGTGGCCTCATTTCTTAGCCTATTGAATATTTTCTCATTTCTTAGCCTAGTAATATTTCCTCTAGTACTTGTGGGCCGACTTTGATTTGCTTTTCCTATATTGGATTTAGGATAAATAGAGTAGTAGGGTTGTGTATGCATGAATGAATGTAGAATAAGTGGGGGGTTAAGTGCTTGAGTGCGGATTGCAAACATAGTTTTTGTATAGGAAGTAAAGGTCTTGTTCATTTGAGTTTCCATCCAAATCCTGCTCAATATTTATAGGTACAACCCATTGTCTTGGTGCATTGGTTTCTACAATTTGTAGTACTACACTTGGGTTTTCCGAAAAAAAGTAAGCATTGTGGTCGATGGCGATTGTTCCATGAGTATCCAAGAATCTTTTGTGGGGCTCACTTGGAAAATATCATTGCATAGTAGGACATCCACATTGCCAAATAGCTTGTCGTGGTTGTGTTTAATTTGATGCATGCACATGTCTGATGCAATGAAGGTATTATTCCGACCAAGGAGATCTCGTCCAATGCTATGAGCTCAACATCTGTACTATGTTGTCAAGAGTTGAAGCTTCTCTATGGAGAGTCTCACATAATGGTTCTCATCAATGGAAGGTGTAGGGGTCATTGAATTGTTATTCCTCCTATATTGTATGCTGCTTTTTTAGTGTATGACAATAGGACAATCTTTGGCAAGTCTATGTCTATTATTTCTTTATGTGTGTAGGTGCATAGTAGTGATTGGATAAGGGTCATGAAGGTGGGATTTTTTCCTATCCCTACGTTCCTAGACAAGAATAGGTAGATTAATTTGTCTGGTCTAAGATTTTTTTGAGCATGATGTCTTCTAGCATGATGCATTGCTCGGGCATGAGGTTTTGTATCCTAGCATAGTACACATTCGTTGGGCATGGCATGCATTCATGCTTATTGGATGTAATCTTGTTGAGGGGATTCATTCCATATATTCATTACTATGGCAAGATCAAACTTTTCATTTGTTTCCTTTACTGTTACATCTATAAGGGTTGTAGATCTGCATGATCTGTTGCTTGTTGACAAAGTTGGATAGGTTAGAAGCTTGGAAAATTTCTTTCTATTTTTGTTTCTAGTTTCCTTGTCTTGAATGTAGGTGTTATGCCATGTGGTGATGTCATTGATATGTATGTGTTCTGTAGTAGTAAATGGTAGCAACAGTAGGCAGAGCTCTCTATAGTGGTTTTCAAGGTCCTTTGTTTTGTTGTAGCTACTGAATTGTATTATCTTTAGTTTTTTTTGTTGAGGGGTTTGGTTATTTGATGCTATGTATTCACTTGCAAAAGTTGCAAGGCATATTGTTGCAATATTGTCTTTACACTTGATGTATTTAGTGATAATGTCATTGAAAAAGATGTTAGTGCTACTTGGGTTCATGTCTTCTAGTTCTTCTTGACATTTGTCATTTTAACAAGAGAGTTCATTCTTTTGCCATGCTTGTGTTGATGTAAATGAATTACTTAGTTGCACTAGTTTTGCACTAGTTAGTGGGAGCAATAGCAATAGATAGACTGCTTGCTAAGAGCTAATGTGTTTTATGTTGAGGATTGCATAACAAATTATCCTAATGTGCTCATTTGTAGGAACGTTCCTTTCTAGGATTTGTTGCAACACTGCTTTGACTGCATCATTTGTCTCCTTGTCAATCTTCGTAATGTATGATATGCAGTAAGATGCAGCACCACGTGGGTTTAGTATAAATTGAATATCTGTATTAGCACCCCAATGTTTTGAAATTGTGGGGTTAAAGTTATTAGTATACATGTCTTTTGGTTCTCTTTTCAAGAAACTAGTTGGATGTGATACACTGCAATGTAATGAGAGTATGTACTCTCATTCAGACATGTTGATTTGATTGAAGAAGTCGTCAAGAGTAAGTAACATATTGTGGGCTAGTGTAGGAAAGCTGACATTTTCATGTGGTTACACTTGTAGAGTCTTGAAATTGTGGGGTTTCTAATCGGTGTGATGACCATAGTTACCCTCATTGGTGGTCTTGGAAACCTGAACCTACAAATCTTCTTTCCTTGATGACATATCTTCCTATGGCTATGCATTTGTATGTTTGTGCATGCTATTTTCAAATGAGAGATGTATGTTGTAAGGCATTGGTCAATGTATGATACAATCTTAGCATCATCTAACAATCCATATGTTGGCACTCCATTAACCCGCAACATGCTATGCTCATGTTGGCTACCTCTGTGCTAGAACTCTAACATGAAGAATAAATCATTGATCAGCCCAATAATGGTATTGTCTCTATGCAACACAATCTTTAGTGCTTGAAACCTGTGGACATAATACTGAGCTATAGTGACTATGTCAAAACGAAGTAAGTGGTGGGGAACAAGCTCAAATGCAATGGTTAAGTTGTCATAGGATACCAAAGAGGAGTGTGTTCTGGCTACTGGGTACTACCTTAGGATTTGACATCACCATGAAGCAAAGATGGGAGTGGTTCTTAGAGAGGCTTAAGAAAAAGCTTGACAAGTATAGGAGATTTCAAGCCTCCCTAATCCTTAATCATTGCATCTACCCCATAAGATCTCTCATGTTGGCCCCCCTCCAAAATAGGGTTAGAAAAGTTCATTAGACTCCATGCATCTTTTCTTTAAGGAGGAAATAAGAGGACATCTAAAGTAAGATGGTCTTTCTACATGAATCTTAAGGAATAAGGAGGCTTAGGGGTTGTGAATATATAACAAGTTTCCAAAAATCTCTCTACCTCTTGGGTGATAAATGTTGAGAGTTGTGGTGCCATGAGCACATAATTAGAGGCTAAGGTATGTGTTGAGGAAAGAATCAAAGTAGCCACCCTAGGACGTGGACTACATGATGTGGAGATGTGGATTGAGGATATCCACAAGGAGAGATGTGGATCAAAGCATCCCACATGTGTTGACTATTCTAAAGGTTCTCTCTATATAAGAAGCCTATCATGTATTGTTGAGTACACATATTGCAATAGATTGAGTATTGCCTACCTTATGTCTCTCTCATGGTGTTTTGATCCTCCTTGATCCCTCATTTTGTCATGGTACCAGAGCTCTCTTACCTTCTGCTAAGGCATTGCAATCCGTATGAGAGTGTGTCAGAGATACTGATTGAGAGTTTCTCTTAAGTGATCTTCACTTTCATTGAGAGAATTCTGTCCATGAGAGATTGAGAGATTTTTGTTAATCTCCTTCCATTCGATTCATTGTCCTTTGAGAGATCTATTGTTAGAATCCTTCTTGAGGTGTGAATGTTCATAATGAGAGAGAGATATATATTTTTTCATCGTTGTGATAGAAAGAATCTAGAGAGAGATTTGTAAGAGTCTTTCACAAAGCTCTCCAACTGCCGACTAAGAGCTTCATCAATCATGAGCCTCCCTCTGACTCGGCACTCCATGACTATTGATGGGCAAGACTAGCTAAGCAAGGCAAAGCTCTATCTACAAAGGCAGCTCCTACAACCTACAACTACATAAGCTTCTACAGCCAATAGACGTCCAACGGCCTTCACTGTGCAGCAGCTCCCTTTTTAGAGATGCCTCAGTTGGGCCTACTGCTTGCAGTCATAGGGGCACGCAGCCATTCCAACTCCCTCCTCTAATCGAGCTCCTGCTTCCTAATGTAGCTTGCTGAGAATAAATGCAATGAACAACCTCCACGAAGCAGCTTCACATAGCCTGCACCATGTCGGCTTCTAGGAGGGAAGGCCTGTTGTGGGTGGTGCACTTTTGATTTCCTACTTTTGTATCTTGCTTGTAGAAGGAGGAGAAGGAGAGAACAATTAGAGAATGCCATCTCCTACTACTGCTATGGCAAGCCTCGTCTCTTCTAATCATTGCTATGGCAAGCCTCGTCTCTTCTTGTGCAAAGCACGCACGTCCTGCCCTTCATCTTCTCCCTTCTTACAATCCTTACACCTCGCAGGCCTCGTCCCTACAACATTTTTTCTTGTACTAATCACAAAAGAAGTAAGAGTACAAGGAGTAAGCAAGATAATGATGCAAGGCTTGCAAGGAGTAAGTAGGAGTGCAAGGAGAGGAAGGAGAGTGCAAGGAGAGTGAGGTGGAGGGATCCAAGGCGTGAAGGAATGTATAAGGCTTACAAGGTGTACAGATTGCAAGGATTATAGGGAGAAGGCTTGCGAGGTGCAAAGGGATTTGATGGCAAGTCTGTAATTCTAGCCACCACAGTCGAGGAAATTGGCACAACCATCAATCTTTCATGATGGCCATGAAAATCAGCTAAATTAGAGGATGTGAACACTTATAGTAATAATTCAAAGATTTCAATCAGGAACTTTATATGCCCAACCAACTTTCATACTAGAGAAAATAGGCCACCATGTTGGCATTCAATAGCTTTAATTGGGACGAAATTAGGCCACCATGTTGCCCATAAGCAAACCTATAGAAACTAAACCATAGTAAATTATAAACTTGACACTGGCCAAAACCTAATTGTATGACTAACCCAAGGTGAGTGGCATATCTGCCACCTGTCTCTACCTTAGGCTACCACGTGTCCTAAGGTTAGGACCTTAGGGAAAAAGAGAGAAGAGCTTCTTTGGTACAACGGTGATGCACGGTGGTTGATGGAAGCCGATGTAGGTCGTGGATGCTGGAGCCCAATCACCTCAGCCCAATGACATTGCAATGCACCTACTGGGCAATGTCCTTCTGACTCACTTACACAAAGGTGATGAGGAGATGAGGAAGGTATAGAGGAGAGCCTATGAAGAAGTCTCGAATTCGAATGACATATTAGGGAGGATGGGGGAGGATGCTGAAGCGAAGGCACAGTTGGTAAATCCGAGACAGATACAACACACATAAGGGAGTTGCAAGCATAGCTGTAAACCAAGGCAGCTGCAAATGAAGCTGAATACATTGGCTATGGAGGAGAGGCAGAGAAGAAAACAATCAGAGGAGAGAATCAAGTATTTGAAGCAACAACTCAAGGACACTCTAATGGAGGCAAAGAATGCAGAGAGGGAGCAACCCTATTGAGCATATACAAATATAGCGGCATAATAGAGGAAGAAAAGAAGGATGAGGAAATCAATGTGGTGTTAGGGGAGCTGCAAGAACAAATGTGAAGTGATAGGCAATGACTTCACATAAATCCTTGATTCATAGGATTGGGAGGGAATTCGAGTGTGCTAGCCTATATCCTATAGGTACTATTGCTCTTGAAGCCTCAGGAATGTTGTGTGGGTCATCTTCTTTCTTGGATACATGGCTTGCGTTCCACTGAAATAACAAATCCAACATCGGGTGAATAAGGAGGTGTATTTACATGTGTAGTTTTCCACTTAATTACTTCTTCTTTTTGCAATTGCTCAATTATTGGTGGATTTAAGTGTAAATAATGGCTTAAACGTGAAGACTTGTGCTTAATACAAAAGCTATATAATTCTTTTACTTAACTTAGAGTAAAGACAAATAATGTGAGCTTATGATATTGGTTGGTGTTGCCTTGTTAAATTTTATGTGCTTTCTTTTCAAATATCTTCTATGTCACATTCAAATTGACCCAATTTAACTATAGTCAAAGATTCTTATTTGACTTAAATTTATGAGCGATTCTTAGCAGCCACTAGTAGTTTATGGTTGATAATTTCATGCAATGCTTAGATCCGTATGTGGTGAAATTAGTACAAATGTATATCTTAAAAAGATTTTAAGTATTAACGAAATCCATATAAGGAATTTTGTTAGATACAAGAGCTAAAGTCTCAAGGTGTTCCTTTCATTCCCAACTTTTAAGCATAATGGGGGGACCAATGTCATTGTGTTCATATTTGTGTAATATAATGGCATTATGATATTGACCTTTTTCCTCAAAGATTATGTCTATGATTGTAAATTTAATGTACAAATATGGGGTTCATATATTTATATGCATTTCAATAGCAAAGGGAGGAGGATGATGATAAGTTTGTGAACATTTTCTACACGTTAACTCTCAAGTGTGCTATCAATTAAGGAATATCTCAACGTTAAGTCCACGTGTTACATTAATGTTGTGATTTTCTTTTAGTTTGTGGAAACATATCTATATCAATTGTATGGCATATAACAATGCAATTTAAGAGTTTAGTAGCGCTTATGCATTTTTATGTGGAGTACTTCGATTGAAGCCAACCCAAAAAGTGATACTCCATATCTTAAGGCATCTAAGATGTGACAACATAATCTTATAATGCACTCTTTGATGAGACTTGTTTCATTCCAACACGCTAGCTTCAACAACCTAGGATGCATGCTTGCTTGGTTGCTAGTAGCTACCTTACAAGTGGGCCAACCATGAATAGCATTTCTCTTTTATCAATGGTTCATGTGTAATCTATTTTTCAATGAAACATGTTACCATATGTCTAAAAGTTAAAATATTCTTTTTAGGACTCTAGATGAGGTAAACTTAAATAAATTTTATTTTTCTTGTGACATTATTATGAGGACTTCCAGCCTTTAAAAAGTTTATGTATGTCATGGTTTCTAATGCTCCATGTAGACAATTTTCATGTGTGATGTTTTTATGAAAGGAGAATGTGTTCATGGTCACAAAAGAATGCACAATATAAGTAATAGACGTCAACATATTAGCGGAGTGCAAGACTTGGTGTAAATCTTTTAAAAGGTTAGTTATAAGGCATACTTTGTCTGACTGTGTGCGAGAGAAGGGAGGGAGAGAGAGGGAAGGGGAGGGGGGGCATAAGGGGTGGGGTGGGTGGGGGGTAACGAAATGGGTTTGGTATTGTTTGTCATAAAAGTCTAATGAGTTTGTTGAAGATATGACGTTTTCCCTAGTATCTTTGATTATAAAACAAAGGACTACACATTTAGTTTTTCTTTACGACTTTGAATGTGAAAATTCAAAGAAAAGAAGAAGAAGAAGAAGAAAGCAATGTTCAATCTCTCTTTCTCTCTCTCTCTCTCACACACACACACACTCTCTCTCTCTCTCTCTCTCTCTCTCACACACACACACACACACACACATACACATTTTTAAATGTGAGAGCTAGAAACGATTCCATTCGTGTGGTGAAAGCTAGAAACGATGGGAAAACACTTCTAGTATATGGAAAGAAATGTCTCCTATATGATGGACATCATATAGAGAGGCATACACATGCATGCTTGCGATGTGTGCTGGAGCACAACAAACAAGCAATTGTGTGCATGCTGCGCTTTAAAGTGATGCATGCACACGAGTGTGCACATGAATGCAGATGCATGAGAAGACACTTTCTCGTGGAGTCGTGCGGAAAATGGATTTTCTGGCAGCAACCATATATATCTAGATGTAAACGTTCTTCCTCCCCAACCTTCCTTTTGGACATGGGCGCCTTTAACGTTCAAAGTTGCGCTTCCCCCCCAGCGATCAAAGGATCAGAGTGCGCAGGCGTCGCCCGTATCCTTCGTGAAATCTCCCATGATGTGCTCTTCGGCGACGGGCGCTCCCATTACTCCTTACTTCAGCGCACGGGAGCAACTCTTCGGAGCTATGTACCCAAACTGAACGACGCATTGCTCCACAGGTGTGCGGAGGTTGGGCGATGGATTTACAACGGGGGCGGACCTTGGAGAGGTTTCCTTGTGAGCGCTGTGAGTCTGCTAAACTCTTTTCGGCTACGTAGCTTGCTTTATATGTGCGAAACTCTTTGTTAGCTTCATGACCGCAGGTGACCGGTCTTGAAGTCCCTAAGATCTTGGCAGATTAGGAAGGAAATCTCCCTTCCCAATGACTACAACCAACCCACAATCAGTGTCATAATTCATTTCTTCCATGGGCCAAGTGAAAGGCCTCCAAGAAGGTAATTCAAGGTGAAATTGAAATGATCTAAGATGCTAAATGTGGGCTGGTTAGTCATTGGGAGGGGAGATTCCCATTCCTAATTTGCACCCGCGAGCCATTTGCCAGGCACTTTCCTTCCAGGAAAGTCCTCCCCCAACCCATTCCCCTATACATCTTGTCTCCAGCAACATAACTAGTAAAAACTCTTTTATGTTTCAACCCAAGTTGTATATTTCTAATGTAAGTCGAGCCTAGACATTTTGTCTATACTATTTTTGGCTTGTCCCTCCAAGGGTAGGGCTTATTTATATCAGTGGTATGTGTCATCTTCTTTTTTGAGCTTGTTCAACTTTTTTTTGTTTGAGCTGTCAACAGCAACGTTCCTTCTCTACAACCCTCCCTCTTAAAATTTCTCCATTGCCACCATGCGCATCCTCTGGTGCCAGAGCATATCTCGAGCATCTCCGATGTTTATGTTTTATTGCTCCACTGGCTTTCAGCAACTCCCTTACAAAAGCTCTTCCTAGTCACACCTCTCTCACCTCTTCCACCATTAACTCCTACATGTGTTTATTCTCCGAGTCTTGATCAAACCTTTTAGCTCCTCACATCGTGCATTAGCTACCCCGAGTGTTCAATAGCTAAGAAACGACTTATTCTTTAAAATAAGCTGGGATGCTACTTGTGTGGCAACTTGAAGGAGAAACTTGACGTTGTGTTTCGAGCAGGCCTTTTGAATGCCATTCACCTTGTTCAAGCTCTCAGGATCCTATGGTAGCCTCCTCCCTTCATGGAGAGGCAAATAATTTAGCCTATTTTCTCACCTAGAATCTATAATAGTACTTTTAATCTCTCTCTCTCTCTCTCAATGAGTGCCCACAAATTCTAAAATTTTCATATGTTTCGCTTACATATCACTCTCTTAGGGTTCTTCTCTCCTTCTTTGAATGCACATGAAGGTACATACACATTGATTATCTCATAAATACTAACCTTTTTATAAAGGGTATTAGTTAGGTATTTCTTGTTTTTATTTGAAATAGATCGCTAAGGCTTGCATGAGAGTTTTTATACTTATACATTCTTATTGTATGCATACTTTTTTGAAACCTTCTCTATTCTCATCTTATGGATACGTTTACATTTGTCACAGGCAGGGATACTCTTGTTGGTCGCACTGGCAGTGTTGGGGGCTTTTACTCTCTTTTTTGTCATGGCTATAATGAATTCAATTGCCCTTGGATTTCTTGCATATGTGGCATCAATAGGAGCTCTAGCAGCTCTTTTTTTATTATCCCTTGTGGCTATATACATAGGAGCTCTAGGTATTACTAAACTAGCAAAGCATTTTCGCATTACAAAGCATCTCTATACCATGTAAGTGCCTAAATACATTAAATAATTGGGAATGCTAAAGAAAAGTGGCTTACTATATGAACTTTGTGTTGATGTACACTTGTAATATTTTACCATGTACAACAAGAATCCCATCAATGGATATATATTCATCATTACATGACTCATATTCAACAGAGATTCGAAATCATAGAATATTTTGTCATAATGGAAGATAGCATGCTATTCACAAAAGCATATTGCCGGTATACAAACCTTATTCACAAAGCGAGCATGCAAGAGAGAGAGAGAGAGAGAGAGAGAGAGAGAGAGAGAGAGAGAGACAGAGAGAGAGAGAGAGAGAGAGAGAGAGAGAGATGGATTCACCATTAATAGAGACATCCTTAGACAATGTAGAGTTCTATATCCTTTCAACTTAGGTCAAATCACTAACTTCAAAGTGTATATAATAAATTTGGTAGCTCTTGTGCTCTCTGTTCTAGCACTCAATTTTTAAACTTTATTACACTATTAACGCATAGTGGGGTAATAAAATAGTAGGATACTATCATAATGAATGGAAATTAAGAGTGATCAAATCTAATCTTTGTAGCTCCATGCATCAAGTGGATACAATTGTAGAGGTATGGGTTGCTATTGCTTGATGTTCAAAAGAAAAGACTCAAAAAACTATTTCTCAAAAACTATTGCTTGATGTTCGAAAAAAAGACTCAAGGAAAAGCTTCCATGGGCTTTGGATGAAATTGAATGAAGATGTAGGAACTCTATGAAAAAAATGAAATCTATACTAAGTCATCTAGATGGGATTAATGTGATAATTGACGATGACATGTACCATTTTGCTTTCTAGCCTCTCTAACAAAGATACAAATACTACAAAAGTAATTCCACTTAATCTAATTGACAATATGAGCTTCAATGCCATGATATCATTATTTTAATTATTTGGTGCTGCAAACATTAGCATTTAACATTGTTCATTTCTCACTATATAATTATTCATGTTTTTTAACATAGATATGTTTCACTACATTAATTATTCACATTTTTTTAAACATATGTTTCATGTTATAGTTTTTGCTAGTTACATTAAAATGTTCATTTCCTACTACATGCATAATTCACTTTTTTGAACATATGTTTCACACTGCATTACTTGCTAGTTACATTTCTTTGAAATGAATCATATTGATTAAACATAGTATAAAGTTGTCCTTAACTATCAACCCCTGTTCAGTTGAGTTTTACATTTAGTGAAGGACTAATTTTTCTCATAGTTTAATGGATTTATAAGGAGACAGTGCTAGTTCAAGCATCAAATATTTACTAGGTGTAACTTCCATGCATGAAAGATGTTGCAATGCTCTTGATGGAGTGTGTAGTATGGCTATAGTTGTGAAGAATCCAAGCACTGGGGTTAAGCAAATAGCACAATGTTTCCAATAACAAAGAGTATAAAATATGGAGAACCTATGCATGCTAGCTATAATCCATATATATTCTCGACCAATCCTTGGATTTCATGATTGGAGGAGTATGCAACTCCTCAAGATTTCCAAATTGTGGATGTTCACAATATGGGTGATCCATGGAAAGATATATCCTTGTCTAGTTTTTTGGAGTGGCAACTATGTAAACTATCTCCACACATAATATTTTGCCTTTTCGTGCAAAGTGAGAGACATTGTATCCAAATTTACATTGAATTCCTAAGAGATTTCATCTAATCATAGGTCCATATTGAGGACCTACTAGATAATATTTTGATCATATTCCACCAAGTATAATCACTTCTCATAACCACTCGTAAAATTTTCATGTTATAAACATTAGGTAATGATTCATCATGTTGAGAATCACAAAAATTCTCTCACATTTAAAACATTTGGTATCAATTCAAAACCATTCATATGTGAGAAAATATGAATATGAAAGTATTATATATAAAATTTGATAGGATCCTAATAGGTACAACCATCATGTATCAACCTACAAGATGAGGCATACAATCAAGATCATATCCTAAATGCTCCTCATATATACAATTTGTCATGTCTCTATCACCCATAGATCTATTTATTAATCTTGCAATTTTTCCTTGTGTGTAAGGCCTACCATCTACATACAAATGATCACCATTTCTTGCTCCCTCTCTATCACCCATAGATCTATTTATTAATCTTTAATTTTTCCTTGTGTGTAAGGCCTACCATCTACATACAAATGATCACCATTTCTTGCTCCTTCTGCCCCTCTAAGTGATATGGCATTCATACAAATGTCATATGTCAACAATTGAGGATATAAGTAGATAGTTGATGCCAATCGCCCCATGGATATAAATGGCATGAATATGATAGCATGATTACTCATTGAATGAACATCATGCAAAAACTATAGTCAAGCAACTAGCACTAGTAGATGGAGAATCATGTTTTGAAAACCCCCATAAGAGAAGCAGGAGGAAGATCAAATTATAGCCAAGCACCATATGCCATATGACTATAGCTCTTAACAAGTTATCTCAATCAAGAAGGAAGCAAATAATTTCCATGTATATATCTCAATCGAGAAGGAAGAAAATACTCTTAAGTATAACACTTGACAAGTTCTCTGAATTGAGAAAGAAGAAAATAGTTTCCATATATATATCTAGATCGCAACATGATCAATGCTCATAGATGATGACAAGGAGTTGCCTCTATGAGCACGTGTTGTAGGGTCACCATTGCACACCTATGACTTGTCGTGGGTCCACTAGATCTACTATGCACTTGCTGATGATTGTACAATGATTGTTCCTCCTCCTCAAGCATGATCAAAGGGTTGACTCATCTATGTACCTTAAAATATCATTCATTTATATATGTTCCATACTTAAAAAGGCATACAAATACAAAGAAAGAAAAGAAGAAAAATGTGAACTAGAGATATGTTGAGTGGCAAGGACGTGAGTTCGTTCAAGCCCTATAAAGTCATATAATATAATGCTCTAAAAATTAGCATTCGTAACATGTTTTGGAAGGAGGAGACTCCCAATAATGGCTAGGGAGTTAAGATAGATAAAGCTTCTAATGGAAGACTATGCCCACAAATTTTGAAATCTCAATGAATAGTTGGATCCAACAAAAAGTACAACAACTAAAACACTCGCCTAGTATTTTTTATGAAGGAGTCTCGCCTAAAATCTATAGTGTAGTCAGTAGATTAGAGATCCCAACTGGTGTAGCTAGTTTTAATAACCCCATCGACTTTGCAAAATGAGCCAAAAGGAGATGTGGAACATCCAAAATAAAATTAAAAAGGGATGATTTTGATTCTGATTCCAACATAGACCAATAGAATTTTAAATCCGATGAAGACATAGATTCTAAGAGCAAAACATTCAAGAGTGATTTGGATCATGAACATAAGAAGAAAAAGGAGAAGAAATGAAAGAACAAGCATGAGAAAACAAAGATGGAGTTGAAAAAGTCCAAGAAAGAGAAGCATAAAGCCAAGAAAAGCACATCCATAGAAGTATACAAAATGGTTGAAGAAAAATTAAAAAACTTTGGGGTCACCAAAGCAATCTCAAAACTAGGATGCTAGATATGTGAGGAAAACCAGCTAACCAAGTCTATATCCCAATGCCTAAATGAATCTGACACAACAAGCTCCATGCACTCTAGCAACTAGGGAAAACCAAGTGGCTTTAGAATCTAATGCAACACAATAGGTAGCATGAATTTATTAGAGAAAAATTTGGAACCAACAAAGGAATGACTAGAATTAGCAAAGAGATAATAGGAATTAGTAAGAGAATGCTTGGGGTCACAATTCAAAAATTGATAAAGATGGTACTTATTATCTTGATTGTAGGTCTAGATTGTCCTTTGTGGTGTAAACGCAAACGAGAGCATGGAATTTTGATTGTTTGTTACGCTCAAAGGCAAAGGCTTCCAAATCACAAGCAACAACCTCTACAAGCAAATGTCATAATTACTTAAGAACTACCGATTACATTTGGTAAGAAGCCTGCTCATTGATGCTCATGAGAAATGTGATTTTAAAGCTCATATAAAGATCAAGGAGGTTCCATACAAGCCATAGAAGGTCAATGTCCTCACATCACTAGATCCAAAGGCCTAATTCAAGATTTTGGACTGGTAAGCTAGTTTTAAAAGATAAATAGCGAAAATGGAAAGAAGAAGTGAGAGTAGGGGTTCTAAAAGAAATACATACATTATAGGGAATAGATAATACCAATGTTGTTTTTGGCAACTAGTAATGATGATTTCAAAGAAGGAGACCTATGCTGATAACTCAAATAGTCCAATGTCAAAACTCTTCTCCAAAGAAGTTTGAGAGACTCAATCAAAAGGTTAGCCAAGTATATCAATAATTTTATCTATGGATCTTTTCAAATCTGCAAAGCAATCATAGATCCAATTCACACTAGAGCATTTCTTCTACATGGTACCAAAACTCCAAAAGAAATTTTGGTTAATGAGTTGCTATGGTGGAAGTTGATACAATAAATATTGACGTTTCCATGGACGATGAGCAGTTGTATTCAATTGAAACAATTGCATATCATCCAGGACCAACAAATGTCAATTACAAAGTGTCGACTTTAAAGGCCAATTTCAGATCCAAGATTTAATCAATGTGTGGTTAGATGGCAGTGACAAAATCTGAAGAGGGGAGAGGAGATGGGTGGAGATGAGGAGAGAGAGCACAACTAGAGAGCACACCACAAATGATGAATTGTACACTAGATTTAGTTGAAAATGTACAATATATACAAACCCTTTTAGGGTTATGATTAGGGCATCTAACCCTTTCCTTTATAGCACTCTATTATGAGAATGTCCTTCCTCTGTGTCAAACCAAGAGCTTGTCGATGCTTCTCGAAAAGCTCTTTACCAAGTGGTTTGGTAAATATTTATGCAACATTTTCTTTGCTATGATCACAATGGGGCAGTGCAATGTCACCAAGTAACACTCTTTCTTTGATGAAGTGCTCTCTGGCATTAATGTGCTTTGTCCTAAAGTGATATACTGGATTCTTGTCCAATGCTTAAGCCGATTGATTATCACAGTATATTGTTGTTGGCTTTGATTCATCAAAGTAATCTGTTTTTGACAATATTCTTCTAAGCCATATGGTCTCACATGCACCTGCAGTGAGTGCCCTATATTTTGCTTCAGTTGAAGACAAAGGAACAATTGGTTGTTTGTTTAACAACCATGATATAGTGCCTTGACTAAGGAAAAATGCATTTCCCTATGTTGATCTCCTGGTCTCATGATCTCCAACATAGTCACTGTCACAATATCCATGCAACGCTGGATGACTTCCTTTATATTCTATTCTAAACTGTCTTGTACCTCTGATGTATCTCAAGACTCTTTTGGCTACATTCCAGTGAGACTGTTTGGGATTTGCCATAAACTATGCAAGTGAACTTACTGCATAACAGATATCTGGCTGTGTGATAGTCAGATATATAAGAGATCCGATGAGCTACCGATAGTACCTACTATCATTAACGGTAGGCTTTTTTGAATCTTTAGTCAGTTTCAAACTCTATTCCATGGGAGTGGCTGAAATCTTGCAATCTGCCATATGAAACTTCTTTAAAAGACTGTCAACATATTTCAGCTGACTCATAAAGGTGCTATTTGAATCTCTCCAGAACTCAATACAATAGTGCATAAGTCCAAGATCTTTCATGTCAAACTCTGCAGATAAGTCTTGTTTCAATTTCTTCGTGAAGCTAGAAGATCTCAAACAAGGGTGCAACCACTTGGGATAATACAAAATCAAGTAATCATATTCAGGGATTGGTCTTTTGTATCAATTTTGTTGTTTTGGAATGGAAGAAAGCAATACACCATATCCAATGTTGCTAGGCAGATCATGGTTCAAGGCAGCCCAAGTCAAATTGGATTGAGTCAAATCTAAAATTACCACCTGCATTAGAAAGAAGATTTTAAAACTAGAGATGATCTCGAAAGTAGTTTTCAAGAAGATAGTACATCTGGAAATCATCGAAGGAGCCAATATGGGGTGGAATTGGATGAAGGTGAGGAACAAAAGTGCTTATATGCAAACCCATCTATCATCCCAATTTTGAAGTTTAAATAAGTCAGATATTTTAGTAGTAAGCATTGGGGAATAGAATCTAGTGGGATGTGTATGTTGTATCCACAGCTAGTCTAGATCAAGAATAGCTAAAAATAGGGAACTAGATATCGGATCGAAAATTAGAAATGGATATTGAGGAAGTGTCTCATCACCAAAAATGGAGTGAGTATGTTATTACTAAAGCTAAAGAAAACAAAATTTGAAGAACTTGAGTCAAAGAGGATGATCCCAAAGAGCTAAATATAGGTACAAAAGAGAACCCAAAAACTATTAAGCTCAGCATTTATGTAGAGGGTTAGTTCTAGAATGAGTTGATTACACTACTAAAAGAATCTCTATTTATTTTGCATGGGATTTTACTCATATGAAGGGATTCAACCTGAGCACATGTGTACGCTAGATTAATTTCAAAAAGCATGCAATTTTGTAATCTATTAGAGGTAAAGGATGAGCCTACATTTTGTTAAACAAATCAACATGAGATCTACAAGCTACTAAAGGTGGGATTCATCTATGTACTTGAAAAAGAAACTTGTATTTCCCCAATGATAATTGTTTTGAAGAAAAATGGAAATCTTCGGATCTTTGTGGATTACTAAAAATTGAATGCCATAACAATAATGAATCTATTTTCACTCCTGTTCTATACATGCTTCTGGACGTTGTTGCCAAACATGAGGTATATAATTTCCTAGATAGACTTTTGTGGTTACAATGAAATCAGAATGGCAAAACATGATAAATATAAAATAGCTTTTGTGATAGAATGGGAAGTTATTCGTCAATCACATGATGGGTTGTGGATTGAAGGACGCACCTCTAAGGTTTCAAAGTTGGATTCAAAAAGTGTTTGCCCCAATTTTTTACCACTTTTATATGGGTATTTCTGCATGATTTCAATGTCTTTGGAAAAAGAGAGGATCATATTGACCACCTCAGGTTGTGTTTTAACAAATGTAGATCTTTAAGACAACCTAAATCTAGCAAAGTGTGTGTTTGTAGTTTGCAGTGGAATGCTGTTACAAAATATTATTTCCACAAAATTTGGAGAAACCCCCCATGAAGAGGGGTGATGAGAGTGTTTCTTCAAAGTCCAAGGTAGTTTCATGATGAAACTGCTTCCTTCAAATGGGTTTCTTTGGAGAAACTACCCATGAAGAGGGGTTATGAGAGGTTTTCTTCACGTATACTCCCTTATCAAATAGAAGTAATTAGAGGAGTTATGAGGGGATTTTCTATGAGAAACCCACTTGACACGTGGGTTTTTTCAAAATCCTTTCCATCCTAGTCTCCAATATCCCTAACATCGTTGTCATCATTAGATGTTCTCCATCTTTATGCCAAGATTTCTAGACACAATAGACATTCTCGTTTGAGTAGAAAAAAAGAAGATCTACAAATAGCTAGTGTTTGAAAGAGTCACCATCAAAAGCTACATCAACCAAGGAGGTCTATTATACAACTAGAGTCAAAGCCAAGGGATAGGGTTTGAGGGAATAATGGTTCCCTAGACTATTGGGAGTGGTTGAGGACTAGAGTTGTTGGGAGACTAGGAATGAGATGGGCCATCAACCTTCGACCTTATAATAATGAGCTCACTGAATGGCACTTATGTCTCTGGTAGGTTATCCACTCTAAAAGGTCCAATGGGATACCAGGAACAATACTACAGTTGATCAAGACATCTTTTTGTTAGATGACCCACAAGTTCATGGTTGCTGCAAATGAGGAGTCATTGTTGTGTGGCAACAAGAAGTTCTGAAGATGACAATGCACTGCCTTTGGAGCTACCTCTTAGCTTACAGGATTTTGTTATGCTCCCTCTGATTGTGGCCAAGATGCAAAGGATACACGTAATTTTTACTTGGGCTATGAATAGAGGGTAGGCATGCTTTTTCCATAGAGATGACCTTACCATATTATCTAATAGACAAGGAGCATGTTTGAGTCATTAGCATTTGAAGCTCTTGTTAAAGAAAAGCAACCAAGAAAATCTAGGCTGCCCAATACAATAACATGAAGGGGGGCTAACAAACTCAACCCAAATCCTCCATCTCCTCAATATTTGCCAAGGAAATGAGTTATACCCTATGATCTATCTATGATAAGGGCACAAATAATTCAACAACTGGAGAGGACATTTCTTTCCACATGCTTTTTTAACATTTTCCCTAAGTAGAGAGATGTATTGTACAATAGCCAACTTCCTTTTAGTGCCTCACAAACTGCTGTATTGTTTTCATTGTTTGCAAAGCTTAAAAAAATTTGTGCTTATCTCAAAAGGGAAAGGGGGTGAAGGAGGGGGTAGGGGGGGGCACGAGCGAGGACAAGGGGTGGGTTTGTTAAAGGAGGGAAAAACTAAAGAATGTCTTTATTGGTTGATAACACCGAATGGGGCAAATAAATGCTCCCAAAGTAACTGCAATTTCAATGTGGCAAGTACCAAAGAATATCATCAATTTGAGATCACTCTTAAGGTTTGCACAAAATTATAGCAAATTTGTCAAAGTTCTTTATTGTCTAAAAGAAAAGTACTTGTTGTAAGAACAATGAAAAAGAATGCTCAATATGAAGACGACACTTGCTCATATGCATCTCAAGATACTTGTTCTTCCTCGAGACAAATGCAAGCCCATGCTTGGATAGGGGAGTGTTAATCCAAGAGGAAAGATAAGTTGCCTTTAAAAGAAGTATTTTCCTACTCTTAGAGAAATATGAGTACTAGTTACATGCAATTGTTGAAAGCATGCAGATGTTATGTTAATTTTATCTAGAAATTGATTGTGAGACTAGAACATTTTTATAAAACAAAATTTCATGGCTGCTAATCTAAATGGGTAGGAACATGATTGAATTTCAAGAAATCCAATATCCAGCAGTGCTTTATTGAGCAACACGCGTAATCTGAGTTCCGTTAAGAGTGCTCCTATGACCAAGACCAAAGAATTTTTTAGAGTAAATAAGTATATCTAGATCCTTTGTCCTAAGCCTATTGGCTCTTGCAATAAAGAATGACAATAGCCTTAAGACAAATAGCTAATATACTTAAACATGGAAAAGTATTTCAACACCCTTGAAGGGAAACCATGACGGTACAAGGCATGCCATAAATAACAACACGCTCAAAACAAATGGCAAGATCATAGTATCGAGTCAAATTGATTAATTTCTTGCAAAGGATCCAATATATAGTGCCATAATAGCCCATGTATGTGTATGTTGGTGGTGAAAGAGGAGGGGGAGGGGGTAAGGAGGAAAGAAGTCAAGAATATTTTAGTAGGAAGTTGATAACATCGAATGGTGCCAAATAGTTTCTCCAAAAGGGGCTGCAATTTCAATGTGGCAAATGCCAAAGAATATTACCACTTTGAGGTCATTCTTAGGGTCTACATACAATTATAGAAATTTGTCAAAGTTGATTTAGTTTTAAAAGAAAAGGACTTTATGTTAGACAAGCAATGAAAAAGAATGCTCGACATGAAGATAACACTCGCTAACATGCATATTAAAATTGTTGTTCTTGCAAGAGGCCAATGCAAGCAAATTGTTCAAAGTCCTTGGACAATAGCTAACATACTTAAATGGACAAGTATATTAACACCCTTAATAGGCTATGACTATACAAAATATGCCATACATAACGATATGCTTTAAAAAAACACAAGATCATAGTACCTAGTCAAATTACTTTCTTACAAAAGATCATTCTAAAGTGGCATGATAGCCCAATAACCTTAGGACAATAGCTAACATGCTTAAATGGACAAGTATGTTAACACCCTTAAGGGGAGCCCCATATGTATAAAATATCACCCCAATATTGTCAACCGTAGTTAACGTCGAAAAAGATATGCATGATGGCTTACAAACTCGAATTATCAAAGGATTGCACGATCACATTTAAAACAACTTTACTACTAAGTGATTAGGGGATTTTGATAATGTAAGGTGCCAAATGACAAGACTTCTACAAGATGGAGAAACGGAATATCAAAACCAAAAGACATCCACATGGCTGCTTGCATGGCATTGCCTTCCACAATCAAAAGCTACCAAGCACAAACAATATTCCTCAAGCTCATCATCGCTAACGAAGCCATCGAGTAAATCCTTGTGGCCTGAAATGTACATCAATGTGATATGTATGAGATCTTACCTTCCACTATATTTCATTTAGTTTGGAAGATCAAGCAATGGGATTTATGTCTTGATGCCTCCTCCAAGGGATGTATCATTCTCACAAGACTTTATATACGCACAACGATTGCCAATAAAATAGGTACTTTTGCTATTGCCATTTGGCTATTTGCCAAGAACATGCTAGTCAACCCCTACGTCAAGGGGGTGAGAAACTCTTCAACCCCTATCCTCCCCGAGCATTAGTTCTTATTTGATGTGGATTAGTTCTTATTTGATGTGGACAAAGAATCAATGGACTTAATAAAATTTCATGCTTTGCATGAGTTGAATTACAGCCATCGGACATTCTTCCCCAATACCATTACAAGAGGTCTACAACTTAAATAGTTCATACATTTCAGCTTACAATATAATGACTAGGGACGAATTCAGCACCAACCTCAAAATTTATGCATTGAATTAACGCAAAGCCACCTACTAAAGGACATTGATCAATAGTACCATTCCACAAAAGCCTTAACACAACGTAAGTTCTTAAAATTAGATACTTGAGGCATTTCATTGTAGAACCTAATGGCTAGGGGCAATTTCATCACTTGCATCAAAGGAGCACATAGTTCTACAAGCTATCCCTCTAGCCTTAATCAAAAGAGGTAGACAAGAGACTTGTAACTATGATATCCTACATCGTGTGCCACTATGACAACAAACTTGTTAAACCAATTGTTTATTTATCATGAACATAGCTTGACTGAACACTGGAACTAAAAATAGCCAAATCAAAACTAGTTTCTTACGTGCCACATCATGATATTCAAAAGCCTTGATAAGAGCTAATTGAATTTGACCATTCATGATGACATACAGCTAAATGAAAGTTATCTGACTCACATGCGCCACAACAACAGCCAGCAATAAAATGAATTTTATACAAAATTCATGTATGCAACATGATGCAGCGTGCCTGCATGCACATGATACAAAATTCCTGCATGCAGCATGATAAAGGATACATTTAGCATGCAAATGAAAAAATGACAACAACCAATTCTCCCTTAAAGAGAGTCTGGACACTTTAACCTCTAGAGTAGCCCCATTTAGCCCCCTGCCTAGTGAGCGTAGATTTAGGCTATAATCTGAAAGAAATTCTAAGATAAGCCTAAAATATTAGGTGCTAACTTCCTTTAAAAGTAGGAATTTTTCTTGGAAACCTCAGTTCTCAAGGTGGTTCTGAGATGGCTTAGGGTTCTAAAAGTTTCCAACGTCCTCCTGAAGAAATATCACGATTTCTCATAGTATGAAGGGCGTTTGCTGACTTGGTATAGGCTTGTACAAACCACACCTAGCATACAAACGTAGGTCCACCCACTACAGAATTGTCGCCATTCATATCACTTTCAAAGCACCCTAAAAGGCACTGCAATTGATTCTTAATCATAGTTCATATTGTGAGCAACCTTTCCTTCTCTCGCTATATCATGTTATAGGTTTATGTATTTGACAATGCCTAAAGTGGCCACCTCCATCTCACTGGAACTGGAAGAGATCATCCTATGTTCTCAGATACAGATTTACCCTTGGTGAATATACCGTACATTCTCAGTATAAAAAGAAACAATTTACAGTCATATCACAACAGTGCATAGCATCAAGAATCACTTGTCAAGCAGTTTTTAAAAATCTCCCAGACAAATAGCCTGCAGATGCGCATGCACATGAATGCATTTGTTTTGCAAAACTCCCCAGTGTCAACATTTCACTTGCTTTATTTTAAGCAAGTCACTCTCAAAAGAATTTACCCTCTTCCAATAAAATGTCCTATCTTCCTGTGTCCATGGGACAGTCTACCTGTTTTCTGCTTACAGGAATGCTTATGTCGTTTTTAGGAAGCAAGGCACTACACTACCCTGCAAAATCAGAAAGTTCAGAGACAAGTGCAACCCCAGTTATACAACAAAGGGTAAGAGTACAAGCACAGCTACGGTTCTCATCCCTAGAGACTAACCTGATATTTCAGTCTTTAACATTTTATACAGTACATATATCTTGATATATTTTGAAATATATAAAAACGAGCCATAGTTTACATGCCCAAGATAATCGAAGTCTTACGGATTACCATCATCAAAAGATAAGCTTAAAACTTTGAAGTCCAGAATTCTATCCAGACAGTTTCCTTACCAATCCGAGCTGAGCAAGGCTAGACTCAAAAAGACATATTTTGCATACATACATATACGTGTACTGGTGCGTTCACTTTCTTTCAGATGTAACTCCAACAGCTACATTACTTACCTGTGCAAATGAAAATTAGGAATCAGGTATCATGCGAGCAATTAGATTACCCTCTTTGCTAGAAGGCTCAGAATGAACAGCAATGACAGGTCACAAGAAAACTTACCAGCTTTCCACTTTCATCCAATGTCATAGGATTCTCCACTACAACAGTTTGTGTTCTTGAAGTTGGCTACATCATGAGAAATAGCAAGTATTAGACCTCAAAAAGCCTTTACAAGAAAGAAAGGACGTGATTAAACGTTTTGCACATGAATGCCTTATTGATGACATCCAACCATCCTACAAAAGCAAATCTGCCCTGCCTTCATGCATCTTTTTTAATGTACAAAACACAGCTGTCAAGCTAACTCACTAATGACAAATGATAGTAGTAGAAAGCTTTGTTAATAGTTCTGAAAATTGTTACGAAAAATAATAAAACGCAATGAACCAAATTATTCCTACAGCTTAAACCTGACAGCTTTGAGTTACAGAATTGCACCATTTAGAATAGCCACGGTTGTACCAATTGTAAGAGGTTCTCTTACCTAAATTTTATGGTTCTCGTTTATGGCGCAACTCTGTAACTATATATGTACTTTATATGTTTATTCTATGTTACAAGTACCATTTAGGTAAGACCATGGTTATTCTAAATGGCACAACTCTGTAACTATATATGTACTATATATGGTTATTCTGTATTACAAGTACCATTTAGGTAAGACCATCTCTTACCTACATTTTCTATTTTTACATAACCAGGGTTCTCTTACAGAGTTATCCCTCTCTAACACCCACATTTTCTACTTTAAAGGTTCTCTTTTATAAATATTCTTTCCTATCTATTCCATTTATTACTTCCACATATATTTACTGATCACAGATGTGAATACAGACACCCATAAACATATCCCTCCCTCCCTCCCCCCCCCCCCCCTTCTCTCTCTCTCTCTCTCTCTCTCTCTCTCTCTCTCTCCTACCGCGCCATCGCCATCGCCGCCCTGCTGCTGCTGCCGTGCCATCGTTGCCTTGCTGCTTCTGTTCATTGTGCCTATGGGACCTTGCTGCCACCGGGCCTCCACTAGGCCAGACGCCTAGCTGCAGGCGCCTACACCAGGGCTCCCAGGCCCCCCTCCGTGAGCTGTTAGTCTGCACCAGGGTCTCCAGGCCCCCCTCCATGAGCTGCTATCTGCGCCAGGGGCTCCAGGCCCCCCCGTGAGCCCTACTCCTCGGCCAGGGGCTCCAGACCCCCCCGTGAGCTTCTGTTGTCTGCACCAAGGACTCCAGGCCCTCCCTCGAACTCTTGTACCTACACCAAGGGCCCCCCGTGAGCCTATGATGGATCACATTTGACAAGGGGCTGAAAACGACCTGCAAACAGAAACAAACAAGGTGAATGATAACAAATCATTCATAAGGCCTGCCCGAGATCCAAATAGCGAAAGAGGGCGGAGATGATGAATTGATAGCAATGAGGGAGACACAGAGAGAGAGAGAGAGAGAGAGAGAGAGAGAGAGAGAGAGGGGGGGGGGGGGGGGGGGGGGGGGCTAAAATAGCATGTGGATCAATAAAAAATGGAGAATTTTTTAAAATAAAAATTTGTTGAATCGCCTTCACTTAAGACCTACCTATGGCAGGCCAAAAAAGGGGGGGAAATCAGATCAACAAACATGGGCTCCAAGTGAAGAGATTCAAGACTGCAAGAAGGAGCTAAGACACCATCAAAAGCTGCCAATATGGGGACAAAGGAGAGCTCACCAGATCAGAAAACAAGAGGTGAGAAGGACTGCAAGTATAGCCTCATTTGGATGAAGGCGGAGAAGATCGAAGACCCGAGTGTCAAGGCTTGCATATCAACACTCAAGGAAGTATGCAAGATACAAGACACTGAAATTGAATGTCTACGCAAGAAGTTGAGAGACACTAGAGGAGACGAGCTCTCAAACCTCCGAGCCCAAATGCAAGATGAAATGAAGAAATGGCAAGAGGAGATGCAAACTAAATGGACATGTGAAAAAGGTGAAATGTTGCAGGACATGAATTGTGTTCTAGGTGAAAAAACCAGTCATTTGGCCTCTCAGATTGAGATATTAGAAGCCCAGGTTGCTGCCCTTAAAGATGAGAATAACAAACTGAAGGCAAGTGCATACTGGGAGGAAGGGGAGTTTCAGCCACCATTAAACGAGGAGCGGAACACCATTAAATAACAAATGCAACAGCTCAAAGATGCAAAGGGGATGCCAGAGGAAGGATGCAAGATCATTCATGTGCTAAAATCAGAGAATGAACAGCTCAGAAAGGAATGGCAGCTTTGCAAACAACGGTACAAGGGAAACATGCTGAGTTCATACAGCAAATCACGAAGGGGAAGGCAGATTATCTGCTTGCATGGAAAGATGTGCTAAAGAAAGACACAACAACAAAGAAAAGGGAGCTCATCTCTGAAACACTTGAAGAAGAAAAACGACGGGGCAGCAAGACTTTGAATGTGCTGGTCAGAGGTCTTTGACAAGATGGGAATCAACCTTGTTTGTCATTCCCATCCTACTTTGAATGTGATAGCTCCATGTCAGATAGCAAAACCCTATTTGACAGATGGGAATCAACCCCGACAAGGCCCTTGGTTGTAAAATTACGAGCAGCCACAGATAGATCCACCCTCACGAGTACACGGGCAACACTGAAGGGGACCAAGATCTATCTAGATGAAGATCTCACACTCCTACAGCAGGAGCATAGAAGGAAAGGAATGGTGTGGGTGATGGCTGCAAGACAAGTGGGGAAATGGGCAATTTACAAAGATGGCAAGGTGATCATTCGAGAGAGGGCAGAAAGAGAAGTACGAGATGCAGGAGAAGGGGACAACACATGACGGTGTCTAAACAATGGGACGAGTATGCAAAACAAATTGAGGATGGCAGTGTGGAAGTCACCCATCCCCATTACAGATCCAACAGTATGACACACATATGCTTGCTCCCTACATGATGTCCCAGGTCAGGCACCTGATATGTCCTCCATGCCTAGACCCACTCCGTGTCATTTGTTCACTGCGCAGAATGCACGAGCTGCCCCTCTCCGGCTTCATATCAGGAGATCACCAGATCATGAGAGACTACGCACTGATCATTTTGCACAGGGGCAAGAGATCTTGACCCCGATCCTAGCACAGCTGTTCAACCATGCTGTATGTCATGGCTTCCCACCTACCTGGAGCACCACCACCATAGCACCGATACACAAGGCAGGGGATCCCTCGGAACTACCGCACTCTTATGATTCGCCACACTTTGGCTAAGATATACGGGTTGGTACTAGAGAGGGAGAATTGCAGCCACACAGAGGGTCACAGGCAGCGTGCACTTGGGCAGGCGGGCTTTCGGAGACAACACTCCACCCTGGACCACATTTTCAACCTAAGGGCCATTATTGAGGAGGTGAAGTGGAGACATCAGAAAGTCTACACTTGTTTTGTAGGCTTTCATAAGGCCTTTGATACTGTCCCACGCTCTCGCCTAATCAGACGGTTACAGGAGTTGCAGCTCCCAGAGATCATGATTTGGGGGGGCATGAATCTGTATGAGTCCGTCAGAGGGAGGGTACGTTCCCCAAGAGGCATGTCAGACTGAGTTGAGAGCACTATCGGAGTAAAACAAGGCTTGCCCCCTATCGCCTACCCTTTTCGGGCTCTATATTGATGAGAGCCGACGAGAGAGGCAATGCTTCCAAGTGCATTTCCAGGAACCCTCCGAAGAAGGGTTGACTTTTTGACACACTGGTGAGACCGACTGCCATGTATGCAGCACCCTTTTGGGGGAGTGATATTTCAGGGACACGGAGGAGATTTGAGAAGCTACAGATGACTATGGGATCCAGGATGATTCGGAGTAAACCCTCAGTCCCCCACCAGATTATACAGGCAAAGTTCACCATGACTCCTCTCCAGGTTGATGCCATCCTTCAGACAGTGGCGTTCCTTGAGTCTAGGCCTTACCCCAGTGAGGATTACCGAGGCAAGCATTAGAGTCCTCCATGCGACTAGCAGAGAATGGTGTTGATACGGCATGGTATGCCTATCCTGATCTTTCACTACGCTAGAATCAGTATCTACGTGCATAGGACGTAGCCAAAGCGCTCTCAGAGCTGGGTACTATTGGCAGATGTGTCCATCAGTTTGTCCATTTGCGACTCCTTAGACTTAGGTACTAGAGTGTCTAAGGTTCCTTGACCCCTCTCCCTATACTTCAATTATACTAATCCCTTTTTAACCCCTGGGCCATTATGACCTACAACTTGACAAAACCTTCCCACCTACATATCTCACTCAATATGACTCCAATTTTAGCGCCATCTAAACCAACATTCTTCTCTTGAATTTAAAGTCTTTGATAAGTGCTTTTCCATCTCTATAGACAGCCCATTTTCCTCCTTTATGAGCGTCCTTCACTTTATTCAGTTCTATGGAATTCATCTTGAGCTGAATTGGGGTGAGCTCCTCACAGATCCATACCTTGGTACCTCTCAGCTTATTAAGAATCTTGGTTCTTGCCCTCATATCATTTAGCTTGTACCCCAACAGGAGCAACGATGGATATGTTCTTTAAGTCCCACTCAATCTGAGGGGTTGCTGCTGTAATATTATCAATTTTTCCTTCCAGGCTTCCTTCATGCCAATTGAAGATAGTCATCCAATGCGTTGGCATCGTGCATTAGCAGCCCTCTTTTTTTCCTGCTCTTGTACTTCTGAATATACTTCACTTTTCTTGATTTTATTTTCCATTGTTGCTGAGATTTCCTCTTTATAGACTTGACCTGATTGGTAACCATGTTCTGGACTTTGGTCACCAACTGTGGTGTGGCTGCTGCTTCACTGTGTATCTGTAATACTTCCTATATGATTTCTTGCTTGCCATTGTTCTCCATCTCCTTTAGTTTTTCCCGAGGGCTGCAACCATGAGTCTAAGCTCCCTTACTTCCTGCTGTAGAAAATATTGCTCCCATGGGTCTAAGCTAATCCTCCGCTTCTAATGCAATGTGTATGGGCTGGGTGTTGCTGCGAGATCAGAGTAGGAGGGTTTACTGATAGGTGTTGTGGCAAAATTATTCACCTTTGGGAGCTCCATGATGGCCTGTGAATAAGCTGGGGGGCCCTTTCACTGTCTCTAACACCCCAGACTGAGCCAGGGGCTCAGCTCAGCCTGGGGTTGGGATGGGCTGCTGCTGCGTCCCCCCCGAACCTGACCTACGTGAAAGAAGGTTGATAGTGCCCCCCTCCGAGCTAGACGACGACGACCTGTTGCTGCTACTGTGACCCGACCTGTTTGGGGGGGGGGGCAAAGTACCAAACGTCAAAATGACTTACATCATCTGGAAAAAAACTCCCCAGAGAGAGTCAGGGGAGTGCCTACAGCAGCTCAGCCCCGAGTTATTGTAGCATGACGACATTCAAATACTAACTTAAAGGTGGCCTGAATAACACGAGAGAGAGAGAGAGAGAGAGAAAGAAAGATATTAACATCCACACGAGACCTCACGGGTCTATAACTGAGAGCCTATAAGGAAGTACAGCAGCTCAGCCCCAAATTATAGCATAACTACATTCAAGTACTATATTAAGCGTGGTCTGAATAACATCAGTTTAAGACTGAGAGTCTTTGGGGTTAGGTTTGAAATCTCTAATGAGTGCTTGCCCATCTCGATAAACTGCCCATTTACCTTCTTTCCTTGCTTCTTTCACTTTGATAAGTTCATTTTCCCTTTGTTTGAGTTGGGTCGGAGTGAGCTCTTCAGATATCGTAATCCTAGTACCCTTGAGCTTGTTGGTTTGTCTAAGGATCTTGGTTCTTAAAATCCTTTCTTTGAAATAAATCTGTGCTTGGTTTCCCTTTTGAGTGATAAGACTTATGTCCTTTTCATCCCAACCGATTTGTGGCACTACCTTCTTGAGTTGGGTAATCTTTTCCTCATCAATGCATTCCTCTTCCTCTTCCATTTCAAAATAGCTAAGGCGACTATCTTGCAATTCCCCAATACGTAAAATCTTCCTGTTACTTGCTATGGCTTGCTGCTCTCTTACCTCTATATAAACATCACATTTGTCAATCTTGTTATGTATTGTTGCTGTAATTTCCTGTCTCATGGATTTGAGCTGAGTGGTGATCATTTCTTGGATCCTTGGCTACAAGCTGTGGTGTAGGAGTTGCCATATTGCATTGCTGTAGGACTTCTTGGATTACCTCTTGTCTGCCTTCATTCTAATTTCTGAAACTATCTTCTCCAATGAAGCAATGCGGAGCTTTGCATCTCTGAGTTCTTGTTGTAGGAAGTAGATCCGCTCATGTGGATCAAGCTTGCTTTGTAATATGTGGAAAGTGTGAGAACTAAGGGAGAGAGAGCAGAGTGTGTGAGCAAGAGAGCAAGAGAGTAGGAGAGTGAGAGCTGAAAGCAATAGTTGCAATAGAAGAGTGTGATACAACTGAAGAGTGGGATAGGTTTTGTCTAAGTGCCAAAACCTTATCCTTCGGTAGTTAGTGAACTAACTATGGTTAGGGAGAAAAACCTGAGGGAAAAGTGCCCCTAACCTACTTATTACATTACATTGGTCACTGCTAAATTATAACAATAATTCTAACACCCCCCTGCAGTGCCAATGTCATGTACAAGGAAATGATCAATCACCAAAAGGAGATAAGTTTAGGGCACTGCGAAATGCCTCAAACTTTTCACGTGGAAGTGCTTTGGTGAAAATGTCTGCAACATTGTCATGTGTTGACACATAGATCATACCGATCTCTCCTGCATGCAACTTCTCTCTGACGTAGTGATAGTGAACCTCAATGTGCTTCGTGCGAGCATGAAACACAGGATTCTTTGCCACTGCAATAGCACTCTGACTATCATTGAGAATTGGAGAAGGACCCTCGAAGATCAGCAAATAAACGACGCAGCCAAACACATTCAACTGTCGCTGTGAAAGCTACCTTGTACTCAGCTTCACATGAGGAGGTAGCCACTGTAGGCTGTTTCTTGCTCAACCAAGAAATACAAGCTTTGCCCAAAAAGAAACAATTGCCACTTGTGGACTGCCTAGTGTCATAGTCTCCGGCCCAATCTGAGTCACTGTAGGCATGCATCTGCAAGTCACTCCCCCGGGAAACATCAAGCCAAAAAGACTTTGTACCTTGCAAGTAACGGAAGATGCGTTTTACAGCTTGCCAATGCATAGTCTTTGGGCTGTGCATATACCTACTCACCTGAGAAACTGCAAACTGAATATCAGGTCGTGTATTGCAGAGATAAATGAGGCATCCAACAGCCTGACTATAGAGTGTGACATCAATTGATTCACTTGCATCATGCATTGTAAGCTTCAGCCCCAGCTCCATGGGAGTAGCTATGGGCTTACAATCCTGCATGTTGAATCTGTCCAAGAGTTTCTGCACATACTTGGATTGAGACATAACGATGCCACTTTTCTCTTGAGTGAACTCGATCCCCAAATAAAAGTGTAGCAGCCACAAATCTGACATGTCAAAAGAGGTCTGCAATTCAGCTTTAAAATCTGCAATATTATCCTCATTTGACCCTGTGAGCAGTAAGTCATCTACATAAAGAATGGTGACTAAAATATCCCCCCCATCCTTCTTGATGTAGAGGGTGCTCTCAGTTGGACTATTGTGCAACCCCTTGCTGGTCAGAAAGGCATGAATTTTAGCATACCATGCATGTGGGGTTTGTTTCAACCCATACAAAGCTTTATTCAGCTTGCATACCTGAAGTGCATTTCCTGAAATTTTAAAGCCCGGAGGAAACTCAACGGGCACATGAGCATATGCAAGGCATCCAAAAACACGAAAATTATCCACAGAAGGCTTTCTCCCTTTCCAAACTTCATAGGGAGTCTTGGTCTTCAAAGCTTTTGTGGGAGCCCGATTCAAAACATAATTGGCACACATGAGACCTTCAAGCCAAAATTTGTGAGGCAATTTTTTGCTTTTTAGCATGCATCTATCCAT
Source organism: Dipteris shenzhenensis (assembly GCF_047967505.1). Taxonomy (NCBI): domain Eukaryota; kingdom Viridiplantae; phylum Streptophyta; class Polypodiopsida; order Gleicheniales; family Dipteridaceae; genus Dipteris; species Dipteris shenzhenensis. Next base: position 58,929,179 of record NC_141597.1, on the reverse strand, counting down.
CTCCATAAGAGTACGATTTTTCCTCTCAGCTTTGCCATTTTGCTGAGGGGTTAGCCTCACTGTAAGCTCATGTGCAATGCCCTTGTCTTTCAAAAATGCATCAAAATCTGTAGACAAATACTCCCCTCCTCTATCTGTGCGTAATGTCTTTATCTTGAGTCCTGATTCATTCTCAACCATGCTGCAAAGTGTTTGAAAACCATAAACACTTCTGATTTGCGTTTCAGCCCATAAACCCAAGTGTAGTTGGAGTAGTCATCTATAAAAGTGACAAAGTAAAGATGACCACCCAATGATGGAGTCCTCATGGGACCACAGACATCACTATGAATAAGCTGTAATTTTCGAACAGCTTTTACTGATCCATCCTTCTTGAAAGGAAATCTGTGCATTTTACCAAGAATGCACCCTTCATAGGCATGTGGAGGAGGTGTTTCAAGAGGAGGCAATGCATCAACCATAGCATGTTTTTGAAGTGTCATCAAGCTGCCATAATGCATGTGTCCATATCTGGCATGCCATAACTCCGCATTCTGCATAGCAGCAGTAGGAGTGGAAACTGCGAGAGCATGTGCTGGTCTTTTCTCATACATATCAAGCTGAAAAAGACCACGTAACAAAGTGCCAGACAATCTCAAGGCATAGTCATTCTCTCTGTCATGGACTGCACACTTGTCATCTTCAAAAATGACCTGAAATCCAGCTCTGTTAAGAGTGGACACTGAAAGTAGATTTTTTGTGATACCAAGCACATACAAGACATCATAAATTTTGAATGTTGAGCCACCAATGGCTGTAAGTTCAACTTCTCCTGTACCACGAACTGAATAGGAGAGTTGTTGGCACATGTGACCTTTTTACCAACGGGAGGTGGATGCAGAGATGTGAAAAGACACTTCCTGGAAGTGATATGCTTTGAGGCACCGCTATCAAAATACCATGTATTAGTGTCTCATTGACACTGAAAGCTGACGCATCCTTGGAAGAATCATAACTGCATGTCAGAAAAGCATAAGAGTCATCATCACAAGTGGCTGTAATATCCGGAGCAGCCAACTGAGAGTCTGAAATGCAAGACAAGAAGGCATAGTCGTGTTCCACAAAGTTGGCTGTAGCTTCCTCATTGTCAGATGCATGAGGAGCTGAATCTGAAACAGCCATACCGGAGCTGTTTTTCTTTTCTTTTGCAAGCCTCTTCTTGCATTCTCCAATGTAATGACCTGGCTTTTTGCAGTAATGACATATACCCTTCTTCTTGGGCTTACCTACATCACCCTTAGCCTTTTGAGAAGGCTGTCGTGAACCACTGGAAGGCTGATTTGCTGATGTCTTTGCTTGTCCCTTTCCTTTAGGGTTGAATTTTGAAAGCATGGCATGTTCACCTGCTCGTGAAGCCATGTTTTTCCTGGTCTGCTCTTCCTGCAACAGAAGTCCTATCAACTCGTGAAAATTGAGAGGATTTGCACCCCCCCTCAATGACAAATTTAGCGAGGTATGAAAGCTGAGATAAGACTCAGGAAGAGAATTCAAAGTAGTGGTAATCATCTCTGAATCAGGAATGATCTCATCAATATTCAGCAATTGCTCTCGTAAATCCTGTAGCTTTGTGAGGTGCACTGACATGGAGTCACCCTCTTCCATATGTGTATGAGACAATTCTCTTTTCAAAAAAGACACCCTGGCATCATTCCGAGCTGCATACATGCTCTCCAAAATATCCCATGCTGCCTTTGAGGTCTTACACGACCGGATATGCGGAATGATGAATCTTTTCACTGAAAGAGAAATACACGACAAAGCTAAAGCATCACGTGAATCCCATCTCTTTTGCTCTGGAGTAGTAACTATAGCTGCACCAATAACTTGTCCCTGCAGCTGTACCCTGTGCACGACATCTGCCTCCTCCTTGCTGGGGAGGGATATTAGGTGCCACATTTGCTGGCCGGATCTCATCCCCATTTACATAGTCCCACAAATTACGGGAAATCAGAATGTTGCGTACCATAAAACTCCAGAGGGAGTAGTTGGTACCATCCAGCTTATCCTCTTGTGAGAGACCACTGAACTGGAAATCATTCTAATTTTGCTGGGCCATGTCTGAGAAAGAAAATACAGCAAATGCAAATCTGAATTCCCTTGCTGGGAATGGAGTGCACAATTCCCAAAAAAAATACAGCCAAACACTGGCTGAAAATGCAACTCAAATCTCTGTAATGTCTCTGTCAGAAATCTGCCAGAGCATCCAATCTCTCCCAAAACCTGCCAAAAGTGCTTCAAAACACTTACAGAAAGGCAGTGTGAACTGAAACCTGCAAACTTGCTCTCCCAACACAAAAGCCCCAATTTGTGGCTTGAAATTACAACCAGAAAGGGGCAAATGGTTTGAAAGCCCCAAAGGTTGTACAAATCGCTCTTTGCCTGCAAAATCCCCAAATTTCACTGCAAAATTGCAGTGTAATTGCAAAAGCCCCAATTTTCTGCAAGAAATTACACCTGAAAGGCACAAATGAACTAAAAGCCCCAAAATTTTTGCAATTCTCTGCAGCAAATACAAAAGCCCTAAATTTGACAAAATTCCCAATACACAAAATGTGTCCAAATATGCACACAAAATGGCTTGCAAAGCAAAAAGTACTGAACTGACAATACATTATATGTACGGACGGTACAGCTTATGTACGGCCTGTACGACGAAATGCACAGAACTGACAACAACGTGTACGGCTTGTGTCACGATCTGTGACGTATTCCTTTCTCTATTTCTAGACTTATGGATGGTTTGATGAATGGACACTTGTGGAAGGGTATGCCCTTTCGACGGGACACTTGCCTTTTCGACGGGACACTTCCTAATGAGGCACAACCCTTCATAAGAGACATTCTAATGAAGAGACATTTGTAATGTACCCTCTCATCAAGGGTCACACCCTTCACAAGGGGTACACACCTCTTCATGCACACACCCTTTGGAGTACACACCTTTTCATGTGTGACTCTTCACTTTCTATATAAGAGAGGCCCAATTGTATGGATGACACACTACATCTACCCTACAGATATTCAAGCAATACAATTATTCCTTGTTCTCTGCTATCTCAGTCTCCTTTCTGTTCCTTAGCACATTTCTAAATAGAGTAAATCTAGGATTTCTTACAGTGGTATCAGAGCAAAATTCGCTCCTGCCTGTAGGAAATGCCCCCCACCTTCTAGCGCCGATCTGATACATCTTTTCTGCTAGAAGTTTATCTGTGCACATTGTGCATGGAAGAGATGGAGAGGATGAGCGTAAAAATTTTAAACGCCTACCCTGCCTAAAGTCATCTATGGCCTCTCCATCTCCCTCACATCACAAGTTGATGTGAATGGACATGACAAAAATCGTGTCTTTCCACGTGCTTGGGCTGTCCCAAAACCAAGGGACGCACCTTTTCCACCATGGGACACACCTTTTGATGAAGAGTCTCAACTCCTCACTCAAGGGACACACCCCATCGTGGACAAAAGGACATACCTATTCATGTAGGGACATCCCTTTTAAAAACAGGGATACACCCCTTCATGAAAAGGTGCACCTATTCCAAGGGTCACACCCCTTCGAATAGGCACACCTTTTAGGCCCCAAGTACCTACAAAAGGGTACCTAGAGGGGTAAAAAGGGAAAAAAATAAACCCATCCCCTACCCTTAGGATTACCCTAGCTACCTAGGGTTAACTAAACCCCCCATTTAATTTTTGGGGCAACTAACCCATTAGGCAGCCCCCAACGAAAAGTCGCAGCCTCTTCTCCAACAAAAAACTGCACGTACGGATTTCCGTACCACCTGCGCCAGCCCGTACAGCCAGCCATTACCCTCGCCGTACAGTTCTGCGCAGCCTGGCCGTACAGCCCTGCGCAAGCCCTCGCCATACTGCATTCCAGCCTGCGCCTTACAAATCGCCAGCCTGCACCGTACGGATTTCTGGCAGCCTGCGCAGCACCAGCCCTGCACGTACGGACTTGCCGTACAGCCTGCATCAGCCCTGCGATGTACCATCAGCAGCCTGCCGTACAGCCCTGCGCACGTTTTCTGCCGTACAGCAAGCCTGCGCTGTCCTGCCCACAGCCCTGCGCCATTCTGTACGACCAGCCCTGCACACATCGTTTGGCCTCGCCAGCCCCCCCCTCCTGCGCAGTCCTTGACCAGCCAGGCTTTTCGCTCCTGCCTTTCCTGCGCAGTCCAGCCCTGGGAAATGCTAGAGCCTCACCATTGACAGCCTGCAGCCCCTTGTTTCGCCATTTTTGGTCCTGCCAAATCAGCACCAGTTGCAGCTCCTCGCGCAATGAAGACAGCCTGTTGACAGCCCGGACCAAACAAGTATCGATCGCTCCTCGCAAATTGCACCATGGATCTCCGGACACCGATTTGCAGCCTTCTTCTACGCAACAACTTGGCAGGTTAAATTATTGCCAGGTGGAGTCTTTCCAATCTGCTTTTAAGGATTCTTTTCCTTTTAACAAATTACAGCAAATGAAAGAATCCACCTTAAAGCATGGAAGCCCCTGGTAATTCACCTGCCATTTCAAGGACACCTCAGGCATCAGCTACCACACAATATCGTGTTCAAATTGCACAGCCAGCCCATTTCGGAGCCTTTGCATCTTGGGTCTTCTGTGTCACGTGCCCTCCTCGTGACTTGGACCACATCCTCTACCTTCTGCGTGAGGCACCTCAGTTACATTATTTCCTCAGCACAGTACAGGTTGTGTTCCACGAGACACGAAGATATCCTGAACTCGATATTCCTCAAGAGTTTGCTGTTCATTTTTGAAGAGAATTTTACCCCTCACCTTCGGCATCTCCAGGGTACTCTCTACCTCCTTCAGCTCCCAGATATCCTCCTCTACAGGTCGTACCTTCTCCAAGTCAGTATTTACACTCTGAAGGCACTCCCTCTCCTGGATATCCTCCATTTCCGACAGCAGCTCCCTATCCCTTCTTAGATCCGTGGACTCTGCAACCCAATCCTGTCCTCTCACGAGCAGTAACACCACTTTCGGCATCACCAGTGTTACCTCAAACAGGACCTCCCTTACCAGATTTCCACGGGTGGTTCCATCCTGCCTCGCCTGCCCCCTCCAACATGAGCAACCTCAGGGAGCAGCCCGAATCCTCTTCCAGGAATACAAACTAGAGCGCAAGTTCGCGCTTTTCTCACAGGGATCTCCGATATGTCGCACAGCTCGCGTGAAGCCTCTCCAGAGATCAAAGAATCAAGTCCAAAAAAGACCCCTAAAGTCAACGTTCAAGGCGAATCACTATTGCAACTTCAAATATCCCAGCTTCAGGACAGCATCTCCGACTTGGTTCAGAAAGTTCAACAACTTCAGGATTCTCGAAGTACCACACATACAGAGGATGACGTGACGCAATGAGACGACTATGCGGATTCATTCCCACCAGAGGTAGAAAACACTGAACTACGTGCCCTCTACCGTTTACTTCAAGCTTCCAAAACTAAAAGACTTGACATCAAACTTCCGGAAGCCTACACTAGTCAACGCAATCGCCGAACAGTTGACCAATGGCTCGCAAAAATGCGCATGTATTTTGATACTGTTGACCTCACTGAAGGCAAAAAGATCGCCTTGGCAGCCTCCCTCCTCAAGGATACAACCTTTCTATGGTGGCAAAGACGCTTAAAGGACGAAAAAAGTGTGTTAACATGGGAACGTTTTGAACACGTGCTCCGTAAGCAGTTTATACCTGCCAATGCGGACTTCCAAGCACGTTCAAAACTTCGACAGTTGGAGCAAACGGGTTCCCTGTCTTCGTACATCTCTCAGTTCACCACATTGGTGCTGGAAATTGATGGTTTAACTGAGGATGATCGCCTTCATGCTTTCATCTCAGGCCTAAATCCCTCGTTACGCATTGATGTTCTTAAAGCAAACATCACCACCACAGATGGCGCTATTGCTTACGCAGAGCGCATTACAAATTTCCAAAACACAGGGAAGCAGAGTGCTAATCGCACACAGAACTCTCCTATGGCCAAAGGTGCTCGCCCTCAAGATAACACCAGGTTTCGAAAAAACTTCGCTAATCAAGGTCAGCGACAGTCTCAAGATCCCAGAAGCCTCAGAAATCATTTGCTGGATTCCAACAGAAGCACTCCTCCAAGGATCGCGCTTCTTCTTCTTCACAAAGTCATTACCGACATCCCCAACATAAAGGTGCGGCCACTGACAAGAAGAACAGCTCCAGCACAAAAGGACTTTGTACCATCTGTACAAGCGACCATAGATGGTTCGATTGTCCCAAGCGCCCAAAGCAAAATTCCAATATGGAACCTAGCACTTCCCAAAAAGAAGATGCTACCTCAGCACAAGACAAGAAAGGCAAAGCTGTTCGAATGGCGAATACCATCCACCTGAGCCTTGCCAGCAACCCCGAACCTTCCCTGGCCACTCAAGTACTTTGTGTTCAAGGATCGATTCGTGGAACAACGGTCACCATCCTCATCGACAGTGGCTGTTCTCATAATTTCCTAGCCAGTTCTGTGGTCGATAAACTTCGGTTGACCACCAGTCCTAGTCTCATGGACTATCAGATTGAACTCGCAAATGGAACAACTTTCTTGTGCAACACCAGGAGTAAAAACTTGTCTTTTCGCATCCAACATTATACGGACAAGTTGAACTTCGACATTATGCCTCTTTCTCGGTACGATGTCATACTCGGACAACAGTGGCTCTACGACTATGATCCATCAATCAGCTTTCGCAGCCATACTATCCAGTTTGTCCACCAGGGAAAACTTGAGCTAACTGGTTCTAGGGACTCTCCTTCAACCCCAGTTGCATCTGTCCTACAAGTAAAGAAGTGGGTTCGTAAACGTCAAGTAAAGACTTCACTTCTGTTGGTTACGGCAGTAGAGGAGACACCAACAAAGGATCCTCCTGAATACCTCAACCAACCTTTTTTCCAGCCCTACCTGGATATTTTTCCACAGGAATTGCCAAAGCAGTTACCACCTCGACGAGTGGATCATCCAATCGAACTTATTCCCGGCAGTAATCCACCGTCGAAACCTCCCTATCGAGTTTCTTACACTCAAAATGAAGAAATCCAAAGACAGGTCACCGAACTACTCGACAAAGGTCACATTCGGCCCAGTCGCAGCCCTTTCGGATCTCCTGTACTACTTGTGGAAAAAAAGAACAAGTCAATGCGCCTCTGCATCGACTACCGAGCCCTCAACAAGCTCACTATCAAAAACAAGTATCCATTGCCTCGCATCGATGACCTCTTCGATCAACTTCTACATGCAACACAATTCTCAAAGATTGATCTTCGTTCAGGTTATCATCAAATCCGCATACGAGAAGGTGATGAATACAAGACAGCTTTTCGAACAAAGTATGGACACTATGAATGTTTGGTCATGCCTTTTGGGTTAAACAATGCCCCGGCCACATTCATGACATTAATGAACGACATCTTCAGGCCTTTCCTCGATCAGTTCGTCATCGTTTACCTCGATGACATCCTCGTTTTCAGCACATCCCTACATGAGCACAAACAACATCTTCACCAAGTTTTTGAAGTTCTCCGCGCAAATTCTCTCTACATCTTGATGCAAGAAGGCAGAGTTATTGCTTTTGACAGCCATAAACATTCTGATATCCAAACCCGATATCCGGTTTATGATAAGGAGTTTCTTGTTGTTGTACATGCTTATCGCTCTTGAAAACATTATCTCATGGTGCCGACTCTGTGGTCAAGACAGACCATCACTCTCTCAAGTATATCTTTACTCAGCCAGTCATGAACGCTCGTCAAGCACGCTGGGTTGAGTTTCTCGCCAACTTTCACATGACCATTGAGTACATACCAGGACTACACAATGTAGTTGCAGATGCTCTCAGTAGGTTACCTCTAGCATCAGCCATGGTAATCTCTATCTTATCTGTGGATGTTCCGAATTCATTCAAAGGAAAGTATTTCAATGATAAAGACTTCAGCACCGCAGTACAGGTTCTTTCAAAAGATCAACCTTCGACTTCCGAACAGAAGATTTTCTCTTCCTATTCTTATACGGACGACCTTCTGTACTATCAAGATCGCGTCTGTGTACCACATGACAAGGATGTTCAACGTCTTTTGTTAAAAGAGCATCATGTAGTTCCTTATGCTGCCCATCCAGGCATCAACAAGACTTATCGGTTACTCAGTGCAACATACTACTGGCCTCAGATGAAAAGCGATGTCATCAAAATGGTTACATCTTGCTTATCTTGTCAACAAATGAAAGCAAGCCGACGACTTCCAACAGGACTTCTTCAGCCTCTTCCAGTTCCAACTAAAAGGTGGGAAAGTATTTCCATGGATTTCATTACAACACTACCACGATCCTCCAGAGGTAACACTCAGATTATGGTAATTGTTGATCGATTGTCCAAAATGGCACACTTTGTTGCTTGCAAAAGCAATGCACAGGCTCCGGACATAGCTTAACTTTTCATACAACACATCTTCCGACACCATGGATTACCCAAGAATATCATATCCGACAGAGATCCTAAGTTTACCAGTCACTTTTGGATTTCCCTGTTCGAATCTTTGGGTACAACTCTACTGTTCAGTTCAGCCTACCACCCAAAATCAGATGGCCAGACTGAAAGAGTCAACCAAGTTCTGGAAGAAATGCTTCGACATTATGTTCAGTCACGCCTAGCAGCTTGGGAAGAGTATCTGCCACTCCTTGAGTTTGCTTATAATAACTCTTTCCATAGCGCCATCAGCATGACTCCATTCCAAGCAGCTTATGGACACACTCCAATTGTACCCACGAATTTTGTACTTCAACATCGTGTTGGGGTAAAGGCACATTGCCACCCTTTAAAAAGTTATGACCCCTATGACTGTCTTAAGACAGTCATAGGGTGAATCCCTAATCCTAATAAAACTTTTGAGTTTGTGGTGTGGCTCGACACTTTTGACACACCCACACTTCTTGTGTCTCCCTCTCCAAACGTTCCACCTCTCTCTCTTTCCCTCACAAGTGGTATCAGAGCCTTCCTCTCCCTCTCACTCCGGTCTACCCCTCCCTCTCCCCTCGGGCCTCGTGCCCTCAGCAGCGAGCAGGACGCGGCAACAGCGAGCAGGGCAACAGCGCGCGAGCAGGGCGCATCAGGGGGAAGTGAATCCTCAATACTGAACATAAAGAAATTGGAAGGGGCACACAATTATGCATTATGGGCAGAACAGTGTTTGAATGTACTTCTGCTAAAGAAGATTTCTAAGCCCATAAGGGTGAAGGGTGTCAAGCCATCTGGGATGGCAGATGATGAGTGGGAGGAGCTTGATTTGTCCGCAAGGGCGGCTATCATGCTTACTCTCACTGATTCTCTTGTGTTCAATGTTCAGGCAGAAAAGACCTCTTATGGCCTATGGCAGAGGCTAGAAGAGTTATATGCCCAAAAGAGCTCAGCCAGTAAGGTTTATTGGTTGAAGAAGCTTGTCGACCTTCGCATGAAGGAAGGCACAGCTATGACCTCACACTTGAGTGAGTTCAATGCCATCTTTACACAGCTTATCGCACAGGGATTGAACCTTGATAAGGAGTTCAAGGCTACTTTCTTGTTGTGTACCCTCCCTGAGAGTTGGGACACTTTCAAGACCACTTTGTCAAATTCAAATGTCACTCTTATGTATGCTGATGTGGAGAGCTCTCTCCTTATGGAGGAGATGAGCAGGAAGAATAATATGGGCAGCAAGTCTTCCAATGCTTTGCAGGTACAGGCAAGAGGTAGGACTCAGCAGAAGGGGAGATCTGCTGGCAAGTCCAAATCCCGCAGTCATTCCCGTGGCAAAAAGGATATTGAATGCTTTTACTGTGGCAAGAAGGGACATGTGAAGTCTAAGTGCTTCAAGTTTATACGGGATCAGAAAGCCAAGAAGGCTGAGACAAAGGATGCAGGCAGTGGAAGCAAAGGCAAAGGCAAGGCCAAGGCAGATGACTTGGATGCAGTGAATGTTGCAACAGAGGACAGTGACAGTGACAGTGACAGACATGATGTATCAGCTGTAATTGCACATACATTGGTTGTTGATGGCCATGACATGCACACGTGGCTCTTGGATTCAGGTGCTTCTTTTCATGTTACGCCTCATAGGGAGTGGTTTACTTCCTACACAGGTACTCATGGAGTTGTTCACCTTGGGAATAACTATGCATGTCAGATTGCAGGGATTGGCAGTATACAGATAGTATTCCCTGACGGACGCATATTTATGCTTGATGGTGTTCGCCATGTGCCGCAAATCAAGAAAAATCTGATTAGCACTGGCTTGTTGGATGACAGTGGTTATCACACCACATTTGGGGATTCCAAATGGGTAATTACTGATGGCCAGGTTATAGTGGCTGAGGGTTATAAGAGTGATACCTTGTACCCTCTATGTTTCCAATTTAGGAAATCATGTTGTTGCCATAACCGAGCTGCCGAAGGTTTCATTGTGGCATAGCTGGTTGGGACACATGTCCGTTAAAGGAATGCAAGAACTGTCACGTTTGGGTTAAGTGCCGTCTCTCTCATTTTCAGATTTGCCTACTTGTGATCATTGCATTTTTGGAAAGCATTCTATGACTCCTCATAAGAGGAGAACTCCCCAGAATAGAGCACCGCTTGATCTAGTGCACACTGATTTGTGTGAGATGCCACAACTATCACTAGGGGGTGCAAAGTATTTCATTACTTTTATTGATGATGCCACACGCAAAGTGTGGGTCTATTTCTTGAAGCATAAGAGCGATGCCTTAGATGCTTTCAAGAAGTTTGTCGCTCAGGTTGAGAATCGGACAGGACGTAGGCTGAAATGCCTCAGATCCGATAACGGGGGTGAGTATGTGTCGCATGCTTTTGTACAGTTATGCGAAGCTAAGGGCATTAAACAGGAACTCACAGCCCCGCATAATGCATCTCAAAATGGTGTGAGTGAGCGGATGAATGGAACTATTCAGGACAAAGTTCGATGTATGTTGTCTTATGCTGCATTGCCCCATGGCTTTTGGGCAGAAGCCGTGCAAACAGCAGTTCACCTAATTAACAGGTCGCCGAACAAGGCTTTGGAGCTGAAAGTGCCAGAGGAGGTGTGGTCTGGCAAGCCACCTTCATATAAGCACTTACGTGTGTTTGGCTGCGAGTGCTTTGCTCATGTACGCAAAGAACTGCGCACCAAACTCGAGCCAAAGTCTTTCAGATGCATCTTCATGGGTTACGGTGACGAAGGTGAAATCGGGTACAGGTTATGGGATCCTATCAAACGGAAGATTATACGCAGCAATGACGTCATCTTTAAAGAGGATAGTGTACACAAAGAACCCGTGTAACCTGTGGAATACAGGAGGGTTGTTTATGATGATGTCGGACAGCAAAGAATGCCCATTAATATGCAGCAGCAGGCTGCTGTAAATAACCCTGTTCAAGAGGGTATACAGGCTGAAAATCAGCCAGACAATTTTGCCAATGATGCACCACTGGATATGTCAGCAGATGGCACTGTAGGACAGCCAAATATGGTGGTACAGCCACCCGTCATGCATGACGAACAGGCTAGACAGCAGCCTAATACGGAGCATTTTGTTAGGAGGAGCACCCGTGTACAACGGCCTCCTGACAGGTTTGTTCCAGGAGCCAATAATGTGGCTGATTTTATCATGCTGACAGATTGTGGTGAGCCTTCCAGCTTCAAGGAAACTATGGGAAGAACAGAGAAAAGGAAGTGGGAGAAAGCCATGCAATCAGAAATGGACTCCCTACTTCAAAATGATACATGGGACTTGGTGCAGCTACCTGCAGGCAGAAAGGTTTTGCCATGCAAGTGGGTTTACAAAGTCAAAGTGGATTCAAATGCTTTACCGAGGTATAAGGCCAGATTGGTTGCCAAGGGATTTAAGCAGGAGAAGGGCATTGACTTTGATGAGATCTTTTCCCCTGTAGTCAAGATGACTACTTTGAGAGCAGTGTTAGCTCTTGTTGCTCATGAGGACATGGATTTATGTCAGATGGATGTGAAGACTGCTTTTCTTCACGGAGATCTCCATGATGAGATCTACATGAGTCAGCCAGAGGGATATGCTGTTAAAGTGAAAGAGCAGCTTGTGTGTAAGCTCAAGAGGAGCTTGTATGGACTCAAGCAGGTGCCAAGGGAATGGTACAAGAAGTTTGATGCCTTCATGCAGTCCCAAGGGTATCATAGGTGTGAGACCGATCATTGCTTGTACACCAAACGGGCAAAGGATGGTAGTTTGATACTACTCATTCTATATGTGGATGACATGCTGATTGCCAGCAAATCTCAGCAGGAGATCATTGCTTTGAAGAAGCAACTACATAAGTCTTTTGACATGAAAGACTTGGGTGATGCAAATCACATACTAGGTATGCGGATTACTCGTGACAGGTCTAAGGGACTTTTGTTTCTGTCACAGGAAGAGTACATTGGCAAGGTACTGCAGAGGTTTAATATGGAGGGGGGGAAGTCTATTAGTACTCCGTTGCCTCCACATTTAAAACTCAGCAGTAAGGACAGCCCCAGATCAGATGATGATAAGGCTGAGATGGCCAAGGTTCCGTATGCATCTGCAGTTGGTTCTTTGATGTATGCCATGGTTGCCACTCGTCCGGATATTGCTTTTGCGGTGGGAGTCATCAGCAGGTATATGGCAAATCCAGGCAAGCGGCACTGGGAAGCAGTAAAAGGCGTCTTGAGGTATCTCAAGGGTACCAAAGACTTGTGCATATGCTATGGTAGGCAGGATGCATTGGTGCGTGGTTTTACAGATTCAAATTATGCAGGAAATGCAGATAACCGGAAGTCTACTACCGGTTATATTTTTACATTTGCAGGAGGTGCTATATCATGGGTGTCTCGGTTGCAGAAATGCATTGCACTGTCAACCACTGAAGCTGAATATGTTGCAGCCACTGAGGCTTGCAAGGAAGCAATATGGCTTACTCGGCTGGTGGGAGATTTGGGCATTACAGGAGATATGCCAGTTTTGCATTGTGATAGTCAGAGTGCTATCATGTTGGCAAAGAATCCGGTCTTTCATCAGAAGACCAAGCGTGAAATACCATTTCATCAGGGAGGTACTGGAAGACAAGCGGCTTGAGCTTGTGAAGGTGCATACTGATGATAATCCTGTAGATTTGCTCACTAAGAGCTTGCCTACAGAGCGGTTTGCACATTGTCGCCACATCATGGGATTAGGATGAGACCATTCTTATTTTATGGTCTTGTATACAATAACTGTATATTGCTGTAATTTTTATTCTTTTCTCCCCTTTAGGCACATTGGCCTTTAGGTGGGAGGTTGTTGGGGTAAAGGCACATTGCCACCCTTTAAAAAGTTATGACCCCTATGACTGTCTTAAGACAGTCATAGGGTGAATCCCTAATCCTAATAAAACTTTTGAGTTTGTGGTGTGGCTCAACACTTTTGACACACCCACACTTCTTGTGTCTCCCTCTCCAAACGTTCCACCTCTCTCTCTTTCCCTCACACATCGAGTGGCCCTACCTGATCAACTGGTTCAAGAAATGCAGGACATTCTACTGCAAGTCAGGGATCACATGCGAAAAGCGCAAGAGCGGTATCAACGGTCTGCCAACACACATAGACGTCACCTGGAATTTAACACTGGTGACATGGTGCTATTATTTGTAGCCCCACATCGCTATAAAACGGTTAAGTCTGTGTTTCCTAAGTTGCGACCAAGATACTATGGACCTTTCCGGATCGTCAAGAAAAATTCACCTTTAAGTTACAAATTGGAATTACCACCATCATGGGGTAAAATCCATCCAACATTTCATATTTCTTGGCTAAAGACGTACATTCCAGGCGATGAAGCACTTTCTCCTGCAGGTGATTATGTCCCAGAAATCGAAGACGATTATGTTCTCCTTATTCCTGAGCGTATTCTGGACCATCGACAGCGAGAGACTCAACATCGACTTATCACGGAATTCCTTGTTCTTTGGCGAGATCTGGACGACTCCGACGCTACTTGGCAGTCTGATGAAGACTTACAGCTGTACCCTGACATTTTACAGCAGTATTTTCAGAATCTACCATGATATTTTCTACATCAGTTCATTATCTCCACCAGGGTCTTCTTTTGAGTGGGAGGGGATGTCACGATCTGTGACGTATTCCTTTCTCTATTTCTAGACTTATGGATGGTTTGATGAATGGACACTTGTGGAAGGGTATGCCCTTTCGACGGGACACTTGCCTTTTCGACGGGACACTTCCTAATGAGGCACAACTCTTCACAAGAGACATTCTAATGAAAAGACATTCCTATTGTAATGTACCCTCTCATCAAGGGTCACACCCTTCACAAGGGGTACACACCTCTTCATGCACACACCCTTTGGAGTAGAGAGGCATAGCGGAGGGGAGGCGTAGCGGAGAGGGAGAGAAGAAGAAGAAGAAGAAGAAGAAGAAAATATTATCGTCCTCTAAAGACCAAAACCGGCCTATGGGACCTGAGCAATACAATATCACAAGTACATGAAAGCTCCTCCCGAAGATGGGAGGGTGGAAAGAGAAACCACCTTCTAGGATTCAGGTGGATTCCTATGCTTGAAGAGCTTATACACAAATGTTCCTAAAGCTGAAGGTGACCCTTTATGCAGCAAATCAGCCAGTTTGTTATGTCCCTCAAGGAGGTGATTGAACTCTTCCCTAATGTGTGCATAGTGAGGGCATATCATTACCATGTGTTCTTCTGTTTCAACCATACCTTGATCACATAGTTGGCATATTCTACTCTCCCTTGGCATCTTTTTCCATCCCCCTGTTTCTATTTGCAGCTGGTGTGATCGGGTGCGAAGTGAGGCTAAAGCCCTCCGTTTATGCACTGCTATAGGTGTACATATGTACTTCTGCGTTGTTGTCTCCCTTCCTGTATAAATTGACCAATATTCGGGGTTGATATATGTGCGATAGTACTCAAATTTATCTTTGTTTTCTGCTGTTTGCCATTTCCTGTGTAGTGCATTCAGCAGGTCATAATGAAAAGCCTCTTCATCAATCTCCTCTGAAGAGTAGTTTAAATACTCTTCTACTTCCCACTTCTTGAACCATCTGCGAGAGAGAGAGAGAGAGAGAGAGAGATGTATTAACATCTGCGAGAGGCCTCGCAGGCCTATGAGACAAAATACACGCCAAAAAGGTAACTCTTACAAGCTGACGAGGGCTAGAGCAAAGGGTTCACTAAGACCCTTGCTGAAAGATAAAAAGCTCAAGTGCTAAAACTAATGAATCAAGTGTTGAAATGTTAGAGTAGCAAAAGCCAAATAACGAAGAAGTGTCAGGTGCTCAGAGCTAGCACTCCTGGTACATGTTCAGGTTCCGCAGAAGGTTCACAAACTCCTTCATGAGACTCTCGAAAGACTTTATCAAGGCCAAGCTTACAAAGAGACATTTTGGAGTTGCCACATGACTAAAGCCCATTTATGACTTGTTTATTAACTTCATCTTCCATCCAAATAAGATCTCTCTACAACTTCTCAACCACTCACATAAAGCCTTCTCAAGGAATGTCCAACATCCATAACCCACCACAAAACATTGACTCTTGGCAAAATTTATTCACATTGTTATGCGCACTCAAAACAAGCAATAGGAGTTTCCAGCAACACTCAATGTATGCCTAAAGAGTTCTTTCACCTGTACCTATCTCAAGTTTTTCAATCAAGGCCAACTGTAAAAGAGAAGGAGAATCGTCACAACCCATCTAGTACCACTGATAACAAAATTGAAGCTTAGTATGTGTGTTATTTTGACTTAACTCTATAAGATTAGGATCTATAAGATTAAGAACCCGTACAAATATAATTAATCAGAAAGTTTGGTCAACCCTAGCATGATTAGGGATGTTGAGCTAGTCATAAGACTATCACGATGTTATCTGCTATCATACTACCCATGTAGTAATCCACTGTTGGTGTGTCCATTGCAAGAAGATGAAGCATTTCCAAGCCCATGATGACATCTGAACAATAAATATAAAGAGGATTCCTCCTACTTGTTCCATTTGCAATTGAGGATTTTGCAAGATTAAAACCAGTAAAGCCAAATTAAACAATGTGAAATCAGCTACATTTTGCTACAACAAACCCAAACCAATATGCCAATAAGACAACTCAAACATTGAAAAAGATGGTTGATAATAAGACCATACAACCATACACTACCAAAGAACTAAATAAGTATAATCATAACATTATCAATAAACCTGTGGAGCTGGGGATGATTGCATCGAAGAGGGTGGCCTCTGTGTTGGAAGCGGCATCCTTGTATTGCTCATCTAGAAGCACCATCAGCCACAACTATCCACATCAGTTGCAATCCCTTTTTACATAATATTAAAATTCGCACATATGCTAAGCAAACAATAGGTCTAATCATAACATCTACACCTAACACTCTTTTTAGCATCTTGTACTCCGAACAAGCGCTTATTTTAAAAAATTGTTAAAATAAGCCACGACACCTTCACCAAGAAAAGAGTAACACTCTTTTTAGCATCCTGTACTCCGAACAAGCGCTTATTTTAAAAAATTGTTAAAATAAGCCACGACACCTTCACCAAGAAAAGAGAACCTTTTTGTCATGAACATCCGCTAAGATTCATCAAAGAACATTCCACTTGAGTGAATTGATTCAAAAAAATCTGAAATAGATCCCATATAGCTTTAATTGTCCTTGCTTACAAAGGAGGACCTAAAGATTATGAGGAGGCTGTGAACTAGACCTAAACTAGCATCCTGTAGACTGGAACTTTCCCATAGATTATCTCTAAGGGTTGTCACCCTTTTCTTGGCCTTTTCTTGTGCTAAGCCTCCTCTCATCCTTTTGTTCTCTCTGCTCTATCTTGCAAATAGTGATCATCTAAAGGTTGACTAGTAAGTATGCATGGACAAGAGAGAACTAGGTGGATCAGAACTTGAGAGGCTCGAAAAGGCCAACAATGTGATGACACGGTGTTCTTCTTGCACGACAATGTACAACATCGTGATAGAGTAGCAAGAGAGCATTTACAGCTAGTTCTTAGGTTAGATGGGCACATGGAAAGTTTGGAGCTGAATTTTGAGGAAGTATACGTTGCTTGAGGATGACGATTTGAGTAAGAGGGTGAAGGAGTGTAGGTTTTTGAAGGCTAGGAACCACGAGAAATGGAGCGGGAAGTTATTGCTCTTTTTAGTTATCTTATCTTTTACCCATTTAAAATCCAGCCTTTTCTTTGTCGAATCATGAATAGGTGAGGACGTATAAGCACATCAGTGAATAAATCTCTTGTAGTAAGACATGATTGAACTCCATCTACCGTCTTGAAATCTGGCCATTTTAAAATTAGGTTCAACATATTAGGATCCATCCTAACTTATTGAGTAACAATGTGACCTTGAAATCCTTTCCTTGCGAGGAAATTGCACTTAGCATTCACATAAATTTGATTTCCCTTTAGGAGATTGATAACTGCTGACAAGTGCTCCTCTTCACTTTCACCAAACAAAATGATGTTATTAAAGAATGTTCCAACAAACCATCAATGCTTTTTTATCATTAAATTTGAAATAGATAGGGCATCACTTGCTTCAAACGAACTACTAAGTCTCAATAATATACCTTTGTAAGACTAGAATAAGTCCAATCATACAAATTTAGATTTTTTGTTGTTCTAAAGATAAAAAATCTACACAGAAAATAAAAGAGAAAATAAAAGAGAATATGAAAGAGAAGAAAAAAGAGGTAAACAAAAACTTTTAAGAAAAACAAAAGGAAGACATACTTAGCAAGCAAAGCAACACTTATGTCGTCATCAGTGCCCAAGCATAAGCAGCTATACTGGGTTTCTAAAGACCCGCGGAGTCTCTTGGGCAAACCCAGTGCTTACTAAAATACGTCAAATAAACAAAAGAGAAAGAAAACAAGAAATAAAGAAGAAAGGAAGCAGGTGACTAAGCAAAAATAAACAAGCAAGTCAAGAAACAAAATCTTCCAAAAAACTGAAATATCGCTCTCTCTCTCTCTCTCTCTCATTCTCACTCTCACTCTCACTCTCACTCTTATTTAAAACATAAAAAGCTAAATGGTCCTTTACACTTATGTATTGTTTCCTACAAAGAGTCAAAAATACATTTCTAACTTAGAAAGCACAAGCATACTCAAACAAACTGTCTTTTGAAACTAAGTCTCAATAAGTTGATTGGGATGTTTAAATACCGTTGTTCGGTCAGAACTTGTATGGAGCACGACCTAATGTTGTTTTCACATTTCCTTTGTGTTTGCAAATGTTCATGCAGCCCAAGACATTGTGGTGTGAGATTTGCCCCACACACTTTATTTTGGGTAAAATAAACTTTTCATAAAAAAGAATGCACATTCATAGCACACACACACTTTTTTTTTGGGGGATGAGAAGTTTTGCCTTTATATTACAGAGTCAGCATCCCAAAGCAAGATGTGCTCAAAACATCAAGAGAAGATCTCAATATAGGACAAATATACATCTTGATCTATAGACCCTGTTTGCAGGCAATCATAAAAAGTTTGCTTCAAAGAGTGCCTAAAGAAAGAGTAAGATGAGAAAAGTGAATCACCAAAAACTCTATGATTTCTGTCTTTCCATAGAGTCCAAAGTGCCCAATATCTCCAACCCAAAGAAAAAACTGATCAAAATCATGTCTAGGTGGGCGAATCCCAAACAACCAGAAGCATTTTCCAAAAATAAAACTTGGAAATCTGGTTCTCAAACGTTGGCCCAACAATCTAAGAAAATCACATGTATGAGACCAATGCCAAAGAAGGTGAGGCACTGTTTCCCACGGAGCTAAGCATTTGCAACAAATAGCTGAAGCAATATGTCTGTGTGCCAGAACCTGCTCAGATGGAAAAACTCCCAAACTCTCCACAGAAACACCTATTGCCGAAGAGGAAGTTTTGATTTCCAAATCCCACGTAATCTGCATCGCCACCAATTTGCAGGACGGTTCATACGCCAAAGGTTATTTGCCCGCTGCGAAACCTAAGGTAAGGGCAAAAGAACTTTGTAAAGCGAAGAAACGGTAATACGAGACAGCCGCAAAGGACGGCATGTCGACCCTAGCGCGCGTGCACACATACACACACAGCTTTGAATCTGCTTTAAGCACCATGATCGTAGAATCTTTTGTTCTCCACACCCCTCCCAAAAAAAAAGGGAAATATATTATGCTTTGAAAATCAATACAAGAACAGATATCTGAGAGCGTGCCTATAAGAAAGAGAGACCAGCTGCTTTGCAGCCGACATTTCAAGGTTCTAGCTCACTACCTAAAAAGCCCAAGAGCACGTGCCAACAAAACTGTGGTAACCAATACATTGATAGATCCCTTGATCCGTGACAATATAGAAAACATCTATAGGCCAAGCCTTGCAAAAAACTCTAGTAATCTTAATGAAGTCCTTAATCCCTTGCTTTCAATTAAAGCACAAGCTATATATGATGTCCGAGCATGGCAGCAAGTTTTTCTCTCCCCCAAAGAAAAGAGCCTTCAATTAATGGCTGAGAGAAAACCAACCATACAAATCAGCTAATCGTGTCGCGTTGATAGTAGAAGAAAGTAAAAAGAAAGTGTTGGCTATTGTCCACACTGCTTCTAGAGAACCCAGCTCACTCCATAGGAAATCTAAGAAAGTATTATGTTGAAGAAAAGAACCCAACTCATTGCATAGGGAAACTCAGAAATAGGGGCCAACAACCATGGTGGGGGACTATACAACCAACAGATGCCTCGATCCGTGAATCTATAGAATACACCTACGGGCCAAGCCTTGCAAAAACACGGCATTCATCCAAGAACCCATTGTACCTTGCTTCCATGGTGGCACACAAGATATAGATGGTATCATGCCAAATGGCAACGCGTTACGAGGGTGGCTATTGGAGGTACCCGCTGGCCTCCTATCACCAAACTCCGATGGGCGACCCAAATGTTCCAAGGAGTAATGCTGGAAACCGTCTCCAAAACACTAGCCACTAACGTGATGAGGGATTGAGTTCTGACCTCGATCAAAAGTCTATCAAAGGCTGGCGAGACCATCTCAATTGAACAGGCATGACACCCCTCTGTCAACCAAGCTGCCGTGACCCGCGTGAAATCCTGATGCATCCTCTATGTCCGAGCCACAATTTGGAGGGCGCCTTGCCAAATCCTCTGTGTTGCAGGGAAACTCCATAGACAATGTGGTATTGTCTCAAGGTCTGTGGTATTGTCTCAAGGTCTCTCTCTGCACAACGGCGGTAGCACCTCCCATCCACTCGCATCTGCTCCAACCACGGGCCAATGGGCAATCCCCCATGGGCATCCAAAAAATATATGTAATATTTCACGGGCAATGGCTACTCGCATTAAAAAATATATGTAATACTTCACGGGCAATGGCTACTCGCATTTGGTAATGACCTCTTGGGGCACCTGCTACTCTACCCAATGCCGCTATCTCAAAAGGGTCCAAGCAGCCACATCCGGCTATAGACGCTACCAATGCACGTAGCCTATGAGAAGAAGGGCATCTCTGTAATCCTCTCCGAGTGCCTTGCTTTAGGCAGTGCAGGCGCTTAGCTTCTAATGAGGGCTTAGCCTTTTGTGTGTACACTTGGTCAAAATTGGGGATTGGCAAGCCAGAAGTCATTGACAATAGATTAGAGAAATGAAAAGAGGTATGCTTCTGAAAATCCACAGCTTGAAAGTAACGATACACCTGGTACAATCAGGTCGCCTTTGTCTTGGTGGGACCCTTCCTTCAAAACTTGAGGGGATTACGAGAGTGACACCTTGGTCTCTGATACCATGTTGGAATAGAGGATTCTTGCTGTAGCACACACAGCAAAAAGATCTCTCACCTGTCTCCAATCCTAGCTCATGGTGCAAATTTGAACCCATAGTAAACTGGAAAGTAGCAGCGAATGAGGACAGAAGTCTTCAGATAAAACTTCCACAAGCTGCAGGAAAACCTGCCCAAAAGAGAGCTACCAACATCCAGCAGGTGCTGGGCAGTGTAGAGCTATGAATAGCTAACTAAACTATGGACGGCCAAGGAATCTGGCCGACCCACGGTCTGTAACAGACCCGACTTGGTCTGTTCTGAGTTCTGACCGACCAGTCTGCCTACTGGCAGATTCACTGGCCTATAATAGGCCTCATCATGTATCTGTGCCATCCTTTAGCAGTAGATCCTCACCCCTGGACACCTATCCATTCCATCCTAGTCTACTGCCCCTATGTCCTCCTCATATGGGAACTCACAGGTGGGATGGTGACTCCCAAGGAGAAGTACGAACAGCAAACAATACTCCCAAAGGTTCCTTCAGGCAAAGATAATTCCCCACTTGACAAACACCACCAGTCATGGACATGGGAGGATGGAAGTCAACGTGGCCGAGGAAGGGTCTTAAAACTGATAACGCAGGTAAAACCATACCATCAAGTCCATATAGGATCGCAACAGCATTAATTGCCAAAACAAGCCATACAGGGTAGAGCTCAATTCATGGTCAAAAAGTAGAAGGCCTGACTCTTTGTCATTATTGATATTATGTCCATTGATTACCAGCTTGGCTGACTTCGCGAAGACGAGGGCCCTATAAAAAGCCCCAAAAAGCCATCATTCCCTGCTCTTCAATTGAGCCTTGAGAGTCTCGAGGGGAGTGAGAAAGTAGCCACTCTCTTTTACGGTTACACCTAAGTTAGTGAGCATGGACAGTCCTGCGCCGTTTGATCAGCATCTACATTCTATATCCTATATACAGAAGCAACCCTGCGCTCGACACTGGTTGCAAAGGGCAAGATACATGCTGTAGCACAGATAAAAGTGAATCACTCAAGTTTTCATAAAACAGGAATCCTAAACTTAGCACATAATCAAATATCACTTGCAATTATGAGAATGCTGAATTATACAAAGAATGCTGCGCACAGGCCCTGATGGCCGTTGATATGTACGAATCGATTTTTGTCAGCCCCAAACGTACTCAAGGCATTTTATAGCACCCACTTTATGTTAAAAATGAATAAACATACAAGTCTGACTAGCATACCCCAGTGGAGGTAACAAATTGGCAAAGAGCACATTTTACTGAATGAGCTCCATATGGATACACCAACGTGGTTCCACAGCCTCCACAATTTACGTGAGCAACCTGGTTGGCTGTAATGGTACATAAAACAAATTGAATTTTTCAAAGAGCAATATCTCAAAATCCACAAATAAACCAGTCTTCTCAAAATAACATAGGACATTTGCAACACCACAATTTACACTCCTACAGCACATATTGAGGATCCCCCATCACCCCATGGAAATATTCTTATACCAACCTTCCATTGCAAGATTAACTGTATGACAGCATGAGCAATGCACACTAGTTGCACCACGAACATACATAAGCAAAGTACGGCAACCCCCGCAGATCAGTTGGGCCATCTCCGTCCCTGATTCAACCATCATTAGAAGCACAATTCAGACAGATCAGAGGCCTCCATCCAAGGAACTTAATACACATACAGTCCTTGCCACTTAAAAAACAAATTTTGAAAAACAAATTTTCGAAACTGCAGACCTAAGCACCAAACCTATATATCAAACATTAACCTTTGAAAGGAACAGCTTTGAAATTAAAAAACAAAATTTTGAAACTCCAACCTAAGGCACCAAACCTCATATCAATCACTCCTCCACCCCAACACCAAAAAAAGAGGGAACATGACTGAGTTTTGTCGTTTCACAAACCCTATTGCAAGGCAGTGACGATAAGGGGTGATAGACTCGATCTGCAAGCAAGCAGGCACCTGCTGGAACAGCACCCTCTCACTGATCCACAAGTGAGAGAACTGCCTTTGGCTCCATCATAAAACCAATGATGGATGTAGAAAAGGGAGGGTGTGGTCTCCTCGACCTCTGTATCCGATGGGCTATGTCAAGAGTGACTCCTCGTCTCGGGCGATCGCCTCTGAGGAGGGCGGAAATAGGTCGGACCTCGATCGTGCACGCCCTGGTCACTCTCCGTGTCACGTGTGGACTATGCGTCAGAGACAAAGAAAGAGAAGGGGGGGGGGGGGGATTCCTTGCTCTTTCTAGACTCATCCACAATTCATGGTCTGCTTTTGTGAACTCCATGATGCCTATCATCATTGGCTCAAGGAGAAATCGATCCTGATTTTGTTAACCGGGTGATCCCTGTCATGATTAGGAAGGTGCTTTTACAAAATCTGCTATTAAGAGAGAGCAAAAACTAGTTGAAAAACTTGATCCATCAATATATAAACAATCTTGGGTGGCTTACATAGTGACATAGTTACTAGGGACAGAACGGGAACCTTCCGAAATTTTGGGTGCTGGAACGGGAACATTCCGGGAAGGGGAAGGGGGAACGGGAACCAGAACACCACATCATATGACACATCATCAATTCATATGAAAATATACCCAATTATAAAAAGAAAACCAATTATGTACATGTTTGCAATGTGCATAAAGCATAGAAGTGTAGAATACTATAGATCCAGGAGCATGTAATCTGCAAAGTAAAGGAGGCCTCACCACAACGTAGGACTCGCGACTCTCGAGTCAAGTACATGGTGTATAGAAAAAAAGAGAGTCAGCCCTAATGGTCTGAAGCTGGCATAGCAATGGAGGCCTCTCCCTCACCCTGTTGAGCCTCATCATCCTGACCCTGGTCTTGGGCCTCATCATCCTCATGCTCGAGAGCATCCTCTGCTGCATCATTGTTAGAGTCCCCATTTGGTTTAAATCCAAGATATGGTTCAAAAGTGTACTCTGCCCTCAACTTGTTAAGCAAACGCAAGTTTGCATTAACAAATACAAGATCATTTCCTTGTGAACCCCAAGCTTATTCCTCTTTTTGGATGCAATGTTTCCAAAGTTGCTCCACAACCGCTCAATGGACAAAGAGCTAGCTCCCTGGAGGAGTATACGAATGGCAAAGCACTACAACAATGGAGCATCTTGTTGAAAATGGGGAGAGGGTGAGAGACACTCAATCACAGGTTAGAGACAAGAGCTGAGGCACGAACTGATGTTGATAGATTGTGTAATCATAGCACATGGCCTCATTTATAGGCTAGGCAAGCCTTATCTTCCCACACTGACACCTCATAGATGAGGTCACACACAAGAGAATCTAGATCCTATAATCTAGGGGAGGAATCACACCTACCACATGAGGTGGCACAAGTGGCCTCAAGACTCTTCTCACACACACAACTGTAGGACACTCCTAGGACTCTAGGACCACACACACTAGGACTCTGATAGTTCCAACAAACCCCCCTTCGGAGCTAGGGTGAGAAACTATGACATCATCCAGACTGTGCATCCCAGGCAATCTCAGAGGCTAACAGCTGAGCATAATTCAGAGGTTGAACCAAGCACTCTCATGGCTTAGGTGTCAACGTGATCAGAGACTCAAATCTGAGCATGGATGCATGACCAACTCATAGGTCTAGGGAGTACACCAACATCCTGGAACTGGCCTGATAAAGGAAAGACATAACAACCCCCTGTCTCCTAACTGGGTACATGGAAATAAGTGGAGCCTTTTACAGGACAAGGCACACAAAATGACAAATTATTACATCATTTTAGAGGGACTACCCAAGGCAGAGTACCTAACACACATGACTCTACAAAGCCCACTCTTCATCTATCACCTCATGGAGGGATAGACTAGAAACAACAACAGTGCAGGCTTGTTCCTCAGGTCCAGAAGGTGTAGCTTCATCGTCTTCGTCCTCGCTCTGCTCTGCAACCAGATTGGCATGTTCTTTGGCTTGTACATTTGCCATCTTCTTGAAGCAACGATCCTCTGGATGGCCAAGCTTCTGACAGTAATTACATTTAAGAGGTTTTCCTTTCTTCTTGGGCTTATTCTTGAGAAAGAATGCTTATGCCAGATTCAAAGGAAGATTTTGCTTTCTCTGTAAGCCTACGGTCCTCATCAATGAGATGAGCTACCATATCCTTAAAGCTCATATTGTGGCTGACTCCTAGGACAGCAAGGATCTCATTGTACTTGGAAATGTCTTCAATACTTGAGAGAAGTACAGCAACTTGATCATCATCTTCAACAATGGCTCGGATGGCAGATAATTGTTCGAGAATTGACCCAAGATTGCTCAAGTGTTCATTGAGGGTTTCAGTTTCCTTCATCTTGAGCTTGAAGAGTTTTTGTTTGAGAAAGACTTTGGAATTATTGATCTTATTTCCAAACAAATTCTCTGATTTTTCCCAAACGTCATTTGCAGTCTTATCAAAATCCACATGGTGGATAAGGTTGTCAACTAAAGCTAGGCCAATGATAGCCATTGCTTTATCATTTTGGTTCTCCCACCAACTGATTCTAGCATCATCACTTTGGGGTTTTCACTCCTTGCCATTGGTGATATTCCATATGCCTTCTCGCATAAGAAGAAGCCGGAGTTTCGTCTGCCAAGTTGGGAAATTGCTCCCTGAGAATTTCTCGATGAACGAGGAGTTTTTTATGCTATCCATTGGTGGGAAGGTCTTAGCTGTTATTACAGCTAGTGTCTAAATCCCTTACAATGTTTACTCAAATTTTGCAAAAAAAGCCCCAAATTTTACATGCCTGAGGCTTCAATTCTAGGTAAGGAAGTAAAATCAATGTATGTTTGCAAACAATAGATAGTACAAACAAAAAAGCCCCAATTTGTTGCAGAATAGTACCGGTTGTAGCAAGATATAGACCGCAAGAGTGAACCCACGAACTGTGAGAGCAAATCGTGGGCATGAAGCTGGAGCAGACATTTGATCACGAACAACAGCAGCAGTAAAACGGCCTGACTTCAGCTCGAGCAGTCAGGGCATTGGGGCAGAATGCTCCTGCTGGAGATTGCGCATATCAGGGGCAGAAGGAGGAGAGCTGAGAGGCGGCAGCAGCAATGGGCAAAACTGAAGCGGCCATCAGGAATCTTGGGATAGAGACTGCAAGCAGAACTAAAACGGCCTGCTGGACAGCAACGTGGAGATGGCGACGTGCGAGTCGATGGCCACGGCCAGCTTCATGCTCGCCGCGTGACTTTCTGTCGCTTATCCAAGACACGTCTCCGGATCTATGCACCTTTCTCTTACAGCTTGACGAGCGGTGGACAAGGCTTTACGCAATAGGCCATGCATTCATTGTTGTCGACTACCTCTCTAGCAGTCGATGTCTGAAGTAGTTCGCCTTTGTAGGTGCCGGCAACAATGGTGACATCAGGATTAGAAGCTCATGCAGGGCGTGGCAAAGACATATGGCAATGTTATCGCAGAGACATGGCAGGAAAATCGTGTAGCATGATGGGCAGAACTAGAAGAATAGCTGGGTGATCTTCACAGAGTAGTGTGCAGTCTTCAAGAAGAACACGGAGCAAAACAGGGCGAACGACGTGAGGGTATAAGGCAAGGCTCAGTTAGGGAAGACCTGCTCTGATACCAACTGTTGAAAATGGGAAGAGGGTGAGAGACACTCAATCACAGGTTAGAGACAAGAGCTGAGGCACGAACTGATGTTGATAGATTGTGTAATCATAGCAAGTACATGGCCTCATTTATAGGCTGGGCAAGCCTTATCTTCCCACACTGACACCTCATAGATGAGGGCACACACAAGAGAATCTAGATCCTATAATCTAGGGGAGGAATCACACCTACCACATGAGGTGGCACAAGTGGCCTCAAGACTCTTCACACTCACACAACTGTAGGACACTCCTAGGACTCTAGGACCACACACACTAGGACTCCGATAGTTCCAACACATCTGCCCCATAGTCCTCCCACTAGCGAACGGAGGAAATCTTGAACCTGTCATTTTGTGCATCCTCCAAATGAAACAACCCTTTTCCTTGCCTATAATATGACAGTTCCTCCTACACTTTTCTCCTATCATCTGCACTTGAGACAAGTCATCTCAATACCTTCTCCCATCCTTGCACCACCTCTTTATCTGTTTCTTGCCCCTTCCCTTGAAATTCCGGATCCAAAACTAAGGTTGTAGCCTCAAAGGTCAATAGGTCAATGATATTCTATCCACCGAGAGGTTGCCAGTGTCCTCAACTCCTCCTTCCTCCAAGTATACAAAGCATCTATACTTTCAACGGTCTCAATCATCCTATCCATCCCTTCATACACCTTCCCAATACAAGGACCATCTCCATCAACAAGCCTCAACATCAAAAGAATAGGCTTTGTAACCTGAAGCATCATCCCAAAAGAGGTCATCCAAGACAATGGACATAAGTCTCTGAGCCCCTATAGAGTTCTATTCACGCCATCCATCCCACTCAGCGGAAACAACAAGCTATCGCAATAGAGCTTTCAGCTTAAAAAGCCGCTTCAACATGATGAAATCATAAACAAAGCGTGTGTCAAGAGATTCTTTTTTGGGGATATCTTGCCAAAGATAGCCAAAATGTAGTGATGGGCCATGGCCAGTGAACACTGATTACCCATGTCAATGGTAGGATCCACCCTATCCAACTTACCAATATCCTCCAAGAGATTATTCAGCCCATGTGCCATGCAAGGAGTGAAGGTAAGGTGAGGGTACTTCTCTTCAAGAATCCTCCCTGCTGCCCTCCTGAAGTTCTCACCATCAAAAACAAAATGAATAGCCTGATCTACCCCCCCATGCTCAAATGGCTCCATCCAAATGCTAACCAACCTCTCGGCTCACTTTCCCTCCTCTACATTATCAATAGCTTCAATGAAAAAAATGACCCCTCTGGAGTATGCAATGATGCCCTGAATAGAGCGGCTCCTAGTGTCACTCCATCCATCTCCCATTTATGTGACCACACATTTCAGCCATATGTCTTTGATGGGAGCCAATGACTACTCTATGTCGGTCTTCCCTATTGCCAAAATTGTGGTGCGCAAGGCCTCACATGAGGGAGGAGCGTAACTAGGTCCAAAGGCTGCAATCTCCTTCACCATATCAACGAATTGAGGAGTGGAGGAAGGAGGAGGGAGAGTGACACTAAAAGTACACTAGATGGAGACTTAAAGTCCCTCGACATTTCCCACCTAAAAATAGCCCTTTTTCCCCCTTCATTACATTATAGTGGCCTTGCTTGACATCTCCGTAATCGATGCACATGCGGTATGAGCCATCTTTCTTTTTCACAAGGAGCACTAGGGAGGCAAAGGGGAAGTGCTATGAGAAATGGAAATTCTTCTCAAGTAACTCCCAAACCTGTCATGTTACTCCACTTTAGAGAGACGGTATGGAGCCATGTTTATGGGCTTATGGGCAGCATACATGGGACTGCATTGGAGGCTGAGAAAAAAACCCAAGATGCTTGAGTGGCAAGACCGAAAAGGTGTAGCAGCCCCATTTCCCGTGTTCCCAACAATATCGAGCAGCAAAAGGCCATATGCAAGGCCTGATAGGCATCCCGATGCAAAGCCAGGAGGGAAGCCTAATGCTAAAATCAGACATTAAACAACATACCAAAGCCATCATGGACAGCAGAAAGAGGGCAAATCGATGCTTTAAGTGTGGCGAGAAATGGACTTCCGAGCACAAGGAGGTATGCAAAATGAGGAATACTAGAACAGCCAAACATAGCATGATCATAGATGTCTCTGATGATGATGATGATTTGGGAAATGCTCCTGAGATCCTTGATGAGACTCACAAGGAGACGAGTGGAGCACACATGAGTCAGGAGAAGCTCCAAATGCCGGAGTCAGGAGTGATTCTGAGTTTCCTCTTATCTAAGCGGTACTACTCAGCTTGGAGGGTGTACCCATCACATACACACGGTTCAGCCCTAGAGCTGCTTTTGTTGTGCATTGTGCTACTATGCCATTCCATGCACGGAATGATGCTGATGAAAATGCCCCTGTAGATGGATGCTCAGCCCGTACTCTACTCTATCTTTTGAAGCATTGATAGGTGTCAAGAGTGACGAGACACCCAGATTGAAAGGTGACATAAGTATAGAATTGATCACATGCTCCAATTAGACTGCCTTAGGAAGACATAAGCTCACAGCATGTCTTCCAAAGTCTGATTAACCTGCTCAGTTTGTCCATCCGATTTGCATGATCAGCCAAACTCATGATCAGCTGAGTATCCAACTTCTTGAATACAACCCATCAAAAATGCCCAGTAAACTTAGCATCTCTTGTTGGGTGTTGGAAGCAATGGAAGCTCAAAAATGGAAGCACAATGGAGAAAAACGAGATGTTGTAATAGATTGCTGCAAAACTCAAGTGTGGAGGCTCAAGGGAGAGCCAATATAGCAAAACCCTAGTTCTAAAGTCAGACATAGCAAATGTCTACTGCAAATCAATTTTAAAATCTGCAATTTGCTGAGCATGTGTCTCAGTTACAAGCATGTCATCCACATAAAGGACTAAAATCAGCAAATCTGTCCCACGCTTGCGGATGTAAAGGGTAGCTTCTGTAGGGCTATTCTAAAAGCCAAGTGTGAGCAAATGAGAATGAATTCTCGAATACCAAACCCGAGGTGCCTGCTTCAATCCATAGAGGGCCTTTTTCAAGCAGCATACCTTGCTTTCAGAACCTTCAACCTCAGAGCCGAGAGGTTGGGAAACATAGACCTCTTCCTGCAAATGCCCATGAAGGAAAGTTGTCTTAATATCAAGCTGATGTATCTGCCAATGAAAGTGGGCAGCAAAGGCAATAACAATGCGAATGGTAGTGATCCTGGAAGTGGGAGCAAAAGTCTCCTCCTCAAAGTCAATGCCATGCTGTTGAGCATAGCCCTTAGCAACAAGACGGGCTTTGTAACAGTCCAATGAAAGTGGGCAGCAAAGGCAATAACAATGCGAATGGTAGTGATCCTGGAAGTGGGAGCAAAAGTCTCCTCAAAGTCAATGCCATGCTGTTGAGCATAGCCCTTAGCAACAAGACGGGCTTTGTAACGGTCCACTGAACCATCAGCTTTCCGTTTGATCTTGTGAACCCACTTAGTTCCAATGGCATTCTTGCCATAAGGCAAATCACACAACTCCCAGGTGTCATTCTAATGGATAGTATCCAATTCAGCTTGCATGGCCTTCATCCAACAATCATTCTGAAAGGCATCTTGATGACATAATGGCTCTTCATTGCATGCTGTAGCAACCAAAGCATAAGCAACAAAACTAGCATGCTCTTTCCGGACAGCTGCTCTCGTACGGGCTGGGAGAGGAGTGTCTTGTTTGTTGTCTTTTAATGTGTCAAGGAGCCAACGGGGTACCTTTTTAGGCTCCTGAATTTTTGCTCTTTCTTGGTCAAGAGTCCGGTGCAAATGATCCTGATCAATGATAAGGCTGAATTTCTGCATGCACATCTGGCTGCAAATGACCAATAGATGGAGGAGGGACAACCTCAGATGGAACATCATCCCGAGCATCGGATGGAAACAAAGGCATCAAGCTGTCAAATATGTCTAGGGCATCAACAACAGGCTGTTTTTGATAGTTCAGCAAAGGCATAGTGGAAGATTCACAAACACAACATCCCGACTGACAAAACACTTGCCCGTGCGGGGCTGATATAGCTTATAGCCCCTACTCTCTGAACTATACCCAAGAAAAATGCATTTAACAGCTTTATCATCCAACTTAGTGCGTCTCTATGAAGGCACATGAACATAAGCTAAGCATCCAAAAGTCCTCATGTGGGAAATGCGAGGCTTACGACCCGTCCAAGGCTCATAAGGTGTGATATTCTGTAATGCCTTTGTAGGACATCTATTCAAGATGTAATTTGCACACATGACCGCATCCAACCACAACTTATTAGGCAAATGTTTGCCTTTCAACATGCATCTGGCCATTTCCATCACTGATCTATTCTTCCGCTCAGCCACGGGACTCTGGTGAGGAGTATAAGGCACCGTGCATCGATGATTGATGCCACGGGAAGCCAAAACTCCTTCCACATGTATTCACCCCCCTTGTCTGTATTAATGTGAGCAATGTGCAGCCCACTCTCATTCTCAGCCAAGGCAATAAAGTACTTGAAGCATGAAGAAACATCAGACTTGGATTTCAATGCGAAAATCCAAGTGTACCTGGTGAAATCATCAATAAAAGTAACAAAATAGTAGAATCCCCCAAGAGCTGCAACCCTCATGGGTCCACAAACATCACTATGAACAAGATAAAGCTTACGTGAAGCACCAACTCTCCCATACTTGGGAAACGCAGCACGGTGCATCTTACCAAGTAAGCATGGTTCACAAACATGTTTCGAAGGCATATGCATTTTGGGAAGATCCACAACCATATCTTCCTTAAATAACTTCACCACGGCTCTAAAATTGAGGTGTCCAAACCTCTCATGCTACAAATGAGTATCTGCCATGGTAGAATCAATAGCAAAGGAATGTGCATGGGCAAGTGCAGCATCATCATCTGAACATATGTCATAAGCATCAAGACTGTAAAGACCGCTAGACAATGTGCCAGTCAAAACCAGAGTAAAAGCATGTGTAACAGCATACACTGCACACCTCACACCATCAAAAATAACCTGAAAGCCACATGTAGCAATGGCTGAAATAGAAATGAGGTTCTTACGAATGCCTGGAACATAAAGCACATGCTCCAGAGTGACAATACCACCAAAGACAAAAGTAAGAGCAACTTGCCCAATACATTTCACGGTATATGATGCATTATTGGCACATGTGACACTGCACCCCTTAGATGTAAGCTCCAATGAACTGAATAACTTCCTGCAGGAAATGATGTGCTTGCTAGCAAGAACCAAGCATCACGAACATCTGAAACTGCCATACAAGCATCATGAACATCAAGATTATACTGACATGTAACCAAGAAAGCCCAATGGTGGTCTTGTGCAAAATTAGCGCACTCGTGTCGATCTTCTGCACTAGAAGAACCAGATACTGCAAGACCAGACTCTTTCTTTTTCTTTTCCGATGCTATGCGCTTCATGCATTCAGAAATATCATGCCCAGGCTTCCTGCAATAATTACATCTCTTCTTCTTTTTGTTATCCCCTGAAGAAGAGGCACCATGTGAATGATCAGCATGGGAATGGGAGGGCTTTCCAGCTGAAACCTTGCCTTTACCTTTTTGTTTGTAATGGGCAGCAAATGCTTGATCACTAGCCATAGTAGCATTGCGATTCACACAACTTTGCTCCTCCCGAAGAAGAAGAGCAACAAGCTGGTCAAATGAGAAATGATTGGCATCACCCCCTACAACCAACCTCAATGTAGTAGCAAAGCCTTGATATGAATCAGGCAACCCATCAAGGGTATGAGAAACCAGCTGAGAATCAGGCATAATCTCATCAATGTTGGTCAACTGCTCTTTCAAATCCTTCACATTAGTGAGATAGGCATCCATGTTACCACCCTCATCAAGCTTTAGATCTTTCAACTGCCTGTGGAGATAGGCAACCCTCGCCTGATTCTGCACCTAATACAAAGATGCAAGCTGATCCCATGCTTGCTTAGCTGTCTTGCAAGACCGAAAATCAGGGATAATACCCCATTTCACTGAAAGAGCAATCAAGGCATGTGCTTTGGCATCACAACCATCCCACTGAATTTGCTCCTGTGAAGGAGGCAAAGCACCTGGAGCAGGAGGTGCAAGAGTCCTGGCTGTAGCAATAGAACCATCACCTGAAGACCCGTCACCTGAAGAAGCAGAGGCTGCAGGTGTAGGACCAGTAAAGGGCATGTAGGCCTGGCCTCAGAACCTGAAACAATATGCCATAGATTCTTGGCAACCAAAACATGTCCCATCATGTATGACCACATGGGATAATTGGTGCCATCAAGCTTGTCATCGGCCCCAATCAGGCCAAACAAATCATCTTTGCCACCAGACATGGTGCTGAAATACAAGGCAAATGCACCAACTGGCAAAGCAAATGAGAGAAAGGCAACCTCTCATAATCAAGTGCCAAAAATTTGCCCAAGCTTCAAAGCTTATGTCTACAAAAGACTCTGCTGTCCCAAGGTATACCTATTGCAAAAAAAAACACCAAAGGCAACACGAGGCCTTTCCAAAATGCAAATGAAGTAGAAATTGGAAAAAGCCAATGCAACGACGACTTACCCAATGATGTACAGCAGTGACAAGCTCTGAAAGCGAGCAAATGAGGGCTGGAAATGAGAATTACATATAGCAAAAGAAGTGCTCCCATGAGGAGGAGAGCATGTAGAAATGGAGAGAGATCCAATGGAGAGAAGCTCGCAGCCCAAGGCAGAGGGATGCCAAATGAGGAGGGAAGGGCTCAAAGAGAAGTCTCCGGATCAATTCAGCAGCTCCAAATGGCTCCAAACACCGGCACACAGCTCGAGGCAGCTCCGAAATGCTGAGAAACCTTCGATATAACTGGCACGCACCCCGAGCAGCCCTCGTACTGCAGTAAATGCTTGCTGACGCAGCCCCGTACAGCCTTAAATGCATGTCCATACAATTTCTGACAGGTATACGGAATTCTGACAGATCCGTACAGGCTGTACGGATTTGTCTGACAGGCTGTACAAATTTTTCTGGCATGCTGTACAGATTTTTCTGGCAGGTCCGTACAGACGTATGGAATTCACACGTGTGAAAATCCGTACAGGGAGTACAGAATTCCGTACAAATGCTGCGAGCAATTAATGTGCAATAAATGCACCGATTTCAGCAAAAAAAGCTCCAAAATACCGATTTCCCATGCCAAAAGTGAAGTTCCCGCAACAGAAATGCTCCAGGAGGTCACAGGTCCTCACAGATGTGTAGAAAACCTCGAAAACTAAGTAAATCAACAAGAATGAGGGCTCAAAAGGCTGCCAAACAGCTTGAGAAAGCTATCAATCCCGACTTGCTCTGATACCACTGTTGGGTGTTGGAAGCAATGGAAGCTAAAAAATGGAAGCACATTGGAGAAAAACGAGATGATGTAATAGATTGCTGCAAAACTGAAGTGTGGAGGTTCAAGGGAGAGCCAACATAACAAAACCCTAGGGCTAACTGCCCTAACTGGACTAAGTGTCCTAACTGACCTAGATGGTGCATAAACTAACTGTACCAATAGTCCTAACTCACTATAACTAGGCCTACAAGGCTCATACCAAGGTATAGGTTGCATCTATGGATAGCCCACGAGATGGCCTACATCTCTGTCACAGACTATTTCAGTCAGTAAGCCATAAAGACTAAACAGCTTCTCAACGACAAGTGAGTAAGTGGGGTGGCTGTAATAGTCTATCTTGTACGTATGAATCTAGCCAATTTGGTAAGTCGGCTGACAATTGCCCAAAATGCATAATGCCCACGAGAGGTTCGTGGTAAACCTACGACAAAATCCATGAAATACTTTGCCATTTATTCTCAGGTATTTCCAAAGAATGCAGCAAATCCACCTTGTCTCAAGCGCTCTTTATTGACTTGGCATTGTTGATCATTTCAAACATACTGTTCAACATCAACTTTAAGCTTAGGCCAAAAAAAAGTTCTTTTGACTACATCCAAAGTTCTTTGTACCAAATGTCCAACACTAGGACTGTCATGACATTCAAACAAGATAGGATGCCTCGTATCTACACCGGGTACACAGACCTTACCCTTTCGAAAAAGCTAACCCTTCAGAATGGAGTACTCTCGTAGTTTACTTCCAAGAGGGACATTCCCAACTTGTACTTCATCCCAGACACTTTGGAATAATTCATCTTCGGGATAAACGCCCGTGAGAGAGTGATACAGGTCTGAATGGATCTCTATGAAGCAAAGTTGATTCACAGTACCAATTCCACTCAAGGCGTCAGCTACCTTATTGGTAGAATCCATTCGATAACGAATCTAGAATCAAATTCTTGCATGAACTCCGACCAAGGAGCTTTCTTGCCCCTAAGATCAGAGGCGTTACAGAAATACTTCAAAGAAGAGTTATCCACGTAGACCACAAAAGTAGAGCCATATAAATAATGTCTCCAATTTTTCAACGCGTGAATAACAGCATACAGCTCTTTTTCATGCGTTGGCCACCTGTATTGTGGCTCTGTTAGCTTTTTACTCTCAAAAGCTACTAGTCTACCAACATCGAACAAATTTACTCCGACAGTATAGTCACTAGCATCCGTTTCAACCACGAATGGTATACTAGGATCGACTATATGTAAGATAGAAGTTGTGGTGACAGCATGTTTTAATTGCTTAAAACACGGGTCAAGCTCTTCTGTCCCCACAATGGGTATATAGTTATTGTATTTACCCTTCTCCACCCCTTTAGACTAATTTGATAGGGGTAATGCTATCTTAGCATAATTCCCAATATGAGTTTGGAAGAAGTTTACAAATCCAAGAAAGGATTTGACTTTGGTAATCATTCTCAAAATGGTCCTCATATGCCTTCCTTTCTTTCTCATAGTCACGACTCACTATGGTACACCATTTATCAAAATGACATATCCAAGGTATGTGAGTTCTTGTTTCGGGAAACTCACATTTACTCTCTTTAGCATAGGGTTTCTCTTTCTAAGTATGACAGCACCATGATGCCATGCGTGGACTGCATGTGGATCTAGGCTGCATGAAAACGTTGTGGCATGCAAGCCACGACTTTCCCATTCTTTTTGAACTTTCCTAAAAGGGTTGGTGTCCTTGAAAAGTACTTTTAGCAAGTCCCTTTCTAACTCAAACTTTGCTTTACGAAAAGTAAAGTGAACTTTGCTTTGTGAAAAGCAAAGTAAAGAACTTTAGTTCTAAAGACATACTTTTTAGAAAGCACACCCACATGCACACATGCATGTGGACACTGGGAACTCATGTGGCAGTCCCCCTTTTGTTTGCATGTCGTTTACGCATGCATGCACACACAGTGCTTGCACTGACACACAAATAAAGTGAAAAGTAGATACTTCTAGCACTGCTAAAGTTACTTTCCGAGGCATGCAAGCCCAGAAATTGAGTGCATGTCACACATGCACTCATACGTATCCAAAAAAGTAGGACTGGCCTGCATGTCCAATCAGTCCTGAGGCATCCAGGTCCCAGGGCAAGCCTCCCTACAGCCTGTTTTGCAGAATTCGCAGCTGTCCTCCTCTAAATCGCAGCCCTGGAACAATGTAGTGACTGTTCCAGGCTGCACCCAGCCTAGAAAATCAGGTGAAACAGCTTGCCCTTGAATCGCCAGCCATTGAACAGCAGTGCGCCTGTTCCTGGTTGCTGTGCAACATGATTAGAGCAAAAAACGACCGTGTTAGGCATCTTCCAGCCTGAAACTTGCAGCGGAATGTTTCAACAGATTCGCCTGTCTTCAAACAAAACGATTTCTCAGCAAACACTCTCTATTTGCTGCAAATCTCAATCCCTGCTCTTCTCTCGACCTTCCTCTGCACTAGCAACGTGTTCTAACTTGCACCCAGAGGCAGGAACAACAAAAACAAAATTCCTAAAACCGAAAAAACAATTCTCTCCAACAAATCAAATTATCTTTCGCTGCCTAGAACAGCAAACAAAACCTCAAGATTGAAGCGCCATGAATTCTCTAATCCGTCCTCTTGCGTGCAATCACTCGTACACAATTGCAACACGCAAACAAAACATTCGAAGCTCTAGAATCAAGCCCTCAAGTTCACCCCTGAGCTAGAGGTCAGGCAACCTCCGATCGTAGTCCATCCTGGTAAGGCTACGCATCCCATACCACGCAGCCCCATCTTCGCACAAATGTTGTTAGGGAGACACAAGCCTGGAGGGGCTCTCAACCCCACTCCCAGCTCACTTATATAGATGTAGGGTGTCTTGGGTGTCTCAAGCCTAACACTCCCCTTAGTGTACCAGAGGTACCACATGTCCTAACTGTCCCCAAGGTTAGGACACATGACCATAGGTTAACCTAACCTCCATAACACTAGTCTAGTTATATCCATGCGTGAAGAGATCATATGGAGTCATCCCCATTGATACATTTTCAATTTACTAGCCTCTGGATAGGCATCACGCACCCTGGCCAAGTCTTATGGCCCCGCAGTAGAAACTATTTCCTATGTCTCTTCTCATGCACACGCTAATAGTTCATTCTTGTACAAAATGGGATATATCTAAGCTAGTTCAAGCAAACCCAAAAACATAAGGACCTGGGAAATTCTTCAAAATTAACCTAATACAGAATCTTCCCACAGCTTTTTAAACTAATGTGCCAAAAACACCATATTAATAAACCGCAGCTTTTGGTACCCTGACTCAGTCACTAAAGTGCATATATTTCACACCACTATACCGCACCCAAGAATTTGACATCGATCCCAAAATGTTCGTTAACAATCATCCTACCAAAACCCATCAAAGGTGCACAAAGAGGAGACAAAAGCTAACCCGGAGGAGGAACTGGTGTTACTGTGCTACACAAAGCACATCGCACATTAGCAGCTCCTTGAGGGTATACCAGAAGGGTTCGGCAACCATTGCACACGAGCTGTCCTTGGGTTCCTGCCCAGACAATCAGCACTCTTCAGAAAATCAGAATGAGCGCCCACAAACTAGCACCGTCGCCCCTTCATCAGGCAAACCAACACGAGCGACAGGTAGACACACGGCAAAGCACGTGCAATAAAATCCGGCAACGTGAAAGCTCATTAACAGAGTATCAGCCAGCAAAACAAAAAATACCCGCACTCTATATTTTTATATGGAGTCTCCTTTGGCCACGTTTTTGCGTCGCAGATCTCACATAGGAAGAGCGCTGGTTTTCCCTTTCTAAGCTTTATGTTCGCTTAAATTGATGGGTAGCTTTTAAAAAGGCCTCTCACGGGGTTAGAATCCTGTTGAAACAGAGGAAGGCTTCTACAGTAAAAGCACAAGGCTATTCTAGGACGTTAACTTCAGAGGATTATTATGCAGAAGATGTTCCTGTGGGTTGTTTGAAAATTTTATGAATTGAAGCGACTTACGATGGATGGAGAAGTTCTCTGGTGTGTTTGGCATATTTCCTTTTCAGTCCGTCCAATTTGTTATGCATGCCAGCGGTTTCTGGGGTGTAGGACCATTGAGGTATAAGATGGAGGAAAATGAACGAGTAATTATTGAATTTAAGAACCATTTCTGTTAGTTTGCCCTTTTAGCAACCTCTACCACTGCGGCTCACCGGCCCCTTAAATACAGATATCTCCATAGTCTAGAATCCTCCAACGACGGATTATTCGCACGTCTTGTAACTTGTATCCCAAGTTTTCTGTGTCTACATAATAAAAGTTAGGCGACGGAGTTCATAGCTTCCTATGATACCGATACAGGTAAATACATCTTACAATGGAGTCCTTGTGTTCTGTGTGACTGAAAATAGAAGTTGCCTCTTCGTAAACAAGGATTACCAGAAGTAGTCGGTGCCATCTGCGGCTGAGGAGGATAAGGTACTAGAGGTACAGGCATTGGAGCAGCACCAATGTGGCGATTCCTGGACCTGAAAGTGGGGGCTGAGCCGCTGCGGATGCTGCTATTGAAATATTTAATATTAAAAATACGGAACTAATTTTTCTCGTCCCCGTGAAGCGCTCCCGAATCACTTGATAACATCCCGCACAACCTGTGAGTGCTACGACATACTGCTTCCCGAGGTAGTGAGCATGAAGAAAGGCTGGCGATAGCAGAGGAGAGTGCAGGAAAGAGACTGTGGCCGAAAAGAACGGAAAGGGAGCTAAGCAGAGGGGCGAAAAGGGGAAGAAAGCCAGGCTTGAAAAGTGAGGCAGCGGAGCGATGGAGGAGGAAGGGCCAGCAAGCTCAAGCTCTGGCTATGGAGACGGAGACGGAGACGGAGATGCAGATGGCGATGAGGAAATGACTTGGACCATGGTTAAGTCACCGCAACCCGCGTTTAGTCTTCCGAGTGCTTCAAATGCTGACTATACTGATTAGCGGACACTTCATTGTGATTTCTAGCTACTTAGTTGCTATTTTGCAAGGTAGTAGTCATTCATGCTCTTTGCTCAGCTACTCCTACTAGATTCGTTTCAACAAGATTGAGAAAGTAATCCCAAATCACATGCATTGTTCCAACCACTCCTCCCTAGCTAGCACCCAATCATATATGTTGGTGAGAAGTCTTTCATTGTCGTTTTGTTAGTATGTCGATTCTCCTTTTGAGCGGGGTGTAGTAATAAACAAGTGATGGAAGTAGAGTCTTTATTTTTACCAATTGGAAGGAAACTTTTTTGAGAATGCTCTTTCTCTTATCTTTTCCCCTTCATTATAGCACCTTCCCAAGCATCTCTCTCTCTCTCTCTCTCTCTCTCTCTCTCTCTCTCTCTCTCTCTCTTGCGCACGAGTATTTGTTTGGAATTTTTTTTTAACATAGTTTGTTAGAGGTTCTATGCACCTTTCTTGCTAAGGGATGCCTCCTTCTTGATGTATGCTTCTTCAAAAATTGGAAGTAGTGGAATATCTAAGTGATTACATCATTAGCTTACAAAAAAACGTGTCTTTCTCCATGACCAATATTTTTGTAAGAGAATGACTTAATTCACAATAGTGGATGTATGTATACGTGTTTTATGTGAACAATTGGGTTTGTCAACTCAACACGTTGGCAAATAGAGTTCTCTAGTTTCTACACATAGAAGCACCATGCATGAAGGGTGATGCTTCGCTCCTTCTTCCTTGAAAAGCAAAGCAAATAAGAATGGCATAACAGGTTGTAGAATATCAAACTTTGTGTGCATACTTGAAATTCTTAAGAGGCTATTGTGGTATCAATGTCATATGATGACATCTAGTAGCCTTGCATGGTGGGCAAGAAGTCTATTAACTAAAGTGTTGCTTGCATGGTAGGCCTTTGAAAAGACAATCAAGTCAACATGACATTACATTACTTATTTGAAGTCTCCTAACCATCAAAAATGCTCTACTCTTTTTAAAAGGCCCATACTTTTATGATGCAATAAGAATAGTAGTAGCCTAGGAATCTTGCATTGTGTGCAATCTAAAGGATAATCTCAAGCAAATGTGGTAGCATCATTCTTGGTAGCACGGAATCATGAACAAATGTGGTAGGATTCACAAGGGCACAACCATTCTTAAACGAATTAGACAAGTTTGAGACATGACAAAATGGTGTAGTGTGAGAAGGATAACCATAAATTCTCAGAGTACCTAATTAGATTGAATGCTTTTTATTTATCTCTTAACTAGATTAAATGTTGGAAGTTAGCTATTAACTATAAGCTATTTGTGAAGTTAGGTATTATTATGGGCTTATGTCATGGAGGGGTGAAAACGTCAGAAATAGGGCTTTTATTTCCGTCCGCCACACATTTTTACCTCCTATTTCGTATGTTCCATGACATAACAAAACCTCCGAAATTGCCCACAGCTCCTACAGTCAGACGAAGCTCCTTCTTCAAATCGCTCCTATAGTCAGACGAAGCTCCCATCGATCCATCTCTTCCCCTTTTTGGAGCTCATCAGCTTCCCATCAATCCATCTCTTCCCATTCATTAAACTCAACCACAGCAAAGCGTCCTTCCCATTTGTTAAACTCCATCCTTCCCATCAATCCTATTTACCTCCCCCTTTTTGGAGCTTCCCTTCCCTCCCACCTCCCTTTCCCGCACAATGCAGCTTCCTCCCCTGCCTTGCACCATTCTCTCCTACCAGAATTTCGCCATAGCTTTCCCCCGTCCCAATCCGCATGTTGAATCTTCTTTGGAGTTGCCAGGAGCCCATTTGCTATCAACATTGTGTAAAATTACAGATGAAGCATGTGTTTCACTCTGCGCTCGAGCTGCATCTTTGCGCTCAGTAGCTCACTGGACTTGGCACAAATCTCCCGATGCCTCGAGCTTCAATGCATTGCCAAGAAGGAGTGTCAATTAGAGATGCTGCTCACGCCCTCTAAAGTCAGAACCTTCACTCGACCTGCAACTATGCCAAACTATGCTCATGTCCTCTGAAGTCAGAACCTTCCAATCCAACTATGCCAAACTATGCCTTCGTGCAATGAAATGGCACCAAGCTTGTTTCCAGCTGCAATGATAGTAGAGGATTATGATTAAAGGGGGAAGATGATTGCTGTGAGAACTTTGCACGAAAAGCTAGGATACATGCACCCGTTCGGTCACATTGAGTACCTAACAAATATCAGATCATAAAAGGAAGAAGAGGCAATGATGTCCCAGAGCAACCACAGAATTTGAAATAGGTCCCATTGAAAGAACAAGAAATGCAAGCTGTAAATGGCAATGTTTATCTATACACAATCTGAGGTCTTACATAATGAGTTATGTGTTGCATCTATCAGCCTATGTTTGTCACAATGCGAATAGAAAATTGAAAGAGAGACAGCAAGCATTAAATGTTAGGCTATGCAATGCATGTGTCTAGCTCAAAGTGGTAGAATGCTCATGAGCAAAAAATTCTTATGAACAGAAAATTGGAAGAGATATGCAAGCATTAAATGTCAGGCTATGTGATGCATCTATGAGCTGTGTCTGGCTCAAAGTGGCAGAATGCTCATGAACAGAAATTGCAAGAGATATGCAAACATTTAATGTGAGGCTATTGGATGCATCTATGAGTTGTGCCTTGCTCAATGTAGTAGAATAAAGAGTAGCAAATAATAGCAGACATGCAGAGTTGAAATGGCAGGTTATGCAATCATGCAAATAGATGTAGCAAACAACAAGAGTTGATTGTCTTTTGATTTGTGAATGCCCACAATATTTTTGGTGGAATAAAGCATTTGCAAACTCAGCACATCTAGTGATGGGCAAGGAAGATTTGAAGATTTTCATGCTTATGTTGCTTATGCTTCTATATCTCAAGAAAAGACATATGGTACTAAATGAAAGAATGGCTGTTTTTGGAACCATGGCAATGCTCATGTCAACTATGGTAAATGATATTGCTGCGAAACGTGTGTGGGTTCGTGATTTTTTGCTTCACCATACAGATTCATGGGAGTATAATGTATACCCATTCTATGAAGCTAAAGACTTTTGGTCGCAATATCGATGTTCTAGGGCTACCTTTGAGTGGTTATGTTCTACTATCTTCCAAGCCTATGGATTTGAGAAAACCGAATTGGGACCCAATAAAAGAGTCATCTCTTTACGACGAAGGGTTGCCATTTTTCTATGGCATCTTACCCATGGAGATAGCTAGCTGTCCATAAGCTCCAAGTTCTTTTGTGACCAAAGTATAGTGGCAAGGATCATACAAGAGGGTCTTCGTATCATAACCCAATATTGGATGGAGGTGTATATCAGATGGCCGTATGGTGAAAGGGCTAAGAAAAATTCAAAGAAATTTGAGGACTTCCGTGGATTCCCTCAAATGATAGCCTCCGTGGATGGAAGCCACATTCCTATTGTAAAACCTTCCTTGGGTGGCAATGAATTCTATAACTACAAGTCATTCCACTCCATAATCTTGATGGCAGCCATAGATATGGACCAACAATTCCTCGAGATTGACGTGGGTATGTGTGGCAGTATTCATGATGCAAAAGCACTTGCTTTATCCAAGATTGCAGATTTGAACACAAACGTAATCACAGTTGCAAGCTGTTGTACATACACAATATGTTTCTTGTCAGAAATGAAGTGGGAGATCCTTCATGGATAGAGGAGGCCAAGGTTCTCCTACATGCTGCAAAGTTGGGTAGTTAAAAAAGAAGGGAAGGAGCAAATGAGCCCACATAGATGGCTGCAATCAAGACTGCCATTGCAGATGCAGGATTGGATGGACTTGAATCATGTGCTATGGCTACAGAGGCTGCTTTTTTAGCAAGGGCAACAGATCCAAGTCCAAGTTCTGCAGTCTTTGATGCTGATGAGGGTGTTGCTAGATCAGGAATAATTAGAGATAACCTTGCAAAATTGTTTCTTCAAAAGAAATGAATGATGTCTAGGAGTGCATTGGTGTAAACGAGGAAAGACTGCTTTCAAGTAATGATGTGGCTTTGTAATGTAATCGAATCTTATGGAGGTGGATATTTGGTTTGTCCAAATGGAAAAACATTGTTAGCAAAGAGATTAACAGTAATCGGTAGCCCTTGACTGATGCGTGAAGCTTTTATCAATGTTATAATAGATCTTGAAT
Source organism: Dipteris shenzhenensis (assembly GCF_047967505.1). Taxonomy (NCBI): domain Eukaryota; kingdom Viridiplantae; phylum Streptophyta; class Polypodiopsida; order Gleicheniales; family Dipteridaceae; genus Dipteris; species Dipteris shenzhenensis. The sequence continues at coordinate 58,886,039 of NC_141597.1, read as the reverse complement.
TTTCATTGTGAATCAAATGATAGAACTTCATTACTAGCATTCAACATTTTGCTTCATACAAGATGTACTGAATTGAATAATCCACATGGCATGAAACATGTTAGAATGTTTGAAATCAACCAAGTGGATATCGATGGGAAGCTGATCTCAGAAATCAATCAAAACATCTAAACATTATGTTCTCCTGCTCTCCCTTCTTAAACAAACATCTCATCGGAAGACTCCAGTCTCCAGCATCCTCGGCTCCTGCTATTCCTTCTTCATCATCAAACTTCTTTTCTCAACACTCTGCTCCTGCACTTCCTTCTTCTTCATCAGACATCTAAACACTCCAGAATGCTCTACTGCTCCTAGTCCTCTGCCTTGTTCATCTCTGGAGCTGAGTTGCAAAAATAAATGATCGTTTGATTGCGGTCTCATCACAACTCTGTTCCCAATGACACCTACTTGTGGGTAAAAGCAAAGAAACAGAAATCACACAAGCAAAAGCAAAGAACAGAAATCAAAATTGCCTCTGTTCCTAAAGCAGAGGTCTGCAATGCGGGGAGATGAAAGAGTCCCATTGGCTGACCACAATTGCAAAGATCCACAAACCCAAATCACAATTGTTTTGCAATGCAAGGTCAATCCAAGTGGGCGAGTGCACCCTCCCCTACTTGGTTCTTGCTCCCCGTCCTCTGCAACTGCTTGAGCTTGTGGCCCTCCATGAATAGTTTGCACACTGCAACAGAACTGCTTTAGAGATAGCACACATTTAACATGATGCTTACAAGACTCTTCCATTTGCTAACAACTCATCCTGATTTCCAGTGCTCTTCCATCTTGATTGGGTAAATCATCAAACACACATTGTCTGCATATTTATAAAAACTCCACTAGTTGGACAGCATCTTCACATTGCACATATTGCACACATCCTGCAATCAGAAAAAAGAGAAACATCTGCTCTTCCATCTTGATTGGGTAAATCATCAAACACACATTGTCTGCATATTTATAAAAACTCCACTAGTTGGACAACATCTTCACATTGCACATATTGCACACATCCTGCAATCAGAAAAAAGAGAAACATTTGCTTGGTAAACTGCCAACACTATAAAACATGATTTAATTTTGCATCTAAACAATCCTACTATGACAAGTATAAAGAGAAACTGAAGAACACCCACAAAAGACTATCAAGGAGACCTTGAATATAAAACGTGATCATGTTATATTCCTGCCTTGCAGTGTATATACAAGTGCCTTGTAGTATATTTACAAGAGAGAAAATAGGCAAGCCTCTCCGAAATGTTGTTTAGCCCTGTTGTCATCACAAAAAATCACTAATGAGGTAATAATCCAAAATGGCAAGTAGAAATAGAGCAACATATTTTTTAACTCAACATCATCCAAGGTGAAACAAAAAGTAGTACATATATTACCTAAGAGCTATCCCCACCATCTTTTTGCTTCAATTTTTCGATCTCCTTCCAAATGTGCCTTGCAGGTTCGATAGGGATGAGAAGCTCACTTCGAAGGTCATCCTCTTTTAAACACACCAATGCTGCCCAATCCACATCACCCCTTGCAAAGTTGGCAGCATACTTTTCTCTCTCTATCAAAGCTAACCAATGAGAGACTCTCTCATCGACACAAATCTCCCTCCAAGATTCAGTACTATCCAATTCTACGTGAAATCCCTCTTCCTCGTGATAGCTAGAGAACGCTGACATTGGGGATTGCTGAAGTGTAGCTTGTGGAAATGCATGCTATGAGAAATCTCTAGTAGGATGAGGTTCATATATTCCCACTGATTGATATTGTGGAAAAGAGGTGTTCATCCTATCAAAAGGCTACTGGAGAGGGTGTGGAAATGAGGTTACAAGTGGCTGATTTAAGCTTGGATAGTATTCTTGTCTAATCGGCAAGCCTTGTTGCTGCTGAACAAATTGTGGCCTTTGTTGCTCATATGAACTCATACCCGGAATGCTTTGGTAGGGAGCTCTAATTGTAGGATTCGTTGACTCTTCCATTCTCGAGAATCCTACTGCAAATAAAACCAATGCAAATTGATTTTAAAAAACAAGAAGCTTGATTCACAAGAATGGTTATTCTAAAGTAATCATCAAAGCAACCATTAACAATATGAGTACCTCTAGCCTACTCAAACAAAATAAGCCTATCACTAAAACATACAAAGAAAATAGCGCAGTAAGGCCACAAGATCACAGGGTGAAATTTACATGTCCTTGAATATGGCAAGAGCAACTTACATTGCTTAGTCTGCTCACTAAGTCATCTATTTGGTCTACTAACAAACACTTTGTCTATTACATGATCCCTGAGGCACACATTCATCTCCTGATGAGGAAATATTTTGCCTTGTGAACTATGATTTCTCCAATCAGCACAGCTACCAGGTCTCAAACTTCAAGGCATCCCTACTGCATGCCAGCTTGCACCTTATATGCCTGCGGGCTCTATCTTTGAAGCCTGTAAACGATTCAAGACCGCCTCCACTTCTTTATTCTATACTTGGTTAGGAGGGACTGGGTAAATGCCTGGAAAGCATGTATCAAGCGTACCTGCTTCAAGAACATATCTATGTGTTCTTGAAAAAAAAATAAAATTTGGTGTGCCCTATGAAGCGTACTTGCTCTTAGAATAGGATTTCCTTCCTTCAATTTGGACATAATGGTGTGGATGGAGTCGACGAGGATTCTTAGCAATATTCTTCTTGAAATATTTCTAGTACATCAGTTCTATAAATCAGCAACACTCCACGGAAAGAGGAATACTCAACCAAAGTCAGTATGTCATAAAGGACTGTCACTCCATGGCAAATAATTAGATACATGTGCTTACTACCTGCAATATCTGATGAACCCAGCTGTTGACTAAAGGACCTTCTTGTTGTTGAGTCGATTAGATACCTTCGTGTGTGAGGCTCGAGCAAGAAGGAGACTAAGGATGATCCCTAGCGAGATGACCTTCGCAACGTTCTTCAATAGGGCTAAGTAGCAATAGAGATGGACTAATAGTGCACGCGGACAGAATGGCGAAGTTCGTGGTACTCCCTGCAGATTGCCTATGAAGTTTGAACCTCTCCCTATCCAAGGAACACATGCAAAGGTCAGGTTTGTTTCCCAAGGAACACCCACAAGATGTTTTATCCTTCCCTTGTAAATCACAATTTTGGTGCCTCCTGAGGCCTGATGAATCCTGAGTCAACGTTGCTTATCATCGCTGGCACACACGTTCAAAAGATTGCTGATGCGGACGACATGGCATTATCCCATAGATCCCATTCTTTTGGAGGAGGGAGAAGCGGATAGGGGGGAAGAGGATGGATGACGATCTATTCTTCGAAAAAAAGTCTACCAGAGCAGATGCGAGGGAGCAACGAGAGTAGATGCGAGAGGGGGCACGCGAGCGAAAGAAGCATATGAAGGTATGGAGAGAGGGTCATGGAGAGAATTTTCAATGAATTTCGGACGATCGGAAGGTCTCCTCCATGGCATATAAAAAATACGTATTTCCCCTCCATGACATAACCCCGTGAGGTGCAAGTTTACACACCTGGAAACAGGTTTAAGCAGGCCAATTGTGAAACTAGCTGCAAGTCCTATGCTGATGTGTGAAGCTTCAAGGGCAGCTCAGATCTTCATCATCACTGTCCTGCACAGGGTCCAGGACAAAAGGCCGATTTGTGAACTGTCTCGAACGCTTCTTCCAGACATGTTTCCTAAACACACCCTGGCTGCAACCTTACACCTATTTCGTGACCTGGTCCACATGTCGAGACATTGAATCAGCCCAAACATCACACTTGCATATTTCGTGCCTTCTTTATCTGTCGACGTTGGCACTCTATACACCACCTATCATGACTCTGTCATTTTCTGCAAAGGCCCTCTAAGATCTGTTTCATGCCATTAGTCATGCAATTTTGACACTGTGCTTAACAAAAGGGCACATCTGAAAAGCACGCACATGAAGTTCCACTAAAGTTCAGCTTGAATATAAGAAGAAATGAATGCAAAAAATCTGCAATGTAGGAAAGAGGGAGAGGGGCAGTCAGTCTACAAGGGGGCAGCTGATAAGTTCCGATAACCTCAATTATGTATGATCCCACTTTCTTCACTGGCTGCTTAGAGGAACTTTGCAGAGTTCCCGAGATTGCTTGCTACTCAAAGTTAGCTATTAATTAATGATTAGCTATGTGCTATTAACTAATTCTCTACTATTGTTTAGCCCCCCTAATGGAAGTTAGGAATTATTAACTCCGTGGAAAGTTAGCTATTAATGATTAGTTATGAGCTATTAACTAATTCTCTACTACTAATTCTCTACTACTGTTCAGCCCTCCTAATGGAAGTTAGCTAGGTATGTGAGAAGTAAGTGATTAATTAATTCTCTACTATTATGAGCCGCCTAATGGAAGTTAGCTAGGTATGTGCGAATCTAGCAATTAACTAAATGTCTTATTGCTCAGCCCCCTAATGGAAGTTAGCTAGGTATGTGAGAAATTAGCGATTAACTAATTCTCTACTATTGTTCAGCCTCTAATGGCTCTCACCTAATTTGTAATTCCTCCATTGGTTTGCTCATCTATACTTCCCATGTACGTATTCTACAGGCCTTTAATATCAACAAATTATTCCATGCATATAACTTAAGCTAAGGAGAAAGATCATTGAAAAGGCCTTTATTTTTCACTTGATTTCTTAGTGGAGTACCCAATTAAGCTAAGGTCAAAGAGATAGCTTCAAAATTTCATGCAAAGGGGGGCCTTCAAATTAAAACCTTTAATAGAAACTCACTAGGTCTTCCCACTAGCTACACGAACATATGGTAAAAGAAGTAGAGTATAAGGGTTATAAATTTTCACCCTTATAATATAAGAGGGGAGTGGGCTAGGTTCTCTTCATAAATAGAGGGACATCCTTATTACCCTCCCCTTGCCTTTCCACTCCTCCCCTCCTACCTTTTCCTATTACATTTTTACTATTACTTGTGTGGGAAGTTAGCTATTATGTGTCCCCTACTTATGTCCCACTACTCAACTTTTATTCAATATTTGACTAATCAGGCTCCCTTCTCCCCCACAAATCATTCAATTAACATAATTTAAAAGCCCCCCTCCCTCCAAATTGAGAGATTAACATATGTTAAATGGCTCCTCAAAAAATAATTGCCCCTGCCCTTGTGCAACTCTGTCGAACCGCCTCTCCTCCCCTCTCGCCATTAAGCTCTTGGTCCCCCCCTTTCTGTCCCTCCCCCTCTCTATCCACTTGCCCCCACCTCCTTGTCCTCTTGCCTCCCCTCCCCCTCCCCCTCCCCTTAGTGCCACTCTCCTCTCCCCTCACCCCTATGCCCCCTCTCCCTTCTCTCCCTCCCTTGCACTCCCTTCCCTCCTCTAGCTCCCCTCCTTCACCCCCCCTGCCTCTCCCCCTTCCCTCCTCTCCTCCTCTCTCCCTCCCCTTCACCTATCCCTCCCTTGTACCCCTTTCCCTCCCCCCTCGCTACTCTCCCAGTCCTCTCTCAAATCCCGGTTAATGGAGTTGCATATCTTACCTATTGGTGAGATAGATATTTTCCAAGTAGTTGCAAATATCAAGTAGAAGTTGAGAGATGAACAAATTGCTAAACAAAAGGATCTTTTCCTAAGCAATTTTATGGAAGATGTTGAAGGACAAGGGGAGATTGTTGAAGTACTAGTAACAATCACATGTCTCAAAACTGAACAAGTAGTTCTAGAACCTACACAAGAGTTAAATCTGGGAACACAAGATCACTCAGCTATGGTAGTGGTAAGTGCCAATCTATCTCTACCGAGCAACTTGGTCTAACAAGGGATTTCTTTGTCAAGTATAAGGATGTGTTTGCATGGAGTTACAGAGATTTAAGGGGAGCTCCTCTTGAATTGTGTCAGTATAAGATACCTTTAGTGTGAGATGCTAAGCCAATCTGACAGCAAAGGTACAGAATGAATCCCAATCTGACACTGAAGATACCTTTAGTGTCAGATGCTAAGCCAATCCGATAGAAAAGGTATAGAATGAATCCCAATTATGCCAAACAAGTCAAAGCCGAGTTAGATCAATGCTTACAAGCTAGATTTATCTATGCCATAGACCGCAGTGATGGTTGGCTCATTCCTACTGTGGTAGTGCCTAAGAAAAATGGCAAGCTTCGAGTCTGTGTGGACTATAGGAAATTAAATGCCTAGACAGTCCTAGATCCATTTCCCATACCTTTCACTAGACATGAGATGTACTCATTTATGAATGGCTATCGTGGGTACAATCAGATTACAGTGGCTCTTGAAGATCAATAAAAAACAGCTTTTATTATGGAGTGGGGTGCCTATGCCACTAAAGTGATGCCTTTTGGATTGAGAAATGCCCCAACAACCTTTCAGAAGTTTATGGTGGAAACCTTTTGAGATTACCTCACTGAGTTCATTGCAATTTACTTAGATGATTTATGTGTATATTCCTCATATATCGATCACTTGTGATACCTAGAGAATGTTTTTTTGGGATGCAGACAAGCGAATATCTCTTTTGAATCCTGCTAAAAGTGTGTTCTATGTTTGAGTTGGTATTCTGCTTGGTCATGTTATATCTAAGGATGGAGTTAGAATTGAGCCAGGTAAAATAAAAGCCATACAGCATATGCCTAAACCTCAAAACTTAACTCAATTGTTACGTTCTTTTGTGGGGATATCAATTTCTATCATAACTTCATCAAGAACTTTGCCAAGATTGCAGTGCCCTTGTACGAATTACCAAAAAAAGGTGCTAAGTTTGAATGGAATGCCAAGTTGACTAAAGTTTTCAATGATTTGAAAAAGAGAGCAATGGCTACTCCAATTCTTAGGCAACCAAGATGGGATGTTATTTTCCATGTGCATGTGGATGCTTCTGGTTATGCTTTGGGCATTTTTATAACTCGATTAGATGGTCGACTGGACTATCTAGTATATTATGCTAGCAGATTGCTAACACCTAATGAATCAAACTATAGCACCACCGAGCAAGAGCTTCAGGGATGGTTTTCATTGTGGAAAAATTAACGCATTATTTACTTAAAAATCCCTTTGTGGGGACCATCAAGCTTTGCTCTATCTCATTACCAGGACTGTCGTTCAAGGATGGCTTGTTTGTTGGATGCTTCTATTGCAAGAATTGAACTTTATAATTATTCATAAACCAGGTAATAATCATGTGGGAGGTAATTGTTTGTTCAGATTATCAGCATCCGATCAAACACATGGAGTCAACATGGAATTGCCAGATGCTGACTTGTTTGCAATTGATCATTGTGAGAATGAATATGCCGAGTTGGTAGATTACTTGTCTAAAGGCATATTCCCTGACACTATGCCTTGAGATAAGCGTAGGCGACTAGCTTTAAAGGCTGGCGTGGAAATACACTCTCATTGGTGGGTAGCTCTATTGATAGTGTGCAGATGGGATCCTTTGCCATTGGGTGTTACCCCATGAACGTGCTGTTGTGTTGTAGGAGGCTCACACGGGTCCATCAAGAGGATACTTTCAAGGTGAGCTAATTGGTTGAAGAGCCTTCCAAGCAAGATTATGTTAGGAGAAATTATTCAAAGATGCTCAAACCAGGTGTATGCAATGTGATGTGTGTTAATGCACTGGACATTTATTGGCCAATCAGTTTATGCCATTGCAACCCACTAGACCATCGGAAGCCTTTCAACGTTGAGGTTTGATATTTTGTCGGTCCTTTTAAACCCACAAGGTTCACTCAAAACAAGTATATACTCATTGCCATTGACTATGCTACTAAGTGGCCAGAAGCTAAGGCACTTCAAGACAACTCAGCTCGGAGGACAACTAAGTTTGTATATGAAAATATCATATGCAGGTATGGATGCCCTCAATAGCTTGTGAGTGATCAAGGTATACATTTCCTCAATGATGTGATGCAGTTACATAAAAAGGAATTCAAATTCACGCAGTACTTACTATGCTCATGGTAATGGTGAAGCCGAGTCAACTAACAAGACGTTGAAACCCATTCTTACTAAGACAATGCAGTCTGCAAAAGGTGAATGGGATATCAAGCTACACTCTACTTTGTGGGCTTATTGTATTGATTACAAGGTAACTTCAGATATTACACTTTTTCGAATGGCCTTCGGCCTTAGAATTTGTTGTCCCAAGTCTTCGAGTTGCTGCCGAGCATCATTTGGGTGAACGAGAGGCAATCAAGGGGTGATTGCATTGGCTAAGACACCTAGGTGAGCTATGCCTCCGAGATGCATGGTCACAAAGGGTGATACACCACATAAGGAAAGCCTGGCATGATCAACATATTATGCCTAAGCATTTAAAGAAGGGCATGCTCATGTTACTCAACACTGCTAAGTTGGGGCCTATCAAAACCAATTCAAGCTGGTCGAAATGGACCCTACCGATTGGTGGAAGTTTTTGATAGTGGGACAATGCAACTCGCAAACTTGGAAGGTAATGTGTTTTTTGAGTTATACAATGGAAGCAACATGAAGCCATATCAAGCAATGAGTTCTTCAAACAAATGGAACTTGGAAATAAATCACTCAGTTGTTGACTGCCTTGGTGATTTTTTTAGAAGACAATGTGTCAGCTAGCTGTTTAATTGTGGTGGACCAAATGCATCGCGTTTTACCACATGGCATGATTAACATTAATGCAGACTCATCATGCTAAAGCAAGGGAGGCTCATGTAACCATTGATTTGATAGGAACTACAGATGTAGATGATGATCACTATATTTGGTCAAGAACTCTACGATTCAGATTCATCTGCACACTCAATATACTTCATTGGCATTGTCTTCATCATCTCCAACAACCATCTCTATGCTCCCCTTTGCTATCATTTTCACATTTTTGTCAGGCTCTTTGAGCTTCCTATCTCCTTTAAACCAATCTATTCTTTGTCTCCAGCTTCCCCCACAGTCACCTTCTTTCTTTCTAGTGACATTCTTACTGGCATCTTGGCATCAAACCAGCTTCTGAAGCTCGCTCAGCTACCGTGGAAGGATGTCTACAATGAGGAGTTGGCCAAAGAGGTTTTTGACTCCTATGACGAGGATGACCATAGCCTCGTCATTAACAAAATGCATGTCCGGATCACCTCTGAGCTCTTGAAGAAGGCCTAGCTGAAGCAACGTTCCAATCCCAAGGAGTTGGTGGATGCCAAATGCTGGGATGCATTCTTTGAAGCAGGCAGCTATTTTATCATCTCAGGGATATCTCATCAACAAGCTAGGGGATGAAGGATTGAAGACCACATGCAGGTTCTTGTTTGAGCTCATCGGACTGATTTTTGAGAAGGCATTCAAAAACCGATCATGTCTTTCTATTGTATTGCATTGGAGTCGATTTGCACTTAGAAAATTCTGTTGCATTGATATCCTCGTTGGATCCGCTATCAGATTGGGGAGGCATGATGCCAGTGTAGTGGGATGTGTTTTAGTATTTGGGAGTGCCTTTGGGATTGGACCCACTCTACAATAGAGATTTAATTGGTTCAAGGACTAGATAGGTTGAAGCTCAGGGGCTGGCATGGGCTAACTTTAGGTTGGAATGCCAAGGCTATGTGATCAAGCATATCCTATCGGCTACAACAACATATATGGCTATAGTGAGGCACTTTTGTTATTCTCAGGGGATGGAGGCAGAGAGATGCTTTAGGGCTGTCCTTTGGTCTGAAGAAGGGGGTAGGAGGTGGATGCACTATGTTCTGTGGGATGCCTTGAAGGCTCCAAAGCAAGAGGATGGATTGGGCATGTAAGATATTGCCATGAAGAATATATCCCTTATTTGGAAGTGGATTCCTAAACTGTTTGAAGGTACAGCACCATGGGTGGAGTTTGTTGGAGTGTTTAATTGAATTACATCCTCATGGGGGAGGGGATCCTTATGGAGCATGATATTCTAAGGCTTCAATAGCTTTGCTAGTGATTGGTTCATGCAAGGCAAGGCAAGCTGATTTGTCTCGTGACGTGCATGAGGGCATGGCTAGTTGGTGGTTCGACTACATGGCAAGCACATGGTGTTTGGCAAGGGAAGATGCCTCCACATACTTATTGTGGGAGAGGAGAGCACACACAAAGGGATAGGAGACACCAAAAGTGGTGGAGCAAAAAAGCTACTTCAGCTTATTCCTCTTTCATATATATATATGAGAATACATGGGCACTGTACAAGTGGGTGGGCACACTGCCCTTTACCCCAACAACCTCCCACTTAAAGGTAGTGTGCCTTTAAGGGAGTATAGTACACATATAATACAATCAGCCATAGGCTGAAAAACAAGATGACCAGACCGTCATCCTATGCCCATCGGCACTTTACAATGTGTAAAGTGCATAGAGGATAAGCTGCTAGCAGACATCAGGTTTGCAGGATAGAAAATGACAAGCTGTAGATGCCTGTCAACCAAGATCTCATGCCAGATCTCACTGGGAGAGTGAACTCTCACCACCACGTGCTCCTGTGCTAAGTCCATAGCACCCGAACTGTCACTATGCAGAGAAAATGTCTCTGTACCACTTGTGACCATAAGCACATAACCTACAATAGACCTCTGCTGGTCTACCCGACCTGCATCACCTGCATGCTGCTGCTGGAAGCATAAGGACCTGATGTCCACAACCGCTTCCCTACTGTCAAAATCTACCATAATCATGCTACCAACTCCCACTGCAACAGAAGCAAGAATTGGAAGTGTAGCACCAATGGCAAACATGTGAGAACCAAGTCTCAACACAGTCATGGATGCATGAAGTACTATGGCTGCCATATCAACCATAACTTGCTGCTCAACTGATCTGTGATCGTCAAACCTGCTGTGTTTCAAGTATGAAGCCAATACAGGCAATGGAGTACTCAGTAACTTCCCCCTCTCCATATTGAAACAATCAAGACCATGCAGCTCCCACTGTAAAGCATCCCTGTCCATAAGGAACCATATGGCAAGTAACCTCAGAAGGATAGCAACCTCCTGAATACTGAGACCATAACCTGTCTCACTGCGCATCACATCCTGAGCTCTCATAACGGTATCAAACCTATGAAGCCAAGCTCGAGGGGATTGCTTCTGGCCATGGAGGCACTTACAAAGCAAACATATCAATGATTCCTGCCCATGCGCAATATGACCCGAGTCAATAACTGCAGAAACCACATCTGTCCTGGCATAACCAGCCAATGGATCATACCGAGCATCATTAGCCAAGGTATCCTCCTCACCATGCATAGCCTCATCCTCATCTGCAAGAGGCACTCCGCATCCTGGGAGTAAACTGTAACTGTCCATAGAAGATGCATCAACAATCTCCATAGGAGTATAAACCTGTGGAATACTCGAGACATCTGATCGTCTCTGACCAAAATCAGGAAGTAATCGTGGCTGTCCTAACTTTATAACCTGTTCACCGTGGGAAAAACCTCCCACTCCAAGGGATATGGGCTGCCCTTGCATAGAATTCGGAGGTATCAGTGCACTTACACCCTCCTGGAACACCACTCTCCTGCTATCCACAGTCTTGGGCTGTCCAAACATAGCATCCTCTCTGAAATAGACATTATGGCTGCGTATCAACTCTCTAGTTGAAGAATCCCATAACCTGTAGTCCTTACTGGACTCACTATATCCAAGGAAGATGCACCTCCTCGATCGGGAACCATGAACATAAGCCTCGCAGCCAAACACACGTAAATGCTCATAACATGGTGCCTTGCCTGTCAAGAAGTCAAATGGTACTCTACCATTCAAAGATCTCCTGGGTGACCTGTTAAGCAAGTATGCAGCTGTCTTACATGCCTCAGCCCAATAGCATTCGGTAAGACCTGCATACCGTAGCATGCTACCAATCCTGTCCAATAGAATCCGATTTATGCCTTCTGCCAAGGCATCGTGAGCAGAAAGATGAGGAGTGGTCAACACCCTCCTGATACCAAGTGTATCACATAGATGCTGAAATCTAGGAGAGGTAAACTCTGCATCACCATCAGTCATCAAGCTCAATAGCTTCTTTCCTGACTGATTTTCAGCATTACCCAAGAAGCGCTGAAATGTATCATATACATCATGCTTCTGCCGTATCGGATATACCCATATGTACTTTGTAGCAGCATCAATAAATGTCACAAAGTAAGAGGCGCCACCTAGTGAAACGGTAGGCATAGGCCCACAAACTGCACTATGAACCAACTGCAATGGCTCAAGATACCTCTCACTAACTGTCTTCCTCACAAAGGAGGATCCTGACTGCTGACCATCATCACAATCATGACATAAAATTTGAGAGACATCCATAAGAGGAATGTATCTCAATGTTGTAAGGGCTTCCATACCTGCAGTAGACATATGTCCAAGTCTGGCATACCATAAACTAGCTGATGGCTGCTTACTAATCATAAGCATCTTATCCTGGACACCTGATACATGCAATGCATAAGAGAATCCAACCCGTGATCCCCTAGCCATAACCAGATTGCCTCTAGCAATCTTCCATGCATGATCACCCAAAGAGACATGATAACCTGCCTCAACCAATTGTCCAGTACTCATCTTGCTCGTAGCAAGTCCTGGTATATGTCTAACCCTCTGTAGAACAAGAATAGAGCCACTAGGCATAACAAGGTGGATATCCCCATAACCATAGACATCCATAGAATGATCAATGCCCATCAAACCACTCTCCACAATGCATTCCTGCACTGAACCATGACCTATGAGGGGTCATATGACATGAAGCACATGGATCTAACATCCAATCACCAAGAATGGGTACATCAGTGGCCAAGAAGGAGGTGTCAGACATAGACAAAAGAATGCCTTCATCACTGCTACTGTCAGTGGAAACCCTCGCATCCATGCCTTGAAGCTCAACATGCTTCTTCTCCTTCTTCTTGTCATTCTTAACCTTGCTCTTCTTCTTGTATTTTCTCAGCCATTTCCAGCAATACTTTTTCATGTGGCCATACTTTCCACAATAGAAACATCTAACACAAGTCCGAGAGCTAGACTTGCTCCTGGAATTCCCCCTTGAACATGACCTGTTTCTACCAATTGATCGACCTTTGGAGTGCATATCAAGGCTGTAATTCAGCCCATCAATACATTTCAGCCCATCATGCTGTAACATAACACTATCATGGTCATACATCCGGCATATACGAGTATAGAACTCATATGCATGGTAGTCTACACCCTGTACACCATCCTGTACCTGCAAGTAGACTGACTTCGAGAGTGATGACTGAATGATAGAGCATGCTTGCTCATCCATGTCATCCCAATCACTCTGTTTAATGCTATTAGGCTTGACACCTTTGCATTGAATGGGCTTATGCTGCCTCTTCTGCACTAACACATCATAAATCTGCTCTTTCCAATACTGGAAATTTGAACCATCCAACCTCTCAATATCAAAGAGGGCACTACCAGCTGTAGATGCCATATCTGTGGCACAATAGGTCACAACCAAAGAGCAGTATAGTGCAATAGGCAACCCAAATGACCAAAAAATATAGTGTTGTCCAAACCAATCAAGTCTCCAAATAAATTGGCTGATCCAATGCTCAAAAGCACTCAGCCATAAAGAGGCATAAACAAGAATATATGCAGCCCAGTAACCTTCCAATGCCTGGCAATTGAAGTAAGAAATGCACTGAACCAAATGAGCAATGCCTGCTCAACCAATGGCAATAGGAGCCCAGCTCAACTATCCATAAACATCAGTGCGGCATCCACCAATGCAAATCCATAATGCATTGAAATGGCATTTACTGCATCACCAATGCATCACCTCAAGCGCGCAATTGTTTGGCAACAAAATCAAGCATTCACCACCTGCCAAATGTGCCAAAGTGACTTGCCAAAATGCCAATAATGCCCTTGGACTGAAGTGAGATCCCAATCACTTTCTGTAATTTACTGTGAGTTCCCAATTCACTGTTGTGCAAGAGAAATTCCTACAACAATACCTCACAGCCACTTTGGGCAAAATAACACGCTGTCCCTGTTTTTGAACAGCGATATCTTTTCACTGAAAGACCTGATGCCAAAGCTGTAAACAGCAAAGTTGTAGCTGGTAGAAAGATCTACAACTTGTCAGTTGACCTCAAGAGCCAAATCCTTCTGGATTCTCAGATATTCTCACCTGAAAAACAGCTTCCTGCACATTGGTTACAAATAGACAGCAGACTGCAACTTTTTGTGGTTTTGCAGAGGCTGTAACTCATGCAGCTTATACCGGATCAGCTTGCTTCCAAAAGCAAAGTTGTAGTATGTTTTGTGAACTACAACTTTCCAGTTCGGCACAAAGTGCAATTCCGCACCAGGAAAGAGATATTCAGTCCTGAAAATGACTGTTTTGTCATAAAAACAGCAACAGCAGCTTCCTTGAATGTTTGCTGCCCTTTACAGCACTCATCTGCTCCGGCAAAAAACAGCCCCAAAAATGGTCAAAATACATCCAGCAGATCACCCCATATGTCAACTACAACACCAGCAAAATGGCAAGTACAATGCCCAACCAAATCAGCCCCGAGAATGCTCACAGATCAGCAATAAAATAGCCCAAAAGCACTGGTAAAACAGCCCCAAAATGTGCTCCAAACAATGCTAATCTGACAGGATCTCAATACATCACCGTACCACTGTATGTATCCAACATAGGCAAATAACCATGCATCCAACAAACTGTCAATGCATCTCAACCAGGCATGTACCACTGTCAAAGCATGTGTCACTGCCACTGCCAAAGTGATGTATCTGCAAAAAAGATATGCAACCCACTGACTAAATGTAACGGAATGTTCACAAGGACTAAGATGCACCAGAGTATGTCCGTACAAGGACCCAAATGCACGGGAAAACACGAGCTAACAAAGCTCAACTGCAACCAAAAGAAGCTGCATAGTGCACAAGCACATATCCCACACAATGTCCATAAGGCGTACTTCTGCAAAATGTCCCGCAAAAAGACCAAAATCAGCCAATGCTCAGCTCCAAGACCTCAAATGCAACACCGGCTATCTCCCAAGCATACAACTGCATCAAACATGCAATCCACAAGCTCTCCAACAGCTCATCTTCTCCAAAGTGGATGTTGTTGCTATCACTGGGCTGCTCTTCCTTTGCTCACGGGATGGAGCATCCCTACAGCCCTCCATGCAATGAACTGCCACGAGTGATCCTCAACAGAGCTAGCCATCATCAACATTGCAACGCCCACAGCTCTTGCTCCTAGACACTTAACCATCCACAGTAGCTTCAAGCAAAGCTTCAGCACATGTTTGCCTCCAACGTGAGCAACTCTTCATGCCTCGGCAAGCAAGCTGACTCGACATAGCTCACAACACAGTCAACCCTCCATCGGCCAAGTCCTCTATTCAATGGGACAAACCAGTCTGCAGCTGCGCCTCCACCACACACGGATGAGCAAACTGGCAGCCCCGCAAACAGTCAACCATAAGAGCAGCCAAGCCATATCTCTCAGCTACTCTCTCACGAGCGCCATCTCCATAGCCCTTCAGTAGCGCCACAGCCTCTACTCAGACGCTCAGCCTCAACGTCCATTGCTCCAAACCCACCGATGGCGATTCGTAGGCCAAATATCAGTAGTGACCTCTCATGGCATCCCTCGAATATCAGAGCGGATCTTATCCTCCACGCACAGCAACTCCAACAACCTGCAGCCAAGAGCTCCTCATCACTGCGCCCATTAGCTCTGATACCAATTGTGGGAGAGGAGAGCACACAACGGGATAGGAGACACCAAAAGTGGTGGAGCAAAAGCTACTCCAGCTTATTCCTCTTTCATATATATATATGAGAATACATGGGCACTGTACAAGTGGGTGGGCACACTGCCCTTTACCCCAACACTTATGACTAGCTACTTCCTTCAGGAGACATGCACAGTTCTAGGCAGTTCTTAGTTCCAACTATGTGCATGGCGATGATCAGAGGTGGCTATATAGTCAAAGATAGCAAAGGATTTCGTCTCTTTATCCAAGCCTTTAAGGCTTCATCTGTTTAGTGTCTATTAGAGCAATTGCTCTATAAAGTCATTAGAGAGTCTTTTAGTTTTGTGTCTCCAAAGTGATCCACTAGGATCTAATACAAATAATCATATCATGACATGCCCTCTTGCTTAGAGAAGCAGATGTCCTCATATGTGTGCCTTCAAATAATCTTCAACAAGTGCGGGGTAATCCTTCAAGTGATCTTCATCGAAGCATTGACCATCTTCCATAGGATATCCTTTAAACTTTACCAAATATCGAGATCTCTGTCTATTCCTGGTACTCCTGACCTCATGGAATAGTATTCATTATGGAACAAGTAATTCTACACTGTCTTCAAGTTTTGGTTCTCCTTCTTCAATAGGCCTCACTGGTGGTTCACCTGTAAATGGCTTCAAGATGCTAACATGGAAACCATTCTTCATCCTCCAGCTAGTAGGCAATGTCAACCTATATGATGTTGGAGTTCCCTCTGGATGTATAACCTTTGAAACCTGGAAAGGTCCATAGTATTTTACTGCTAGCTTTACAAACTTGGCATTTCCTCTGATTGTCTTTATATGCCTTTTGTCAATCTTTAAAAGAACCCAATCTCCCTTCTTATAATGTACATCCTTTCGCTTCTTATTTGTAGCCTTCTTGTACACTTCTTGAGCTCGCTAAATATGTGATTTAACCTGTGTAAGTACTTCCTGCACATCTTCAGCAAATTGATCAGCTACCAAAATCCTATCTCCTAAATGTGCAATGGGTGTGGGAAGGACTTGGCCATAAATGATCTCAAATGGTGCCTTGCGGGTAGCAGAATGGGTAGAGTTGTTATATGCAAACTCTAGTAGAGGTAAATATAATTCCGATAGGGTAAGATTGTCATGGACATAACTACATAACAGCTAGATAATAGCTTGGTTATTTATTTCACTTTGTCCATCAGCCGATGGGTGATATGTAGTGGACAATTGCAATTTAGTTCCTAAGTTCTCAAAAAGAGCTTGCCAGAATTGGCTATGGAACTTGGGATCATTATCTGATGTAATGGATTTAGGTAATCCATGTAATCTAAAGATTTCTTTAATAAATAACTTAGCGGTTTCTATGGCAGTGATGTTCTTGAATGAAATGGGCGTGTTTACTAAGTCTATCTATAATGGTAAGGATTTGCTCATTTTGTGTCCTTGTCTTTGGGAATCCTGACATAAAGTCCATGGTAATATGCTCCCATATCTCAATAAGTATGGGTAATGGCTGAAGTAATCCTGGTGTCTTACCATGATCACTCTTAACTTTTTGAGAAGTTAAGCACCGATGGACTAAAGTAGCTACATCCTTTCTCAATCCCAACCAATAGAAATATCGTTCAATTCTATCAATGGTTCCTCTAATACCTCTATGTCCAAAATAGGGATAATGATGCATCTCTTCAAAATAGGGAGAATGATGCATCTCTTCAAAAACTAGGGATCTAAAATTAGAGGGTACACAAATGAAACGTCCTCTAAGAAGATACCCATCATGGATTGCATATCCCTCTAAAGAATCACCTTATCCTTGAAGTAATGCATCATAGATACTCCCAAATTCTTTATCACCTTTGTAGGCATCCTTCAACACACTAAGAGATTCTTCTCTCTAGATATACTTTACACTGCGTCGATGACTTAGTGCATCTGCAACTATGTTCTCCTTACTAGGTTGATATTCTAACTTAGGTTGTCCAAACCCTCGTAGATATTTTGCCCACTTGATTTGCCAAGGTGAAACTATTGGTTGAGAAAATAAATGTTTAATACTTTGATGATTTGTCTTAACCTTAAAGTCAGATCCGTAAAGATAATGTCTCCATAACTTCAAAGCATGAACTATGGCTAATAGTTCCTTCTCATATGTGCTATACTTTAATTCAGTATTTTGAAGTTTTTGACTTTCAAAGGCTATGGGATGTCCCTCTTGCATTAGTACGGCTCTAATGGATATACCACTAGCATCTGTACATATGACAAAGAAAGGCTTATCAAAATCCGGCAAAACTAACACATGGCTAGTCATTAAAGCAACCTTCAAATTCTCAAAGGCACTTGAATGTCTATCACCCGAGTGATACATTGATTGCTTCTTAAGTAGATCAGTAAGTGGTGATGCAATCTTAGAGAAATTCAAGATGAATCTCCTATAATAGCTACATAAACCAAGAAAATATCTTAGTTCATGTACATTCATAGGGATAGCCATACCTTTATAGCTTTCACCTTGGTTGGATCAACGTGAATTCCATGTTCATTGATGACATCTATTTCCTTCTTAAAGAACTCACTCTTTTTTATATTCAGGAAGAGTTGGTTCTCACGAAGCAATTCCTTCACATGTGCAAGATGTTGCTTGTGTTCTTCTTCATTTTGGCTATAAATTAAAATATCATCAAAGAACACAACTACAAACTTGCCTATGTATGGTCGAAGAACTCTTCTCATTAGCCTACAAAAGGTAGTAGGTGCATTAGTCAACCCAAAGGACATAACTACAAATTCATAATGTCCTGTTTGTGTCCTAAAGGTAGTCTTATGCACATCTTCTTCCCTCATCGTAACTTGATGATATCCCGACTTTAAATCCAATTTGCTAAATACCATGGCACCTTTCAAGGAGTCTAACAAGTCGGCATTTGCATGCATATGGATGGTGGCTTGAGGTGAGCATGTAGGAGAGTCTAGCAAAAATACACTCACGTGGTCACTCCTTCCACCCCATTTGGAGGGCCAATCTTTCCCAATTGACGTATCATCTACACGCATGTGCATCCCTACATTTCAGTTCACCTTTTGGGGCTCCAGTCCTTTTGGTAAAAAAGAAGGATGGAACCTTTAGGATGTGTATTGATTATAGGGCCCTTAACAAGTTGAAAATTAAGAATAGGTTTCCTATACCTAGAGTACCATGAATGACATGAGAGGGTGCAACCTCATGCCTCTTAGGATCACATTTCTTGGGCATACCCCATTATTCTACCCTTAGCCTATGAATCTTTATGCCTACCATTGATTAATGCAATACCCATGCACAATGCTACCCTTTCCTAACCATCCTAGGACCTAATGCATACGTGCATATTTTATTATATTCAATTGGCCAATTTACAATGTTACAATCATAGGGTGATTGCCATATTCCCTAGAATGATCCACTAGGATCTAATACAAATAATCATATCATGACAAGTATGTGGGGAGCCAGCTAAGGGAGGTAACAGTCAAGGGAATTTATGAATGCCATGTGGAGGAATGGCCTCTAGAAAGGGAGTTAAATAAAAAATGGGAGCTGCAGAGCTTAGTTGGTTGGTGGAGGAAGAGATGGAAAGAAGTGTGGCAAGGGTGCAAGATTGGGAAGATCCACTTCGTTCTTTGGAAACTGATGTATCCGTGGTTTCTAGTTCAGGAAAAGTTGGCTAAATGTATGCAAGTTATTGTGCTCCTTGTGCGGAAGGTTGATTGAGTATGTTTAGCATTTAATCTGATGCTATTTGTAGGCATATAGATGTCTTTGGTCTAGAATAGAAAGAGCTGTATGGATGGTGGGCTTAATGCCCAAGTTCTACATAGGAGCGAATTGGCGATTGCTAATCCTGGGGGATGTTGCTGGGCTTCCTTCATCGCTATTAGCCTATTGGCTATAACTAAGGGGAGTCGTGTGTTTGTCCATTTGGTATGTGAGGATTTAGGTCACCTTCAGGGAGGAGAAAAAGGTGGGGTATGTGGAAACAATGATGATCCGAATGGTAAAATCCATGCTTGTGGACTTGTCCTCTATGGTGGGAAAACTTGATGAGCTAGTTGGTCAGCAGTTGGTTGAGCTAGCTGATACTTTGCTAGTGCGAGTTGATCTCTGCAAGGAGTTTTCATCTGGCTTTAGGCGTAGACATAGGGGATTTTTTTTCCATTTTGTAATTGGGATTTTCTTAGGCCTAACCCCCCCACTTTAATGAAAGCTGGCTTGTTCATGAAAAGAAAAGTAAAAAAATTTGACATTAGAATTTGAGGCTACCTTGTGTATTGTAAGTTTAAACTTCATCTAATGCAAGGATGTTCTGAGACTCTTGTATGTTTCAGGTCAAATACTCTACATTATGCTCTGATCATTTGCTACTTGACATTGGACAATATAGCTCAAATGAACAATAAAAAGACATCGCCAACCAAAGCACAAACCTCCCCAATTCCAAACAAAATAAGATCGAATTCCCCATTCCCTTCATACCTCTCCTTCATTGCACTATCTATTTATTTTGGGCAGGCCTTTTGAATATCATTCAACTTGCTTGTCTCTTCTTTTCTATTTTGGTGTATCAACCTGTGGCCTCCTCTTATCATTTTTGAATGTTGGAGGTGATCAGGGGAATCTAGAGCATTCAGCTCTAATACCATGAGGGTGTTAAAAGTCTTGTGGCAAACAATAGGATTCACAAATCTTTTCCTTTGAAGATGACAAGCAAACTGTTAAGCAATGACATATCCACCACTGTTAATCCACTAGACTTGATTTTTAGCTAGATCCTACTGTGTCAAATAGTCTTCTTGTCTTTACGTCAATCAAAATTTTCATTCACTCTTGAAAGATGAGCTACATATCTCTCATTTATGAGAATCAATGGAGGTCTTGGTGAGCTTTGCTAGTGTCGAACTTGCTTTTGGGTAGCTAGTCTAAGAGCTCTTAAATCATGATCCTCATGCATGACCTGGAGGTCTCATCTAGAGCACATTTTTTGTTACCTTCTAGCATTCTATCGAGTTTCTTATTTGTTCCCATTGCTTTCCACCACATCGGTTACCAGAAGAGTTGTGCCAACATTTGGTGAATTTTGGCTAGCAAGCTCACCCTCAATTTCGAACACCAGATGCCTTAACCCATTGGGCAACAGGACCATTCTTGGCTCTTTCAAGTTTGGCTTAATTGTGCCTAATGTCATCTAGTGCTCTGGTGGTTAATCTAGCAGTAGGCATCACTAGTAGTTGGATGGAATCTCAGCACATCAAGGATATGCTAGATTGGGTAGACAACATTAACAAAAATAGTAGCAAGTGAGAGTGCTCTCAACGGAAGCAAGAACGGAAGAAGGAGAGAGAGAGAGAGAGAGAGAGAGAGAGAGAGAGAGAGAGAGAGAGAGAGAGAGAGCCACAAGTTTTGGTGGGTGCAGAACCACCCTAATCTTCTTTTTCATTCATTTATATATGTGTTTGAGTATTGTACATAACCGGGGTAAAGGCACAGTGACCTTTAACCCCCACAACCTCCCACTTAAAGGACAATGTGCCTTTAAGGGAGAACAACCAGTGAGCATACTATCCAATGCCCATCAATACACGATAATACTCAAACCGCTGACTAGGTAGACTCTTCGTCAGCATATCTGCAGGGTTATCATCTGTATGAACCTTGACAAGCTCTATGCGCTTGTCTACAAGTACCTCCCTGATGAAATGGTACGTGACCTCAATGTGTTTGGTCTTTGCATGAAAGACCGGATCCCGTGCTAGCTGAATAGCACTCATGGAATCACTATGCAATGTCGGTACACCTGTATGAATCCCCAAATCTCCCACTAGCCGATCAAGCCATATAGCCTCCTTGCAACCCTCTGTGGCTGCAACATACTCAGCCTCTGTGGTAGACAAAGCAACGCACTTCTGTGTGCGAGACATCCTCGACACTACACCACCTGCAAAGGTGAACACATAACAAGAAGTGGATCTCCTACTATCCACATGCCCTGCATAGTCTGAATCTGTGTACCCAAGTACACGCATGTCTCCTTTACCAAAGCAGATGCACATCTCCTTGGTACCCTTCATGCACCTCATGATGCACTTAACTGCCTCCTAATGCCTCTTTCCTGGATTAGCCATATACCGGCTAACAACTCCCACTGCAAATGCAATGTTTGGTCTAGTAGCTATCATAGCATACATAAGACTCCCAACTGCTGATGCATAAGGAACCTTGGCCATCATGGCCCTCTCCTCATCTGATTTGGGACTATCTGTATGGCTCAGTTTCACATATGGAGGTAATGGAGTACTCACTGTCTTCCCCCCCTCCATATTGAAACGCTGCAATACTTTTGTAACATACTCTTTTTGTGAAAGCCAAAGGAGTTTCCTACTCTGATCACGCGTGATGCGCATACCAAGAATATGACCTGCAAATCCCAAATCCTTCATATCAAAGGCCTCATGCAACTTGGCCTTTAATGCATCCAGCTCATAAGTATTCTTGCTAGCCAATAGCATATCATCCACATATAGTGCCAAGATTATCAGGCTATTATCCTTAGCCCTTTTAGTGTAGAGGCAGTGATCAATTTCACTCCTTCTAAAACCCTGGGACCGAATGAAAGCATCAAACTTTTGATACCATTCTCTAGGTGCTTGCTTAAGACCATAGAGACTCTTCTTTAGCTTGCAAACTAAATGCTCTTTGCCCTTTTCTTCAAAGCCTTCCGGCTGCACCATGTAAATTTCCTCATGCAAATCCCCATGCAAGAAAGTTGTCTTGACATCCATCTGCATAAGCTCCATATCCTTTGCTGCCACTAGTCCAAGCATGCATCTAAGTGTGGTCATCTTCACAACCGGAGAGAATATCTCATCAAAGTCCACACCCTTCTCTTGCTTGAATCCTTTAGCGACCAAACGGGCCTTGTACCTAGGCACATCATCACCTGTGACCTTCATTTTGTAGACCCATTTACATGGCAATGCCTTCTTTCCATGTGGCAAAGAAACCAAGTCCCAAGTCTTATTCTTCATAAGTGAACTCATCTCTAATTGCATAGGATACTCCCACTTGCATTGATCCTCGTGCATGATAGCCTCTTTGTAGCAAGAAGGCTCCTCGCAATCAGTAAGCATCACATAGTCTACCCCTGGAACAAACTTATCAGGCGGTCTAGACACTCTAGAAGATCTTCTCAAGGGCATTTCAGCTTGCTGTCCCACCTACATATCAGCCACATTTGGCTCATCATTTCCACCAATAGATGATCCATCATCTACCCTTGATTGTATACCCATGGGAGTACTTGGTGGTACCATTTCTTGCACATTTGGTGCATGGACAGCTTGTTGTCTATCAACATATGCAGGTGGATTCACATCCTGGAAAGTGATTCTCCTCATTTCCACATCCGTCATGGGTGCCTTATGCATCTTCTTCTCATTGAAGGCTACATCATGGCTGTGTATGATCTTCTTTGCTTCTGGATCCCAGAGACGATAGCCCATCTCTCCACTTTCACCATAACCCAGAAAGATGCATTTCCTAGACTTAGGATCTAGCTTCTTTCAAAGCTCTTTTGGCACATGTGCATATGCCTCACACCCAAATATACGCAAATGAGAGTAAGAGGGCTTCTTGCCACTCCATGCCTCTTCAGGAATACCACCACCCATACTCTTACTAGGTGATCTATTGATCACATGCACTGCAGTCTTCATTGCCTCAGCCCAAAAACCACCAGAAAGACTTGCATTGGAAAGCATGCATTGCAACCTTTCTTGAATGGTACGGTTCATCTTTTCTGCAACTAGATTTTGCTCTGGAGTACGAGGGGATGTGAGCTCCCTCTTAATCCCACGTGTATCACAGAAATGCTGAAAGTCATGAGAGAGATACTCTCCACCATTGTCAGTCCATAGGCATTCAAGCATTCTACCTGACTGATTCTCAACCAAGGCCAGCCATTTCTGAAATACCTGGAACACATCACTCTTCCGAGCTATAGCATAAGCCCACACTTTCCTAGTTGCATCATCAATGAATGTCACATAGTATTCAGCCCCGCCTAATGACCATGTAGGCATGGGACCACATATGTCTGAATGCACCAAATCAAGCTTTTCAAACTCTTTCTTTCCCCTTCTTTTATGGGCTGATTTAGTCTGCTTCCCATAGAGAGTGCTCACAAAATTCAAAATCAGAGAAACTCAAATGCGGTACATAACCCAAACGGCATAAGAGTTTCATTCCATTCTAGCTCATGTGCCCCAACCTGCAATGCCACAAAGAAGTGCTTGGTTGCTCGATTATTGCAACAACATGATCAAATACCCCTGATACATGCAAGGGATACAAAGTCCCACACTTGGCACCCCTGCCCAAAAGCATAGAGCCCTTCTGAATTTTCCAACTCTGAAAGCCAAAAGTAGTGTGAAAACCAGCATCATCTAGCTGACCCACTGAAATAAGACTCTTGGTCAGCTTAGGCACATGTCTCACATGTTTCAAAACAAATGCAGACCCATTTGCAAAAGAAAACTTTATGTCACCTACTCCCACTATGTCACATGCATAGTCATTTCCAAGATGCACACAACCTGTCTTTCCATTGTCATAAGTGGAGAACCATTCCCTATGGGGAGTAACATGGAATGAAGCACCAGAATCCAAAATCCAATCTTGGGAATATGCATCATTTGAAGTGGTAAGCAACTCTGTAGATAAACTAGACATGAAGAGAACGTCATTGTCACTATCATGTGTGACTGCATTGATCTTCTCGATCTTCACTTTTCCTTTGTCCTCCCTTGGACTCTCTTCCTTTTGATTTGCACCCCAATTTGCATTTTTTTTTCTTATCCTTTTGCTCTCTTTTTAGCTTGTAGCAATCCTTTTTCATATGGCCCTTCTTGCCACAGCGGTAACACTCAATGTTCCGTGCCTTGGATTTGTTACGAGACTTCCCTCTTTCTTAGGACTTTCCCCTGAACTGTGATCTGCCTCTTTGCACATTTAAGGCTGCATCCTACTTGTTGCCATCCATAGACTTCCGTCTAATATCCTCGGCCAACAAGCTACCCACAACATCATCAAATTTCAGTACTCCACCAGGTGCAGAGTTATTGATAGCTGTACAAAAGGTATCCCATGAGGATGGCAATGAACATAAGAGAAATATTGCCTTAGTCTCCGCATCAAAATTCATTTTTTGAGCCTAAAGCTGGCTGAAAATAATATTGATTTAATTCAAGTGAGAAGCAATGGAGACCCCTTCCTTCATCTGCAGCTCAAACAACCTCTTCATGAGGTAAACTTTATTAGAGACAGTTTCCTTTTCATAAGTGGCACATAGTTTCTTCCACAAATCTTCCATAGTCTGCTCATTTACTACTGTGAAATAAACTAACTCTGCAAGATGAAGTCTAATAGTAGACTTTGCTAATGCATCCAACTCATTCCAATCATCCTCAGACATATTTGCATGCTTAGCTTCAATCCCTGCCAAGGGTTTAATCTGCTTCTTTTGAATAAGCACATCCCTTATATGTTCTTTCCACAAAGAAAAGTTTGTCCCATCAAACCTTTTAATGTTGAAAAACTCCTTTTCAGATATGGAAGAGGATGCCATATTGCAAATAAAACAAAATCCCAAATGCTAGTGCATACAAGAGAGAATCACACCAAATACTAGGTGCACCCAAATATTTATGCCACAATAGAGTGAAATATCACCAAAACTCAAAGCTCAAAGCATCAAAAGATGCATCTGATTCATGTGCATATACTATGCATCCATATGAGCAAATCTGGCCCAAAAGAAAATGCCAACTGCAATGGCAATCCAAAATGCCAATAAGTGCCAAATGACTCAAGCATAAACACCGTCCACTAGCATATGCATCAATAATATCTCATCCAAGAGAGCATAGCACTATCAGTGCATCACTTACAATGTGTCAAAGCTGTCCCTCAGCATAAAATAGCATCCATGTGCAAAGCGTCCATAAAAAATAGCATCCCACAAGGCAATTTGGGCCTATCAGCGCATCCAATAAGGACTGTAATGAATCCAAATGGCCTATAAATCATCCATTGCAACCCAATGCACACCACAAATGAGCGCACACTACTCAAACTGCAACCAAAGTGATTTGCATAAGGTATGCTCAAGAAATCATAGTCCCACGGTAATGACCGCTACTGAAAATAGAACCTGAGATGCCTCAAAACATGGATGCCATCGCATAATCGGACTCAACAAGAAAATCTGCAAATATCTCTCTTCTGTTGGAACTCCAAAATCCCAACCGATGAGTGAGAAATAGGAGTCAACACTTATCCACTGCCATGTGGCATAAATCTAAGGTTTCAAAACATTAGAATGAAAAATGCATAACAGAGAGACAAAATCGAATACACAGAGATCTATAACTCTGAAAATCCTCCACCGAATTATGCAAGAATTGATAGGTAGGGGTTTTTGGGAGTCCAAAATGTAATGGGACAGACGGTTTTAGAAACCGTGGTCTCAATCACTCGGTCCAACACACGGACTGAAAAACGTTTTTGGAAACAGAGCTATTTGTAAACTCCACTGAAGTGTGAATGATGAGCAACATAGAAGTTTTAGGACCTCCTGAGTCCACCGAAACTGACAGATCTGCAAATGGTTGCTCCAAACTTGAGTTCCAACACCTGGGCAAAAAACATAGAAACTGACACAGTGAGTCAGAAATTCAATGAAATGATTCCAGATTCAAGAATGAAGGTGTTTCCAAGCTCCTGAAGTGAAGTGGACACCAAAAGCAAGCAATAGTTGCCTCTACAAGTCAATATGGAGTCTCTGTCATCGAACGGAACAGGGAAAAGCTCAAAAAATGACTTTTTCTTTGAAAACACTTAACAGGCTCTCAAAACCACTTCGCAAAGCCAAAGTAACTTTTCCAAAGGTTCCTCCAAGGTCTCTGCACACTCGGATGCAAGTAAAGTCGCCCACAAAGCTTCCCACAGAGCTTTTCCTTCCTCCGATAGAGCTGCTGAGCTTCAAGCATTCACGCACGCTCAGCTAGATCACCTGAGCTCTGATACCAGTTGAGAGTGCTCTCAATGGAAGCAAGAACGGAACAAGGAGAGAGAGGGAGAGAGAGACAGAGAGCCACAAGTTTTGGTGGGTGCAGAACTACCCTAATCTTCTTTTTCATTCATTTATATATGTGTTTGAGTATTGTACATAATCGGGGTAAAGGCACAGTGACCTTTGACCCCCACAGCAAGCTAGGTGGGTAATGGTAGTATAAGAAAGCCATCAACCAAAGAGTCACTATAAACTAAGTGTAAGAAAATAATAATACGTCTGTGCTCAATAGATAACAGGATCTCGTACGCAAGAGAGAAAACAAGATAGTATGGAGAATCAAAAATTTGATTACTATAGAACTGATACAATAGATGGCACTGCCTCCCAGTCGTGCGCTCCTGTGAAAGAAGCTTCGATGGCATGTTGGAAACAGTAGAAGAAAGAGGCTAGATGCTAAGGAATTAGGGTTGCTATAGCCAGACATGAAATGGGCTTCACGGGCTTGCTCTTATATAGCCACCAGTCGTAGTCGGTTAAGCTCAATTGGGTGATCGACCTGGTTCGCCCAAAACGGTCGACTGGGGGTCAGAAATAGGCCACCAACCACACGATAGAACCAGTGTGCAAAATAGAGCAACTAACCTACGTTTACCGTTCGACCCAGAGTCATCCGAGATCATTTGAGGCTCCAAACGGGCCCCGCAACCTGAGAGTGGGCTGCCCCGAGAAATGCTCCATCTACCCTTAGTGTGGTCAGTCAAGGGATGCCTTCCCACACTTGCATGTAGCCTAGTTGGCGGTGTGCCAACTCTATCTGAAGCCATCCAGCCATCAGGCCACACATGGCCCCCATCTGGTGTCCAAACCAGGACCTACCGGATAACCGAGCTACTCAAATGCCTTCTCCTTATAGGGGGGGGTACAAGTAGAGTTAGCTAGTTCCTGCATAGTTACACGAGAGTGGAGCATTGATATCTAAGACCCCCTCTCAATGTCCACCTACAAGTGAACTTACTTTTTTGGCCCAATGCCAAGTCGATGAAGATGCCTCTCCAGCAAGTCTCTTCCAAGAGCCTTTGTGAAGATGTCCGCAACATTCTCTGTAGTCAGACAGTACACCAAGTCGACCTCTTCATCCATGATGAGCTCGTGTACAAAGTGATATTGAATCTCAATGTGTTTTGTGCGAGCATGGAACACCGGGTTCTTTGTAATCGCCATGTAACTCTGATTGTCACATGATAACTGTGTAGGCTTGTTCTGCACTGCACCCATGTCCCCCAAAATCCTCCTCAACCACACTGGCTCGCAAGAAGCAAAGCATGCAGATTTGTACTCGGCC
Source organism: Dipteris shenzhenensis (assembly GCF_047967505.1). Taxonomy (NCBI): domain Eukaryota; kingdom Viridiplantae; phylum Streptophyta; class Polypodiopsida; order Gleicheniales; family Dipteridaceae; genus Dipteris; species Dipteris shenzhenensis. Next base: position 58,857,805 of record NC_141597.1, on the reverse strand, counting down.
TCGGTAGAAGAAAGAGCAACTATGGGTTGCTTCTTGCTGAACCATGACACAACTCCAGATCCAAGTGAGAAATAATAACCTGTCACTGATCTCCTGCTATCCACGTCTCCTGCCTAATCTGAGTCACAGAATCCGGTCAAGATGTTACCCTTGTTATAGGTGATGCAATAATCAAGTGTGCCTTTGATGTATTTCAGCACTCGCATCCCTACCCTCCAATGGTTCTCCCGGGGCTTATTGGAAAACCTGCTTAGTACACCAGTCGCAAAACTGATGTCTGGCCGTGTGTTGCACAAGTAAATCAAACTGCCCACAAGTCTTCTGTAGTTTGCTTCGTCCACCAATGGTGATGAATCCTCGTTTGAGAGCTTCACGTCAACCTCCATAGGGGTACCAACTGTCTTGCACTCAGCCATGCCAAATGCCTTCAGTATCTCTCCAGCATACTTCAGCTGTGAAATGAAGATTTCGGCTCCTGCCAAACTTCAATCCCCAAATAGAAATGCATCAATCCTAGGTCTGTCATTTCAAACTCTCTACCTAGCAAATGCTTCGTCTGCGAGATCTTCTCTTCATGGTTCCCTATTATGACAAGGTCGTCCACATAAAGGACCACAATCATACACTTGCCTCCTTCTCTGAAGATATACAAATTTGCATCAGATGGGCTCCTCCTGAGCCTGTTTTGCAGAAAGTAGGCATCAATTCGCTAGTACCACACTCATGGGGCTTGTTTCAGCTCGTAAAGTGCCTTCTTGAGTTTACATACTTTACCTTCTGAATCGGGGGGATCACAAAACCTGGTGGTTGTTCCACGTATACCTCCTCCTTGAGATCCCTATTCAGAAAGGCAGATTTTACATCCATCTAAGACACGGGCCAACTTCCCTGGGCAGCTAAAGCCAAAACACTACGAATTGTGGTTAGTCAAGCTGTGGGAGCAAAAGTATCCTGATAATCAAAACCATGTACCTATGCGAATCCTTTTGCCATGAGCCGAGCCTTGTACTTATCCAACGTGCCATCGGACTTGTACTTGGTCTTGTACACCCACTTGGTGCCAATTACCTTATGTTTTGGTGGATGATCCACAAGGTCCCAAGTGTTGTTCTGCATTATGGACCCATACTTTGACTACATAGCCTCCATCAACCTATCATCGCCCTGTGCCTCTTCAAGATACTTCGGTTCATCAACATGGATCACTTTTGTCATCAAAGCATAGTTGACCAAGTGTTCCTATGCCCTTCTTTGCTCCTCTAATCTCTTGGACCGGCGGTGTTCGGATGGTTCCTCCTCAATGGCTGGAGGTTCTCTGCCGTCCAAAAGCTACTTTACCCACTTTGGGAATGGCCGTTGCCGTTGTGGTTCTATAGGCTCTTCTTCATCTTCTTTGTCTTGAATCCTCCCAAGCACCGTTGGGGGAGTTCGGTCTACTATTGGTGGCAGTATTGGATGGATATCCTGGTCTTGGTTGTCTGGAAAGGAAGCATCCTCCTCCAAATGATGCGGCTGTTCTGAGAAGACCACATCACGACTTACAATTACCTTCTTGGTAACAGGGTTATAGAGGCAATCACCCTTCGCCTCTTCCCTATAGCCTAAGAAGATACACTTCCGGCTCTTCGGTTCCCATTTGGTCCTAGTAGCATCAGGAACATGCACAAAACAGTCACATCCAAAAACTCTAAAATGTGCAGCTGAAGGTTTCTTACCAGAAACGGCTTGCAGTGGAGTCATCCCATTCATAGCCTTCGTGTAGCTACGATTCATGATGTAAACTACAATGTTTCATGCTTCAGCTCAAAAAATCTTTGGCAAATCTTTCCCTTTCATCATACTTCGGCCCATTTCACAGATGATGCGCATCTTGTGTTCTGCTACTCCATTTTGCTTTGATGTATGTGGCGGTGGTTTCTGCCTCTTGATTCAATGACTTTTGTAGTAACGTTCGAATTCAGTTGATGTGAACTCTCCACCTCTATCTGATCTCAACTTCTTCACCTTCCTCCCCATTTCTTTCTTGTATTACATGCCATTCCTTGAACCTACTAAAAGCCTCGTCTTTAGTCTTTAGAAAGTATATCCATATCCTTCTACTGTAGTCGTCGATCAGCATCATGAAGTAGTAGGAACCATCCAAAGCTTCCGTCTCCATCTTTCCACAGATGAACCGTGGATCATTGACAGTGGTGCATTGTGCCACATGACCAATCGGAAGGATTGGTATACCTCTCTACAGCTGATAGGGAATGACATCCTAGTACCAGTTGGCAATTATGTAAAATGTCCAGCAAAAGGAAAAGGTACGATTGCTCTCAAGTCAGATGGAGTTGTAAAACAGTTGTTGGATGTTCTTTATGTGCTAGATATCAAGAGGAACTTGTTGTCCATTTCCGCGATCACGGATCGGGACCTCAAAGTTCAATTCGATAAGAATGGTGCACAGATTCTGGATCTTCAAGGGAACGTCATTGGTAAAGGTACACAACGCAACAACATTTATGAACTCTCAGCTTTCAGTGCTCGAGTAGATGTGAAGAACACTAAGCTATGGCATGAGAGGTTTGGTCATCTAAACCTTAGTCCTTTGAAGGAGATGCATGAAAGTGGAATGATTACAAACTTACAAGAAATTTCAGATCTGCCCGATGTATGTGAAGCTTGCATGATGGGCAAGCAGCATCAGCATCCCTTTCCTAAAGAGGCCAGCAGGGCAAAGGCTCATCTAGAGCTCGTTCACTGAATTGCCTTCATGCAAATCTCCTCAATTGTGATGAATAGCTCTACTGGTACTGCCTGCGTGCTGTTGCTGGACTCTTTCTTTACTCTGTTCTTCTCATCTACAATCTTCTTTCAGCACTCATTCTGCTTGTGCCCTGCCTTGTTGCAATAGAAGCACTTGATCTTCTTCTTTCTCTTTTTATCATGAGAAGAAGATGGGTTACCAGAGTCCTTACCCTTACCTTTCTTTGATCCGGTCCAGAAAGCCGAATCTTCTCCAGTCCTCGTCTTTTGACGCATCTCCTCCTCCAAAAGCATTGCGGTGAAATCCTCAAAGTTGAGGGGCGGATTTCTATTCTGCATATTCAGCGCGCTGTAACAAGACCATGGTACTTTGGTGGGAGAATTCGTATGCACCTTCATGCTATATTCTCACTGGTGATGGTGATGCCAATTGCAGCCATCTGATTGCGCAGATTCTTCAGGATGGTCTTCTTCTTAATCTTTTAGAGTGGATAGTTAGAGCCGTCCAACTTTCTGCTTTCGTCGAACGATGGGATTCGTAGTCTTGCGGGCTGGGCCATCTCTCACAATCTGCTCGCAAACAAAAAACACACTACCAAATCTTCTTGCTAGAGTCTAGGCTCTGATACCATGTAAGAAAATAATACAACGTCTGTGCTCAATAGATAACAAGATCTCGTACACAAGAGAGAAAAAAAGATAGTATGGAGAATCAAAAATTTGATTACTGTAGAACTGATACAATAGATGGCGCTGCCTCCCAGCCGTGCACTCCTGTGAAAGAAGCTTCGATGGCATGCTAGAAACAGTAGAAGACAGAGGTTGGATGCTAAGGAATCAGGGTTGCTATAGCCAGTGATGAAATGGGCTTCACGGGCTTGCTCTTATATAGCCACCAGTCGTAGTCAGTTAGGCTCAATTGGGTGACCGACCCCGTCCGCCCAAAATGGTCAACTAGGGGTTGGTCCCGAAATAGGCCACTGACCACATGATAGAACCGGTGTGTAAAATAGAGCAACTAACCTACCGTTACCGTTCCGCCCAGAGTCATCCAGGATCATCTGAGGCTCCAAACGGGCCCTGCAACCCGAGTGGGCTGCCTTGGGAAATGCTCCATCTACCCTCAGTGCAGTCATTCAAGGGATGCCTTCCCACACTTGCATGTAGCCTAGTTGGTAGTGTGCCAACTCTATCTGAAGCCGTCCAGCCATCAGGCCACACATGGCCCCCATTTGGTGTCCAAACCAGGACCTACTAGATAACCGAGCTACTCAAATGCCTTCTCCTCATATGGGGGGCTTGGAAGTAGAGTTAGCTGGTTCCCGCATAGTTACACGAAAGTGGAGCATTGATATCTAACACTAAGTAGGTTTTACTCAAAGTAAGAACACACAATAGGGTAATATCTATGATCTTTTCTCATCAATAGAAGGTTTGATCATTTCATCAAGTCCTTTTAGAATTAAGTAGAGAAATCAAGCATTGTTCACAAGTTTCTATGTTGTTAGAGCTTGGTATTGTTTGTAGCTTTTACTAGGCAATTTGATTGGAGGTGGTGAATGGAGGCATGATTGCAAAGGAGTAATTGCCAACCTATGTCCATTATGAAGGTCTGTCTACATCAAAGGTAAATATCCCTCCTCAACATAGAGGAGAAAAATAGGAGGTTGATTCCTATTTGTAGGGCTTGCTTAGAAAATTGACAATCCAAGTAGATTGGGTGATTGGCCTTGAGCACAATAACTTGAGGCTACACCTTGCAACTTGACAAGATCCATGACAAGCTTGATCATCTGAACAACTTTTGTAGTGGTCTCACCCTTACATTTTCCGCTGACCTCGAGGATATAGCTCACATGCTCCCTTGGCTCCTTGCCACTCACATTGACCTAAACTAGAGGTCTAGATGGATAATCCTTTGCCTTGGTGCCAGTGCACTCTCCATGAGTATCACCTAGTTCATATAAGTTTCAAGAAAGTCCACTCTTTTAATAAGGTGGATTGAATCTACTAAAGAAAGTTATGGTGGGTTTCAAACTAAGCAATTTGAAATCAATAATCTCTTTTCGTGAAGCAAGTCACAAGCATTCCTCAATGAATATTGGATTGCATCATTGTTTACTACAAATTTATAGTCAATAGGGATGATGAGGCAAAGGGCAAGGTAAACATCACTAGATTCATCAAGAAACTAAATAAGAATGACATGGTGGTGGTGAAGATGGACATAGAACGTAGTGAGTGGTTGATTTTTAGGAGGTGAATGGAGGATGTGGATGTGAGTAACATTGTGGACAAGTTGTTTGTGAGGTGGGCTATGAGTACACAATCATGTGGGTGTATTACTAGGCAACAATTGTGCATGTGAAAAGGAACGAGGCAAAGAGGCTTAGGCAATTTCAGATGGACATATTCCTATGCAATTTCAATGTGCATGCATGGCCCTAAGATGCACCGCAATTCTTATTTGCTTCATTGCTTTGTGTTAAAATGTGAAGTTGGTCAAGGAAGATGGATTTTCTCTACTAGCCTTCTAACAACAGGTCTGTTTAGGTTTTGTCACTCAAAGTTGTTGGTTTAGCTAAGTTCTTGAAACACTCACTCTATATGGTAGCTTACCTCAGTGGATGTTGGATTGCATCATTGTTTACTACAAATTTGTAGCCAATAGGGATGATCAGGTGAAGGGCAAGATGAACATCACTATTTTTGTCAAGCAACTAAAAAACAACAACATGATGGTGGTGAAGATGGACATAGAAGGGAGCGAGTGGCTAATTTTGAGGAGGTGAATGGAGGATGTGGAGATGATTAACATTGTGGAAAAGTTTGTGGAGGTGTGCTATGAGTATTCAAGCATGTGGGTGTATCAATGAGCAAGCTTTATGCCTATGAAAAGGAACAAGGCAAAGAGGCTATTAGGCAATTTGAGATGGACATGTTTCTCGATGTGTATGCATGGCCCTGAGATGCACCGACAATTCTTTGCTTCATTGCTTCATGTTGGAGTGTGAAGTTGGTCCAAGAAGATGGATCTGTTCTTATTTTCTCTACCAACCTTCTAACAACAGGTTTGTTTAGGTTTTTTCACTCAAATTTTTTGGTTTAGCTAATTTCTTGAAACACTCATTCTCTCATTTTAATAAGGTAGCTTACTATGCTACCATTTGTTTTTGGGTTAGCCAAGTTCATGAAACACTGAATCTCTCATTTTGATAAGGTTGCTTATTGCTCTACCATCTACTTTGCCAGAAAAGAAAGAAAAGACAAGCAACTTAGGGTCCAACTGGATGATATTTAGGGTTCTTTTGGTGGGGTTTTTAACTTTTAGGAGGGTTTATTGTCTCTTTCCTCTATTGTTTCTCAATTGGTTTCATGTAGTAGATGGATTTTCCTTTACCTCAGCGCCAATGATTCTCCATGAGTATCGCCTGGTTCTTACAAGGTTCACAAAAGTCCACTCTTTTGAGGTGGATCAAAGAAACTTGCGGTGGGTTTCAATGAGAATTCCAACTAAGCAGTTTCGAATCAATATTTTCTTTTTGTGAAGCATGCCCTTAGTGGATGTTGAATTTCATCATTGGTTACTATAAATTTGTAGCCAATAGGAATGATGAGGTGAATGGCAAGGTGAACATCACTAGATTCATCAAGCAACCAAACAACAATGACATGGTGTTGGTGAAGATGGACAAAGAAGGGAGTGAGAGGCTGATTTTGAGGAGGTAAATGGAGGATGTGGAGATGATTAAAATTGTGGACAAGTTGTTTGTGGAGGTGTGCTATGAGTATCCGAGCATGTGGGTGTATCACTGGGCAAGATTTATGCCTATGAAAAGGAACGAGGCAAAGAGACTATTAGGAAATATTAGATAGGCATGTTTCTATGCAACTTCAATGCGTATGCAAAAGCTCACAAAAAAATTTCCCCCCTCCTAGGACTTCATTGGGATTTATTAAAAAGCATACAAATGTTGAGATCTGTAAATATAGCCACTCTCTTTCACACACACACACACACACACACACACACACACACACACACACACACACACACACACACACACACACACACACACACACACACACACACACACACACAGAGAGAGAGAGAGAGAGAGAGAGAGAGAGAGAGAGAGAGAGAGAGAGAGAGAGAGAGAGAGAGAGAGAGAGAGAGAGAGAGAGAGGGAGAGAGAGAGAGAGAGAGAGAGAGAGAGAGATTGACTGATTGATAGATAGATAGATAGACACAGAGAGAGAGAGAGAGAGAGAGAGAGAGAGAGAGAGAGAGAGAGATGCAATGCTACAAAAAACATTTTTCCCAACTAAATGCTCTTGATTGAAATTTCTCAAAATTTTAAGATCTAGAAATAAAACCCTAAGTTTAATTCCTTGAAATTAAAGGCAACCTATAAACTTAATTCCTTGAAATTAAAGACAACCTATGATCCCAAATTTGAGACCTAGCGGAGTGGGTCTCTAACCCGCCGCCGTCGACGGGCCATGCTACTTGTGTTAATTATGGAGGATGGGGTCTCTAGTAAAGTAGTTTGAACAAGCATTTTCCCTTCTGATAGTCTCCTCCTTTCCTGCTAGAGTTGGCTCTTGGGATCAATGCCCCTCCTTTCATGTGATGAAAATGAGCTCGTAGATGGAAATCCCCCAGATCTTCAATCCTTGGAGATGACCTTGATGGAGTTGCTTCTGGTTGGAGCATCTCCTTCTTGCTTCTCGAGATTTTTCCAGGAGAACATGATGCTCAAGATTCCACAATTGGCGTTTTCCTGTTAATTCAGAGTTCAGATAGGATCTCTGAATTGGTCTCAAATGTAGATTTTGGATTGCTTCCTTATCGGATCACTATCAAACGAGAGGTTGACCCATTTCTAAGCTTTTGATATTTGTTACCAGATTTGATCCCAACTACCTCATTCTTGGTACCCAAAAACACAGCAGTTGTTTGGCTCTTGGTAACCATTCAACAAGCCAGCACTCAAAATCTAATGTGGTATTACATAAAGGGGACCTAAACTTATAATCTCCTTCCAAGGCCTTTGTGGACATGTGTAGGCAAGGAGGTTGGTTGGAGTGTTGTGTCAAGGTATCCACGTGAGATGGTGAGGGTCTGAAGGAGATGGGCTCTTGAGTGGACCTCACCATAGTATGAGGACTACCCACTATCCTAGAGGGATGATACTTTCAACTTAGCGGGATTACTTGACCCTGGGATACTTGACCCTAGCATACCTTTCCATATCGATGTGGTGAGGCACTCTAAGTGCAAGATGCTGGAACAAATGATTTTGGAAAAAGAAGGCAAGAGTACCTAGATCATTCCATACCTAATAGCGCATTGACCATGTTTAAGTAGATGAGTCCAAACGAGAAGGAGAGGCATCACACTTTGCTGGGTGATTCCTAAAGCTAGAGAATTTCATTGAATCACAAATACCGAGAGGGGAGGTAGACCTATTAACACTTTTACATCGGATACATGAATCAATTGCTAACAAATCAACAATCCCTTTACATAAGACAAAAGAGGAAGGGGAACCCCAATTCTAAGCTGCATTTAAAGGAATTTACAATAAGAGCAGTCTATGCATGGGGTCCCATTCGAATTGTCAAATGACTCTCTTTGAGAGCCAATGCTATTGACAAAGTCCTCAATCTAGTCGATTAGCTGGCCTCACAATGCTCCATTATTGCAAGGTGCACAACTAATGAGGTTTAGGGAAGGGGAAGGGGAGGAGCTCCTTGAGTTCCCCCTTCAATGTTGGCCTACTCTAGGTTTGGCATGCAATTCATGTTAAGATCCTAACTCTGGGTTTGGGATTCCAACTAGGATGCATTAGCAATGTTGTGCTCCTTGAGCACTTAAAAGATACTTCAAAGGACAGGGGATGGCTAGCTTTGGGCATCCTCTATCATTGTTGCCCTCCAACTATATATGTGAAGGCATGATGCTACCATGACATTCTTCATTATTTTTAGCGATAGATTTGACTTGGTCCAAGTTCGAGACTTGAGCTAGAACCCATCCTAAAAGGTTCTCCTTGAGAAATGGGAAGTCTTGGTGGGTGGCAAAGGAATCAACATGGCCAACTCGGGCTCTACTAGTGGAGATAGTCATTCGTTGGTCTTCTTAGTGTTTTCAAGTTAGAGAAACAAGAGTATTTCTTAAAACTCTACTGCTACCACCATGAGTTTACTATAACACCCTTTAGGCCTAGCCATATACAAACCCATCTTTTGTAAATTGGTCTCCTCTCATAAGTGCAGGGAGTTCCTCAACTGATCTAGGAGTGGAGTGGATGCAAACACTTGAGCCCCTTACGGCATTACGGGCCTTCTCCTCTGACATAGTATTCTACGAATGGCTCGATTGAAGACCTACCCCTCTTGATAGAAGGGCATGAATTAAAAAGTCTAAGCGCTTGGCTATAGTTTTTCCTCTCAGCTCCTCAACCCTGTTCTCGTTTAGCTCTTCAGCACAATATGACTTGACTAAAGCATTGCAGGCCTGGTAGAAAACTTGTTCTTAATGATGGGAGGTGGTGGCGTGACATGGTAGGACATGGTAGGCACTCTCGATGGATTCAATTTTCATTTTCAGCTCCTTGGCCTTAGTTTGGTTTAGCTCTTCAGCACTAGTATAACCTACGTATCGCTTGTCTACATCCTTTAACATAGACAAACACAACTTTGCTATCAGTGGGCAGCATGTATCTTGGTGGAGCTCTTTGGGGACTTCTATCCAAGACATGAGTAGGGTAAGGTCTACCTATCCAACACACAGGCTCTTGCCATGCTATACAAAGGTTTTAAAACCTTTATTTAAAAAAAAAAAGCCATGTCATTCAAGGTCTCCCATAGCCTTTTGAATCCCTCTCATCCTCTATATCTCTAAAGAAAATCCCAAAAAATGAGGCCAAGCGTTATCGCACACAATTGAGAGTGCGTAACCGCCTAGCCCACATGGGAGACTCTTCCACAAACACCATGCATGTGGGAGGATGCATTTATTGGGAGAGACCCTCTCTCTTGGCTATAAAAGGAGGGGGCTATTCCTTGATGGGACACGCTCATTCTTGTAAAGCCACCTAGCTAGTACCTTGATTTCCCCTTCCCTTCCGAGTTTAAGGAAAGCGAAGGCGAGATCAACAATCAAAGAAAGCGAGACAACTTTCAAGACGAATCTAATGCCATCGAACAAATACCAGGAAAGTGGGCATCACATTTTATAAAGCGCTTTGTTTTATGATTTCTGGAAAGTATACGTCTTTATAATGACCACTCCAGAAAGGGATGGTATGATTAGAGAAGCTAGGGAAAGAGCTAGAAAGGGAAAAAATGGGAAAATTTTGCTAATCTGTGTAGGAGTTTCTATTTTTTTGTATATTGTCAAGCTAACCAAGTTTTGTATATTGTTAATGTTTATAATGCTAACCAAGATTTGTACATCGTTAATGTTAATAATGCTAATTAGTTTTGGTTCCTAACTAAACCCTATTTTCAAAATCCTAAAGTATTAAATCTATATTGTCTCTTTGCCTCCATTATCTCGTGATGGCTCTCCTCTCTCTTGGCAACCCCTGCGTTCTCCTTCATTGTCTCTTTTTGCCTTTGTTATCTCACGTATGCTCTCCTTTTATCTCATGGTGACTTTTGTACCCTCCTTTGCTTGCATTAGCTTGCTTTGCCAACCCTTTTTCTCGACTATGATTGCTTCTTTGTTGCTTTTCATTCTCTAGCTATTGGACCCTATTGGACCCCGCAATGTTTGGTGCTATTAAGATCATTCTTTAGCTATTAAGTGCGGTTTGTATTCTTCTACTAGATTTGCTTTCTTGGTGGTAATTCTTGAAGATGACTGTAGATAATGAATGGATGTTTTGAGTTATTCACAGTGACAAATTCATCTCTTCCATGATTTGTTCTTTGGGGCAGTTCACGTAATAAATTTCACTCTGTTTTTAGAGTCCCACGTGCATGTCTTCTTGCCCATTGAATCTCATGTATATCTTGTATGTTCATGATTGTGAAAGGGGTAAATATGAAAGTTTGCTTTGTTTTCACGATTTGTTTGTTCTTGCTCTCTCTCATGCATGACCATCTAATATGACGTTCTTGTTTTTGCTTTTGCTATGGACATATCTTATAGAGATTTGTTGTATTATAGTTCTGATGGCTTGGCTAATTGTATAGGTGTTCAAGGTTACACTTAATTCTAGGGGTATAGGAGGTTTATTCTCCTAGGATTCTATTGGCTGAGGATTGAGTTTTTTCAGTTTTTGTAAGGATCTATCTTCTGTAAATAGTATGTGTTTCTTATTCGGTTTTTACATGATGTAGGTTCGCTTTAGTGCATTGTATTGTTCATTTGATGGCATTGCACTTTGCAAATAAAGCAAATGTACCTAAAATCTATTTTTGCATGTATATTGGTTTTTTGCATGTATATTGGTTTTCTCAATCTTATGGAATGATAAAAGATCGATCACCTTCTCATACTAAATCAATTGTGGTTGTTTGTTTTAGGGTCTAAGACCTCCATGCATTTAGTAGTGTATATGATGTGTTAAAACCTTTATTTTGATTTGTTGTTTGAATATCTAATAGCAATAGTATATTGTATGAATCTAGGAAAGGGGAAAATTGATTTCTAATGGGGGTTGGTGCAAGCACACAATTCTATAACTTCATGCTTCTGCCTTGCATGTGTGCACTTCTTTATGAATGGGTGTTTCTTATGTGTTCAGTATTAGGAGTCTCTTATAAAACAAGTAGTGTTCTAGCATTCATCCACTTTATCTTTTTTCCTTTCCATCTTATCTAGCATGAATGCACTTTATCTTTTTTCCTTTCCAATTGGTACATCGCCTTTTATTAACCCTAATGCTGATATGGTAGATTTCAAAGACGTGTTTAAACTTTTCTTATCAAGTTCATTTGTTTTTTTGCTATTTGAACTCTCCAATTCTTTTGCTTTTGGTTCTAGTGCATGAGAATTAGTTGTTTTGATTTCGTTAGTAGGAATAACTTGGTTATTGACTAGAGCTTTTGGAAAGGATTAAGGATTCTGGTATTCACCTTTATTTTGTGTCATTTTCTCTTTGTCTCTAGTAGTAGTGAATACATCATAAGGGTGTCATGGCCCCTTCCCTTAGTAGGCTAAGAAAGTAACATCGCCTCCCATAGTTATTATACATATTTGTTCAATTGAGACACCTTGTGTTGCACATCCTATTGGCTCGCCTTATATCTTTGTCTAACTGGGAAAGTTCATATGTCTTTTTGTGTCTAGTCTATTTTAACTTAATATATTTATACGGAGTAACTCTTCAAATATTTGGATAGTAATTATAATCATGTGTCTTGATACTAGTGTTGTTATACTTAAGCCTTTTGCATTTAGTATTGGGTATTTCATTGGTCTAGCATTTGAAATATTATTTATAAAAAAATATTACAAGTAGTTTTATGTTGTTGTTGGAAATTTGAAATATTATTGTTGATTTCATCTTGATTGGGTTAAAGTGAAATGATGGTTAGACATATTTTCAAGTAATCAATGTGTAAGTCATTTGGAAAATATCTTTTTGAAGGGATTTGGTTTTAAAGAATATATATATTGATGACGTGAATAGAAGTTAAACACCATTTAAAAGTGATTTTAAGCAATTATTGCAAGGCACTCATTTCAAGTGTTGTATGAACATTTTAGTCATTGCTCTAGCAATTCAAATGTGGCATTCTATGTTTTGATGTGGACTATATTACAATCATAAAGACTATATAAGTTTGATCCATGTTTTAGTATCTAAACTTATATACTACAGGAAATATTGAAGATTAGCCATTGGTTGACTGAAAAATGTTTGAAATCTTGATTAAAATTTATTGCTAACAATATCAAAGTAGTAAAAGGTTTTTGGAACTAGTAGTTGCATCTAATCTACAAACTAGTAAAAGGTAACAATATCAAAGTAGTACAAAGAGCTGCATTACAAACTTCGAGGCTTTCAGGCTTTTGCAAACAATGACAATGAGTGACTACTATTCTCGACATGATATGTTGCTAAGTTAGCAATCGTTTGTAATCTAAAAAGAGCCTCCTTACTATCAAGGCCTTTTAGAATTCTACTAGCAAAAGAAGAATGAGTGATTATTCTTTCCATAGTGATATGTTGCTAAGAAATGAGATGCAATAGCTCAAGTTGTGGTTTGATTGATTTCTAAGTACAATAATTGTGCTAGAATTTGATAAAATAAAGGAGAAGACAATCAATCAATCACCTTTAGTTATATTGACATTCATAGTCATTAAGCTTGGCACTTGGTACTGCAAAGATCTTATTATTGGTAATGGAGAGTTACTTGATGATCTTATTTGAATAAGTGTAATCATGTTGTATGCACTCCTCCAATATCTACGTAAGGTTTCTAACATAATTCTTTGTGCAACTATATTTGGAGCAACAAACACTCAAATTTTAAAGGTTTCAAAGAGCTTTAAAATCGTGGTCACGATTATCTCAATTTATATTAGGAATGTTGGAAAAATACACAGCCCATTGTCCTTTAATATGCTAGGTGTGACCATAATCACTCGAGTTAAAGTGAAGCAATAACGGATCAATTGTCACTTGTTCTTACAACTCACATTTAGCAAATTCGTTACGGCAACCAAGTATTCGTAGTCCTATTCAAACTTTTTATTTGTATAATTTCATGTTCTTAATTTTATAAATTGGGCGCAATCTAAATCTTTTTGATGGGTGCGTCATTTGTATGAGCAAAAACCTATGAGCAAGTTTATCCGAGCGTGTTTTACAACAGATCTCAAAAATAGTATTTCTTTAGGAAACATGGTTTTCATACTTTTATTTTCACTAGAACTAGATCCCTTAATCATAAAAATATACAAAATAGTCACTCATTCACTTTCACATAACGCAAATTTTATTGTTCATAGACATCCTTTGTTACCTCTGTTATTACCTAAAAAGAGTTTCTTTAAGAAAAATCTCTCGTAGTCACTCCAATTGAGTCTGAAACATGGAAAAAGATTAAAAAATAAAGCTAGTCTTGGCAAATTGAGTAGCATTCTTTAGCACTGAAACGCTTCTAACTTTCAAACTTTAAAGTTCCTTTGTCACAATATATATATATAGTAAAAGAAGCTTGCTCTTTAATTTTTCACACCCTCTCTCTCTCCCTCTCTCTCTCATGGGAGCAAATGGATAACATGGGGATGCCAAAAAGCTGTCACAAAAGGAGTGTTGGTTGCATGGTGATGTGCAAAAACCTCTCTCTCTCTCTCTCTCTCTCTCCCCCCCCCCCCCCCGCCAAACCAAAAAAAAAAAAACAACAAAAAAAAAGTAAAATTCCCCATAGGTAGCACAAACGGAATACAAAGACTACCAACTGAAGCAAACTTAAGCATCTCATGCATAATGCCAATAAATTAAATAAAGCATTGATCCAATAAAATATTTTTACTGTTCTTGGTTCTTCCCGGACAGTGAATGCAAATTAAAAACTCTCATCGCATGAACTAAGCCCTGCCACCAAGGGAGATCGAACAACATAGAATAGCCAATAGTAAGACCATTTCTGCATCGATAGCTTGCCCTACGTACAACACTCGGTAGATCTTGCCAGTCATTTGGCCTTCTCCTTTGGGGATTGAGGGGTAAATAACTGCAACATCCAGAAGTAGAATCAGATGCCTGCTCAGCATGCACAATAACTTAAGCTCTCAATACAGAGCTTCTGAAGTTTAAACCAATCCATATGCAAGCAGGTGCACTTTTTCATTGAGGAAAACCTTCTTTGATAAGATTTCTGTGCAAGCAGGTGCACTTTTTCATTGAGGAAAACCTTCTTTGATAAGATTTCTGTGCATAAGTAACATGAATGATGAAAGCATTCTTTTGAAACCACAAGATCTATAATAGATGGATAGATGTCAAACCAGATAACATGAGATCAAGGATGACAAAAACCCAAATGCTCCAGTCACACGTGGTGTAACTTTTTTAGGTGCCAACTGGAGAAGTCCAACTGCAACAACTATATCCAGCGATGCCTTGGCCAAATTCAGCAGCTTCTCTTGCTTCTGCTTTCTCTGCACAGACAATATGAGATGCCTTAGCAATCAGAAATGCTCACAGGTAGCTTTCAATGAGGTAGTCAAAGTACTTTAAAGATTGATTAACGGCTTTACAAGGCTTACTTTTGTGTTCTTTAAGATATCAACTAAAATATGCATGTGAAATAAATATGTATATGTATTTCAAATGTATGTTCCATATACACTATATGTCGAAAAATTGGCTGATATATATTTCAAAGGTTCTCAGTGTGTGTGTGTGTGTGTTCTCACACACACACACACACACACATTTCCCTGTATCGGTTTAGTTGGATGTAATAGGAGTCCCATTGGTAAACATTTTCATATTGAAATGTTTTTGAAACTTGTGGAACTATTTCCACGGACTGTTTCATTGTCCAACCGTCTCAAAGGAATATATAGATTTGTACTAAATATCTGCCAATTTGCCAAGTACAGCCATTGGTGGATAGCCCATAAGACAGATTTATATGCCCTACTGGCTCATAATGGGCCAATGAATTTACAGCTGCCCAAACTGTTTGTGAAAGGAGGCCAAAATGGTCCATAGTACAGCAATGCCACAACTACAACCATAACCACACGCAGCTTAAGAGACGAGAGGCATCCACGTGGCCATCTCAAAGCCAATGCACAAACCTCAGGATCCCTGTTAGAGGAAGTACAGCTCAGAGTTAAAGCAACATTCTCGATAAGAGAATTTTTTTGTAACAAAGCTATTAATGAGAGAGTCCAAACAGCAACAGACCAAAAGAGTGACAAACAGGGGCCGAGGCCCATGACAAGGAGTAATTTGATCCTCCAGTTGGAATCATCCACTGAAACCAAATCTAGGAGTCCTCAAGGCAAACCATTACAGGCAGTGCAACGGCTCATGAGACTTGGAAGCTCAAAGACAGCTCAGGAACTCAGCAGCATGGCCACCACAAGAAGCTTTAGAGATGGAAGGCATCCACAAAGCCATAATGGAGTAATTCAGCTGTGTCTTACACTCGATGCGATACTACCCAACCAAGACGATGTCTCGTTCCATAGTATCCCTCCCCCCTTGATACATCACCCAAGCTAGGAAGTCGGTCTTGCTACCAAGAATGGTAGTTGAACCTGTGAATTGATCAATTTGCGGGTCAGCACCTTTAAGACACCTGGTAAGAGCACGCCCAGCCCATTCTCCAAAAACATCAATCCAGTACACTATTCGAGAATGAGTTGCTACCATTTGACAAACACAAGGTACAGCATTGACAGTAACAACCCTTCAAACCAACACAAACATGATGCCAGTTTCAAAGGACCCTCATTGCAAACCTTAATAACAATGGTATATAAAACATCTTTGGGGTAATAAAAAATCACTTTAGAGCTTTAGCCCACATCATCAACACAATCAAATATGGCCAATATGACCCTAGATTATCCGTACCAAGAGTGACATTTTCTGTGAACGTAGACTATCTGTATTATGTATTTCACGAAACTCCATGGATGAAGCTGTCCAACCATGCGCCCTTTGGCTCTTGCAAATCACTCCACACTGCAGCCTTCCCTTGCTGATCTCTAGTATGTTACCAGCCAGGACACTAAAATGCGTTCAACCGTGCTCACCATTACTTGCCGTAATATCAGTATAACAATGCCTCTTCTCCTAGAAGATCCAAGCACTCACTGAAACCCATTATTTTGCCCAGGGCATGCGAACTAGCAGCTCAAGAGTGGTGCTTTGGTGTGGAGACCCTGAGAGAGTTCAGTTCCTTGGACGAATTCGACACACACCAAACAAGAAGATAGTAGTCCCCTTTGAAGAGCGATTCACCATGTATCACTTACAATCCCATTCAGGTGATGACCCCCTTCTGTGCCTCATCGCATGTGCCTTCCACTCTCTCATTCACATTTTATTTCCAGCTTCCCTAAATTACTAAGCACTGTTTTGCTCAAAATAAATAAATAAATAAATTACTACGTGCTGTAGCGTGTTCTCTATCTAGACCTAGCCCAATGGTCCACATCCCACAACCTATAGTAACTATATAGTCAACCATCTAACCTTCTGCTCAAGCATTACTATATCATTTCATTTGACAGTGCTACTTAATATGAGAATCCTTACGTCGTTGGCATGCAGTCCTGTTTGAACGTCTACCACCTAACCACCTATAAAACCTCATGAAGCTAACCTCTATGTTTGTCTTTCAATGCCCTAGTGCGCTGTCACATCCTGACTCCTCTTCTATGCCTGCTGCCCTGCACGTTCAATTTGTAAAGTGCCAGACCTACTCAAGGTTGCTTCTCAAAAACAATCGACCATCTCAAAGGCTAACACTCATCCACAAAATTTGTAAAGAAAAGAACTAGATCCTCTTTCGAATGTTCATGTTTCCACTAATTTGTAACAATACTTGAACCCACTTTCCCTCTCCTCTTTCCTCCTCCAATAATTTGTAACCAAACCCACTTTCCCTCCCCTCCTCTTTCCTCCTCCAAGGTGGGGGAGGGGGAGTCTCATGCAACAAAAAAAAGGCACAAAGTCTGGCAATGCTACCCTCACTGCATCCACATGAGGCATAGTAACCAGAGAACGGAAAGAGGATGGGGCATGTAACCTTAATGCTCAATGTTCCCAACAGAACGACACCACTCAATCCCACTCACATATATAAAAACTTCGAAATCAAATTTTAAAACCATCTTGCATAGGCTGAAACAAACAAAGCATCATATGTGATGTACTCCAGATAGGAGTGACCAGATAACGGAAGTTCCAAAGGAGCTTCCAAGGTCCAAAGAGCCAGGAAGACATGAAAACAGTGAAGAGTAATCAATATGACAGGAAGTGCAATGCTTTTGAAATTCATGAATTAACAATACTGTATGATCAATTCTCAAGGGTAGATCAAGGTGAAATCTGCAAGAGAGGCTTAGAGCAACTACATCAGACCAGCTTCTGTCACTGTCCTATATCCTAACAGTAGTCTAGTGTTCACATGTATCATAGCCTCGTTGATCATTTCTTTCATACAAGAGAAGAGCTAATGTGGTTGGCCTCTTTTTTCATTCTGTTGCCAATATATATGGTTGGATAAGGTCCTAAAATGCCATTTTACGCATATACTCACACATATGTAGATGGATAGCTACATACAAAGGTATAATTATAGTCATGATCTTTAATATCTAATAGAAAAATGAGACTATATGCACATGCACATATTTGTATGCCAAATGTGCTTCTGATAATATTGAATAGAAAAATGAGACTATATGCACATGATATTTTGCATGTGCCCATACATGTGTTGTGGAGAGGGTGCACTCACCTACATTATACCAATTGAGAGTATTGTAGTTTGGTTGGTTTGTTAAATAAAACTGAAGCACTTTGAAGTGGAACCGTCAAAGCAACCCATTCCATGCTAAACTTTAAAAACCTGTTTAGAGCAATTGAAAGAGCAATTGAAATACAAAACATGGCTATTTAATAACATCTTGCTTAGATGCATGTGGGCAAGATAGTTGCATGAGTTACTCACAGATCCTTCCTCCTTTCCATCCTTCTTATTATAAAGCAGCCGTAGGAGTTCACAGAACTGCATATACAACCTGAATTGGTTACTTCAAACAACAAAACATGGTTGTCCTATAACCCAAATATTGATAAATCAAATAACAATAAAGAGATGTGATAATTTCACCTCAAGTAACGTGTTGCTGGTACAACCTCCCAAGAAACAGTACAGTGAAATCTTGGAGATAAGATCTGTGCTCTCCTTGTTCTGAGATGATTACAATGGCAGCAGAGTTTAAAATAAAATTATCTGGCATGCAAAGATAAGAAACCTCCAACAACTAAATAGTACATCCACTCTTGTGGCTCACGTCACTGCAACATCCTGTGCTCGACAACACAGAAGTGTTTATACAAGTTACAGATATTGAGCAATAATATCATCAAACACAATGGACTGAGGAAGAGAGGGGTAAGAGACAGGGAGTGAGGAGGAGGAGGAGAAGAAGAAAATCAAACAAGATGTTCCACCTTGTAGATCCCCGTCCTTCCAGCCCA
The DNA here is from genome assembly GCF_047967505.1 of Dipteris shenzhenensis. NCBI lineage: Eukaryota > Viridiplantae > Streptophyta > Polypodiopsida > Gleicheniales > Dipteridaceae > Dipteris > Dipteris shenzhenensis. The sequence goes on along the minus strand of NC_141597.1, from coordinate 58,838,852 downwards.
GACAACTTGATCAAGAGCCAGAAATGTAGCCATAAGTGAATGTTTAGACTGTCACAGCCAAACAAGGGAAACAGCTGATTATGCAATGGCCAAGGACTAGTCATGACAAAAAGTATGGAAGATCGAAAGGAAAACGCTTGCAAACAAGAGGTAGATGCAGAGAAGCCAATGAGACAAAGTCTCATACATTTTGAATATTCACTTGCCTTTCCAAGAAGCACCAGTGGCAAGGGTGTAGTTGTATCATGTGGTTTCAACAAGCCTTCTAGCTCATTAACAAACTGCAAGGATTGACATAACCTGGTCATATTTCTTTAAACTAACATTAGACGCCTTTGCAATCAAGACAAGTTCCAATGTTGTCAATCTAAGGCAAAGCTTGAAAAGTCATATAAAATAACAGGTTTAAGGAGATTGCAACAAGGACAAAGGAGTATCGTGGAAAGAAACTTAAAACCAACCTTCAGGAGCCGGAAAACCTTGCGAGCTAAACTCGTGGTTTTATCAACCTCTTGTGCCACTCCAGGCTCGCCACCATGAATAAACTTCGAACCATACTGAATGGCCCGACATATTTTATCTCTTGACTCTGCTTTGCTTAAATAAAGCCTTAAGAGGGAAAAATGTGCTCTTGTGACATCCAATGAATCCATTGCTCCAAGATGTCGACTTAGTGAATTTAGATTTTACAATGCTCCATAAATTCTGGATGCAAACATTTATGCTAACTGAGATACTACTAAAAATAGTTACACACTCATGATCAGAAACTGGAAGTCTTTTACTATCCACTGCTCACAACACCAGCAGTGACCCTGAGGACGGAGAGAGCGCAACCAACCCTCCCTCAGATACACATAAACTTAGTTTCTCAGTGGCAAAGAACAAAAAGAAAATGTGAACTTAAAAAACCAGGCTTTTCTCCTCGGAACAAAAAACAAAACAGAAACAATCCTTCAGCTCCTTGTTGCCCAGCCATACTAAATTCGATTCATTTCATTTGTCTTTTTAAAACAATATCGGATTCATTTTAAGAATGATAGGCTATTGCCTGGTATCTATGTCTCCCAGCACTTGGAGAGTGAATGTGCAACAAATATAAACACCAAACATAAACAATATTCATTAATCCAATGAAGCATCTATCAAGGTGGCAACTGAGCCTCAAACACCAAAATTTGTCCGGTTAATAGTTAATGTGTTCGCTTGAGGATTCAAGGAGAAACAGAGGGATTCAGCCAGTGCGTTAACCAGATCTTCGGGAGCATGGCGACAAGACAAAATCTCTTATGTATGATTTTGCGTCATATCTTCAGTGAACACCTTAATTATTTCCCGTCTCCCGTACGCTTTACAGCAATTGCTTTAAGTAATTCAGCAAAAAAGTTAATTACGTTTGCAAAAGAACGAACTCGATTGTATCTCCACAAGAGGCCATATACAGCAAGGCGCTTTATTCATGGGTCTTCTCGTGGAGAAAAACAAGAGGCACACAGTAGATACAGAAGCAACCTATCCCAACGCGTGTGCACTACCCGTAGCCAGGGCAGGGATCTTACTTCGCAACAGCAATTACGTTGCATCTAATAACTCTAAAACTGCATGAGTCTATTTTCATAAAGTATTACAGGCAAACACTACAAAGGGATAAAAACGCGGACAAGGCTGATCAACTCTGCATGTTTAAGAGCCTCTGATATAGATTCAAGTCGAATATGGAATAAGCTATACCTGCCACGATCAAAACTAGACTATCGCGTGCCTATGATAAGGAACTGGAGGGTGGAGGGAGTCACTACAGTGAAAACCTTCGTAATCCCAACACGCTAAAGCCAATTACATAGAAAACTCCGACAGAAGAAAGAACATAGGAATTCTGAGCAATTAACGAAGCTAGCGATGCCAATTTCGCAAAGAGAAAAGGTTGAGGGCGCAAGAAGGCGCAACGCAATTTCTAAGAATCGAAGTCGAGGAGGGGAAAGATGGGGCGGATGGAAGCGAGCAAATGTATAAACGATGGGAGCGAGCAAAAGAAAGGAAGGAGGGCGTAGCTTACCAGGAGGGGGCGGACGCCATACCCGAAAACCTCGAGTGAAGAAGACGACGACGGACGAAGAAGAAGGACTGACTTGGCTGTGACTGCCAAATAACGCAAAGGAAATGAATGCCACTGAACGCAAGCGTGGAATCGTAGGATTTCTATTCAAAACAGCCTAACCGCACCCTTGGCGTCCGCCGAGTTCCGGCCGCGAATCTCTCTACCTCCTCCTTCCACGTGGCCTGCCCACGTCACCGGTCGACCTCCTTCCACCTCACACCCGTATTCATGCGTGAATGCGAGGATGGCTGCCATGTCACCCTACGGAGGTCTACGCGGTACCCCCAAACACCAGGGACGCCCCCAATTCGATGCTTGTCCTTGATGCAGGAGGGGTATGGGCGCAGCCTCTTAGGGCCTTAAAAGATTGTGAGTTTCCAAGCCCCCTACAGGGACAGCAGGCTGCCACATGTAAAAACATAAGTGAGTCCACCATTCCACAACACCTAGACAAACATGGGCAGGCAACACGCCTTGCACAAGCATATGGGCGGGCAGTGTTTTAAGAAGAAATTTCAACCATTTTTTTATAAATGCGGCTTAAAACCAGCTACTCGTGACATGTAGGACCACTAGGCTACTCGCAAGCACATTTTATGAGTAAATTTCCCTGCCCGCCAAAATGGGCTTGGTGTGTGCTGCCCCTTAGAGTTGAAACATAAATGGTATCAACACTTGAAACCATGTGCAATGTCACACAGTCTACACACGATGACGACTATTCTACACTGGCGCATTGGAAAAACCTCTCACACTCTCAGGAGAAATATCCTTACACTCTCTTTAGGGACTTGCACTCACAAAACATGGGTAGTTAGTATATGGGCAAGCCGTGTTGGTGAGTTAATAAAAAACATGCAACCAATCGAGTCCCAAAGTACATGCTTGCTTCCCTCTAGAGACTCATGCACACCGAGAATCATGATCACTTATCAGCCTCCAATGCCATACATTTGCCAAACTAGTCCATGAAGTGGTACTCCACGTGGTATGTTATGCACCTACCTAAGTCCTCCAATTATGCTACCTCTCTTTTCCTCTCTTTTTCCCAATTAGCCACATGGCTTCCCATTGGGAATCCCATCAAGGGTCCTCCTTTGGATGACTCACTCCCCATCCACCTCTCATTCCTTCCATCCATTAGCTAGGATAGAGAATATTTTTGGACACTTGGAGTGGTTCGCTCGTATCTCCACCTCATGTTTGCATCCAACACCTTCTCACCCACACCTTTGCAATAGGCCAACGTAATGAAAATGGCCTATTATTGAAAGAGTCCTTTTTACGTGTGCCTTTGTCCTTGTGGTGCACGTTTTGCATTAAGCAATTTAACCACTATCCTTTTTTTCAACGTAAATACAAAGCACTCTTTTTGTATGTTTGTGAATTTGCATTTATAGTCATTTTTCTATTTTTCAAGATATGCATTGTATATGAAGAGCATTAAGCATATTGAAACACTATCCTTTTTTTCAATGTAAATACAAAACATTGGTTTTGTATGTTTGTGGACTTAGAAGATTTGGACTTATAATATAAAAAGAGTCATTTTTCCATTTTGCAAGATATGCGAACCTGATCTTGTATATGAAGTGGAAGCATCAATTTAGCATGCTCTATTGTGGACCACAATCCTTCATCACAATTACTTGTAAAAAAATGACACATATTAATTAGATTTTAATAAGATTTATTCTATACTAGTTCTGAACCCGTGCTTTGCACGGGCATTCTCTCTCTGAGACTCTCTCTCTCTCTCTCTCTCTCTCTCTCACACACACACACACACACACACACACTTCCCATGTCTTATACATGCACACTCATGATGCCCACACAAATTACACTAGGATTCTTCCCCCCACTTTAATTCATCCCTCGTGGATGTGCACTAACCCTATTCATATGTGTTGCATTGAACTTCAGAAGTACTTTTGTGACTCATGACATTTCTTTTAATTATTTAAGAGTCCATAACATTTAGAATCTGTATATAGTTCTAAGTCTCTTTAGTATAAGCGATAATAAGCTAGGGAACACAGTCATTACTTGTCTTCCCACATGATGCCAAATTTGTTTTAACAAATGGTTTTCTGTGGATGGTGACAGGTAAGTGGACCCTGACCTTGGAGCCTGGACTACTTGATGAATTCTCACACACACACGCACACACACACACACACACACACACATGCGCACACACATATGCACGTACGTACACACACACACACTTCTTCTTCCTCTCTCTCTCTCTCTCTCTCTCTCTCTCTCTCTCTCTCTTCTTTTCTCTCTCATTCTCTCTCTCTCTCTTACTTCTTCTTCTTCTTCTTGTTCTTCTTTCTCTCTCTCTCTCTTCCCCTAGCAAATGCCCCATCATCCCGTTGTTGACAAACCTACCTTTCTACACTAGAGTTTGTACATTTGAAACACATTTATATCTCTATGAGCTAAAGCTTTGTTGCTTTAATCTATTAAACAAGTGTTTACTCGTGGAATCCTACTTTGTTTTTCGCAAAGCTGCCCAAATAAGTTTGAAAAAGTACAAAAGATGACAAATGTTCCATGGCCAAGCTACTTCGTACAAGTACTTGCATTACTGCTCTTTTTCATTACTATTGATTGTTGGCTTACAAGGGCAAGAGTTGGGGGCTACAGTGTAAGCTACTTAGAGACACTTATACCTTCACATTCATAGTAAATTGATGACCCAAAAGCTATATTTTTCTCAAGCTATAGTAGTTGTAGAGCCAAAATCCTTGAATCAAGCATGCAACCTTGTTCTTATGGTGGAAATCGAGGAAGGACACCCTTGATCTCAAAAAAGAAATCATCTAATTGAAAGACATAGCTTCATAGATGGTTCCATTAATGAAGCTATCTTGAGAGCCACTTAGATAGAAAATACACAATGATAATCCACGTGTAAGAAAGAGGTAAATGAACTCAAGCTAGATTGTAACAGAAAAGATGGCAGCAATAGAAGGTATGATATGAAAGAAGAATCGGCAACCATGATTCAAGAAAGGGAAACTAACAGCTTTGTAGTGAAGATCTACAAGCAAGAAAGACATGAGATGAAGAGTGCCGATTATGGTGGTAGAGAGAGGTATTACACCAAAGGAACGACCTATTACTATAGTTCAAAATCAAGATCGAGAAAAGATGAATTGAAAGAGTGATTTTGCAAAACCAGCTAGGATATTGAAAAATTGAATCTTGCACCTATCTAGATCTAGTGCTTGTTTGAATCCTACTCCTGGATCCGAATATACTAGTCTAGTCTAGATGCGGACCTCAATTGTATTTGGGATAGGATTAGTCTAGATTCGGCTCAAGTTTGGGTCCCATTTATTTTGAGTCCATGTTTACTTTTAGGTTGTCGTGGTCCAATTCGTTCCCTTTTAAATCTGGCTCTCCTCAACCAACCATTGTCATTCATTGTCAACCAACTGTGGCTACTTTGGCTAGTTTAAACTCCAACCAGAAAAATTATTCATACTTGGTGGCTGCATGACTAGTCTAGTCCTAGGTCTACATCTAGGTCTAGGTTTTTGGGACTGGTTCTGGTTCTAGTCTAGTTATGTGGGTCTGGTTCTAGTCTGGGACCTATTGTTTGGGTCCTAGTCCCGGGTCCTAGTCCAATCTATGTTTGAGGTCTATGTCTAGGTTTGGTGAGAGCCCACACTACCCACTACAAATAAGGGCTCTTTCAAGCCTCTTCAATGTTGGATGACCTCCTAGAGATTCACCTTCAACTTGGGCTCTCTTCTAGCCAACTCTACCTCTTGGGGCACTTGTTCTCAGCACATATCCCAACTTATCAACCTGGTTGCAAATAGGGTTAGGTCGGTGGAGCCATTCCCACATCACCATTTAAGCAAAACAATTTGAATATTTTCCCCTAATCTACTTTTTCATCAAGATCCTATGTCATTGGATTGCCCAACTTCCCCCCCTTGCTTGCTTTGGTCTTGCCAATTAATGCAAGGATCATTGAGGAGTCCTACTCTTGAGCATATGTGAAAGGTAGAAGGCTTTATCATTATCATGACTTTGGACCTTCATCACTCATAGATTTCTTTCTCCACATTGTTCTTCAAGCACACATGCTCCTAGCAAGTTTCTTTTGGTGCCTTTTGGTTCACTCATAGTTGAGATCATGTAAGTTCATGCCATTTACTTCGGCTTAATCTTATTTCATTTCTGAAGCTAACCATTCCATGAAGCTAACACCGGCATTGCAAAGTGTTGATATTTTTCCATTAGTTTTCAATTCCATGGTGAACTTTTTGAGCCTTTCTTCTATAGCCAAGAGATGTGTTTCTTTTGGATCAACATTGCTCATCGTTAGATGTTGCCGTCCATTGTATTTACCTTGGAAGTAGGGTTTCTAATGCATATGTACCATTATTGAGAGCCTTTAGTTTCATACCTCAGCAAAGAATGAATCTCCATTGAGAATACCTTTGTAGATCTTCGAGGTTTTTTTTATGTGTAGACTTGTTAGAACCTTTGTCTTACTTTTTGCTAAGGTCTTATCAAGATGACGTGAAATTTTTAAAAACCTTAACAAGGTATCCTTTGTTAAAGATAAGATTGACTGCCTTAGTTGAGCACTGTTTTGGCTTGCCTGTGATCACAAAGGGTGGGGGGCCTTATCATTCCTTTTTATTGGTTGGTTTTTCCTTCTTATTTGTGGGCCTTAATGGCTCAAGCATATTTTTCATTGGAAAGATTTTATTACTGGAAATTCCTTACATATTTGTTAAGAACTTCGTTTTTTTGGGTTATTGATCACCAAAGTCCATTATGGCAAGATTTGGCATACCATTATTCATCTCTTGAGAACTAGGAGCCTTCTTTTGCCATATTTTTGGGAGAAACGTCAATCTAGAGAGTGCAATTTATAGTCTTTCTTTATATGTTTTTTGCAAAATCCCAATAGGAAATCATGTATGGGATATTCTTGGAGAGGCAAGTTTCATATAGACGTGTATTTTTGTGACTCTATTTCATGCTTGTATCTTCATGGCATTTGTGATGTGACATGCCTATTATTTCTCCAGATTTTGTAAAAAGAGTAGACATCTAAGCACCTACAAAACATACACATTAACATTTATGAGGCCACCATAGCGATGCTTTCCTCTATCACGAAATCTGAGGATTTGGTAGAGCAACCACACCATCATGGAAGCCCCATACTAGTGCAAGAAGCTTAACAAGTAAGCTCTCCATTGGCAAAAATGCCGATTGGCACTATCAAAGCTAGATAGAAAACATACCAAAGGTACAACCCCAAAAACCACCAGTATATAGAAAGCATGATGGAGTAGGTGTTGTTATAAAAAGAGCATTAATGCATGAATTGCTAAAGAAAGACGGGGCTACTTTAAAGTGTGCAATAGATGTTGTTGCTTTGCTGCAAGCCAACTTATCTCAGGGAGATGTAGCCTCTTATGCATCCAAACAAAGGGAAGTGCTCGTGTATTTTGGGAGATAAAGATAGGACATGTGAATAGGGAGATTAATTGGAACTATGAATCTGTTCCAATTCACATTCCTTACATGTTTTTCGTGGTCACAACCCACGTGATCCATTAGGGCATGCTACCAGCAGACACTTATCATGCTTTTGTGATGCCTGCATGCATGGGATTTAGAACAGATGTATCAACAAAGCACATCTCGGAACCTTGGGATTTTCACACATTGGTGCCATTTCCAGATATAGAGCCTATTGCAGATGAGGAAGATGCGTCACATCTACAACTTTTGAAGGCCATTATGATGTGTTAAGCAATGCTTTGTGTGTTGGTGACACTTTTGCAGTCAATGCTGAGATCAACAATGTCAAGGGTGTATATTTTTCTCATATTTTTACTTGCTTAAATGCATTGCAACAAAAGAGAATTTGATGAGGAATATGTTGATGATTGGGGAAATATCATTCCGAAGGGGTGTTAGGTCATAAAGGGACAATTCTACAAACAAACAGATCACTATTCCTTTAAATTTCTCATGACCACTCCAAGGGTCCAAATACTCTCACACCTTGTGTATTCCATCAAGATACCCATGGAGAGTATCAAAAAATGAAGTTTTATTTTTCTATCACTCCAGAGACCTATAAAGCCATATATAATAGCATGCCCTTTGATGTTGACATGTAACAATTAGCTCCTCATATGCCACGTAAATAGTAAGGACTTTCTTTTGTTTTGGTGATGAGTTGTGAGAGGTTCTATTTGCCTTACCTCTACATAAGGGATAATGATTATATAGCTATATTTGAAATGACTATTCCTCACTTTCCAATGGGTGTATTGATTTCTCTTATCAAATGGCTGTTTTTAAGTTTCATATTCACCTAGGAACTAAAGATAGTATTCCTTTGCTAAGGTAAGGATTGTTTTATTTAAAACAATAACAAGACTGTCTTTTTTGAAACAATAAGGACTGTAATTTAGAATAGTAACCACTACTCAATAAGGAATCTAAAATTTAAGCAAGGAAAATATAATTAATATCGGATCTAACAACAAGCAGTTGAGAATTCAGATTTCATATAGCAAGTAGTTACATAGTTAAAAGTCCTTCACAATACTCTTTGATTCCATTGCTGTGAAAAATAGAAAAGAAGATGAATCCCCAACAACATATTCCCCATGATATTACTTATAATACAAAAAAGATCATGCAGACCAAAAAAGATGTTTGCAAGCAATTGCCACAAGACTATCGATTGAATAGAGAGCACTACTCAAGACATCAATTGTTGACATACTTGAAAGCATGCCTTGCTTACCTCCTTTCTTAGAAACTAGGAGGCATTGACAATTTTGTGGGAAGTTCCTTTTCTTTAGTTAAGTAAACTCCATGAAGTCCATAGCTAAAATGTTATTTCAGGCATTATAGAGTAGGATTTAAGGTCTATTTACATCTTTAGACCTACAAAAGTTTAGACCTCCCAGACAACTTGTATCCACCAAATTCTAACAAAAAATAAACTCAAGTATATTTTATTGTAAGCGATGGAACCTCAGATGCAAGAAAGTTGTGTGCAACTGTTCCTCACAAATATTAAAGTGCAGTGTATTCAGTGCAATCTATGAAAGAAGTTAATATAATCAATACACTGTTTACATAGACTGGACATAAAGTAGGTCTCACTCATGTACATTGTTTCATGAACCAAAATTTTAGAAGTTGTCATAAAGGATTTTTTGTTTAAAAGATAACCCATAATGGTACACATGATAACAACATTGAATAACAGGGAGAACTTAACCCCAAGGGTTTTTCATTTTAGCCATTTTCTTAGCCCTTTCTTTTTCCTTACAAATGGTTTCTAAAATCTTGGTGGACTCCTCATCATGGAACAAGTCATGCTTGATTTGGGCTGTGTATGCCCTAGAGCCAAACAAAGAGCCATGCCTGTTCTTGCTCTATCAGATATGATTGCATTTCATCCGAATCTTGTAGCTCAAACTTTGGAAGTATGCACCATGTGGCAGACATAACTCGGTGGAGTTTGTATAATGAATCATCCAGAATTACTGTGTTGGCTGCACGTAGGTGCAGATACCAATCCCAAATGGTCTGTAGGTCCTTAAAGAAAACGGGCTTTAAACCCAATGTGAAATCTGCATTCTTACACTCATTGTGAGCCAGTAGCTTTATCTCTTTATCGTGTCAAAAACCAGTGCGGAAATAAAAATTTTCACTTTTATTCTTCTAGATGTGCTCCACACAAAAACTGTAAACCATTCAAGACAAAAATCCAAGAATGCACCTACATCTCTTCTAATATATATTGTCTGTCCACTTGACACATGACATTCATCCATAAGGGTCGCGTAGGGTGGGGGTGACTCTCCATGAAATGCCTCTACAACCTTCACTAGAAGGCCATTCAGGTCCAACACAATTGCTCTATGATCTTCTTGTAGAGGAGTGGGAACAATCTTGGGGGGGGGGTTTGCGGAAGGAATAACAGTACATGGTGATCCGTCAAGGGGATTGCAACTGGCCCAGATGCCTTAGTCAGCAGTCTCTGTGAAATTCCCATTGCCCTCTTATGAACTCACTACCATTCAGTATACTCATTCTCTAACTCCCTCTTCCGTTTGGTCACGATAGCTTCCAAACAATCATAAGCACAACTAATAGGCACCAAAGCTGCACAAAAAAAAGGTTTAATAGTCAACATTCATGTACACCAAAATTAACCTCACCATATATGATTCATCAAGATTTTGAATTAGAAGGTCCTGGAGACATTAATTAATAATGAACCATTAAAGAAAGACATCAGAATTAAAGGTGCTAATTAGTATAGTAGGTTGGTGCACTAATAGCCATTGCAAGTGCTATCATTAGCGCAATCCCATATAAAATAAGTGATAACGATATAACTTCAAAAATGAACCATATATGAATCAGTAATATTCAAACCAATAAATCTGAATGAATGAAATAAAAACAACAATGAGCCATATATGAATTTATTAGAATGACACACGTTAAGTCTGGCATATAAGAGTGTCTTATAAATTCATAAACAAGCATATTACAATTGGAATGAGACACAATAAATCAGACATTAAAGCATCCAGACAAGGAAGAAATACAAAACCGAGAGTGTCTTGGAAAGAGAGAGGCATTACAAGGCTTTTTTGTGAAGGATAGGTTTTTATTTAAGATTTATAAAAACACCAGAAGTGAAACCCAAAAGTACAAGAAAGCCACAAATAAGTGAAACCCAAAAGTACAAGAAAGCCACATGGGCTAAATGCTTCATCTGCTATAGTTCATATATTATTTCTACAATACAAGAAACCTGGGTTAAAACCCTAAACCAACACATACTCTCTATCACAAATAAGTGAAACCCAAAAGTACAAGAAAGCCACATGGGCTAAATGCTTCATCTGCTATAGTTCATATATTATTTCTACAATACAAGAAACCTGGGTTAAAACCCTAAACCAACACATACTCTATATCACAATTTCTTGCATGCCCATGGTTTAACAACCCTCTTGCTACTTGTGCACAGTCCACCTGTATCCAAAATGTACACTTTGTCTCTTTGTAGGCTCAAGTACAGAACTAGAAGTGGTCGACTTCTTCCTCTTACCCATCCTTGCAAGCATGTTTTCCAAGGGACGGTCATCATATGTCCATTTGGAGATCATTTGAAGGCACTCCTTACTTCTCAACTTCGGCGATATTAGACAACACCTCATGTATTACATTTTCATACATGGGGAGATAACCAAAAATGTCTTCACCATTGAGTGACTTTTGCTACAAGATGTCTTCCCCCCTGCTTCATCTATTGCAACTGACTCATTTCCAAGGTTCTTTGCAGGCAACTTCTGGCCTTGCGGCTCCCTCTTCAAAACTTGTCCCCTTCATCGTACATATATGCAATACAAAAGGTCAATTAGCTATTGCAATATATGGATGTTAAGTGGCTTTAACCATTCATGCATTACAACTCTATACCTGCAGCATTCTAAGTAGAAAGAAACTAAGTGGTATTATCCTTCTATGAAGATTTTCATCCATGGATATGTGCTCATAACATAGATGTGGGAACAACAATTGTTCTAATAATAATATGTTAACACAATTGTGCTAATAACAATATGCTAACACAGTTGTGCTAATAAAAAATATGCTAACATAGACATTACTACCTGAAGAACCACCTTCCAAATGAGTATGTGCTGAGTGAGAAGCATCTTCCAAAGATAGAAGGTCTTGTCGATGGAGAATGATGGTAATAGTGACAGAGGTAAAGCCTTCAAGGGTGATATCCAGATTGGCCACCCTCATTCAGCATCTCTTATCAACCCCCTCAATATCTCTTTTGATGTCCCTCGCCATATGCATGCATCGCCTGACTTCCTATCTGAATTCCCTCGTGCCTTTGTAGATTGTGCTCCTTTTCATCTCTCAAAAGGTTTAAATATTGCTGACAAACTGCATTTCCTAGCTTTGTCGCCAAGCTTCTTGGAAGAACGTGCTACACCTCCACCGAGATATGGAGCTTATCCCAGCACAAGAGGAGGAGGCACTGTGTGCCCCTCTTATGTGCATGCAGCTCAAAAGCCAGGGGGGGGCTTCTTTAGCTTCTTCCTAAGATCGCATTTTGCTCCTAGCCCTTCCGGTTCAAGTGGGCCTGTGGCCTCAAGAGAGATATCCAAAGCCATCACAGGTCCTTCTCCCCAGTATAGAGATGGGATTGGAGGAGGCTACAAAAATTGAGCTCCCTCAGCAGCCATTGGCAGAACAGCTACTTTGCATGCAACCACCGCTACAAGTAGTGAAGGAGGAAGCAAATGTGGTGATAAAGATAGAGCCCGTGGTAGTGGAGTAGACGCGTATAGAACCGGCGGGTTGCCGTCAACCAAGGGAGATACCTCAAACAAAAATGAAAGAACAGATTGAGTCGATTCGGAGCATGCTCCAAGAGAGTCGAGGGTCTCCACGTCTATGAGAAACCTGAGATGGCCTCTACAGCTATGCAACATGGTTTATGGACCATTAGGAATCAACCTCTTTCTTTAGAATGGTGGTCCAAGGATTTCTCTCCTAATGCCTCTAGATCTACTACAATCTCAGAACCCAGGCATGATCCACAACAAGATGCTAGTAGAATGCAACAACTTCATGGAGAGAATCAATCAGCTAGAATAGGTAAAACAGTAATGGCCTTCCTAGATGACTTGCTATTGCATGACTCTATGGTATGGTTGAGGACACATGCTTTAGTTGGCTTTTTTCCTGGAGTCAACAGACCCCCTCTAACCTTTATTGAGTCCTAGATCAGAACAAATTGGATTAGAAAGGGAATCAATGTTTTGAATGTGAGATGCTTGAAGAAAGGCTTCTTTGTCTTTCTTTTTGAGAAACCTGAGATGGCCTCTAGAGCTATGCAACATGGTTTATAGACCATTAGGAATCAACCTCTTTCTTTAGAATGGTGGTCCAAGGATTTCTCTCCTAATGCCCCTAGATCTACTAGAATCCCTGTTTGGGTTTAACTCCTTGATTTACCCTTGTATTTGTGTAAAAACTCCCCTTTCTATGTTGTGGGCTGGGAGAAGTGCTGGGTGTAGAACAGAAGGTCACAAGAGTTAGTGGTAAGGACAAGGATCACAGTCTACCAGATGTAACAAGTAAAAATTGTTTTGAATCTCTTAGAGATAAAGAGGAGAGCCTAGAGAATAGCAACAGAATTAGTCAAGAGGACAATATGGTGATTGAAGCTAGATGGTCTAAAGAGTTTGAAGAGGATGTTAATAGAGAGGATGCTATGGAAGAGATAGAAGAGAGTGAGGAGGATCAAGGGAAGGGTACTCTAGTCATCTCAGCAAATCAAGAGGACACTAGTCAAGGTAAGGCCTTCACTGTAGTGCAACACAAAAGGAGGCAATCCAAAGCTGGTACAGTCAAAGTGAACAGCCCCAACCCAAGGGCTAAAAAGGGGTAGAAAAGAATGTCAGATAAAGTTTTTACCTTCTTGACTCTAAATGTTAGAGGGCTGATGGACCCTGGTAGAAGTGAGGAGCTAGCTTTTTGGTTATTTTTCATCTTTCCTGTTGGTCTCCTTCCAAAACAGGTCTTGACAGATTTATCAGATTGTGCAGATCATTCCTGTGGGGAGGCAACAATAAAATATCTAAGGTAAGGTGGAGCTACTGTATCAAGCCCAAGGAAGTGGGGGGCTAGGCATAATAGATATCTCAGCTGCTACCAAAAAACTTTCTGCTACTTGGATTATCAAAGCTCTATTACATCTAGATGATGACTGGGCTCAACTTCTAATGAGAAATATGGGACATGGCTGTTGCCATTGTGGTTCTGCAAGCTCTTCTTCATCTTCTTTGTCTTGAATCCTCCCAAGCACCGTTGGGGGAGTTTGGTCTACTGTTGGTGGTGGTACTAGATGGATATCTCAGTCCTGGTTGTCTGGGAAGGAAGCATCCTCCTCCAATTGATGCGGCTATTTTGAGAAGACCACATCGCGACTGACAATTACCTTCTTGGTAACAGGGTTATAGAGACGGTAACCCTTCGCCTCTTCACTGTAGCCCAAGAAAATACACTTACGGCTCTTCGGTTCCCATTTGGTTATGGTAGCATCAGGGACATGCACAAAACAGTCACATCCAATGTGTAGCTGAAGGTTTCTTACCAGAAAAGGCTTGCAGTGGAGTCATCCCATTCACAGCCTTCGTGTAGCTACGATTGAGGATGTAAACTGCAATGTTACATGCTTCAGCCCAGAGAGACTTTGGCAAATCTTTCCCTTTCATCAAACTCCGGCCCATTTCGCAGATGACACGCATCTTGCGTTCTGTTACTCCATTTTGCTGTGATGTATGTGGCGGGGGTTTCTGCCTCTTGATCCCGTGACTTTTGCAGTAACTTTCAAATTCAGTCGATGTGAACTATCCACCTCTACCTGATCTCAGCTTCTTCACCTTCCTCCCTGATTCTTTCTCAACCATTACATGCCATTCCTTGAACCTACTGAAAGCCTCATCTTTTGTCTTCAGGAAGTATATCCATATGCTTCTATTGTAGTCATCGATCAGTGTCATGAAGTAGTAGGAACCACCCAAAGCTTCTGTCTCCATCTTTTGGCAGAGGTCCATGTGAACGAGCTCTAAAGGAGCCTTTGCCTTGGTAGCCTCTTTAGGCAAGGGCTGGCAATGCTGCTTGCCCATCATGCAAGCTTCACATACATCGGGGAGATCCGAAATTTCTGGTAGGTCTGCAATCATTCCACTTCTATGCATCTCCTTCAAGAACTAAGGTTTAGATGACCAAACCTCTCATGCCACAGCTTAGTGTTCTTCACATCTGCACGAGCATTGAAAGCTGAGAGTTCATAAATGTTGTTGTGCCGCGTATCTTTATCGATGACCTTTCCTTGAAGATCTAGGATCTGTGCACCATTCTTATCGAATTGAACTTTGAGGTCCTGATCCATGATCGCAGAAATGGACAATAAGTTCCTCTTGATATCTGGCACATAAAGAACATCGGACAACTATTTTACAACTCCATCTGACTTGAGAGCAATCATACCTTTTCCTTTTGCTAAACATTTTGCATCATTACCGACTGCTACCATGATGTCATTCCCTACCGGCTGTAGAGAGGTATACCAATCCTTCTGACTGGTCATGTGGCATGATGCACCACTATCAATGATCCAAGGTTCATCCGCAGGTACATGAACTGCCTCCGTGCAAATCTCCTCAATTGCTATGAATAGCTCTATTGGTGCTGCCTGCACACTATTGCTGGACTCTTTCTTTACTCCGTTCTTCTCATCTGCAAACTTCTTTCGGTACTCATTCTGCTTGTGCCCTGCCTTGTTGCAATAGAAGCACTTGATCTTCTTCTTTCTCTTTTTATCATCAGAAGAAAATGGGTTACCAGAGTCCTTACCCTTACCTTTCTTTGATCCGGTCCAGAAAGGTGAATCTTCTCTAGTCCTCTTCTTTTGACACATCTCCTCCTCCAGAAGCATCGCGCTAAAATCCTCAAAGTTGAGGGGTGGATTTTTGTTTTGCGTATTTAGCGCCGTAATAAGACCGTCGTACTTTGGTGGGAGAATCCATATGCACCTTCGTGCTAGATTCTCGCTGGTGATGGTGATGCCAATCGCAGTCATCTGATCGTGCAGATTCTTTACCCTGGTGATGAACTTCTCTGTTGCTTCAGACTCAGACAACATCTCGTTCGCGAGTTGAGTCTCTAGATTCTAAATCCGTGTTTGATTCGTGGTCTCGTACTATTTTTTCAAGACCATCCATGCCTCCTCCACTGTGGTGACATGTCGAATTAATGCCATGACAGAATCACTAACACTGCAGAAAATAGAACACATCACATTTGCATTTCTTCTTGTCCACGCGAGAATCTCATCCGCAGTTGGTACTATCTATTGTCCTGCATTGGCTGGATCCGGTCTCGCAACCGGCCTCATGTCCACCCCAGTAGTAGTGTCCCAAAGCTCATATGCGCTTAGGATGAACTTCCAGAGAGGATAGTTAGAGCCGTCTAACTTTCCGCTTTCATCGAACGGTGGGATTTGCAGTCTTGCGGGCTGGGCCATCTCTCACAATCTGCTCGCAAACAGAAACACACTACCAAATCTTCTTGCTAGAGTCCAGGCTCTGATACCATGTAAGAAAATAATATGTCTGTGCTCAACAAATAACAAGATCTCGTACGCAAGAGAGAAAACAAGATAGTATGGAGAATCAAAAATTTGATTATTGTAGAACTGATACAATAGATGGCGTTGCCTCCCAACCGTGCACTCCTGTGAAAGAAGCTTCGATGGCATGCTAGAAACAGTAGAAGACGAAGGCTGAATGCTAAGGAATAAGGGTTGCTGTAGCCAGTGATGAAATGGGCTTCATGGGCTTGATCTTATATAGCCACCAGTCGTAGTCGGTTAGGCTCAATTGGGTGACCGACCTAGTCCACCCAAAACGGTCGATTGGGGGAGGCCACCGACCATACGATAGAATTGGTACACAAAATAGAGCAACTAACCTATGGGCCCCGTTCGCCCCAAAGCCATCCGGGATCATCTGAGGCTCCAAACGGGCCCCGCAACCCGAGAGTGGTTGGGTTGCCCCAGGAAATGCTCCGTCTACCCTCAGTGCGGTTAGTCAAAGGATGCCTTCCCGCACTTGCATGTAGCCTAGTTGGCGGTGTGCCAACTCTATCTGCCGTCCAGCCATTAGGCCACACATGGCCCCCATCTGGTGTCCAAACCAGGACCTACTGGATAACTGAGCTACTCAAATGCCTTCTCCTCATATGGGGGGCTTACAAGTAGAGTTAAGTGGTTCCCGCATAGTTACACGAGAGTGGAGCATTGATATCTAACATAGAGCTTGTGCTTATGGAGATTGACAATAGGATGGTCCAAAGAGGACCCCCCATCTAAAAATTTGCTTATGGACACATCATTAGAGGATTGCACATGCATGGCACTCAAAGTAGTCAATGATATAAACCTTGTGTTTTTGTTAGAGCAATTTGTGTAGTTGGTCAATTTTTTGGTATTTAGAGTGATCCTACCTTTGCCCTTCTGAGGTTCTAGTTTTGCACAAGGGTATTTAAAAGTTTTAGATAATTAGTGTTTGAGGTGTAGTTGGTCTTATTTGTTGAATTACATATAAGTTAGGATTTTAGTTTTAGAGGTTTAGTTAGTGAAGTAGGGTTGTTGTATGTCTTGTACTATTCAAGGCGGAGTTTGTATTCTAAGTTAGACCTCATGATTAATGCTTATTTAATCTTCTTTGTTGCTAACTAGGTAAACAAATAAGCATGGTGCTAATTTGTGGTTCTAATTCTAATCCTTGGAGGGCTAATTGTTTCTTAGTGTAAACGAATGAGTGATGAGTCTAGGATATTTAGTGATTATTAGTTATTGATTGATTCTTATGATTATAAGCATATAACATGGTCTTGCTTGTTGAAAGTAGGTTTTCATTCTCTCATTGAATTTTAATTAATCAGGCAATTGGTCTCATTCATTAATGAGACAAACCAAATGATTGGTCTCATTCATTGATGTATGAGCCTATAATACACTTATACATTTTACATATAATCTAAGGGAAGCAAAGAGTAGGAATTTGAGTTCCTTGGCTATTAACTTAGATGGCTCTCTTTTTATATCCTTTGGTTGGTGCTTGTCATTTTGATTTGTCTCTTGTTGTTACATTCCTTATTTTCAAATGATTCTAAATTGGTAGCTCTAATTCATTAAGAGATTTTAGTGGGTCTAAGGTGGAAATTAGTTTATCAAAGGATTGATTCTTATGTATTACTTAAGTATACATGGATTTTTTAAATATAGTCTAAAGAAGTTATGTTAGTAGATTGCTAGAATGCAAAAATGTGATTGGTATGGCAAATCATGTTAAGCTTTTTTTTCATGGGAGAAGCTTCGATGGCCTCCTCAGTGACTCCTACAACTAGCCATCTACCACAATGCGAACCACAGACGACAGACGACTAAAGGCTCTATAGCCTCTCCAATTGCAAACGGCTCCAGCCACGCTGAAAGCCTCTCCATACAACAACAAAATAGCTCACCTCAACCGGACTGCTCCTATGCTTCAACATGACGGAATCTTCACAAGATTCTGATACAACACTTGAAGACACGTGGTATATAGTGACTCCACATGTGGCACCCCTTATCCAAATCAGTTAGGTTAACCCGGGTACCGTAAACCTAGTTACAAAGTGGATAAGGCTGGTTAGTTGTTAACCCATGGTTGGGTCACCATAGAGAAGTGTGGTTAAGAATTTGACACGTGGCACTCTTATCCTCATTGCCACAGCAATGGCCACATCAGCATTACCATGTCACCTTACTGACATCATCATCTGTGCCACCTCAGTAGTGCCACCTTAGCTGTCCAGTCAGCATTGACCTCTGTAGGCACACACAGTGCTTCACAGTCACTTCATGTGACCACTCCTGCCACCTCAACACAGACCTTCACATGCACACCTCTTGTTAGGCACAGTGCCACATCATCACTGCATGTGACTCATAATGACACATACTCATTGAGCACATTTGCACTCCTTTTGCCCCTCCACCTAGATCAAGTCGTATCTCTTGATCCAGGAAGAATTTGAGGGCGCTCCAAAAGGAAAAGTCGCTCATTTTTTCATGCTCTATGCGCTCGTTACATCACATGCACATTTCAACACAAGTTACGCTCGCATTTAAGCCTTGTCAACAAAACCACTTCCTTCATGCACATTTGCCTCTACATCAATGCATCTGACCCAGCACTTCAAAAGAACAAAAGTCACAGCACCAGCAATGGGATCTACATTGGGATCTACAGCTACACAAATAGTTTTTGCACCAGTAGCAGATCCTGCCATTGGCCAAGCTCAAGCAGAATGGGATAAGAAAGACAAAATGCCTATCACCTGATCAAGCAGAATGTGCAAGATGTCATGCTAGGACAACTCAACACAGTCAATAAATCAAAATAAGCATGGGATATGTTTGCAGCTCTCTACGAGTCCAAAAATACATCCAGGATTCTCACCTTGAGAAACCAGATCAACCAGAGTTTTCGCAACAGCAATGAGACTGGTCATGCTTATGTACTCCGCATAAAAGACTACAACAATCAACTTGCAATAGCAGGAGAGACTATGAACCCCGCAAAAATGGTTTAAGTAATCTTAAATGGACTAGGAGAGGGATACGAGAATCTAGTCCAGAGTATTGCCATCCAACGACAAATTCCGACACTGGAAGAACGTCAATCAATCCTACTTGGTGAAGAACTCACGACTCAGGCCATTCAAGCACCTAAAGGTAATTCTAATGATCAGGCATTCACAGCTTCAAATAGAAGCAAAGGCAGAGGCAAAGGTAGATCATATCAGAAAAGTGGTCATCATCAACAAAATCAAAGTCAGCAGCAGCATCAGCATCATCCTCAGCAACATCAGAATCAGAAAAGAGGAAATCATTCCAACCGAGGAAGATTCCAAGGACGAGGGAATGCATCCACCAATGTGTCAAACATTCAGTGCAACTACTGTCACAAGTTTGGACACTATGAAAGAGATTGCCGCAAGAAGCAGTACGACCAAGGAGGTCAATCCAGCAGTAATCGAGGGAATTCCCGATGCAGAGGAAATCATCATGGTGGATATTCTAGTCACAGTCATTTTGCAAATGAACATGGAAATATGTTTCTTGCAAGCAAGAAATTGCATCAGACTGATACAGTGTACACTAATTTTAATCCCAAAGAGGATTACAGCTATTAAGTCGACCAAGTGGAATAGGATCCTTGGTACATCAACAGCGGTGCATCATCTCATACGACAAATCATTAGGAATGGTTCACAGAGATGAAACCATTAGAAGGACAGAAAAATGTCATCTACACAACAGACAATACACCGAAACTAGTTCAAGGGACAGGTGTTATCCCTATGAACAATTTCATTGGTACAAAAGGATTAGTCAAAGATGTGCTCTATGTTTCGAAGCTCAGCAAGAACCTTTTGTCAGTAGATCAAATGACTGAACACAATTACAAAGTCATCTTCGATGGTGATGAATGCATTATCAGAGAAAAATCCAAAAGATGTCAGCTAGTAGTAAAAGGTGTCAAAGAAGGACGCTTATACAAAATGCTAGCTACAGTACCAAATAAGCATGCCATGTCAGCTCAAATGCAATAGATGCCACTATCTGCAAAATGGCACAAGAGATATGGTCATGTCAACTTCAAGTACCTGTTAGATCTCAAGAATCAGAATATGGCAATTGGGATTCCGAAACTACAGTTTCTTGGAAAAGTTTGTGAAGCATGCTGCTTCGGTAAACAAAAGCAACCAACTTTGTTAGAAGTACCTCTCGTGCACGAGCTATTCTTGATTTGATACATACAGATGTATGGGGTTATGCCCAAACCCGTAGCATCAATGGTTCACTTTATTACTTGACCTTTATCGACGACTACAACATATATTGTTGGGTCTACTTTCTGAAAGAGAAATTTGAAGTGTTTTCTAGATTTCAAGAATTCAAAGCCATGGTAGAAAACCAGACAGGCAAAAAGATCAAGGTCATGAGATCAGACAGAGGAGGTGAATACATGTCTTTAGCATTCATGAACTTTTGCAGAAATCACGGCATTCGAAGACAATTCACATGTGCAAATACTCCTCAGCAGAATGCAAGAGCTAAAAGGAAGAATGGGACTTTAGTAGACAGTGCTAGAGCAATGCTTAGTGAAAAGCATCTTTTGAATCAGTACTGGGCAAAAGCAATAGCTACAGCTAACTACTTGCTTAATCGGCTTCCTATTGAACTGATACAGGGTATGACTCCTTATGAAGCATTCACTGGACACAAGCCATGCATTGGGCATCTCTGCATATTTGGTTGCATAGCATATGCCCACATACATGATCATCATTGCAGAAAATTGGATGCAAAGTCACACAAATGCATCATGGTTGGCTACAATGAAGAAAGCAAAGCATACAAATTGTATGACCCCATCAACCGCAAAGTCATTATCTCCAAAGATGTAATCTTTGATGAGGAATCAGAATGGAAAACCTCACCTACATAGGAGATAGAAGCATTGACTTCACAGTCATCTACAGAACAGGTTGATGAAGAAGAGCAAGAATTGCCAACAACACCCCAAGCAGAGCCACAGTAGCTCAGACGGTCTACTAGGGAAAGTAGACCTCCAGCCAGATTGACATATGCTCAGAAAGGCAAAGCAATTCATGTGGAAACCACCAACTATGCTCTTATGACTACCATCATGGCTATAGAAGAGCCAGTGTACTTTGAAGATGCAGTAGACAAGCCAGAATGGCAAACTGCTATGAATGAAGAAATGGATGCTTTGTATAAGAATAATACTTGGGAATTATGTGACCTTCCACCAGGAAAGAAGGCCATAGCAAACAAATGGGTATACAAAGTGAAGTACAATCCAGATGGCAGTATTCAGAGATACAAAGCCAGATTAGTTGCAAAAGGATTTGCACAGCATTATGGTCAAGACTATGATGAGACTTATGCTCCAGTAGCAAAGATGGAATCCATACGGTTCTTGATATCACTAGTGACACTCAGCAAATGGAATGTGTATCAGCTCGATGTCAATAATGCATTTCTCAATGGTTATCTAGACAAGGAAGTCTACATGCAACAACCAGCAGGTTATGTTGAACCAAGAAAGGAGAATAAGGTTTGCCATCTCAAGAAAACTCTCTACGGCTTGAAGAAAGCACCTAGAAGTTGGTACAACAGAATTGACAAGTATTTTGCTGATCTGGGATACATGAAATCCAATGCAGATCATACTCTCTACTACAAAGTTCAAGGGGAAGACATTACTATTGCACTTTTATATGTAGATGATCTAATTGTGATAGGAAGCAAGGATAGCTTCATTAGAAAATTGAAATAAGACTTATCTACCGAGTTCGACATGAAAGATCTTGGACTTATACACTATTGTCTTGGAATTGAGTTCTGGAGAGATTCAGATAGCACATTCATGAGTCAGCTCAAGTATGTTGATAGTCTCCTAAAGAAGTTTCATATGGCAGATTGCAAGATTGCAGCCACTCCAATGGAACAGAGTTTGAAACTTACTAAAGATTCAGAAAAGCCTATAGTCAATGACAGATACTATAGGCAGCTCATCGGATCTCTTATATGTCTAACAATCACATGGCAGATATTTGTTATGCAGTAAGCTCACTAGCACAGTCTATGGCAAATCCAAAACAATATCACTGGAATGAAGCCAAAAGAGTCTTGAGATACATCAGAGGTACAAGACAGTTTGTGATAGAATACAGAGGAAGTCATCCATAGTTGCATGGATACTATGATATGACTATGCCGGAGATCATGAGACTAGGAGATCGACACAGGGATATGCATTTTTCCTTGGTCAAGGTGCTATATCATGGTTGTCAAACAAATAGCCAACTGTTTCTTTGTCTTCGACTGAAGCAGAATATAGAGCACTCACTACAGGTGCATGTGAGGCTATATGGCTTAGAAGACTATTGCCAGAAATACATTACTTTGATGAGTTAAAGCCTGAGTTAAAGCCAACAACAATATACTATGATAATCAATCGGCTCAAGCATTGGCCAAAAATCCAGTATATCACTCTAGGACGAAGCACATTGATGTCAGAGAGCACTTCATCAGAGAAAGAGTGTTACTAGGTGACATCACACTGCAGCATTGTGATAGCAAAGAGAATGTTGCAGACATATATACCAAACCACTTGGTAAAGAGCTATTCGAGAAACACTGACTAGTTAGCTCTTGGTTTGACGCAGAGGAAGGACATTTCCATTAAAGGGGTGTGATGGAATGTAATGCTCAGTCCTTCTTCAATTCCCCATAATCTATGAAGATAGTGGGAGAGAGGGAAGGAGTCTCACTTGCAGCTTTCTCACATGCACAATGGGGGAATACACACAAAAGTGGAGGCTAAAAATAGTTTTCCTCTTCTTAGTTGTGAAAGCCAAAAGAACTCTAGTACAAAGAAATAGAAGAACCCTATATGTGGGTCTCAAACCAAACTCAACTCACTAAGGTAGCATACTAATTGAGCCACGAACTAGTGTAGATAAGGATAGTTGTCATCCAGCTATTATTCGTGGGCAGTGTCCCAACCGCATCTGTAGCTAACAACGGTCACCCTGGCATATCGCGAGTGGAGCTCGATATCTCAACACTCCCCCTCGAGCTCAATCCCAATTCTTGCACACCAAGCAGGTCTCTGAACTTGCGCAGCTTCTCTACGCCCAATGCTTTCGTGAATATGTCAGCTACCTGATCCTCTGTGCTGACATAAACTAGATCAATAAGACCTAGTAAAACCTTCTCCAGCACATAGTGATAATGCACCTCAATGTGCTTTGTTCTAGCATGAAAGACTGGGTTCTTTGCCAAGTGTATGCTGCTCATGTTGTCACAATAAATGACAACTGGCCCATCTGTAGACTGATGCATATCATAGAGTAGCTTATGCAACCAAGCTACCTCACATGCAGCCATTGCTACACCCCTGTACTCAGCCTCTGTGCTCGACAAGGCAATTGTAGGCTGTTTCTTGCTGCTCCAAGTGACTGCAGCACTCCCAAAAGAGAACACATATCCACTAGTAGATCATCTATCAGAAATACTACCAGCCCAATCAGCATCAGTGTATCCATGCAACTGTATCTGAACCCCAGCCTCATAAAATAGTCCATACTGCAATGTGGACTTCACATACCTGAGTATGCGTCTAGCTGCATCCAAATGCGGTTTCCTTGGAGCCTGCATAAACTGACTTACCAACCCAACAGCATAGCTCAAATCCAGCCTGGTAATAGTCATGTAAATCAAACTTCCTACTATGCGTCTGTACATAGTAGGGTCTTCTAGAAGCTCACCTGCATCGGCGATCAGCTTCACATTCTGCTCCAAAGGACTGAAATAGGCTTACAGCCTGTCATCCCATATTTGGATAGCATGTCCAGTCCATACTGCCTCTGCAAGAGCTGTATCCCACTTGGTGATCTAATCACCTCAATGCCCAAGAAATAACGTAGTTCTCCCAAATCCTTCATCTCAAACTTCTGCCTCAATAGCATTTTCACATGAAGGATATCTTCATCACTATCACCTGTGATGATCAAATCATCAACATAAATGACAAGCAGCATAATCCCTTTCTTTGTTTTTCTCACATAGAGTGAGAAATCTGCCTTGGAAATCTGAAAGCCAATAGTGACAAGATACTGTCCTATCTTGTCAGACCATGCTCTAGGTGCTTGCTTCAAGCCATACAAGGCTTTCTTCAACTTGCAAACAAACTCAGGATGAATAGCATGAACATAACCTGCTGGCTGCTCCATAAAGACCTCTTCTTGCAAATCACCATGCAAGAAGGCATTCTTTACATCCATCTGATGTAAAGACCATCCCTTTGATGCAGCCATAGCAATGGCTGCTCTTACGGTTGCCATCCTTGCAACAGGGCTGAAAGTTTCTTCATAATCAATGCCATATGTCTGTGCATACCTTGTATCTATTCACAGAACCATCTGCATTGTGCTTGATCTTATAAACCCACTTACAACCAATTGCATTCTTGTCTTTAGGCAAAGGCACCAATTCCCAGGTAGCATTTGCATCCAAGGCATCCATTTCTTCATCCATGGCTTTCTCCCATTTTTCATTTCCCATGGCTTGCTCAAAAGAAGTGGGTTCTAGTTCCTGTATCACTTTGACCATATAGGCATAGTGAATGGCTGTAAATCCATCATATTTCAGCCTATCCACAGGATACCTAACCCTGGTAGACCTGCCAAAATAAACTCACTTCCAGGTGCTCTCAAAACATCCCTGGTCTTCCTTACTCTAGGTGTAACAATAGAAGGAATACTCAACTCATCATCAATGCTCTACTCTGAGCCACTGCATTCACCATCCACATAAGAGTGACCTGCATTCGCTGATCTACCTTCTCCTTTCCTTTTCGTGATACCTGCATACAACTATCTGCATTGCTTTGAGGAGATTCTCCTGATCTCAATCTACCTATCCATGGCGAAGTATGTGAACCACTGCTAGAGGACATTGCAGGTCCACTGATATTTTGTGATTGCTGCTGTGAATTTTGTGTAGCATTACCATTTTGTGCATCTACATCAATCATCACATTTACTGGTTTATACCAGCTACTCATCTCATAAAAAACAACATCTCTGCTCACTGTGAACTTACGTGTAGAAGGGTTATAGCATCTATACCCTTTCTGCTGCAGAGAATAACCAATAAAGATGCACTTCTTAGCCTTTGGATCCAACTTGGACCTCAACTCATCTGGCACATGAACATAGGCAATGCAACCAAAAATTTTCAAATGAGAAATGTCTAGTTTCCTACTAGTATACATCTCCTCTGGCGTCATGCCATGTATTGCTGTAGTGGGAGTGATGTTCATTATATAAACTGCTGTAGCAACTCCTTCAGCCCAATAATAATCTGGTAGATCTTTTTCATTTAGCATAGCTCGAGATCCCTCTCCAATATGCCTGTTTTTCCTTTCTGCAATTCCATTTTGCTGTGGGGTATGACTGCATGAATATTGCTGCTTTATACCATGCTCCTGCAAGAACCTTGCAAACTCATTTGAGAGGTACTCTCCCCCTCCATCTGACCTTAGGCATTTTATTTGCAGGCCTGTTTCTTTTTCAACCATAGCTTTGAAAGCTTTGAAGTGCCCAAACACTTCACTTTTCTTTTTCATAAAATACACCCAAAGTTTTCTGCTAAAGTCATCAATAAATGTGACAAAATAGTGACAGCCACCAATAGATGCAGCTTTAGTAGTCCACACATCAGAGTGGATTAATTCCAATGGCTTTTTACTCTCTTGAACATGCCTAGGAAAAGGTTTCCTTGCTTGTTTCCCAAATTGACAGGCTTCACAAACCTTGTGCATTTCTGCAACCTTGAATTTAGGCAATCCTGCAACAATATTTTGGGCTTGCATTGATTTAAGTCGCTGTATATTAACATGACCAATGCGTTTGTGCCAGATATCAATATCTGCAACTACACCGATCCCATGTGCAAACATTGCTGCACTCAATTCAGGCATGTCCGCATCCAATGTAAACATCCTGCCCTTCTTCTTTCCTTTTGCTATCAAGCGGCCATTATTTTTCATATCCTCAACAAAGCATCCATGAGGATTAAATCTGACCTGCAAGCCCTGCTCAACCATCTGACCAACAGAAACCAGGTTCTTGGTGATGTTCGGGACATGAAATATATCAGACAAGTATTTCTTTTTCCCATCCTGCATAGACAAAGGAATTTTGCCAATCTGCATAATAGGATGTGCAGTATCATCACCACTCTCCACAAATCCTAGTTTTTCCATTTTCCTTGCATCCTGCATCCATTCAGCATGACCTGTCATGTGGTTTGATGCACCTGAGTCAACATACCACACACCATTGCTTTCTTCTGCACTTGTCACAGCATTTGTCATATGCTGCACCATAAACAAATGCTCATTTCTGTCATCACCCTGTCTACTAGAGGATGCATAATTGCCTTGCTGCAATTTTCCATTCATGATGTCATTCTGCTTTTTGTAGCAGTCTTTAGCCATATGCCCCATTTTACCACAGTAGTAGCATTCAACATTGCTGTTTGCATTTTGGCCTTTTCTTGCATTTGCTGCATATTCTGATTTCTACCACGGCCTACAGATCGGCCTCCTCTACCTCTGCCTCTACCTCTGCCAGCATTTGAGTAGAAGACAATTTCTTTTGAAGTTCCTATTGAAGAAGATGCACCACCATTTCTCTGCTCTTCAGAAATTAGAAGAGCAATCAACTCCTCAAAATCAGGAAATTTTTCACGGACGGCAATGGATGTCCGGAATTGTGCATAATCCTTTCCTAGACCATTCAAGGTCACAGAAACTAAATCGTCATCATCCACTGGTGACCCAATGGAAGCAAGTGCATCCGCAATTTTCTTCACCTTCATGTGGTAGTCATTGATGCTCATATTTTCTCTTTGCACATTGTGCAGCTCCTGCTTGAGCTTCCTGCTTGAGCTGCATTTTCCTGGCTTGCGTATTTGTGCTGTACATTTTTGCCAAAGTATCCCATGCCTCCTTTGGCGTACTTGCATCCTGAATATGCACAATCATGGAGTCCAAAATACTGATAGACAGCCAGTACATAACTTTCCTGGCTCTCTCATGCCATCCTTTAAATGCCTGCATTTCCTGTTGATTGGGAACATTAGGAAGAATAGGTTCTTCTTCATTTCCTGTAATGAACTCCCAATAGCATTTTCCCATAAGGAAATTTGTCATTCTAAACTTCCATGCTTGGAAGTTGTTCTTGTCAAGCTTTTCAATGACAATCTATGAAAGAGAATCAAATGCCATTACAAAACACTGCAAAATATTCTGTCACTGCAAAAAACACAGCTTTTGCCTCACACGGGCAGATCTGCAAAACTGACGAAAGTGGTATTTCACCACATAGTCACTTCCTAGTGACGATTTTGCATCAACAGGCAACAAGCATGATTCTGCAACTCCCAATATCTCTGCGTACAGGCACATGATGCAATTTCTACGGCAACTTTTCACTGAACTGTAGAACAGTGGTCACACAGCAAAAACAGGGCCTTTTTCAGAGTGCCTGTGGAGAACTTCCGCCTCCAAAATGGGCCCCGAAATGACCTCGAATTAGAAAAATGAAGTCACACTACGAAGGGCGTCTCAATCTGAGACAGTGCACTCTTGCACTTCCGGCTATGCTACCTGCAGAGATTTGCTCCCAAACTCAAAAAAGGAAAGCAACACTAGTCCTCTTACCAGGAAACTGCGAACTTGGTTTGCTTTCTTGAGCTCCTTACCACGAACAAGGCTCTGATACCATGTGAAGATAGTGGGAGAGAGGAAAGGAGTCTCACTTGCAGCTTTCTCACATGCACAATGGGGGAATACACACAAAGGTGGAGGCTGAAAATAGTTTTCCTCTTCTTAGTTGTGAAAGCCAAAAGAACTCTAGTACAAAGAAATAGAAGAACCCTATATGTGGGTCTCAAACCAAACTCAACTCACTAAGGTGGCATACGAACTGAGCCACGAACTAGTGTAGATAAGGATAGCTGTCATCCAGCTATTATTCGTGGGCGGTGTACCAACCGCATCTGTAGCTAACAAGTTGGTGACATAAATGCACAACGGTCACCCTGGCATATCGTGAGTGGAGCTCGATATCTCAACATAATCATCATCTTGAGGGAAGGCCTACTTCATGATGTTGATCTTGAGGGAAGGTGTTGAGAGTTCATGCTCAACATCATGCGATAATGTGTGCATAGCACCATCATGTGATCATATGTGCATAGCACTAACCTTATCGAGTGCTATAAAGGAAAGGGTTAGATCCCCTAACCCTAACCCTAAAAGGGTTTGTATATATTCTATTTTTTCAACTAAATCTAGTGTACAGTTAGTCATTTGTGGTGTGCTCTCTAGCTGTGCCCTCTCTCCTCATCTCCACTCTTCTCCTCTCCCCTCTTCATATTTTGTCAGGATCAACATCATACAAGTGATCCTTAATATTTGGCATGAGGAGAATATTGTTCATGGGGGATGGCCCATAAAGGAATTGCACAAGCAAATGAGCATCCATATTTAGGTGAGTAAATGAACGTCCATCTTTAGATGAGTAAACAAACATTAGTCTTTTATATCATTTGGATTTAAGAATTCCATTCTAATTTTTTGAAGATTGACAATCTTTGTGTATCATAATGGAATTCTTAAATCCAAATGATATATCTTTGTGTATCATGTAGAGTTTAAGAGTTAAAATGATCTCTTTATGGGAATGGAATTTGGATAAGGGAGAAGGAACACAAGGGCCAAGCTCTCTTAGGGGAAGGCTCACATAGAGATCACCTTTCCTCTATCACTATTCTATCTTTTTGTATGATATAGAGTTTGTGAATTATGCCAATCTCTTTATGGGCTTGTGGATAAGGGAGAAAGATCACTAAGGCAAAGCTCCCTTAGGGGAAGGCTCACCCAGAGATCACCTTTCCTCTATCACTATTCATTATGTAAGTTTTGAACAATGTCACATCATAGCAAAGAGTGAGAGGTAAGTTGAAGAAATACAATGCCTCAATGCATCACTTACATAGACTAGAGCAACCCAAGATACAAAGAAATAGTTTTGAGAACAATCTCACATTGTTGCCTCCTACCACTACAAAGTGTGGATGCACAAAGATCACTTCAACAAAATAAAATGGGTAGTGTGATTGGAGGTGTTGATCTTGACTTCACCAGTCTTCCTATGAGAAATACCTATTCCCTTCCTTTCCTCATTACATATATGCACAATGGGATTGTGTGTCCCATGTGATGCTTTGATACTACCATGATCCAGCCCATGTTATTATCTGCCTTGTTTTTTTATGGGTTTCCTATGGAAGTATACTTTGGTTCAAAAGATGATTCAAAAATATAATTCTATTTAAAGCATGTGATAGTCACATTTTTTCTATGTGACCCCTTTGAGCTTACAATGCAAACCTAGGCCTACAAAATATAAGACATTGAGTTGTTAAATTTTGAGGAAATTGAGTGCCATTGTACTAAGGAATCTTGATTTGTGAAGTATAGACCATTGAGTTCTAAATTTTTTAAAAATGATACATATTTTTGCACATAAAAAAGAAACTTTAATAAACAACAAAAGCAATATGTTTCAAATTGAAAAATTTATACAAATTATTTGGCAAGATTTATAAGATACAAAATCGTTTTTCATAATATATTAATTTTTGATAAAAGAGATGTGATTTTAATACCAAATTTTTTTTCAAATATATTCATGCTTTATAAAGTATTAAGGTGGTGAGTTTTAATGAGCTTATGTTAACAATGGTTTCTAGATTCCCAAGCTTGCATCCCTACCATGGTAGTATTCATGTTTTTCACACATATATTGCTTGAATAATGGTGGTGTTTTACCTTGGTGCATATTAAAAGACCAAGGTGATGTTTTGATGTGATTTGGTTACTAATGTTTGAATTTTCATTGTTAATAAGTGAAGATTTTTTTAAAATTTTGATAGATGACATTTTGGTAGGTTTTCTAAAAATTAATTAAAATTTGTGAGATTTAAGTTCATAGTTGACAATATTGAAAACTTACAAGATAAAAGTAATATTTTACATTAAACAATAAGTAGGTCTTTTGTCTAAAGAAATGGTTTATGTGTTGCTTATGAGGTTTGGTTATGCTGACTTGTATCAAGTTTTAACCCACACATGGATGTAGCATATATATTTATAATGGGAGATGTTTACACATATTTTTGACTTTGAACAAATAATGAGGATTGCTTACGCTAGCATGTCCTTAGTCTAGCTAGTTTGTGGCTTGCTTATGCTAGCACGATTCTAATATTTTTTTCAATAATTTTAGTGAGTCTATATGTCTCTTTTCCATGCTAGTATCCCTCATCCATAATCACCCAATAGCTCAAATAGCAATCATGGCACTAGATAGAGGTCGTAGCAATCCATAATCATTTCATAACTACATTATTTAACCAAGTGAAGTAAATGGACCCCCAGGAGTTCAGTAAACAATATGTGAGATAGCACATGAGGTCAATAGAAGGGGTGTATGTATGTATATTTTCTATAGCTCCATAAATAATAAAAACCCTTTTGTCGAATGCATATAACATTTTTTACATATTGAACACCCTGGGACATGGACTTGTAAAATTTTCAAAAATACAAAAATTAGAATTGGCACAAGAGTTCATTTATATTTCCTAAGCAGATATTGCTGAGAAAATTCAAAAAATGATAGGGACTAGGAGTGAAAGATATCATAGAAGATCTGACAAGCAAGAGACAATGCAACAAGCTTGATATGTCTAAAGGCTATTTGTTGCATAAGCTATCTTAGGGGCTCATGGGTACATAATACCAAATGGAAGCCAAGTCTTTGGCATAGGGTCGACTTCAGCCTCTAAACATCGTGCAAACACCTTGTTGGAAAAAGGCCATGGCTTCTATTGACCTTGACTTTACTATGCATTCATACCTTAGATGTTTTTATGAAAATATTAATCTTAAGAAGCATCAATTCCTTTGTGGTTGAAATAAGTAAATGGCCCACACTATTGTGGTGATAGATGGAAGAACATGTCCAAAAGACCCCTACTAAATATCATGGTTGCCACATTCAAAGGTGAGACTTTTAACAAGTCTATTGAGATAAGTGGACCTAGTAAGACAAAAAACACATCAGTAAAGAGAGGAGAGTAAAGAAACTAATGCCTTGGCACTTGATAATATCGTTTAGGTCATTCACAAACAATTCTAATAACTATCACAAATTGATAAAAATTACTAATGGAAGAATACTCCACCATTTAGGCCTTGACATCCTCATATCATTGCATTGATCTTGTTCTCAAGGATTAATATAATAAACTAGAAACCCAACTCTTCAAAATAGGGATGTAAATTTTTCTTAACATTTTGTAAATCATGAAATATTATTTGGTGTATTATGTTGGAGCACTTGCTAAAGAGTATTTGTACCAACACCAGCTTTTGGAAGAGAATAACAACGTGATGGAGGCAATGAAACTTATTTGGTTCACCATCCACAAACTGAAAATTAAAGTCTCAAGGATGGGAAATGTTTGCATGGTTGGTGTACTACAACACATGACGTTCAGAAGGATATGGACCTTACAACTTACATATAAGTGCATTCTTAAGAAAATATATTATGTGATATATGAAGATGGTGTTGTTAAGCTCACAATGTTCTTGACTATGACGACCACTTATTGGATCATAATTGGTGGGAATATCATCCAAAACTAGATACAAAGTTTGTGAAATCATGGCATGGGCTGCTAAAATAGTTATTTGACAAGAAACAAGGAAGGGTTTCAAACTAGAAGGGGAGAAATAGGGTCTAAAAAGGGAGTCAAGTTAGTGTTTCTTGATTTCAAGGGTTAGAGAGGGATTTGAGGTGTACCAATGAGAGTTCTCCAACGTGTGGAGAAAGGCCATGTTGTGGTGCAGGGTGGGCATGGACCCTCCTCCCATGTGCACCTGCCCCAATTCTCATTCAAGAGGAGGTGGGTCCTTTTGGATGAATTTTGATTCTCCCCATTCATAGGTGGGACTTGGCACATTGTGAGTTTTTTTTCTACAAGTTTTGCGAGTTTTCAATCCTACAAATATATAGCTAGTGGCTAGCTATACATTCACCATAAATATAATCTACACTTGCTCACTCTTTAGTTTATAAATCTTTTATGTGATTCCCTACATTAATTATTTCCAAACCACAGCAGCACATGTCAAAATTCAATACACTTGCAAAGAAATTTTTTGAATCTCATCAAACCATGCTCTCCTTAGACCAATAAGTTGATTGATGTCCAAACATATTGGAAAGGAGACTTAGAATATGAACAACAATTTCATATTTTTAGAGCCAAGAGCTTCCACAAATGTGATGCCAAAAGATTGATTGATGTCAAAACATATTTGTAAGGACATTAAGTTAGAACATGAACATCAATTTCATATTTTTAGAGCCAAGAGCTTCCATAAATGTGATGCCAAACTAGCCAAAATTTTAGAATCGCATCGTCCTCTATCACATGAACAAAAAAATCTTTAAGCAATAGAAAAATGGATCAAACTGTCTCCAACCAACCATATCACCAACACAAGCTTCATGTAGTCCTATTTGAGCATGGATCGATATAGTAGCCAACCAACTCCCATGTTTGGATTTAGACATGTTTACTGTAGGCATGTTTGCATGCTCTTCTTCTCCCAGGGTCTACAAACAAATATAAATTCCCATCTCTAGTAAAAGAAGCATTTGCACGGTAACTCATTTCAAACTAAGCTAATATCAACACATTCTAATTCACATAGTGGACTTTGGTTGCATTGAAAGCAGCAAAGTCCTCCATGTTCCTTTTTCACCCTACACTCAAGACAAGGAATATTCAATCCCCCTTGTAATGTTTTCTATATTTGCCTCAACTTTAAAAAGCTACAATCTACATTGTCACAAAAAAATGCACCCACATAAACTGAAAATCTTACATCTCCATTGAATCTAGATATATTAGTAGTCTTATATTGGACACATGGATGACCATCTTTGCTCTCCCAATCATAGAACCAGTATTTGGATCCATGGGAGGCAACTCAAAAATACAATCACCATTATAGAGAGGTGAAAGTTCTTGCAGATGCACGATGTTCCCTATCCTATCCACAAAATTTTATAACTTTTTCTTTAATGTAAGTCCCTTAATTAATGTCTCCAAATGTAGAACTAGAGCATCCAACTTGCTGTGCTATTTCTCTTAAATTGTATGACTTTAGGGTGCCTAAACTGCTCAAAATCGTCCTTTACCTCATGATGTGAATCATCTTCTAAGTTATAAATCTTTTGTTTACTTCACCTTCTACTTGCACTTGTAAGGACAAAGAATGCTCCACAAGAAAGCACTTTGAACCCTACAATGTTATCTCCTTGCACAGTATCATAAGAGGAATACTACAGCTTGGCTAAATAATGTTGTGAGCCACCTTAATATTACCCATTGTCAAACAAAATGCCAAGCATGTAACACTCTTAGACACTTTGGTATTTGTTTCTTCTCCAATCTCTACAAACAAGTCCTTACTGCCACACACAAACCGAATGTGCTCCATAGTGATAATAAAGGGGTGTGGGTAACAACCGAATGTGCTCCATAGTGATAATAAAGGGGTGTGGGGTGTTAGCAGCAACAAGCTCAAGGAGTGTACGAAAGGAGGAGTCTAAAACAAGAGTCAATCCCAATGTCTTTCCCTCATCTCTCTATCATCTCTCACTTGTTCTTCTCTCTTATCTCTCTTGCTTCCTCTCTCCTCTCTCTTTCTTCCTCTCGTGTATCTCTCTCTTTAGGTGTATCTCCCTATCTCTTACTCTCTATCTCCCTATCTCTTTAGCTCTGTAGCTGTATCTCCCTATCTCTTATGCTCTATCTCCCTATCTCTTTAGCTGTATCTCCTTATCTCTTAAGCTCTATCTCCTTAATCTACCTCTTATCTACCTCTACCTCTTATCTCTCTCTTATGCTTATTTTCCTATCTCTCAATCTCCCTATCTTGATTTTTCTCTTTCTCTCTATCTCCCTATCTCCCTATCTTTACTTGGCCAGCACTAGAATGTTTCCTCACATTATCAAATCCTATGAAGCCATGTGGTGCATTCTAAAGCATAATATCTCAAGTCTAAAAACAACCTTGGTTGTCTAAAATTACCAAATGTCCAAAAGCAACAACATGGCTTGTCTACACCTTCATGCCAATAAATTGGAGATTTTGATTTTTCTACAATTCAGCCCAGTTCATTGCTACTTCACCACAGTTCATTGTTGCTTCACCATAGTTGCACTTTGTTGTTGTTTCACCATAATTGATAGTTGCTTTGCCATCAGGTATGTCTTGATCGCTCTCCTTAACTTCTCAATACACAAGGTAATACTGAAGCAGTTCATGTTGCCAAAGTCCCAATGAATGTTTACTTGTTCCTATCACAAATATTTTGACTACGAAGGTTATTTTTCCTTTACATCCCTTGCATAAAGGTTTTTTACACGAATCTTGCATACAAAGTCTTTTTACACAAATCCTCTACCTGTGAGTCCATGTGGTAGTGTTACACCATTCGTTTGAAGTGGTATATCCCATGCGATCATCTCCCTAGCAAGGCTCATGGAGATTCAATCTGTGAACAATGCAATAGGAGCCCAAGCTAGTGTGTTCTTGCCAAATGAGATTTGTTCCACACTTGAGAGAGTTGCAAGCTAGGTAGCCTGTGCAGATAATATAAATCTACAATAGTTTCCTCATGAGTCATTGCCAAGTGTCTACTTCCTTTGTATGTAGCATTTTCCAATTCCTCTTTTAAGCTCAGAATCTCTTCCTTTAAGTCTACTATTGCCATTCACCTATGGCAATTCCTGCTCTAATCTTCCAATTCCTTGCATTGATCCTCATCTATTGTGTAGTTGGAGTGTTTACTTCTACACAAACTATCAGCTCTGCGATCAAGGTCATGGACCTCTAGTCTGAACTATGATGACTGCATCGAGGAGATTGTGGTATATAATGCCAAGGCTCCATATACCTTGGAACCTCGTATTCCATATATGTCCACCTTTGGGATATGTGGCATGGTAGAGTAAAGAGCATCTAGATCGAGATTCAATCTAGCGGAATGATAATCCAAGACTACTTTATGTGCCTTGTCGATGACTGTGTTGATGCATAGAGTGTTTCAAGGAGGCTTAAGGATGACTACGGTTCCTATTATGTGATGTTCAGAGTAAGATAAACATTGAAGAAGATACTTCAATGTTATACTTAAAAATAGTACTAATAGCGTGACAATTATATGTAATAAGGTGCAAGTTATTTTTAAAAATCACTTGACATTGTCATAGCTTATAAGATTTTTAGAATGTTGTTAAATAAGGTGCAAGTTATGCTTCTTCAAGCCGGATAGGGGCACAAATCCAAGCAAGAGAGCACTCTTCCAAAAGCCAATGCTTGCCAAGTTACATCAATTCCAAAATGAATGAAATCTTTTGTTGTGATTCAAGGGACCTTTTTAAATACTGCAAACAATTGCTTAGAATTCAATACTATAAATCGTTACTATAATAGAGGATGTCTACTTCATGTCTACATAGACAATTACTATTATCCATTCATATTATTTTGAGCACAAATAGTTACTATAATAGAGGATGTCTACTTCATGTCTACATAGACAATTACTAAAATACATGTTTACTTCATGTCTACAATGATCTCAATTGCTTTGGAATTCCAGCTTTTGGATTGATACCATAATTCATGAAAAAATATTTCTTAGCACTTTTGGTAGACATTACAATTCTTTTCTTGTGATTAACTAGTTAAAGTATTAATTAAATATTCTTGGCAGGTTGTGTGAATTGCATTGCAAATAAGCATAGTGAACTAGGTGACCAAAGTGATGCAACTGACCTCAACATAAGTATGATATTATAATGATATTACAACACTTTGCATTTTAGTGCAACACATAAAAAATTTGATGCATTCTTATGTCCTACATCTCCAATGCTAGAGATGATAATTTACTAAACAAGAAAAGGCATGTTTCCCTATGATTGTCAATTTATGGAGAGAGTTGTGCCAACTCTCTGCCATATGTTATGTATGGTTTTTTTTAAAATCGTGCTCTTCCCTATTCTTATTCATGAACTCTCATTAGCATCTCATGGTTATATGCATCTATATCACTTCAACCTCAAATACCAAACCATCTAATTCATTGCTTTGTTGTTTATATTTGGTAGGCTTCACAAGTTTGATACGGTCTTATTATTGGACTGAATATATTTTTGGAGAGGTACACAAAACACACTATTTTACCTCAATTTGAAGTGGATATTGTTATCAAAAGAAACAAAACTTTCCACTTTGCTTGCATCTCTTTCATGAGATTTTTATGACAGTAATTTGAAAGTTGTTTACCTAGTATAGAATGTAAAACGTGAGTCATATACGTTCATAGTAAAGAACTGATTTTGAGCATCTATTTCTAGATATACCTACAATGACGCATCTATTTCTAGATATACCTATTCTTATTCATGCACTCTCATTAGCACCTCGTGGTTATATGCATCTATATCACTTTAGCCTCAAATACCAAACCATCTAATTCTTTGCTTTGTTGTTTATATTGGTAGGCTTCACAAGTTTGATACGGGCTTATAATTGAGGTACACAAAACACAATATTTTACCTCATTTCGAATTGGATATTATTATCAAAGAAACAAAACTTTCCACTTTGCTTGCATCTCTTTCATGAAAATTTTATGATAGTAATTCGAAAGTTGTTTACCTAATATAGAATGTAAA
Organism: Dipteris shenzhenensis; assembly: GCF_047967505.1. Taxonomy (NCBI): domain Eukaryota; kingdom Viridiplantae; phylum Streptophyta; class Polypodiopsida; order Gleicheniales; family Dipteridaceae; genus Dipteris; species Dipteris shenzhenensis. Next base: position 58,801,580 of record NC_141597.1, on the reverse strand, counting down.
ACGTGATTCATATACATTCATAGTAAAGAACTGATTTCGAGCATCTATTTCTAGATATACCTATAATGACGGAGAAAAAACATTGGATGAGACCACAATAAGGGGTTGCCTACCCTGAGAGTGCAACACCAATTATGAAACCCTCCACGAGAGGAGATCCATAGCATAAAAAAAAGATTTGATATCTAGAAGCTCACTCTGAGGCCCTCCTCTTCATCGTGGATCATGATTGAATAAGCCCTGGGTCAATGGATGACTGTTGACTCTAGCTCACTGACTCTAGCTCAATATTATCATCGATAGACATTTTTGGAATATGTGGTGCTACATCAGCCCAAATAAGGCAACATAAATCTGTGCCTCTAAATGCTGCTAGCATTTCAAACCATGTGGCAACACTGGGAAATGTTATTCTCATTAACACCTATGGGGAATCGAGTATCGAAGTAACATGCACACCATGCCACAGTTTCTCACAAAATACACAGTGATCTACATACATGTTTCAATTGCTACCAGATTACATATGTCAATTATTAAAGCTAAACCACCAACATACGCAATTGTTGAGCGTAGTGGACATCTCAATTTTAGTAAAGCCCACAACAAATTCAATTGCCAAAGGCATGCTCAACCGAAGACCATTGTTGGACAATCCTTTGATTTCATGGATCAAACCAACAATAGATGCAACTTCAACAAGGGATGTGGTAGCAAGTGAGCTCTAAGATATTTTAGCATACAACATCATAAATAATCCAATAGTATAGAAATACAAACCAATGGCTGAGCGACCTAATCTCAAGATAGGCATGTGCATCTTGCTTCTAGAATCTATTGCAAGAATCTTTCAAATATACGAAGAGTCAATGCCATTCAAGCTGATGTCAATAGCAGAATCAAAGAGAAAGCTATTATTACTATTGAATATGACTGAACCAGCAAACTATCAAGCTTTTCAAATCAAGGACATGCACAAGTTCGCATCAATACAAGTATGAGGCACAAAAATGCTATCAGAGAGGGTCGCATCATTCCAAGCGAATGGGCTTCCTGCAACCAACAGTGGCTGCCCTGACATGATGATAGAGCTTGCAATGTTCCCTTTTTCGTTTCCATTTGGACATGGTAACTACGAAGGGTCCATTCAATTTTCTAACTACATCAAATTGAGAATAAGTACATTGTTCTCAATCTACACATTGTACAAGCCATACACGCTAATAATGTATTAAAGCAAGCAATCATGATCTATGTGTTTGTAGTGCAATATTGATCAATTCAAGATAAGCAATAAAGATTCTCTTGGTGAAGATGCAATCAAGCATGTCTTATGCTATAGCATGCCATCCATGATGCCGAAAACATCGTCATGGCATCGGCGACACTTGAAGGATTTAATAGCAATGGTTGATGCTTGAGGTCTTCTAGAATTCTTCTTAACATTTACTATTGATGAGGTGTTAGATACGCAATGGCAAGAGATGAGCACTATAGAGAGCATCTCAAAACACTACCAGAATAACACCAACAATAGAGAAGATCTAGAAACAAAGCACCAATGCAAAACAAATGAACCGAAGCACATAGTTTACAGCATAACATGCATTCTGATTGGCAGACAATATATAGGATACATGACAAAATTCTCAAAAATGATCACCCAACATAGGAATAAGCCACCGACAAAGATGGTGATCAATTTTGCAACTCATCAACCATTCGATGAGAATTTTTAAGTCAAAAATTTGGACACTTAAGAAAACGTAGACAAAGGTCACATGTTAGAATAATATTACATTAACAAAAACACTACCAGTAGACCATTAGGATACAATACTCTCGATGGCCATCCTGCAAGGTCTCAAAAGTATTATTTTTTGAAAATAAAAAAACTACTATAAATAAAGGGATGTATCATTTTTTTGAGCTCCGAAAAAAACTTTTGAATTATTTACAACGTAGAATTTAAAGTTTGTTTATCTTTTCAATTCACAACTAATGAGTTCGATTCCCTGCGTGTTCAATAAATTTATTACAAGTGCTTTCACATGATTTTGTAATATGCATATCTACCAACATACATCAAAGACAACATACATGGTTCGTTTTGTTGTGTTGTACTCATGCATCTTGGCCAAGCATACTAGTTTGCTCTTACGCTCTACGTCCCTATCTCCCTATCTTTTGCTCTTAAATTAATGCTGTCTCTACCTTTTACGTTGTCTCTATCTTTCTCTCTTACATTCCATATCTCTTATGCTTTCTCTTTTGCTCCCTATCTCTTTGGATTCACAAGCTTTATGTCTCTGTCTTACTTTCAACGACTCTCCCTATTTCCCCATGCATCTTTCAGTGGAACGTCTGTCTTTTCCTTCCCCTGTGGGCATTTTAAAATATAGAAATCCAAAAGCTCATCATTGTCAGGAGGAGCTATAACAACAAAATTATCACCAACACAAAGTGCATCACTCAAGGCATCATGATGTCCTTCAAATGCGGGATCATTAGTTTCGTCCTCATCTTCAATGATATTCTATGAGGTTTGTAGGGTAACATACTCCCAAAAGGGAACGTGTGATGTATAAGAACACTTCCTCCATTTGCCCTGCATGCAGGCCCTGCATGCAGGCACTACAAAAACACAAAAATTGCCTGCACCTAAAAGTTGTTCCATTTGTTAAAGAATAGCCTGACACACAATGCAACTCATGTGAATTAGGCATAGCTTTACAATCCCAATTCCTACTTCTGTCCACATCACCTTCGTTGACTTCCCATAACACTTAGGTAATGGGTTGAGCCTTTGACGGGTATGTGGCACCAGCCCCTTTGGACAATGTCTCTCTTAGAAATAACACCACTTCCTTTGCACATTGGAGCTTTGCACCATTTGGCTTTAGCTGCTCATGAGTGAGATGCCTTTTAAGAACAGCCCTTGCACCATCGTGTTCACCCTACCCATGTCCTGAACCCAAAAAATTATATGTCAGTTTCATTCCTATCATTAAGCCATATCGAGCAACAAAGTGAAAAGGCCTCTTTGCTTTGATCTATGAGGCTGCTCCATCTGACCACACCCAATGTTCATTGACCTGAATGACTTGATCTTTCAGCCATTTATAATGGAGCATAAAGCAATGTTGAACAAAAAGAGTGTCATGCATCCTATCATCATATATATAAAAGTGATAGTATTTGTGGACGATGCCTACAATACACACATACGTAATTTGGGAAAAGATTGTAACTTGGTTGGAGTGCCAACGCATGCATGGATTGGATCTCGTTTTGTTCTTTAAAAGTGTAGTTTCCAGCAAAATTCACAACAAAAACCCATACTTCTTCAGGGAAGCAAACAAGACACTCCTTGAATTGCTATGCCTGCCATCTATAGACAAAGTTATGCTTTATAAACTTGTTCAAGTGGTCCTTAAACATTACCAAAAGCTCCCTACATTGCATCTCTTTGAATGAAAGAACTTATGTAACCTAAATTAAGTGCCATGTATTGAGTGAAAACACACACTCAATCAATGTAGTTGATGAAAGCATCTCATAAGCTTTTTTTAAAAATAAGCGTCCAAATGAAATGAGTGAAGACAACCATGTTGCTCTAAAATGGAGGAGATTTGAAAATGTCAATGTTGAAGGATCCAATAAAAAGAGATGGCTATTGTCATATAAGAGAACTCAACCAAGGTAGCTTATACATCACGTGGTTCAATCCTGTGAGAAAATAATACAATGTCTGTGCTCAACAGATAATAGGATCGCGTACGCAAGAGAGAAAACAAGATAGTATGGAGAAAAAATTTGATCACTGTAGAACTGATACAATAGATGGTGCTGCCTCCCAACCGTGCGTTCCCATGAAAGAAGCTTCGATGGCATGCTGGAAATAGTAGAAGACGGAGGCTGGATGCTAAGGAATCAGGGTTGCTGTAGCCACTGATGAAATGGGCTTCACGGGCTTGCCTTATATAGCCACTAATCGTAGTTGGTTAGGCTCAATTGGGTGACCGACCTAGTCTGCCCAAAACGGTCGACTGTGGGTCGGTCTCAAAATAGGCCACCGACCATATGATAGAACCGGTGCGCAAAACAGAGCAACTAACTTACGGTTTCTGTTCCGGCCCAGAGCCATTTGGGATCATCTGAGGCTCCAAACGGGCCCCGCAACTCGAGAGTGGGTTGCCTCAGGAAATGCTCCGTCTACCCTTAGTGCGGTTAGTCAAGGGATGCCTTCCCGCACTTGCATGTAGCCTAGTTGGCAGTGTGCCAACTCTATCTGAAGCCGTCCAGCCATCAGGCCACACATGGCCCCCATCTAGTGTTAAAACACGACCTACCAGATAACTGAGCAACTCAAATGCCTTCTCCTCATATGGGGGGCTTACAAGCAGAATTAGCTAGTTCCCGCATAGTTACACGAGGTGGAGCATTAATATCTAACACCCCCCCTCAATGTCCACCCACAAGTGAACATACTTTTTCGGCTTCATGCCAAGTCAATGAAGATGCCTCTCCAGCAAGTCTCTTCCAAGAGCCTTCGTGAAGATGTCCATAGCATTCTTTGTAGTCAGATAGTACAACAAGTCAACCTCTCCATCCATGATGAGCTCGCGTACAAAGTGATATTGAATCTCAATGTGTTTTGTGTGAGCGTGGAACACCGGGTTCTTTGCAATCCCCATGCAACTCTGATTGTCACATGATAACTGCGTAGGAGTGTTCTGCACTGCACCCATGTCCCCCAAAATCCTCCTCAACTGCACTGCCTCACAAGAAGCAAAGCATGCAGATTTGTACTCAGCCTCGGTAGAAGAAAGAGCAACTGTGGGTTGCTTCTTGTTGACCCATGACACAACTCTAGATCCAAGTGAGAAATAGTACCCTGTCACTGATCTCCTGCTGCCCATGTCTCCTACCCAATCTGAGTCACAGAATCCGATCAAGATGTTGCCCTTGGTATAGGTGATGCCACCTTTGATGTGTTTCAGCACCCGCATCCCTGCCCTCCAATGGTTCTCTCGGGGCTGGACTTAGTACACCAGTCGCAAAGCTGATGCCTGACCGTGTGTTGCACAGGCAAATCAAGCTGCCCATAAGCCTTTTGTACTTCACTTCATCCACTAGTGGTGATGAATCCTCATTTGAGATCTTCGCATCAACTTCCATAGGGGTACCAATTGTCTTGCACTCAGCCATGCCAAATGCCTTCAGTATCTCTCCAGCATACTTTAGTTGTGAAATGAAGATCTGTTTCGGCTCCTTCCAAACTTCAATCCCCAAATAGAAATGCATCAGTCCGAGGTCTGTCATTTCAAACTCTCTTCCTAGCAAATGCTTTGTCTGTGAGATCTTCTCTTCATGGTTCCCTGTTTTGACAAGGTCGTCCACGTAAAGGAGCATGATCATACACCTGCCTCCTTCTCTGAAGATATACAAATTTGCATTAGATGGACTCCTCCTAAACCCATTTTGTAGAAAGTAGGCATCAATTCACTAGTACCACACTCGTGGGGCCTGTTTTAGCTCGTAAAGTGCCTTCTTCAATTTGCAGACTTTACCTTCTGAACTGAGGATCTCAAAACCTAGTGGTTGTTCCACATATACCGCCTCCTTGAGATCTCCATTCAGAAAGGCAAATTTCACTTCCATCTAAAACACGGGTCAACTTCCCTGGGCAGCTAAAGGCAAAACACTGTGAATTGTGGTTAGTCGAGCTGTGGGAGCAAAAGTATCTTGATAATCATCAAAACCATGTACCTGTGCAAATCCTTTTGCCACGAGCCGAGCCTTGTACTTATCCAACATGCCGTCGGACTTGTACTTGGTCTTGTACACCCACTTGGTTCCGATTACCTTGCGTTTTGGTGGTCGATCCACAAGGTCCCAAGTGTTGTTCTTCATTATGGAGCCATACTCCGACTGCATAGCCTCCATCCACCTATCTTCGCCCTGTGCCTCTTCAAGACACTTGGGTTCATCAGCACGGATCACTTCTGTCATCAAAGCATAGTTGACCAAGTGTTCCTGTGCCCTTCTTTGCTCCTCTAATATCTTGGACTTGCGGTGTTCGGATGGTTCCTCCTCAATGGCTGGAGGTTCTCTACCATTCAAGTGTTGCTTTACTCACTTCGGGAATGGCCATTGCCGTTGTGGTTTTGTAAGCTCTTCATCTTCTTTGTCTTGAATCCTCCCAAGCACCATTGGGGGAGTTCGGTATGATATTGGTGGTAGTACTGGATGGATATCCTGGTCCTGGCTGTTTGGGAAGGAAGCATCCTCCTCCAATTGATGCAGCTGTTCTAAGAAGACCACATCGTGAGTTACAATTACCTTCTTGGTAACATGGTTATAGAGACAGTAACCTTTCGCCTCTTCACTGTAGCCCAAGAAAATACACTTCCAGCTCTTCGGTTCCCATTTGGTCCTAGTAGCATCTGGGACATGCACAAAACAGTCACATCCAAAAACTCTGAAATGTGGAGTTGAAGGTTTCTTACCAGAAAAGGCTTGGAGTGGAGTCATCCCATTCACAACCTTCATGTAGTTATGATTCAGGATGTAAACTGCAGTGTTACATGCTTCAGCACAGAAAGTCTTTGGCAAATCTTTCCCTTTCACCATACTCCGGCTCGTTTTGCAGATGATGTGCATCTTGCGTTCTGCTACTCCATTTTGCTGCGATGTATGTGGCAGGGGTTTTTGCCTCTTGATTCCGTGACTTTTGCAGTAACTTTCAAATTTAGTTGATGTGAACTCTCCACCTCTGTCTGATCTCAACTTCTTCACCTTCCTCCCTGTTTCTTTTTTGACCATTACATGCCATTCCTTGAACCTACTAAAAGCCTCATCTTTAGTCTTCAGGAAGTATATCCATATCCTTCTACTGTAGTCGTCGATCAACATCATGAAGTAGTAGGAACCACCCAAAGCTTCCATCTCCATCTTTCTGCAGAGGTCCGTGTGAAGGACCTCTAGAGGAGCCTTTGCCCTACTGGCCTCTTTAGGAAAGGGATGCCGATGTTACTTGCCCATCATGCAAGCTTCACATACATTGGGCAAATCTGAAATTTCTGGTAGGTTTGCAATCATTCCACTTTTATGCATCTCCTTCAAAGAACTAAGGTTTAGATGACCAAACCTCGCGTGCCACAACTTCACATCCACTCGAGCACTGAAAGCTGAGAGTTCGTAAATGTTGTTGCGCCATGTACCTTTACCAACGACCTTCCTTGAAGATCCAAAATCTGTGCACCATTCTTATCGAATTGAACTTTGAGCTCCCGATCCGTGATCACGAAAATGGACAACAAGTTCCTCTTGATATCTAGCACATAAAGAACATCGGACAACTGTTTTACAACTCCATCTGACTTGAGAGCAATCGTACCTTTTCCTTTTGCTAGACATTTTGCACCATTGCCGACTGCTACCAGGATGTCATTCCCTACTAGCTGTAGAGAGGTATACCAATCCTTTCGGCTGGTTATGTGGCACGATGCACCACTGTCAATGATCCATAGTTCATCCGCAGGTACATGGACTGCCTCCATGAAAATCTCGTCAATTGCGATGAACCGCGCTACTGGTACTGCCTGTGCGCTATTGCTGGACTCTTTCTTTACTCCGTTCTTCTCATCTGCAATCTTCTTTCGGCACTCATTTTGCTTGTGCCCTGCCTTGTTGCAATAGAAGCACTTGATCTTCTTCTTTTTCTTTTTATCATCAGAAGAAGATGGGTTACCAGAGTCCTTACCCTTACCTTTCTTTGATCCGTCAGAAAAAGCCGAATCTTCTCCAGTCCTCGTCTTTTGATGCATGTCCTCCTTCAAAAGCATCGCATTGAAATCCTCAAAGTTGAGGGGTAGATTTTTGTTCTACATATTCAGCGTTGTAACAAGACCATCATACTTTGGTGGGAGAATCTGTATGCACCTTCGTGCTAGATTCTCGTTGGTGATGGTGATGCCAATCGCAGTCATCTGATCGCGCAGATTCTTCACCCTGGTGATGAACTTCTCTACTGCTTCAGACTTAGACAACTTCTCGTTCGCGAGTTGAGTCTCCAAGTTCTAAATCCGCGTCTGATTCGTGGTCTCATACTGATTTTTCAAGACCGTCCATGCCTCCTTCGCTATGGTGACGTTGAATTAATGCCATGATGGAATCACTAACACTACAGAAAATAGAACACATTGCATCTGTATTTCTTCTTGTCCACGTGAGAATCTCATCCGTAGTTAGTACTACCTGTTGTCTTACATTGGCTGGATTCGGTTTCGCAACCGGCCTCACGTCCACCCCAGTAGTAGTGTCCCAAAGCTCGTATGCACTTAGGATGGTCTTCATCTTGAACTTCCAGAGTGGATAGTTAGAGCCATCCAACTTTGCGCTTTTGCCGAACCGTGGGATTCGCAGTTTTGCGAGCTAGGCCATCTCTCACAATCTGGTCACAAATAGAAAACACACTACCAAATCTTCTTGCTAGAGTCTAGGCTCTGATACCATGTAAGAAAATAAAACATCTATGCTCAACAGATAACAGGATCTTGTACACAAGAGAGAAAACAAGATAGTATGGAGGAAAAATTTGATTACTATAGAACTGATACAATAGATGGTGCTGCCTCCCAACCGTGTGCTCCTGTGAAAGAAACTTTGATGGCATGCTGGAAACAGTAGAAGACGGAGGCTGGATGATAAGGAATCAGGGTTGCTGTAGCCACTGATGAAATGGGCTTCATGGGCTTGCTCTTATATAGCCACCAGTCATAGTCGGTTAGGCTCAATTGGGTGACTGACCCAGTCCGCCCAAAACGGTCGACTGGGGGTCGGTCTCGAAATAGGCCACCGACCACATGATAGAACCGGTGCGCAAAATAGAGCAACTCACCTATGGTTTCCATTCGGCCTAGAGCCATTCGGGATCTCATCTGAGGCTCCAAACGGGCCTCACAACTCGAGAGTGGGCTACCCCGAGAAATGCTCTGTCTACCCTCAGTGCAGTCAGTCAAGCGATACCTTCCCACACTTGCATGTAGCCTAGTTGGCGGTGTGCCAACTCTATCTGAAGCCGTCCAGCCATCAGGCCACACATGGCCCCCATCTGGTGTCCAAACTAGGACCTACCGGATAACCGAGCTACTCAAATGCCTTCTCCTCATATGGGGGGCTTATAAGTAGAGTTAGCTGGTTCTCGCATAGTTACACGAGAGTGGAGCATTGATATCTAACACCCCCCCTCAATGTCCACCCTCAATTGAACTTACTTTTCGGCCCAATGCCAAGTCAATGAAGATGCCTCTCTAGCAAGTCTCTTCCAAGAGCCTTCGTGAAGATGTCCGTAGCATTCTCTGTAGTCAGACAGTACACCAAGTCGACCTCTCCATCCATAATGAGTTTGTGTACAAAGTGATATTGAATCTCAATGTGTTTTGTGCGAGTGTGGAATATCAAGTTCTTTGCAATCGCCATGTAACTCTGATTGTCACATGATAACTACATAGGCTTGTATTGCACTGCAGCCATGTCCCCTAAAATCCTCCTCAATTACACTGCCTCACAAGAAGCAAAGCATGCAGATTTGTACTCGGCCTCGGTAGAAGAAAGAGCAACTATGGATTTCTTCTTGCTGACCCATGACACAACTCCAGATCCAAGTGAGAAACAGTACCCTGTCACTGATCTCCTGCTGTCCACGTCTCCTGCCCAATCCGAGTCATAGAATTCGGTCAAGATCTTGCCCTTGGTATAGGTGATGCCCTAATCAAGTATGCCTTTGATGTATTTCAGCACCCGCATCCCTACCCTCCAATGGTTCTCCCGCAGCTTATTGGAAAACCTGCTTAGTACACCAGTCGCAAAACTGATGTCCGGCCATGTGTTGCACAGGTAAATCAAGCTGCCCACAAGCCTTCTATACTTCGCTTCGTCCACCAGTGGTGATGAATCCTCGTTTGAGAGCTTTGCGTCAACCTCCATAGCGGTACCAACTATCTTGCACTTAGCCATGCCAAATGCCTTCAGTATCTCTCCAGCATACTTCAGCTGTGAAATGAAGATTTGTTTCGGCTCCTGCCAAACTTCAATCCCCAAATAGAAATGTATCAGTCCGAGGTCTGTCATTTCAAACTCTCTTCCTAGCAAATGCTTCATCTATGAGATCTTCTCTTCATGGCTCCCTGTTATGACAAGGTCGTCCACATAAAGGACCACGATCATACACGTGCCTCCTTATCTGAAGATATACAAATTTGCATCAGATGGGCTCCTCCTAAACCCGTTTTACAGAAAGTAGGCATCAATTCACTGGTACCACGCTCGTGGGGCCTGTTTCAGACTGTAAAGTGCCTTCTTCAGTTTGCAGACTTTATCTTCTAAACCGAGGATCTCAAAACCTGGTGGTTGTTCCATGTATACCTCCTCCTTGAGATCTCCATTTAGAAAGGCAAATTTCACATCCATCTGAAACACGGGCCAACTTCCTTGGGCAGCTAAAGGCAAAACACTGTGTATTGTGGTTAATCGAGCTGTCGAAGTAAAAGTATCTTGATAATCAAAACCATGTACCTATGAAAATCCTTTTGCCATGAGCCGAGCCTTGTACTTATCCAACATGCTGTTGGACTTGTACTTGGTCTTGTATACCCACTTGGTTCCGATTACCTTGCGTTTTGGTGGTCGATCCACAAGGTCCCAAGTGTTGTTCTTCATTATGGAGCCATACTCCGACTGCATAGCCTCCATCCACCTATCTTCGCCCTGTGCCTCTTCAAGACACTTGGGTTCATCAGCACGGATCACTTCTGTCATCAAAGCATAGTTGACCAAGTGTTCCTGTGCCCTTCTTTGCTCCTCTAATATCTTGGACTTGCGGTGTTCGGATGGTTCCTCCTCAATGGCTGGAGGTTCTCTGTCATCCAAAAGCTGCTTTACCCACTTCGGGAATGGCCATTGCCATTGTGGTTCGCTCTTCTTCATCTTCTTTGTCTTGAATCCTCCCAAGCACCATTGGGCGAGTTCAGTCTACTATTGGTGGCAGTATTGGATGGATATCCTGGTCCTGGTTGTCTGGGAAGGAAGCATCCTCCTCCAATTGTTGCAGCTGTTCTGAGAAGACCACATCGCGACTTACAATTACCTTCTTGGTAACAGGGTTATAGAGACGGTAACCCTTCGCCTCTTCACTGTAGCCTAAGAAAATACACTTCCGGCTCTTCGGTTCCCATTTGGTCCTGGTAGCATCAGGAACATGCACAAAACAGTCACATTCAAAAACTCTAAAATGTGCAGCTAAAGGTTTCTGACTAGAAAAGGCTTGCAGTGGAGTCATCCCGTTCACAACCTTCGTGTAGCTATGATTCAGGATGTAAACTGTAGTGTTACATGCTTCAGCCACATGCTTCAGCCCAAAAAGTCTTTGGCAAATCTTTCCCTTTCATCATACTCCGGCTCGTTTTGCAAATGACACGCATCTTGCATTCTGCTACTCCATTTTGCTGTGATGTATGTGGCGAGGATTTTTACCTCTTGATTCCGTGACTTTTGTAGTAACTTTTGAATTCAGTTGATGTGAACTATCCACCTCTGTCCGATCTCAACTTCTTCACCTTCCTCCCTGTTTCTTTCTCGACCATTACATGCCATTCCTTGAACCTACTAAAAGCCTTGTCTTTAGTCTTTAGGAAGTATATCCATATCCTTCTACTGTAGTCATCGATCAGCATCATGAAGTAGTAGGAACCACCGAAAGCTTCCATCTCCATCTTTCTACAGAGGTCCGTGTGAACAAGCTCTAGAGGAGCCTTTGCCCTACTGGCCTCTTTAGGAAAGGGATGCCGATGCTGCTTGCCCATCATGCAAGCGTCACATACATCGGGCAAATATGAAATTTCTGGTAGGTTTGCAATCATTCCACTTTTATGCATCTCCTTGAAAGAACTAAGGTTTAGATGACCAAACCTCTCATGCCACAGCTTAGTGTTCTTCATATCCGCTCGAGCAGTGAAAGATGAGAGTTCGTAAATGTTGGTGCACCGTGTACCTTTACCAATGACCTTCCCTTGAAGATCTAAAATCTGTGCACCATTCTTATCGAATTGAACTTTGAGGTCCCGATCCCCGTGATCGCAGAAACGGACAACAAGTTCCTCTTGATATCTGGCACATAAAGAATATCGGACAATTGTTTTACAACTCCATTTGACTTGAGAGCAATCATACCTTTTCCTTTTGCTGGACATTTTGCATCATTGCCGACTGCTACCAGGATGTCATTCCCTACCGGCTGTAGAGAGATATACCAAATTTTCCGACTGGTCATGTGGCACGATGCACCACTATCAATGATCCATGGTTCATCCGTAGGTATATGGACTTTCTCCATGCAAATCTCCTCAATTGTGATGAACAGCTCTACTCGTACTGCCTACGTGTTGTTGTTGGACTCTTTCTTTACTCCCTGCAATCTTCTTTCGGCAGTCATTCTGCTTGTGCCCTGCCTTGTTGCAATAGAAGCACTTGATCTTCTTCTTTCTCTTTTTATCATCAGAAGAAGATGGGTTACTAGAGTCCTTACCCTTACCTTTCTTTGATCCGGTCCAGAAAGCCGAATCTTCTCCTGTCCTCATCTTTTGACGCATCTCCTCCTCCAGAAGCATCACACTGAAATCCTCAAAGTTGAGGGGTGGAGTTTTGTTCTATATATTCAGTGTTGTAACAAGACTGTCGTACTTTGGTGGAGAATCCGTATGCACCTTCGTGCTAGATTCTCGTTGGTGATGGTGATGCCAATCGCAGTCATCTGATCGTACAGATTCTTCACCCTAGTGATGAACTTCTCTGCCACTTCAGACTCAGACAACTTCTTGTTCACGAGTTGAGTCTCCAGATTTATTTTAAATCTGCATCTGATTCGTGGTCTTGTACTGATTTTTCAAGACTGTCCATGCCTCCTCCACTATGCTGACATGTTGAATTAACGCCATGATAGAATTACTAACACTGCAAACAATAGAACACATCGCATTTGCATTTCTTCTTGTCCACACGAGAATCTCATCCGCAGTTGGTACTATTTGTTGTCTTGCATTGTCTTGATCCGGTCTCGCAACCGGCCTCACATCCACCCGAGTAGCAGTGTCCCAAAGCTCGTATGTGCTTAGGATGGTCTTCATCTTGAACTTCCAGAGTGGATAGTTAGAGCCATCCAACTTTTCGCTTTCGCTGAACAGTGGGATTCACAGTCTTGCGGGCTGGGCCATCTCTCACAATCTAGTCGGAGGCTCGGAAACGGCCAAAAAAGGCCGAAAAACGCGATTTGCAGCAAAATGTTTTGGGCCGTTCTGAGCGCGTCTGCGATGTCAGAATCACCAAATTCTGCACAGAAAAGTGTTGCTCTTATATGAACATTGAATGTAAAGCATGTGAAAGAATATATTTATTCCTTTTCACACTGACATTTCTCATGCAAGTATCCATATTTTCTTGCTTTTGTAGAGAGAGAAAAGAGAAAATAGTGAATTTCTTACAGGGTCCCAAAATGAGCTCCCTTTTTTCCTAATGTCTGTCTCCTTGAAGCCCAATCTGCTATGAGAGTCAACCTCTTCTTGTGGAAGGGATGTCCCTTCCTACATAGGCTAAACATTCAGGATAATATCTAGTACAAGACTAATGTTGGAGTCAACTTTCCATGCATGCGTGCATATGATATTGCACAACCACACCATTTGAGATATTGGGTGACTATATGCATGTTTTCTTATGGCAAATAAACATGGTGTCAGTACTACAAGGCCATTTTTAGAGATAACTACATTGTACTTTCTTTTGTCAATTGTAAACAGAAAACACACTACCAAATCTTCTTGCTAGAGTCCAGGCTCTGATACCATGTAAGAAAATAATACAACATCTATGCGCATTAGATAACAGGATCTCGTATGCAAGAGAGAAAAAAAGATAGTATGGAGAAAAAATTTGATTACTGTAGAACTGATACAATAGATGGCGTTGCCTCCCAACTGTGCGCTCCTATGAAAGAAGCTTCGATGGCATGCTGGAAATAGAAGAAGACGAGGCTAGATGTCAAGGAATCAGGGTTGCTATAGCGAGTGATGAAATGGGCTTCACGTGCTTGCTCTTATATAGCCACCAGTCGTAGTCGGTTAGGCTCAATTAGGTGACCGACCCAGTCTGCCCAAAACGATCGATTGGGGGTCGGTCTCGAAATAGGCCACTGACCATACAATAGAATCGGTGCACAAAATAGAGCAACTGACCTACGGTTTCCGTTTGGCCATCTAGGATCATCTGAGGCTCCAAACGGGCCCCGCAACCCAAGAGTGGGCTACCCTAGGAAATGCTCCATCTACCCTCAGTGCGGTTAGTCAAGGGATGCCTTCCTGCACTTGCATGTAGCCTAGTTGGCAGTGTGCCAACTCTATTTGAAGCCATCTAGCCATCAAGCCACACATAGCCCCCATTTGGTGTCCAAACCAGGACCTACCAGATAACCGAGCTACTCAAATGCCTTCTCCTCATATCGGGGGCTTACAAGTAGAGTTAGCTAGTTCTCACGTAGTTACACGAGAGTGGAGCATTGATATCTAACAAATCCATCCCAAAATATATGCTCATACATCATGTGGTTCAATCCATCCCAAATATGTGCTTCACAATTTCATGGCTAGCTCAAAGGATAAGCAGTTTAGGATGAGCCTTGCCAATTTTCCCCGTGACACTATTGTCTCTGTCATAGATTTTGCTGAAAATTATTCATTTTAAGAACAAGATGAGATACAAAGTGCTCACTCGTACAACAAGCAGATAGCAATTCTTGTGCATATCATGTACAATCCTTTGCTTGTTTCTTCCATGCCTGATGCCAATCTGCTTTGTTGACTCATAGGAGTCCAAGTCAGTGCAATGCACATACCATTTCTACATTTCAAACGATAGGGAACATGACACCTTATTTGTGTAGCATGCTTTTCTACTGCTTTGGAAATGGATGAAAAAGGAAAATCCCCATGCAAAAAATATAAAACAACATTGGGTGTGGTTAGATGGTGCTGCCTCTCAATTTCAATCAGCCCGTGGATTCTACTTCGCCTCAAGGTTCAAATCCCTGACCAGTCTAGACATGATGTGGAATTTCTTTGGGTCTAGCCATGGCAAGGGTGAACATGATGGATGTGGTGTTGTTATTAAGCAAGATATGTTTAAACACCAATTAGCATGCCCTCAAGAAAAACTCAATGATGACCCTGATGCTATAACATGGCTTACAACCAACCTCTCCATAGGCGTGCATTCAACAAATAGTAAACAAAGACTTAAGAATACTACATAGTACATAGAGTATTCCATGAAGTGAAAGTGGATGAAGTGAAAAGGAGAATCCGGCACAATTGTGAGAAAATTAAAGGTGTTTGTGGTCTACATAGCATATGGGGCTTCTCAAACAACCAAGTGATTAAAACAAGAAAACTTTCTTGTTGCTACAACGTGTGCAGCATCATAGGGGATCATGAGACAATTGTGAGAACATTCAACTATGAAGACATGTGAGCGAGTTCAAGTTTTCCCTTTACGTTTAGATGGAGGGACAAACAATGGAGAGACAAATGACTCGCCACAGTTTGGGGAGAGTTTTGATGACCTCACTTTGACTGTTTGGAAGAGGGGGATAACTTTGCAGTTGTTGCAACATCTGGGGAGAACGAGGAAGATGACCCATACTTTTTGTTATAGTGCACAAAACCTAAGCACAAGGTTGGGGAAAATTTTAAGGATAATTTGGGAACAACCTATGAGAAGTGGGACGTAGTAGTCAGAGCTTTTTGGTACAAAAAAACATCCAAGAGAGGCCACAATTACGAACTGCTACATAAGAGTCCACAAACATTTGTCTACTCTCATCTAGTAAGAGCTATTAAGTTCCAGATGCAACCTCTACTGCAATGAAAGAAGGGCAAGAGTGTCTTCAAATTGGATTTAGACATGCATGAGCACATCTTGGGGTGTCTTGGAGTGGTAGACAAGGATGACTGAGATAGTACTAAGAAAATTTAGTCTCATTACAAGAAAACAATATTCCACTTGTCCTAGAAAATGGAAAATTTATTTGAGACTATGATTCCTTTTAGTATATCCCAAACAACCATTGTGCTAGTCTTATTAAATTATTTTTGTAAATCCCAAACGGTAAATCCCATGCTTGTTTTTAGTGTATCCCAACCACCACGCTGGTTTCCTATAACGAATCCACACATCTACAAATCCATTCATCTTGTAGTAATAGAAGCAAACCACCGTGCTGGTGGCTGTTAATATCCTAGTGCAACCAACCATCATGCTGGTGACTTATCCTACACTACTACCATGCTAACCCTACACTATTGCCGTGCTATCCTAACTCCAATAAAACCACCCCTCTTTACTTATGAAATAATGGATTTTTTTCTATAGTTGAATTAAAGAACCCCTTCTTTTATTCTAACCCTATTAAATTTTTTCAAAAAGTTAGATTACAATGCCCCTCATTTTGAATGCACATGGTACACTAAAATTTTGTGAGGTGAAGTCCCTAAGGATGAATTTATATTGGGTGATGAGGACCATGCATTTAGTAAGTATTGGGTTTAGCAAGTTGTAAAAAGTTGAAAGGGATTTTCTTTACAAGGATGTTAGAGAGAATCAAACACACCCACCATGATCTCACAAGGATGATTGAAATAAATACAAGTAATATGAATTCAAGAAGATTCTAGATCTGCACAAGCAAAAGCATGAGGCTGTTGCAAATAGCATGGAAAAAGTGGGCTTCAGTTGAAAGTTTCAATTCCATGCATACTTTGTAAGTGTTCTAAAAGTGTTTTGCCTTTCACCATTTACAATAATTGATATTTAAAAAGGGATCAAAATAGAGTTGCAGAGACTACCTCTTATGGTGACATTAAGGTGCCAATATCTAAATTTACTTGTAGTATGAAAAAATCTTACTAGATGGCAACAAACTTTATTAAGAAAGAAACTAGTTGAGTCCCACTCAAGATTACTAGATTTGGAAAAAGTTTGGCAAGCAGATAATATTCAAGAGGGTGTGAAACTTACACAGGTCCCACTTGAAGTCATACCTCAAAATTGTGACATGGGTTTGTGAGGTCCAAAATGCAAAGGGATATATTGCCTTGTGTATATGGAACTAGATGAGTTTTTCATATGTGTATAGGACATGGATACATTCAAATTTTGTGAGCACTGAGAAATGGCATACCTAATATTAAACTTTTTTTTTTAAAAATGCGGGTTTATATTATAAAGAGTCAACTATGTTTACAATAGTAAAGAAAGACCAACATAATTCCGATAGATCTGCTCAATATCAGAGCCTATACCAAACACCATCTTTTCAGTAGACGATCCAGAAGTAGCAGAGATGAATAGAGAGCTATGCCGCCTCCTGTGGCTCTTCCTTTGGTGCCAGGTGGGCAACCACTTATAGAACGATCGTGCTAGGAATGCGAGGATGGGGGCATGGCTTACACATTCTGGGTCAAGGTCTGTGTTCCAAAGGCTTGAAGTCGGGAGGAGAAGTATCTTTGAATTTGACCGAGACACCAGGTGGGTCATTCCATGCCACCGGCCTCTTGTAAACAACTGGAGGCAGTGCCGGTGGAGATATACTTATTTAGATGAAAATATGGATCCACCATTTTCACAATTTAATACAAAATATTTTCTAGAATCTTGATTAGGCACAATAAGATAGTGTTTCTAAAGAAAATCACACCATTATGATATTGTCATTATCAAAGTATCTTCTTTAGATAGCACTAATAAAGAGAGATGAAGCAAATAAATTTGATGTTATTGGTGTGAAAATATGTGCAGGTGCTCTGTAGGTGTGCACGTGTGTCTTCTATGTGTGTCATGTGTGTGTGGGGGTAGAGAGAGAGAGAGAAAGAGAGAGAGAGAGAGATAGAGAGAGAGAGAGAGAGAGAGAGAGAGAGAGAGAGAGAGAGAGAGAGAGGGGGGGGGGGGGGGGTCAGATGGAGGTTATCTATGGTGCCTCCTTCAATGATGAGAAATTTCTAAAAGGAAAAAGAGGAAGCAAGTTAGGTATAAATAGATTTGAAAGAAAGTAATGTCTTGCATAAATCAAATGTAGAGGAATCTATAATCATAATATTTGGGTAGGTAGTAAAGGCAATGATAAGGATGATAATGATGTTCAAAATATGAAATAAGAGGCAAAGAAGGCACATTGGCCCAAACTCCTTTCTAATGAACATTCTAAATTTTAGCGAGGTTTCTACAATAGGCATTTCTTTTAAGCTAAGGATAGTCACTATTCTAGCACAAGAAACCCCATCTTTAAATGAAATCATAACTTTTCAATACTAAGATATGAAAAATTATGAGCTTTCAAATCAAAGTGAGTACAATATTTAGGAAAACAAATAATATGCTTCCTTAGATAGAGAAGGCAACCATAGTTTAGCCGAGCTAAATAGTATCTATAAGTATCCCTCATTGAATCTACCTCTATTTTAATTTAAATTTTTATAGAAGCCTATAAATATAATACTTTTAGTCTCAACACCTCCTTTGCTCATATGCCACAAAAACACTCCTTGATAATATTGTGCTCTTGAGGTTCTCTCTAATCATTTTTATAGTTTTTTCAAGGGCAATCTCAAATAATTTCTTACCCAAGCATAAGAACCAAAAAGAGCACTTAAAATTTTGAGTATTTTTTCTTGCTCTTCACCATTCTTTGATAAGAATTTCTATTTTACAATTCATTTTTTGAGTTTTTGATGGTAAGTCTATAGGTCTAGCTTACTCTATCTTCACCAAGGTTGGAGTCTTGTCCCACCCAGAATGTAGCTAGTAATTTCATTTAAGTGACAACATCATCAACTTTTATACATCCCTAATCCTATATGCAAGGTTTATCATATAAAATTTCTCTAAAAAGCTTCATTCTTATCAAATTTTGTTTACTCTCTCTCTCTCTCTCTCTCTCTCTCTCTCTCTCTCATCCTTCTGCGTTTTGTGTACATATTATCCTACATTTAAATACATTGCCATTTCTTACCCTTGCAAAATAACCTTTTGTTTTTTTTCCAATCATGTTTATGAAAAGGGATCCATCCAGAGTATTATTATTAATTGATAGCTTAATATGGATAATTGGGTACAATTGCTTCATTTTTGCACACTTTGTATGCTCAATGATGACGTAGCACACACTTGGGAAACTATTTCTCAAGACATATCACATCATGATTCAACTTGGTAAGGACTAGTGACATTCCTGCTCATGTCCATGACTACCTTTATTTTCTTTAATGGTCAATATAATTTGCAGGTTGAAAATTGCAATCCTGTGCCTAGTTGCAAAGCTTTACTTTTCCTTTTGTATGAGCACTATTGACAATATTCCTATTCTTGCCCATATGAGTACCTCTATTTCCTTTAATCTTCACTATTCCTTATATTTGTTACTCTAAAAAGTGCACTCTGCAACTAGTTTCAAAGCTTTAATTTTCCTTCTAGAATAATCCTACATTCATCATATCATCCTCATTTTACTTTTATTGTTTTTTTTTCTTTGTAATGTCCAATCCCTAGTGTCAAGAAGAATTGGACCTAAAATTTGAATATCTTATTTTTTACAAGGTGCAATTTGTTATGATATAAAGTCATCTTTCCAAAAAAAATACAAGACCGACCCATGCAATGGTATTAAAAAAATATGTTAAGATTGTACTTGAGGAATAAAAGATATGGTGATATAATTTATTAACTAAGAGAAATCAAGCTACATTCATAGACACAATTCTTGTACTGAAATCTCAACATTATAATTGAGGGTATAAGAGTACCTAAAACCTTTTTGAATGTATGTAAGTGAACTAGTTATATATTTAAGTATAAAATAACAAGACGTTCAAAGCTTGTAAGCTCTAAGAATTTGTATAAATGGGATTAAATGTCTCAATCCTAATATGAAGAGGATATTAATGCTAAGTGTAACTTCATATATGCTATATGTGATGTTTATAATAAACTTATAAATAAATTCTAGACGATCTTAAGGACACATAAGGTTTTAAGATATCATCCCTTCACTTGAATGTTTAAGATCCAAATTACTTTAGTAGAATATCTTTTAGAACACTACGATAGTATTCCTTGGGTGAAGCATCAGCCAATGGAGTGTTTTTTTTTTGGAGAATGCGGGTTTATATTATAAAGTCAAAAAGATGTACAAGCTTTTTATCACAAAATCACTACAAGACAGGGGCCTCTTTCTGACATTGATACCGATGCTAAAGATGAAGTTTTTTGAAAAAACAAGTGGAAATCGTCAAAAACTCCATCGGTGTGGATGTTGCAAAGAAATCTTTGGTACAAGTGTCGGTGTGATTGTCAGTAAAATATACTCGATAGTGTTGGTATGGGCATTGGTATAAGCATTAATATATATGAACACTACAATGTCGATACAGGTATCGGTATATACCGACGTTTTTAAAGAAGCTTAAAAAAAATTATGTGGGATAGGATGGGGCTTGTTTCAGTCCCATCCTGCCTCACATAATTTTTTTTCCCATTAAGATCACGATTAAATGTGATCAAATGTGGAGGTGTACATTAAAATTTTGCGATGAAAGTCTACAGAGTGATGTCAACATGCTACAAAATGGCACATCCACTGAAGTAATTAATGCACTAATGCACTACAAAATGGCAAAAGTGCCAAACTCCAAAATGGCAAATCCATCAAGGCATGCAATCTACTAGAAAATGGTAGAAGTGCCAAAATATTGAACCACTAAATATTGTCCTATCCTACTTTTCGTCCTCCTTGTTCTCCTTGCCCTTGGTCTCTATTCTGTTTGTGTGGCCTCCTTGCCCTTGGTCTCTCTCTGTGTGTCTGATCCCTCACCCTCCTCTACTGTGTCTCGAGCTACTTCTTCCTCAGATCCCATCTCTCCGTTCGGATCTCCAGATGGGTCAAACGTGCGTCCCTAAGAATGAAACAAGTTAGAAAAACTAAGAGCATTGATTGTAAAACAATGGTGATAGTCAAATGATAATGAAGAGGAATAACGTATACTCACATGATGCGCCACCACCCTTTCCCAATTGATGTGGACTCCTTCTCCTTAAACCATGCCTTGGCTCCAATCCTGAAGGCCCTTCTGTACTCCTTGTTGTTTGGAGGCCTTCTAATCATAGATTCCTGTGGACCCAAATTCAATTAGTTAGATATGAATGACAAGACATTTGAACAATTGAACATATTATAAATTCAGTAGAAGATAAATATATACTTACCGCATTGTTCATGGATGCGACAAACTCTTCGGGACTCCCAACAAAGCCATGGGCTGCTAGCAAAGAAGTTCTCCAAGGGGTAGTCACAGTACTAGGCCTGAGAGGAGTCGCCCCGTGGGGAGTCCGCACAGGTAGGCCCCTTTGGAGTTGGTTGAATGGAATTGAAGTACTTTGGAGAGTATAGATCATGACGTCTCCTCCTACGAGGGGTTTCATACTCTTCGGACGTGCGACGTGTTGACATATCTAATTTGGGAGGATTGGATAAATGTAGACACAAACACGAAAACAAAAACAAACACAAGAGCGGGTAAGAAGCGGAAAGACAAATTACTTAAAAAATTATTTATCACTTGGAACTCAAATTCAATTTACTATATCTATGAAAAGACAATTATTTACTTAAGACAATTATGAAAAGACAATTATTCACTTTAGACAATTTATATCCAAGAAAGTTTTCATATACAAAAAATATCGCAAAAAATAGTATTGTTAGACAAGAGTTTTCATATACAAAAAATGTCGCAAAAATAGTATTGTTAAACAAAATTTGTCTCCAAAAGAGACATTCTCCAAAAAAGCAAAAATAGAGGAGGAAGTCTACTGCTCTAGATTACTATCCGAGGTACTTTCCTCCTCCTTACTGCTAGATGGGTCACTCGGGACCTCATCTTCCATTTTATCTAATATGTAATTATACTCTTCTGGGACTATGTACTCATGGTCCAAGAAGATGTCTACACAAAACATTATGTCTTTTATAGTAATCTCCTTGCTATATACTCGGTTGTAGTGGTCTCTCCAAAGCTTATGGAGATCTCGTAGGTTGTTTTATGCCACTCTCAGATGATGCCGCTCTATGCACGATCGGTCTGTACCCCACCCATGCACATACACTTCGATGTTATACTTCACCCAATCCATATCATGTGCAATCTTCTTTGCTACATGTGACAGCAGAGTTCGAATGTTCCAAGTGACAGCAACATGGGGAACCAGGTGGGATTTTGGGAAGACTATCGTGGAGGAGGGTGTTCCATTTAGAATCTGTTTGAAAAAAAAACCCAAATATAGGCATATACAACACATTATAAATCATATCAAGACACTCATTCAAGATATGTAAAAGAATTTAGGGTACAAACAAGCTACATTCACATTCACTTATATTCAATAAATTATATATATCGCATAAGCCATTATATTCCTAAAAGATAATTCTAGGAAACTTTATTGCATCCACTCTCCTTTATTCCACAATCTGTGCCAATCACGTCCGCTATCACCCTATCTGCTTTATCCTCCTCACCTTTTATACATTTTATTCTTTGTCTTTCCCTTCTCTGCTTCATCTTCCCTCAATCTTTAAAGTCTCCCCACCTCTCTTCTTTGTCTCACACCACTCCCCTACTATATCTCTTCTCACACCACTCTACTACTTCTGGTCACTCTCTCGTTGCTCTCTCGTCCCTTCCTTGAGGTTGCTCATTTCTAGTCACTCCCTTATCTTGATTGTCTCTCTCTTCTACTCCCCATGGCCCCTAGTGAAAAAGCTATGGTAGCATACTTGGAGGATTTGTACAGACAATATTATTATATAAAGGATGGGGATGTAGATGTACCATTGCTCCATGGTGCGCACCTGTGTCCAAATGTACATGCCGAGGGCGAGGAGCTACTCGACAAGGACATGTACAAAACTGATCGGGATATCTTTAAGGATTCTATTCAGGAGAGAAGAGGAAGGAAAAGATAGAAAAAGAGAGAAGGAAATAGAGGAAAAGAGAGGAAAAGAGAGAAGAGGAGATAGGAGAGGGGAGAGAAAAGGAAGGAAAAGAGAGAAGGAAGGAGAGGAAAAGAGAGAAGAAAAGAGAGGGGAAAAGAGAGGAAAAAAGACAAGAAAAGAGAGGAAAAGAGAGGAAAAGAGAGAAGGAAGGAGAGGAAAAGAGAAGGAAAGAGAGGAAAAGAGACGGGAAAAGAAGAAGAGGAAGAGAGAGGAAAAGAGAGGGGAAAAGGGAGGAAAAAGGAGAGGAAAAAGGAGATGAAAACAGAGAAGAAAAGAGAGAAGAAAAGAGAGGGAAAGAGAGGAGGAAAGAGAGGAAAAGAGAGGGGAAAAGAGAGGAAAAGAGAGGGGAAAAGATAGGAAGAAAGAGACTAGGAGAAGAGAGGGGAAAAGAGAGGGGGAAAGAGAGGAGAAAAGAGAGTAGGAGAAGAGAGGAGAAGAGGAAAAAAGAGAGGAAAAGAGAGAACAAGAGAGGAGGAAAAGAGAGGGGAAAAGAGAGGAAAAAAGAGAAGGAAAAGAGAGAAAGTATGGAAGGAAAAGAGAGGACAAAGAGAGGAAAAGAGAGGAAGGACAAGAGAGGAGGAAAAGAGAAGAAATGAGAGAAGGAAATAGAGAAAAAGAGAGGAAAAGAGAGAATTAAAGAGAGGGGAAAAGAGAGGGAAAAAGAGAAAAAGAGAGAAGGGAAGAGAGGAAAAGAGAGGAAGGAAAAGAGAGGAGGAAAAGAGAAGAAAAGAGAGAAGGAAAAGAGAGGAAAAGAGAGGAAAAGAGAGAAGTAAAGAGAGGAAAGGAGAGGGGGATAGAGTGACAAGGGGATAGGAGAGGGGAGAGGGGAGAGGAGAAAGGAAAAAAGAGAGAAGAAAAATAGGAAAGGAGAGGAGACGAGGAGAAAAGAGAGGAAAAGAGAGAACAAGAGAGGAGGAAAAGAGAGAAGAAAAGAGAGGGGAAAAGATAGGATAAAAGAGAAGGAAAAGAAAGGAAAAAGAGAGAAAAAGAGAGAAGGAAAGAGAGAAGGAAAGAGAGGGGAAAAGAGAATAAAAGAGAGAATAAAAGAGAGGATAAGAGTTCCTACACCCATCACTACAGCTAGCACTTGCAGGCCAATGCAATCACGAAAAGAAAAATAGGAAAAGAGAGGAAGCACGTTCTTACCTGGAAATGATGCGTCTTGACACTAGATAATCCCGCTCGGAAGAGGAGGTGTTTTGTGTACTGGCCCTATGAAAGAGAGGAAACATACCATTTTAAGAAAACTATTAGTGAAAGCAGAAGTTTGGAGAAGCAACATTCCAAAGGATTGGATTGAGGAGACAAAGAGAAGCCTACAAACAAGGAGAAAGCACAAAAATAATAGGTAGAACTTTCATACTCTTCTCTTTCATGATTTTTTTGGGTGTATTTTTTCTTCCTTTGGAGAAAGAAAAGGAAAGTAAAGGAGGAGAGAAACTTCAAAAAAAGGAAGGAAAAGTGAAAGTAGAGGAAGGGAAACAAGAGGAGAGGTAGAAAGAAAGACAAACAACTTGAAGTAGAAGGGAAAAATAGGATTTCTTACCTTGAGATGGTGGAGAATGAGCTGCAGCAAGTCTTGTAGGTGCAGAGGGACAATGTAGGAGAGGTGGGAAGGGGAGGGAGGAGGCAAGAGTGAGGAGGCAAGGGTTGTTGGTAATTGTGAGCTGAAAGCAAAAGCGAGGGAGTAGAATGCACGAAAAAACAAATGGCATCATAGGATGATTTAGTTCTCGCAAACCATCAGTATGAGATTCGGCATTAGTGTGGGTATATAAAGCAAATCATCGGTATAAACATCAGTATGGGTGTTGGTATGGGCATCAGTATATACTGATGCCTGTACTGACAAAATAGGGGTTTTTTGGGGGTTTAGGGTTTGAGAAATTTGGGTGTTTGGCTATTTGACTTGTCCTGGGGGGATGTTGTGGATGTGTGCAAGTGGAGAGGATGAGTAGTGATAGCTCGTCAGATAGGGGCCACTTCCCAAGAGTTTGGAGTGGCTTCGTGAGAGATTGCCTTGTCCTTGCATGCATTGCAGGTGAGGGGTTCGTCATCAGTGCCGTATTGTCATGCGCCACTTGCAGATGTATGAAGAGGCACCACCAGAAGAGGATGTACGTTGACATGCTAGTGCATCATTGATGAACCAATGATATTTGAATGATTCATGGAAATTTATATTGATTGTCCTTGTTGCATGCACTAATTAGATAGTACTTCATTCACAAGTTTCTTGGATTTGCAAATTGTAATAGGTTGCTAGGGAAGATGTTTCCTGTCCCAAATACCATTTCCAATTCCAAAGATGAAGTGAAGAAGATGTTGGTGATGGTTGGGATGGATTATGACACCATCCATGCTTTCCCTAATGATTGTATTTTGTTTCATCACAAGTATGGCAATTTGGTTAATTGCCCAGATTGTGGAGCACAATGCTACATGTAGGACTTGCTTGGGGAGACGATCCTAGTGAAGGTCCTAAGACATTTTCTCATCATCCCCAGAATACAACACATGTTTAGATGCAACTCCATTGCACAACTGATGATGTGGCATGCTACACACCGGTCCACCGATGACACTTTGAGGATCACCGCCACAGATTGTGCTACTTGGAAGCATGTAGACAACATGTGAATGGACTTTGTGAGGGAGCCACGTGATTTACATCTCGGGCTCACAATGGATGGCGTGAACCCTTCTAGGTTATGCTCCACATCTTGATCGACATGGCCCATAGACTTTGTGAACTACAATATCCTGCCATGGCTAAAAATAAATAAGGGACACCTCATGCTTGCCCTACTTGTGCCAGGGAAGTATAAGGCTAAAAATATGGACATGTACATGGCACCCTTGATCGAGGAGCTCCAAACCTTATGGAGGGGCATACATGTCTTTGATATTTCTAGAGCTCGGAGGCAAGCCGTAGACATGCACATTAGGGGAATTTTGATATGGACCATGCATGACTATCCAGGATTTGGGGAGTGCATAGGTACATCCTTTTGCATGCCTATTGATACCTTTATGTTTCTATTGTGATGTGATCTATGCATGTCTATTGATCTATATGTCCATGCATATATGTAGGGCTTAAAACACAAGGGTGCCATGCTTGTCCTATTTGTGACCCTAGTTTGAATATGTGACACTCCAAACATATGAGGAAGATGTTTTATGAAGGTCATGCTCAATATCTTCTGCTTGATCATCCTGCACGTGAAGGTCAACTTGATCCACCACCGGTCTATAGGAAGCAAGTGACTAGATTCGGGATTGGAGAGCTAATAGTGAGGAGCCTCCTCTAGGTATGGACCGGCTTTCTATCTTTCACAAGCTTCCATATTGGGGTGAGTTACAAATCAATCACCTCTTGGATACCATGCATATCTTCAAGAATGTGGGGGCTTCTATTTGGGCATGCTTGGTTGACACAAGGGGAGTGGATAAGACTTGTATGAGATGGGTAGGATGCCTCACTTGTGGCCCCAAGAGCATGTGCATAGAACTAAAGATCTTGGTTCTACAACTCAGGAGGATGGTTCAAGAACATGAATGTTCTCCCAAAGGCACCATGGATCCATTCCAAGGTAGAGGAGGCAAGCTGGATATTGCATCTTTTCGGACACCCCCATGGGACACATGTGTTGCCTGAGGGGAGTGTTTATGAGGGACATTAAGCTTAGTGGCCTCAAGTCCCATGATTGGCACAAGGTCTTACATGTATTCTACATGTTAGCTTGAAATAAGAGTATATAGAACATAGATTTTGATGCCATCTTGTAATTAAATTATATGATTGTGTCACATTGTTATAACTCCTTTGTTGCTTGGGTAGTTTATCCTCCCAATTATAGTGAGAGTATGCTTATTAGAAGATGTTAGAACCACTATCTCTACAAGATCAGTGGTGGCATTGTCAAGTATGCTTACTATCATATCACCTTTGTTATATTTTGACATACAATTTTAAATGATGGGTACAAAATATTGAATCTTACAAGTGCATGTGGAATAGGTGGATCTCACAAAAAGAGATCTTTGTATCGAGCATCGAGAGGCCTAAGATGGACTCCATTGAAGCAACGTGCTTGCTTGAGAAACACTTTCCCTCAAGCATTATGACAACTTAGGTGCACTTGCTTGTACATGTAGTTGATGAGGTCACCATTGTAGGAACCGTTCATAGTCATTGGATGTTTTTCCTTGAACGGTTTATGAAAACCTTGAAGGAATTTGTAAGGCAAAGAGCTAGACCCAAAGCAAGCATGGTAGAGGGATGGCTTGTGCAAGAGTCATTAGTATACATCATAGAGTTTCTTGCATCCATGGATCCCAATATGCCAAATTCTTAGAATAGCAAGGACGATGATCGTGTCATTGCAGAGGTTCCCCAAGGTATATGGGTTGAAAGAAAGATGAGCAAAGAGCAAAGAGAAAATTTCAATAATTTTTTTGTCCTCAATAGTCCCAAGATGCAAAGATGGGTGGAGAGATATGAAGAGGCCAATGCAAAAGGAATAAATGAGAGGGCAATCTTTAGAGTCATGCATAGGTAGAGGGTGCCATATCCACCAAACCTTGCTCTTCTGCCCAGACACATGTCCCGTGATTGGCTACAAGAAACTCTTCGTGAAGTCAAACGTGATGGAGAGGATGTAACTGATTGAGAGCGGGCACTTGCAGTCGAATGTATGCCACATGTAAGTTTTTAACCTTTCTACTTTTCACCTTACATGAAAAATGCAAAGTAAACTTACCTAGCACTTTTCAAGAAGTCATTAAGAACTTTGTAGTCATTCTCATCTAGCTGGTACTTGTCTATTCTTACAATATATATCAAATTTGCTAATGCAATAATTGTTTCAATGTCCACCATGTTTAAGTCTTTCAAATCATAAGTAAACATTTGTGCTCCTTTTGCCCTTTGATACCATCCAAGCTGAACTTCCAAACCTTGGGGCCTATTTGCTAAATCAAAGCCACGCTTATAATCCATGTACCTCCCTCTGACTTTCTTCCTCATCTTTTGAACTCTTCCTAAGTACCATGTACCATGAGTTGCATCCATCTTCCTCATGATTGTAGCTTTGACATTTCTTTTCATGTGCTGATTTCCTTGTCCTTTTATGTCATCATGAAAGTATACAGCATAGTCACAACCTATGCCAAATAAATTCCCATTCGATGATTGTGCTTTTGCTTCATGGTTGAAGTAAACACCTTGCTTTACCCTTGTGAGTCTATCTTTTGACAAGGTTGGACATCCATTGAGTTGGCTCACCAATGTTGACTTGAAAATAAACCTTTCGTCCACCTCTACAATGGGGCTAATGTTTTTCTTAGGGGGCATGTTTCTTGTTTCCTTCAATGTCATCAATTTCATGTCTAATCTCACTAGGTGCAATAACCTCTTCACTTTCATTGCTATTCTCGTCCATAGATTCTTCTTCACCACATGGCTCCACAAAGTCATCATTCTCATTAGCTTCTATCATTTCAGCATCTAGCTTACACCATGTAGACCCTGCATCTAGCCAAGGTTGAAACCACCATTTTAAGTCTTCAGCCTTGCTAGGTTTCAAATCCAAAGACTCGCATAGTATGTGAGCTTGTTGTAAGCCCTCCTTCAATGCATCAATCATCTTTTCATCAGAAGAAACACTCTCATAGTGACCTAAATTTTCTTCAATCATCCCTTCTTGTTTGTTCAAATGTTTCCATATATGCTCTTGCTTTTTATGAGCCCTAGAGAAAGTTAGACCATTTTGAGCACACTCATGCATGGAAATTTTATTCAAGCTACCAATGCTATGTAGAAGATCTCCAAGATCAAATGCTCTTTCTTGCCCAATCATGCCTCCAACTTTACTAAAATAGATTTCAGCAACATCAAAACTGGTAAGATGTAGTGGACACTTCAGATTAGGATAAAAATCTCGAAGCATCTTTATGAGCAATACAACAAAATGACAAGAAAGTATGCAGTCCGTATAAACCTCCTTACTGATGAAATTTTTCTTCAAGGTGTAGGTTAGATGGTGATGAATCCATAGTCACCAAATTTTGAAAAAGAAAACTACCTTGGCTGCAAGCACCACACGCTCCTTTAAGATCAAATATGGTGACAAGAAAATATCATCAAATAGGCCTCAGTCCCCTTCATACTTCTTTTTTTTTTTTGAAGTTTTCTCAAACATTTCTGTACTTGTCTACTTGCAATCCTTTGAGTTGCTCCCCAATTTTGTCGATCATTTCTTTGAATATCTCCATCTCGTAGCTTGTGCTCCTCAATTGAAAAAGAATTGTAAATAATAGATACATGATTTAGTGTGATCCAAACACATTTAATTTCTAGTTGTTGAGTAGGACTATCAAGTGGGCTTGTAAGTTTCTTTCCACAGTGTACAAAGTCTTGATCATGAAGGCCATACACATTTCCTCCTACAATTTTTGCTCTCAAATTCCATCCACACCAATTGATAGCAAAAGATTGTTCGCTTTTCTCCAAATAGTCTTCAAGCATCAACTTTCGTCTTCTACTATCTCCATCTGAAGCATGTTCAATTATGGGTCCAACTTTATCTTTCGGATTTGCATTCCACATGGTCTCCAAAAGATTCCATTGATTCCTTACAAAATCACTATCAAAACGATTACATGTGCAATGCACAATCAAAGCCAATCATGGAAGAAGATCATGAAGAGGGTTAACAATCAAAAGTCTAGCATAATGACCTATGATATGATTTTGAAAGGCATCTATAATATTCGAGTATCCTTGTGAGCCTTCACCAACAACCTCCCAACAACAATGGAGTCATTTGATGAGCATTGATGATATTCTCCTTTCTTTCCACAAAACCCAATAAGAGTGTCATCTTTTGCACTCCATCTACACAACATGATTATAGAGTTTAATAACTTCCTCATCTTTTTGAGAGATTTCCAAACATAGCAATTATAAATATCTTGATGATATAGATAAAAGTAGAATGCATAGAGAGCTAAAATTACCTTATTCGACGCTTAATGGTTGTCTCATCTTCCACTATGATAACTAGAACTATAGAAATGACTCCATATCTTTTTTTTGCATCCATATAGATCTTCCCAACAGCATCGAATATGTATTGTGCTCACCACAAAAAAATTCAATTGCTTTTCTTCCTTGCCTTTTGGTGGTAGACAAAGATGGACCTCCAAGGTTTATACTCAAGAAGTCATGTAGACGTGGACCACCCCATAGTTTAATAACTTCATATATGGTTTTTGTAGAGTCACTAAACCTGTGTCCTTGCTTTGACCGTAACATGTTTTGTGCCACTTCTTGAAAAAATTCCCACAAGGCTGATTTTCCACCAAACTTTCCTTGTCTATGAGCTTCAATTATGTTGTTACAAAAGCGTCGAACATCTTTCCTATTTATACATTCAAAACTTGATTCTTTCAAAGTTTTGACTCTGACTGACAACATTACAATTTTTGATGTTGCCCACCACAGCCTTCTTTTTTCTTCATTCAGACTTTTCCTACACTCAAAAGTGGCATTTTTTTGCTCTTCAATTGTCAGGTAGTCTATCCCCCTTCCTTTGCCTCTTTTCTTGGTTCCTCTCTTCTAAACAGCAAGATTCTCCCTATATAATCTCATACAAAAATTAGAACAACCTGAAATTTTCTTACAGTGTTCACATGAGAAACCTTGAAATGGATCTCCAATGATTGATATACGAAGACAATTTATGTGCCTGAAGCATCCATCTATCTTGTATTCCATATTCCCATCATGTAAAGTGGCCTTTGTATATGGTTCACAAAACCATTCATGCCCCATCTTTTGATCCATAAAAAATGACTTAATATTAATTTCACAACCATTGACATGAACATTAGCTTGCCATAATCCCCAACGTAACAAATTTATATTTGATGATGAAGATAAGAATGACTCAGTCAAGGAATCAGAAAGAGATTCTATCTCACCACATTTTGGTTGCAACACTTTAAACTCCTTTGTTTGTACAAGGAACCTTCCCAATGATGTTTGTCATGGATCTTTGTCGTGAAATGGAATTAGGTGGAAAGTACTACCCGCCTCCTTTACAACAATAAAAGGCTTTGATATTTGCATGTTTACTGTCATGCCTTCTTCATTTGGCTCTAACATCCCACCACCTCTTCCTTGGATTTTATGCTCCTTGCCATGCTGCACCTTAACTATTCTTGAAAGGGGCTCTACAAAGTGATGTTGATGGCTGTCTTCATGGAGTTAGTGCATACACAGAGGTAGGCATACATAGACATAGGCATACATAGATAGAAAAGAGGGGATGGAGTGGATTGTTGGAGTGTGCAAACCAAAATTCGGGATCATTTGAAAAATTCATGCAATACTTACATTCATGTCACCGATCCATACTCCCAGCCTTCCCATGTGTAGACCCACCAAAATGTGGGATCATTTGATAAGTTCATGTATCAACAGTCTTTCTTACACAAAAAACTCCTCCTATGTAGGTAATTGCAATATAAAAGATACATTCTTGCTAATTTCCAAATATATGAAACAGAGAATCCCCTTAATTATCCATATAAAAATACATATTTCTTGGAAGAGACCATATTTCCTATATAGAAAATAGAAAATTTATTTGATTCTCATATGGGATGTCACATTTCCTAGATAGCATTGAGTTATCTATATGTGAAATACAATTTGCTTTGAAAAAAAGAGGTCATTTCCTAGATAGAAAACATATAATCCCCTTGATTCTCCATATTACATGACAAATTTCCTCGATGGCATTGGTTGTCTATTTAGGAAAAAGATTTTCCTAGATGAAGAGGAGAAAATCCCTCTTTTTATCTAGGAAATATGCTCAAATTTCCTAGTTCAACACCAAAGTCCTATATAGGCATTAGTCTAAAGTTCCTTGTGTGCATGTAGCCTCACGTCCAATTTCAAAAATCTTGAATACTACACTATCACCTTCAACAACCTCCATCGAAGACTTTATAGATTTAAATGCCATTGATTTGAGTATCTAGATCCTTTAGGAGTTTGATCGAGCAATTTGAACATTAAATCTCTTAGCTCTTGGTAGTATAACCCTTTCTCAAAGAGTGAATTTTGTTCAATAACATTATTCCATTCATTCTTCAAAGTATGATTAGTCAAATGCTTGATAGCAGTGCACTTTAGATGGAGAAGAACTAGCATGCTCATCAATATTTTGAACCTCAGCATTTACCATAAAGACTTGTCTCCTATATCAAGAGCATTGCTCAATGTATTATGGTGAACTTCATATGCTACATCTTTGCTTGAACTTTGAAGGATCACCAATATCACAATCGCTTGAAGGATCACAACAACATCACAAATTTCAAGAGCATCGCTCAACACATCATGAAATACTTGATATATTGCATCTTTGATTTAAGGATCGTAAACATGACAATCACTTAATGGAACTAGTGTGATATGTTCCCAACATGAAAGGGGTGCTTTGTTAGAAGACATCTTCCACATACCTTGAAAGCATGCATTATAGTAGCATGATCTAAGTGGTGCTAAGTGTTGAAGAGTACCCGTTAACAAAATCAAGGGAAAGAGTATTAGGAATGGAATCATAGCTCCATAGTGACATCTCTATTCACATTTTGTTCTTTAACTTACTAGAAAAAGCATTAAAAATCTCTGCCTTTAGGAGATATAAAGTGTGAGCCTCCATTTTATGCTAGCATGTAGGAATGTCACAACATCACTAGCACGTTATAGCTTTGCACCGCTTGCTTTATATTTTTATGAGTCAACATTCTATTTACAATGGCCCTTGCACTATTGTGCTCTCCCTTGCCATGTCCAGGTCTATGAAAGTTCCAAATCATGCACAAGCTAGTGAGACTAATAGACGAGTAATAGACATGGACATGAATTGTGAACTACAGAGGAACTACAAAGGTCTACATGCTTTGAACTGGGAGGCTATGCCATCAAACCAAACTCAATGTTTCTTTACAAGTAATTACAATCATTCATGGTGTAACATAAAGCAATGTTATATGAACAAATTTTTGTGCTTCTTATCATTTGAAATGTAGAAGGTTATAAATATAGGGAAAGGTTATGTAGAAGGTTATATATACGGTAAGGTGGTACTCTTTTTCCACTTTAAAGTGGTCAAGTTTTGTCATGACCAAAAGGTACACAAGTGGCAGAACTTTTGGAGATTCAAATTGTACATGATCACTTGCAATAACATCCTATAGTAGAATTGTCCTTAAGCCCATTCCTTATTCAAATGTTCTTTCAAACACACTTTCTCCGCTTTGTAGAGCTTGATATTAGGTTACTAAATTGCCACTATCTCAAAGCATAGCTTAAAAGATACGATTTGAGTCCTCTCTCTCTCTATGTGTGTGTGTGTGTGTGTGTGTGTCTCACTAAATCCAATACCAATATCTACTTATCATGACTCCGAGGGCTAGTCAGCACATTAAAACTTTGAGCTACCCATCCACAAATTGTGACTACTCTTACACATCATCCTAGATTAGACAATATTTAAAAAATAACTTTTAATTTGGATCTAAGAATAAACACACCCTACCTATTAATTTAAAAACGTTGTATAAAATTACTCCTGCTATAAATATATTTCTGTAAGTCTTGAGAATTAAAATACCCCTCATTTTGAACTCTCATAGTATATTTACATTTCCGAGATGGACCCCGCGACTCAAGGAGAGTCACATATGATTGTGGATTCATGGCTAACTTTGTACAAGATAGCCGAGCAAGTGCTTCTGATACCAATCTTCTCTCCTCATAGTAGTTAGATTATTGTGGGACAATACATGACATCTATGAAGTTGATTTTAGAAGATTTAGTATTTTGATTCTTGTTTTGAACTATCTACAATGGTCCCAATGCTACAGTCAAGAGAGACAAATGTGGTTTCTTTGCCATTGACTCCACCAGACCCTATGAAAGTGATACCTTTGTTCTTCTAGAGCATTGTGAACAGGTACACATTAACAAATTCATTAAAAGCTAATATCTTTGTTTTCAAACAAATGTTGGTAGATTCTCGTATATATATATATTTTCATACTTGAGCATAAATGAATATAATTACACGAACCTAATTTGTACTCTTCAATGTAGGTGGTCTTTCATCTGAATCATTTGGATCCAAGATCATGGTACGTGATCCAAGTTGCTCTTTGAAGCAAACATATTTTTGAAGATATGGATGTGGATATGGAGATGCTAGCAGAAGATCCAAATAATGATACTGATGGATCTAGGGAAGAGGATGAAGATGACGATATGGGCCACGAAGAAGCTAACAATAATGACAATGTAATGGAGGAAGGTGGAGATCATGACTTTGGGGAAGAAGAGAGAGAACTAGAGGCACTACAAGATACAGGCCATTTTTTGACACAAATACTGATCTTGTCTCGTCAACTCAGCCTCCGCTTTATTCCATGGCTCTTGGCAGCGCTCTCAACAGCCTTCACATTCTCAACATCTTATCAAATGGTCTCGTCCAAGCATTTGTCACAACTGCACTTCTCAGGCAAACCTGGTTCTTCACCTTTCGCTTTTCGAAAAGCAGCAAAGTGCGCCCAAGATCTTCCTGCCACCCCGTTGTGCAGATGAAAGATTTGATCCGTCCGAATTGGCGTCCTTCTTCCCTCACATGCATGAAATGTTCCTCAGCCAGCTGCTGTAAACTCAAATTTCTTCTTCTGCAGGATCTTTGAATTTTCCAAAAGCGCCCGGCTGAGCACCACTACAAACATCGTGTGGCGCTCTACGTCCTCGAGCCTTCTCATCAAACGTAGAGTGCGTCTCCTCCACACATTCGACGAATCATCACTTGGAATTCGATCCGTTGATAAAAACTCTCTCTCAGCGTCAGGTTAGGTCTGCTACAGAGAAAAGCGTCTCTTAATGGACTTTTATGCTTGAGCTGTTCAGTCTTGTAGTTGAGAAATATCTCCGTTGATGCCCCTGACGAGCTCCGCGCAGGCATGTAATGCCTTTTCTGGTGTTGCACCAATTTTATTTGCGTCTACGTACCATTCTCCCGTCATAAGCAAGGATGGGCTCCAAATTGACCGTATGGTATCCAGGCTTCTGCACGTTCCCATGAGTACTTGCAACTTCTCCTTCTAGTTCTTATCCATGGGGTTCTTATGCTCCATTGCCATAAGCTCGCGTTATCGCTGCCAAGAAATAGCAGCAGGAACTTTTTTGGCATGTTCCTTCATTTTTTTTGCCTGTATGTTGCTATATTTGCTGAGCATGTACTGGTGGAGACCTCGGAGAATCAAATTTTTGATACACAAGCAAGGTGTGATCGGACCACGGCCTCAGTTTATGCTGGGAAACAGTTCTGAAAGGGCGAGGATGCGAGAACGAGCGATTCAACAGGACATGCAAGCCGTTACACATGACATCGCCGGACGTTTAATGCCTGATTAGTTTGCACTGGTCGACAATGTATGGTTCGTTATATTAGCGCCACGTTCCTTAAGAAAACATATTATAACTCCGCGTCATGATGCACGCTCTTGAAGTGGAATAAGGGGTATGACTCTAGTTTTGTAGAGGCTGCAGAGTGAACAATTATAACAATCTTTAACCTATTAACCAGGGACAAGGAAAAAAAAAAAGGGAGGATGGAGGAGAGGGGAGCTGCCACGTGTCAACGATTTAGAGTCTCTACATTTCAATTCTCTCATGGAGTTTCAAGTCTCTCATAGAAATGGGGAGTTGAATGTTTCATTAATATTGACAATTTGAGGAGAAGAAAACCCGTGGAATACGGGATCATCAAACGTCAAACGTCAGATTGCCAAATCTGCTATTAGAAGACTTGTCCATTGAGTCATTCTGAAGACCCGTAACTTGCAATTTCTTGCTGCATTGCACCAAAATGATCCAAATAAATGGTAATGAACTCGGTCAACCCTAAAAGTCCTATTCGGCCCTTTTAATTAGAGTTTGTTGAGTGCATCCCCTCCCCCTCATTGCCATCATTGTGCTTACACCTCCCCACCCCACCCTTGACCTTCCAAACATAGACATAGCTCCATGCACAAGTACTCAAGTTTTATGGTCCAAACAGCCACATTATTAATTATAGAGATTTATATAATCATAATATAGTTTTAGATTCTTATTGGAGCCATCTATTCCCTTGTGTAACTCTACTTTGTAATGAATGTGCAACTTCTTGACTCCTTATATATGTCTTCCAAGCACAATGCCTTCTATTCTTTGATGTAATATAAACTTATTTTCCAAGTTTTGATGGCTTTTCCTTTTCACACTTTAAAGTCCTACCTAATAAAGATCTAAAAAACCAATCAAACATCTTATGCAATGCATTGCTGTTAGTGATATCACCACAAATTGTGTTCTTGAAGTAGGATGCCTTGGCTTGATAGTGTGACTTCTCAATGCCTTGCATTTTTGAAATGGATAGAGACCCCCAATTTTGTACAAACCATGGTCCATACAAATAGACAATATGTTGTAGACATGGTGGACATCACTTCAGTAACCAAAATCTAAATAAATAGCGGTGATAGGATTACCATGTAATTTGTAATATGTGAGTCCCCCCATACTTTCACAATTTATGGCATAAACTCTTTCAATGCCATCTTGATTCTTTCATAATACATCTTGTCAATTTCATGTTGGCGAAGCAATTTTATCAATGCATCAAGATTTGACCACACTTTTACTCTTAGATTCACTATTTAAGCATGTGAAGCCTTATTGGTCATGAATTCACACAAAGCTTTCCAATATTCCCAACCCAAGCCACTATCATGCAATAAATATTTTCCTTTCTCAAGATTGTCATCGGATAAGAATCTGCTTTGGTAGGAAGATTTTGTGTTGCCCAAGACAAATTTTTGTCCATATTAAGTCTCACATGTCCTCTCCATGGAATCCCACATATAAAATCATGTCCTAAGCTTCTACACTGCAATGTGTAGATAATTCTTGTGGAACTAGATTCCAAG
Source organism: Dipteris shenzhenensis (assembly GCF_047967505.1). Taxonomy (NCBI): domain Eukaryota; kingdom Viridiplantae; phylum Streptophyta; class Polypodiopsida; order Gleicheniales; family Dipteridaceae; genus Dipteris; species Dipteris shenzhenensis. The sequence goes on along the minus strand of NC_141597.1, from coordinate 58,764,363 downwards.
CATAAAGAAGATCCAAATATAATATCTTATCAAGTATGCAAAGTTCAACATGTCAAGTACCTATGTATATTATTTCTAGTGCGATGGGCAAGATAGGATCCCACTTCAAATTCTAATTATCACAATGGCAGCTAGTATTTGGTTATAATCAAGAATGTCTTTCTTCCATTGTAATCCCACTTTTCTCTTTCTTTGAGAACATGCAATACATGCATGTGAATGTTGCATTTGCACTTATATCACAACCATACAAGCACTTGAGTGTATTTCAATCACAAGCAAGATGCCATTCATCTCAAAATGTCCCAAGCCCATCCACTAACAAAATTTCCCCTTCTTCTTGTCTTTGAATGATTGATGGGAATCTTGTTCTCTCTAGAACCCACTTCAATACAGGCTCATGGCACTCTTTTGGAGTCTCACATGCTGTAAGCCACCACGTGTCTTTCTCATATTGGACTGAGAAATCTTGATCATTGGACAAAGGCTAAAGCTTTATTAATAATATAGATGCTCACCCTCTCTAGCTTGTGCTCATTGACCAAATGAGCTTCATCCATTTTGATGAAAAAAGTGAGCTTAGTAACTTACAATTGTGCTCTATACAATAAATGAGAAAAATATTTTTACAAAATGAAACTAAGTAAAGTGTAATGATGTGATGGAGTTTCTCTTACAATCTTTTCTCATTCCATAGAATTTGACCAGTGCTTGCATGCGAATTCTCAAGATCCAAGTAAAAATTTGTTGAAAGCATTCATCTAAAATGATTCCATACCAAATTTCTTTTAACTCTTCCAAATCATTTCCTTGCTTACATGATGGTATCCTCCAAGCATAAATCTCTAGCACAAAGCTTTATAGACTTTTAGCTTAAATATTTTTAAAGAAAGACGTGTAAGCTTCACAACTTACACAAACAATGTCACAAGATTCCAAGCATCTCATTTGCATGGTATAGTTAACTCAAGACAATGTCTATTATAGAGGATGGTCAAGATACCATGGATTTAGCAAAGAATGGTGCACCTATGCTTCCAAAGTAATGTTGTTTAGCATAGATTAATAGGTATAGTGGATGGAACTAAGATAGAACCAAATTTCTATAGTAGAGGAAGATCAAAGTATGTTCAACAGAGGATGGTAGTTGACATCGAATGATGGACCTATTCCTATAAAGTAAGCCTAGTTATACTATGGAGTATAGAATGAGGCACCTATGCCTATTTATATTATGAAACATCCCCACTAATTTCCAATATTTTTTTATGGAAGAGTGTTCTCAAAATATTGAACCAATTTCATAACTATATATGATAACAACTTGTATGTCTACACCACTAACAATCTCACCTTATGTGTTTGGGTAAGGTATTTCAAGGATGCCAAGTAATAAGATTATTTATTAACCCTACTATGTGTTTATCCTATTTCATATTTGACTCCACCATATCATTCAAGCAAGATGGATATTGCCATCTTCTAAGTATATGTTAAATGCTTAAATATATGATGTAGGAGATGTACTTTCTAGAGGTCCATATTTGTTACTCAGCATATAATGCAAGCCACATTCTAGTAGACTTATAAGAATGCAACTACAACACAGTCAACATAAAAGAACTTGGCATGGTCTATGCATGTTTTGGCGAAATCTCCTAGGAAATATTTTTAGCTTTATGGTGTGGAACACCAGGTCTAATTAGCAAAATGATGACTCAAGATCTCTCCATTGGCAAGAGATGATGGTATGAATTATTCAACTCTAAATATTGTCAGTAAACAAACCAACATTCTCATTAAGGAGTTGATTACATATTAGAGATGTTGGTACACCAAAGTGATATTGAGCATCAATGAATTATTTATTATGGAGGCTATGCATTAGGGAAATTTGGAGCTCATTTTGGGGCCCTCTAAGGACTTCTCTTAAGAATATTCTCTCAAAAAAGGGGGGCATGGATAATTTTTTACAGATTAGCTCAAAACTTATCGGACTTGGCAGTTTTAAGTCCTACTGTTTGAGGGCTTTCCAAGGATATATACCATGATGGGGTTGGCACATGGGAATGGAAAGATAAAGTCCGACAAGTTTTGAACTAATATGCAAAAATTTATCCAAGCTTTTGTATCCTTTTAAAAAGTATCTAGTGTCAGTGGTGGGCTTGCTTAGGCTAGCTGATATCTACCCACACTAGGATGCAAGATGGATAATGCAAAGCTCTTAGTTTACAATTTATCATTTTAGATTTGAAAGGATTGTTTTCATAAAGGAAATCAAATTTTTTTGAAGTCATAAGCTATATGTAAAGAAATCATATGTTTAGTAATCATAAGCTATATACTTTTTAAAAATAGTAAAAAAGTTAGATGTTTTTGAAAGAAAGTATCTACATGCCAGTGGTGGGGAGTCCGCATATGCCAACTTGTATAACTACTTGCATAGGGATACAAAATATCTATGTCACATGTGCCAGTGGGGCTTCTGCATATGCCGACCAGTAATTACTCGCACATGGACGTAAAATATTAGATAATATATATTATAGTTTATAGTTATTTATTGGGAAAAAACAAATACACTTTTTCCAGCTGATAAAAACCCGTTGAAAGACTAGCCACAATTTCCAGCTTGTATCAACCCACAAATTACACGGTAGAGATCGTTATGAACCACACTAGTTTAGCTACTAGCAAGACTCAATTTGTGACATATTATATCATGTATTGCATTATAATTTGTAATACTTTACTTTCATAATAATCAACTAAACTTATGTTAGGTAGGTTAGCTATGTCTAAACTTATGCTAGGTATGTCTAACCTAGCTAGGTGTTCTTTACTCCATATGTTCGAACAAAGACTCTTGATAAGTGCACATGTAACTTGTAAGTATTGCTAGCTACTACACTAGTGTGTGTGAAATACCAACATTCCCATACATAGCATGATGTCGCAAATGATCATAATGCAGATAGATGCTTACTCGAGAGAGAGCAATATGTGGGAAAAGGCAACTTGCCATCCCACGCCTATTTCCATAGGCAAATTACCACATCTATAGCCATCCAATTATGTCAAAAGGGGGAAAGACAATTGGATGGTTGCTCTATCTCAAGGTCTAGCGCACTTACATTGTTTTTTCAAGACATATTAATGACAGGGTCTTGAATTGTTGAAAACATATTAATGATATGAGATTGTTTATCTCTTTTACATGGACAACAATCATGGCAAAGAGAGAAGATATGATAGGACAACAACAACTGCAAAATAAGGCTCATGGACGAGGGCAAAATCTTGCAAAATTGCAAGATTTATTACAATGTTAGGTCAGCAGAAGTGGATGTGTAACTTTTGCAACCAAGCGTTCACATTATCTGTCTTGAGGATAAGAAAAGATCTGATGGGCGATGAAGAAAAACAAATAAAGAGATGTGAGGGACCAAGTGTCAAATCTATTACTACCATCCTACAAGGCATTACCCATGCAAAAAGTAGAATACTCCATGAAGAGCTTGAAGATGTAAATGAGTGAACATTTAAAATGTGGAGCTATGCCAATGTAATGTGACAATGATTTGGACTATGGGAATTGCAAATCAATTGCTAGTTTCATACATACCTTGTTTGATGATACGAGGATGATACATGAGTTGAGTCCAAATATTTAAGAATATTTATAAGGTGACCAAATACTTTCAAATCTTTGAAATGGTTGTGTCATATGGTTGGAAATTAATCATTGTGTGTGAGAGAACTGTCACATAGATGTAAGCTTCACTAGATGTTGCACTAGCATGCATGAAATACTGACATTCATGTATAGAGCATGATGTCGCAAATGATCATAGTGCAGATAGATGCTTACTTGAGAGAGAGAGGGATGTGGTAAAAGGCAACTTGCCATTCCACACCTATGTCCATAGGAAGATTACCATGTCTATAATGAGAACACTTATTTCATTAATTTTGGACTTGTCAATGTACACATTCATGTTTATAGATACTTTTGGACTAATTTTTGGATAAAATTTAAGAAAAAACCCACTCTTCAAAACACAGATAAAAACATAAAAACAAGCAATTTTTTAGAGTTTTTTGAAAGAAATGAAATCCAAATTATAAAATTTAAGGTGACACATATAAGCTACACCAAAAGATAAGAAGCAGTTGTAAACTCTCATAATATTTATAATGGTGTTAACAAACACCTTCAAAAAGTTACAATAAGCCTCTCATTGGAAGGCATTAGTATTTGCTATTTCTATCTGAGATTCAACCCATTCCTGTGCTGAGACCATCTCATCATGATCAATGTATTTAAAGCTACAAAAGAGAAGTAAGGAATTAAAATTTTTTTCTCGATACACTTTCTCGATTCCATATGGCTTGAGCTTCATGTGGTGTAAAGCTCCCATAATGAGTGCTACGAGAAGTAACTTCACTTAGAAAGTCTACTAACTCTCTCCTATATGAAAGTAAACTATTTATTTCAATAGTAGACATACTTATTTTTTCTCTCTCCTCCCTCTCTAGGCACTTTTAAACTCGGGGGGGTCACTATGTATAAACCCTCTATATCACGTGCGTTCAAGGCCTATATTTAAAATCCCTTATCTGTAAATTTTTTCATTAATAAAATGTACCCCTTTTCTATACAAATCTGTAAATTTTTTCCAAAACTATTTTAAATAGTCCCTTATGTATATTTATTTATGTAAATTTTAGGAATAAAAAATATCCTTTTGTCGAACTCACGTGATAGGGTTACATATGATGAGTGACCCCCCCGAGCTTTTAAAGAGCAAACTCTTCCTTTTCCTCCTGGGTTAGTGGAGCTCATTTGTCTCTTTGTTTGCTCTCTTTTGCCTCATTCTCAGCGATCCAATCTTTTTTAGTACTAATGGCTTCCTCCACGGAATTGATGACTTTGAAAAGATCCATGAAGCTTTGAGCTAAGAGTATATGGAATGAGCAACAAGAGAAAGTGAGGGAGTAAGGCGAGATGGAAGAAGAGTGAGAGAGTAAGGTTGTGACATGAAAGAAGAGTGCAAGAATGGTAATGGGAGTAGATTCCAAGGCGAGATGGAAGAAGAGTTTGAGAGTAGGGCTGTGAGATGAAAGAAGAGTGCAAGAATGGTATTGGGAGTAGACTCCAAGGCAAGATGGAAAAAAATTTTGAGAGTAAGTGTACGGGCGAGATGGAAGGAGGAGTAAGCTTGAGGATAGGAGGAAGTTAATGACAGAAAAGTGGAAGAAGAGTTTGAGGTTTAAGTTGTGGGTGAGATGTAGAAGATGAATGACTAGAGAGCAATTTATAGAAGTGTAGACTCATAATGTGAGATGAAATATTTAGAATGATAAATTGGGAAAGGCTGAGATGTCGCTATGATGATGGTTGGAGAATGCTAGACTACTAGATTGTGTGAAGTAACAAATGCAAGACCGTAATGCAAGACATGTGAGACGATAGAATTTGAATAAATTGAAATCTATAGAATAAAGTGATGGAGGACAAGAATGATATAATTATTAGATTCTTATCATGAGATATTTATTGTATATAATAAATTAGACTTCGTAATGTGAGGCATATCAAAGGATAGATTTCAAACACATACATTGAAATCTATGAAATAATGTGACTGATGAAAATAATGATATAATTATCAGATTCCTATCATGAGATATTTGTTATATATAATAAGTTAGACTTTAAATAAAGAGAAATTGATTAAATAAATTGAGAGAGGAGGAGTTGTTGATGATGAGAACGGTCTACTAGATAGTGTGAGGTGACAAGTGCAAGACTATAGTGTGAGACAACAGATTTTGAATAAAGTGAGATCTAAGAAATATTTATTACATTCTTTCATCAGAGACTATTTAATGTATATAATAGATTGGACTGAAAGATGCTTTTAGTTCTATCATCACACATTTAATATGTATCCATGATAAATGTCCATTATGTATCCATGAGTAAATGCCCCTTATGTATTCACACATTTAATAAAATCAATCAAAATAACACTATGAGCCAATGAAAACCAATCACACATTTAATATGTTTTTATGATAAATGCCCATATGTATCTATGAGTAAATGCCCCTTATGTATTCACACATTTAATATAAATAGCCAAAATAACATTATGAGCAACATAGATAAAGTTTCAGGACTTTGCACTTGTACATGCATCACTTGCCAACAATAAAGTTTTGCCTACTTTAGAATAAACTCATCTACATGATTCACAATAAAGTGGACTCTGATGCTTGCTTTGGACTCCATTGTGATGCTTTGGGAGTAGACTCTTTCTTTGGAGGCTTTGATGCTTTTGGTGTATATGGGACTTCTCCTTCAGGCATAGAATTTATCTAATTCTGAGAGTGGACTCGGTTGTGATGGTTTAGGCATAGACTCCATTGGACGTTACGATTCTCCGTGCATATATTGAATCTCTGATTTTGAGTGTGGGCTCGATTGTGATGCTTTGGGCATAGAATCCTCAAGAGGCTGTGATGCTTGTGGCATAGAATGAATCTCTACTTCCGCTCATGGAATCTGTCGTGATGCTTTGGGTGTAGACTCCCCCAAATGTTGTGATGCTTGGGGCGTATAAGATTGAGTCTCTACTTTTGCGAGCGGACTCTATTTTCATGATTTGGGTGTAGACTCCTCTGGCATATGTTGAATCTCTACTTTTTCTTGTGGACTCTATTGTGATGCTTTGGGAATAGACTTTTTAAAAGGTTGTGATGTATTGGGAGTATATTGAGTCTCTACTTCCTTGAGAGCCTTTGATGTAGATTTGGGTGTCTCATTTACTTGAATTGGAGATTGGAGCAATTACGTATCAAATGGTATGAGCCACAAATGTATATAGTTTTGCATTGGAATTTGTAGGCATTGAGGATTGTGAGCCCTTCACATCAAATATTTCATCAAGGAGCAACTTGCAGTTGTAGCACACTCTCCACCCACCACAGCCGTGTGCCTCATTTTGCTCTACACCCTTGCATCTTTGTAAGTCCATTGCATCTCGCAAGTCACCATCCTACTTTGTGACTTGTCCAATTGCACTTATTAACCTTAATGTAGACCTGTCCATCATAACATACAAGGGAGTGAACATGTGGATCACAAAAAATACATACCATGAAAGTTACAATGTACCAAGAGTACACTTACGCTAACACATTGCCATGATATCTTGACACTGAATTGGAAAAATAACATTTCTTGGCTTGAATGTCCAAAGTCACCAAACTCCAATGTTTCCTACATGGTTAATTAAGAATCTTTATTATTTGACTACATCTTACCTCTGGCAAAAGTAAATATGAGGTTGCAGTGTCACTTACTCCTCATAATATGGCAAAATGATAACTTGTACATTGTCAGCTAGGTGTAAATATATCCTATTGACTTTTTATTAGTATTGATCCATGTAGAAAGTGAGGAATGACATATACTTACTTTCCAAAACTATAGGAAACCAAGATATAATTGTACTACACCAAAAAAGTAAATGAATAATAGCTCACTAGATTTAATCAAAATATAAACACTAAGCTAAGATAAAGTTTGTATCAAACTTCAGGGTGGCCATTATAACTTTATCATTAACCTCTTTCTTATGATATCTGAGGATTTGAATCTCTTCTTCACCAAATGATAAATATTGAGATTGTTGTCCAAAGAGAACCTGAACATCACTTTTAGCTTAGACAAATCTCTAGAATTTGTCAGTGTCAGTTATGCCATTCTCATATGCTCTGAGTTCCCATATAAGCCAAGTAGTTGACTCTCCACATTAGGAAAGTTTTTTAGTGATCCTGTTACTATCTCAAATATTTTCTTTTCAGTTTTTCCAACAATCACCATATCGATTAAACTTGAAGGGAAGATTGTGGCCTTCCCTACTTCAGATCCACGTGCAATCATTGCTTTGTCTTTCCCCTTTGTCATCTATAAAAAATACAAAAGCTTGTGAGATTGATAGATTATAGTTAAATATAATGCTTGTAAAAGAAAAGTAAATTGTCATACCAGGATATACATCCATGGTTTCTTTGCGTAATATTATGAGCCATGAAGATCATCCATGTCATCATCTGCAATCATCTCTATATCATTATATGCATCCTCTTCATCATTATTTGTGCACTCTTTATCTTGGGAGCCATCAAGAGCATCCATGTCATCATCTCTAATCCTCTTATGCTCCATGTCATCATCTCCAATCCTCTTATGTCATTATTTCTTGAGCTGATAGTTAGATTAGCTTGCAAGTGAAAGTGTGCTATGCAAGCCTTTCTTTCAATAATATTAGTGGAATATCCTTTTTAGAGAAGATCTTTAAAAAGATATCCCATCTACAATAAGGTGACCTCCCAATTAGGCAGTTGCAAGTATATTAACATAGTAACCAAAAGGCTTCCACTTTTTGCTAGACATTCATAGATTTTGGAGTGCATGTGATGATGAGAGGACCTGTGGATTTCTTTCTCCACACTAGCATGAGACACAAACTCTTGGGAAGAACACCTATTTCATTAATTTTGGACTAGTGCACTGTCCAAATTCGTTTTGTGAGATAATTTTGGATAAAGCATTTAAAAAAAAGAGGCTCTTATAAAACAAAACTTTGAGTCAAAAAGTAAGATTTTAAAAAATCAAATTAGAAAAAATGACGTGACATGTTATTAAAACTAGAGTACATTAAAAAAAGAGGACTTAATGTTGTTAAAAGAGACAAAAAGTAAGATTTTAAAAAATCAAATTAGAAAAAAAACTAGAGTACATTTAAAAAACTAGAGTACATTTAAAAAAAAGCATTACACATTTGTACAAGAAGTAGATCATATAACTCAAAGCCATATGGTGTTAAAAAACACCTTCCATTAGCTTAGCCTAGAAGGTGTCATCTTTGTCTCTCTTGTCTATTACAACTTTACATTAGAGAACTAAAAAGTCTTTGTGGAACTGTAGTTTCATTTCTTGTCTATTATAGTTACTTTAGAAAACACATAAGTCTATGGAATTAAATTTCACAGTTACTTTAAATTTCTATGGAATTAAATTTCCATCACTTGACTATTAAGTCATTAGAGAGAGCATATGTCCTCGAAAGTGCCTACTATGGCATTGGCTTCATGAAAACAAGCAGACTTTAAACTTGTAGGCCATGCGTAACCAGGGTTGGCATCGCAAATCTCCTCATAGACTCTCCTCACAACTTGTTTCGAATCTTTTGCCAACTTGTAAGCATTCAACAACTCTTCTTTTCTCTCTTGGCTTTCCTCATCTTCACCATTTTTTTCAATACAGCTTCTAGCCACCGCCATATCCTGTACGAAAATTTAACTCGTTTGCATAAGAAGTACGTGATTAAAAGAAGCGAAAAAGAAAGCTAAGGATATTCACCTCTTCCGCTAAGTTCAAATCAAGCAGCCATGTGCATAACATATCCTCCTCAAATGATTTTCCCTTCATTGGTCCATACAAAAGAGATCGAAAACAAAATTTGAGTTCAGTAAATGAAGTTGGGTAGTAATTAGTCATTGTCTTAGAGGGAAAGTGGGAGAAGGAGAGTGAGGGAGCGATAGCGAGGGATGCACAGTGAGCTACCCCTCCTTCAAGAGTGATACAAAGTGAGGGAAGACGTAAAGTGAAAGACAAATACAAGTTAATCAGAAGGACTAGGATGCAAGAAATAAGAGAGTGTTTGTGGCAGGACTATGATGGAAGAATACAAGTGCACTAAGGCATGATGTGTTCGCTATGATAAGGATAAGGGTTGGAATAAAGTGAGAGAAGCATTGGAAATGCTCTACTTTAAGTGAGTGGAGACTGTCCAACTGAATAAAATTTTGCAAAGCATTGGGAATGCTGTACTTTAAGTGAGTGGAGCATTGGGAATTGATACTTTGCCATGAAATATATTACAAATATTACATCATCACATATTCATATCAAAATTCTCATCACAGAAGGTTATATTTCCTAATAATCACATCATCACACATTCATATCATAAAATTGTGTGCATGAAATAAGTATAAATATATCATGACTAAATGCCACTTAAGTAATAAGTCAGAAATTGGTGTATAATCAACAAAAACTACATCATGATTCATACATTGCAACAAATAAATGTCAACCATAATATTCATGGAGTAAACAACATCATGAGAATATGCTCCTCATGCATATATACAAACACAACATCATATATGCATCACAACTCTTCTGATGCTTCTAGTGGAGACTGTGGCAACTCTTCTGATGCTTCTAATGGAGGTTGTGGTGCTGTAGATGTATACTCAGTCTCTACTTCTTCTGTAGTATGTAGTGCTTTTGGAGTAGACTCAGTATCCTCTTCCTTAAATGCAAGCGGAGGCTGTGGCAACTCTTCTGATGCTTCCAGTGGAGGCTGTGGTGCTGCAGGTGTACACTGAGTCTCTACTTCTTCTGTAGTGTGCAGTGCTTTCACAATAGACTCAGTCTCCTCTTCCTTAAATGCAAGCTCTGATATTGCTTCAGTTGCACATTGTATTCTAATGGCAGCAATTAGGTCTCGAATGATTTCAGCCCTAAACAATTGTATATACTCCTCTGAATATTTGAGCTCCAAAGAGTCTTCCGATGAGATCTATGGCTTAAGTGAGAAAATTTCTTTGAAAATCAACATGCAGTTGTAGGCAACTCTCCACCCACAACTATGCCCATCTTCCTACTCTACTACTAAATGCTTTTGGAAGTCTAGCGAGTCTTTGTACTGTCCTGTTTCTCTGATAGTAGATACCAACTTCTCAATCGACCTGCTCATCATGACATATTCAAAAAACTTAGTGTGTCTATTACATAAGGTACATAATATAGAAGTAACAACATATTAATAGAATACTTACGTTTGCACTGAGACATGAAAGCCTGCAATCGAGTTAACAAACCAACAATAGTTGTCTTCAAGGTCCCAAACCACCAGACTCCAATGTTCCCTACACGAATAATTAAGAACCATTATTACTTAACACAATGTTGCCAGTATAAGATGAAAATAAAGGTTGCCATGATACTTACATCTCGTGATATGCCATAAATAGGACTCGCACGCCATGTAAATATAAAGGCTGTAACCATTTACAAACATCGGCTATCGTCTTTTTGCTATCGCTAAGAAAGGAGGGAATCCAACATATACACACGGTTTTGTATGGCTCTACAAAATCGTGAGATAACTATACTGCACCAAATAAATGAATATTAGCTTATTAGATTTAATCAAAATATTGAATTATTAAGCAGAGAAAAAGTTTGTATCAAACTTGAGAATGGCCATCATAACGTTTTTATTTACCTCATTTGAAGCTCTAGAGAGGATTGAAATCTCCTCTCCCCCAAATTCAAGATACTGAGGTCTATGTTGAATCATAACCCTAACATCAAAAGAGCTTCCCAATTCTTCCAATGAAGCCATGTTTTTAGAGTTGAGGTCTTCTATCCCCTTTGACTCTTTGATGGCATTCATTTCGCACTCCTCTGAGCCATTATCTATTTGCCTTGTGGGAGGGTCCATAATGTCGCCCTTAATGATTGCTCGAATGGTACATGTTATAAATGCATAGAGATGCAAATCCATATATGTTGACAGTGTGGTGTCATTTTGTATCTCAAAAATTTAACCAAGTACCAAAAAGCAATTGTAGCCCACCCTCCATCCACAATTATAGATGTGGCTATCCTCTTGATGTGATACCTGACATGTTATGTACTCTATTTGTTGTGCCAAGTCACATTGCCAGATTACGGTGTCAATAGCACCTACTAACTTTTGAGCTGATCTGCACATCAAAACATATAACAACAGTGAATATGTGCATTGCATATCAATCTACATGTTAAGAAGTGCCAACAAGTGTAGTCTATACTTACTCTAACATAGTGCCATGGACGGATGTCATTGAGTTGGCAAAGAAGCACTTCTTAGCAAAAATGTCCATGACTACCAGACTCCAATGTGAGCTGCATTATTAATAAAGAATAATTACTGTGTTTGAGAAAATTCTAGCAATGCAATAGAAAAAACAAGTAGGGTTTGATGCTTACTTCTCATAATATGCTATAAAAATAACTCATGCCTCATTCATAGGAACGTGCTTCAACCACTTGCAAACATCCTCTATGGTTTCTTCTTTGTTGCTAAGCACTTCCGAAATATGAGGATCGAGCATATATGAAACGCTTTGTATATTTTGTGAAAAATTTGCTATAACATTACTATATATTAAAAAAAAGTATTAGCTTCTTGGGTTTAATCAAAATAAGCAAAGTATAAAGCAAAGGGAAAGGCTCCATCAAACCTGAGGATGGTTGTAATGACTTTGACATTAACCTCTTTCTTAGGATTCAAGAGGATTAAAATCTCTTCTTCACCAAATTCAAAAAAATGAGGTTGTTGTCGAATTAATAACATAGCGGTGACTGAACTTCCAATCTGCTCCAATAGATTTATATTTTCATGACTCATCTTATTGAGAGAGTAGTCTACATCGTATTCTTCTTCACTTGCTATGTCTTCTACATCCTCCTTCTGCTAATATTAAAAAGTTATGCGATGTACACATCCCAAATAAAGGCTTAAACAAGCAGATAAGGTTTCATACATGCTTTCATTAGAGTGAGTCTCTCCTCCTCTTGGAGCAAAAATTTAAAAAGTAAGGTTTCATAGATGCTTTCATTAGAGTGAGTCTCTCCTCTTTGAGGAAAATTTTAAAAAGTTATGAGATTTACACATCCCAAATAAAAATAAAGTTTTAAATAATCATAAAAGTATAAAGATAGTATGCTTTCATTAGACTCAGTCTCTTCTCCTCTTAGAGGAAAATATAAAAAAGTTATGAGATTTACACATCCCAATTAAAAAGGCTTGAACAAGCATACAAGTATAAAGATAAGGTTTTATACATGCTGCAATGTACTCATATTTTTAGGTTGTTTCCCAATGGTAGCAATTAGATGCTGAATGCTCTCAGCCTGAAATGCTAGCAGATCGGCTTCTGTATATGATTCCATTTTGACTAGTGACTCCAAATCAAAAATCTCTCTAAGAAATAACATGCAGTTGTAGGCAACTCTCCACCCACAGCTGTGCCCATCTTTTTGCTCCACTGGTAGATGTCTTTTGAATTCTACTTGGTCTTGTTGCTCCCTGGTTGTTCTGACAGCAGATACTAGCCGATATGCAGCATTATCCATCATGACATATTAAATATATTAATATCTCATGATCATAAGATAGAAAATAAGAAAGTAACAAAAATATTAAGAGAATAATTACCTTGGGGAGTTGGCATGATAGCCTTCCATTGAATTCACAAACCACAAACGGTTGACTTCAAGGTCCCAAGCGATCAGACTCCAATGTGAGCTACACAATCAGAATAAAAATGATTATTGTTTTACATAAACTTGCCAAAGAAATAGTAAAAATAAGGTTAGAGTTGATACTTACTCCTCATGATAAGGCATAAAGATGACTCGCACCCCATCTAAATTCAAAGGGCTTAACCAAGTACAAACATCTTCTATAGTCTTTTGAGGAGAGCTAAGAATAGAAGAAAGGAGAGCATCGAGCATGTAGACATGATGCTGCACTGCACTAGGAAGCTGAGAAATAACTACACTGCACTAAGAAATAACCAAACATTAGCTCATAGAATTGATTTGCATTTTGCACTAGGAAACTGATTGTATAACTACACTTACTGTAAACAAATAAACAAATGTTAGCTCATTGAAGTAGCAACAAATAAACAAACGTTACCTGAGAATGGCCAGGATAACATTGTCATTAACCTCTTTTAAAGGATTGGAGAGGATTGAAACCTCCTCTCTACCAAAGCTTAAATACTGAGGTTCTCGTTTCAAAACGATCCTAACTTCAAATGAGCTCTCCATTTTATCCAATGCAGCTAAATTTGCAGAATGGGTCTCTGTCATAGCTTGTATTCTATGTTTGCAGTCATTCTGCTTTTCCATGGTGTCTTTCAAGCTCTTGTGCTCATGGGATTCTTCAATCAAATTTAGAGGTGGTTGCATTGCTAAAGTAGAAGGGAGTGCCTCCATATTGACTTCATCCATTTCTTCTCCCTCTATTACCTGTAAACAAATATGAGAGATTAGATTCATTATCTTTAAATTTAAATCTTATTTAAAAAATTGTATTTAGTTGAGAAATAGAGAGTCCATACCACTGAGTATTGTCGTAGTGGCCTTTTTACATAACCCTACGAGCCATAATTATCAAAGAAGGCATCATCATGTCTTCATCCACCAACCTCTCTCTGAACGAGTCATGTAAGTCCATCTTTTCATCATCATCAACTGGGACATTATGATCTTCAAGGTAGTCATCCATGTCATCAGTGTCCGTGTGCTCTATCTCTTTTTCATAGCCTATGGTTAGATCTGCTTGAAGCTGAAAATAAGCCATGAAATGCTTGTTTTCAATAATATTTGTGGAGTTGCCTTTTCTGAGGAGATCCTTAAATAAATATCCCATCCTGCACAAGGTGACCTCCCAACCTACCGGTAGCAAATTCTCCATCATGGTAAGCAAGAGACTCCCACTTTTTGCAGGACTTCCATAGTTGTTTTTTTTTTAATGTATGGACCTGGGAATATCTTGCTCTTCTAGCATCAATCTCAAATTGTTTGAATTCCCTCTTATGTTCTTTTGTAAGGAGTGATCTCGGGGTTGAGACTCCGCATACACAAAAAGAATGATTTAAGAGATTGAATCACTATGCCACATTCTCTCTTGCCTCTCTTTGCTGCATAAACACCACTATAGATCTTCAAATCTGATGAATATGCTCACTCTAGAGTAACCTGCATGGCTTCTTTGTCTTTTTTATCAACAAAAATGACAATGTTGCAAATAGCCACTTTGCTAATGGTGGTATATAATATTCTATCAATGAAGTTATGGATATCATCACTAGAAACTTCATTGATAAAGAATAGTTGTGGCTTATCCCATGTTGACTCATTCTTGATGAAGTCATCTTTTGAAACTCCCCTGAAGTTCACAAGCTTTCCAGACTTTGCCGTAACCTCTACATTGAATTGAAAGCTTTGGTGCATATCTGTCGGCATCCTTATCTTGCTGATTAATCTTTCCACATATGCAACCACCTGTTGTGGGATTTCTTTTCTCATGTAAGAGGTTACTATTTCTTACCCATCTTTATCCTTTTTAATCCACCTGTTTGCCCATAGCTTTACCTTGGGTGTTGACAAAGAAGCTCTATGCTTGACCACATTATAGTCAATGTTACAATGAGTAAGTGGAATTTGTTTCTCTGACAACAAATACTTAATGGCACTATGCATTGCATCACGCCTCACCTGTACATTGATGCATTCTTCCATGCAGTGGTCTTTGTCTTTCTTTCCAAAAAACCATTCTTTCTTTAAAATTTTTTGTGCTACCATGGATGCATACTTGTCAGGTAAGTACTTTATAGGCCTCCACATCCTTGCCGTCAACTCCTCCTTATCCATTACCTTTGACTTTCTGAAGATAAACAAAGGAGCTTCATAGGTCAACTGTCCATGCTCACAAGCAATGCACGTTTCAAGCATCTCGTTAAACAATTCAACAGGATGAAATATGATAGAAGTGTAGTCGGCATATCTGTCCCTCACCACCTTGAGGCTTGTCATATTTTCTTCTCGCTCTTGAGTTCCCCTAGGCACAACTGCACTCAAAGAAGTATAGAAGTTTGTGAGTGTGTCAGTGTCTGCTTTTGTGACCTTTTGCTTCAAATCAGGATTTGGAGAACCAAATGTTATCCATATAACCCTTGCCTTCTGTAAGACCTCTGATGTTGAGGATATCTTATGCTTTCCATGGACATAATGATTAAGTCTTTCGGACTCAATCAAATACTTGATCTCATGCTTGAATATACAAATTGTTGCAGGATAATAATGGAATGAACTTATCTTTGCAAATTGTTCTAAAGTGAGTCTTTTGACCTCCTTTGCTTCTTTTGCGATCTGATTACAAGCATAAGCCCAATGTTGACCATCAATGGGTTGGAATCTGCAATGAAGGAGGAATTCCTTCTTTGCTTCCTTTAGCATGTTCTCACCTTGTGCCTCTTCACCTTGTTCATGTGGAATATTTTTAAGAGTGTCTTTAAAGAATTGACTGAAGGTTTCCTCAAAATGTGTAGGCCCTGTAAATGTTATTTGATCCAAAAAACTATTTTTGATTGGACAAAACATTATTGGGTGCAGGACCACATTGCTTGCCACAGGTTTCTTACCATCTCTCAAAGCCTCGTATATTTGCAGTGCATAGGATATATTAAGGCTTTGGCTATTAGTAAAGACAGCTACAGCTTCCACATCTATGGCATTCACAAACCATGTACTTTGACCCCAGATATATCCCACATCATCATCTGTTACTGCTTCATTAAGACGTAGATTAAGATTTTTGATTGATGTGAGTTCATCCTGATCATCTTCAGCCTCGGGTTCTAAGTCTTCTTCATCTTTCTCTTCTTTTAACCATTTTTCATCCACATTATCTCTCTCTACAGTGGGATGATGCCTTTTTTTATTGCTTGGAACCGTGGCTCTTGCAGTACTAGCCTTTTGCATTTCACGTCGTGGTTTGCTAGCAAGAGCTTCTAGCATAACTGCAGTGGATCGACCTTGATCTTCTTCAATTTTTTTAAATTCCCATGTACTCAAGGCTTGTGTTTCATCATCCTTAGTTACATCCACCATTTCTTGCTCTAGAAGTTTGCGCTCATGTTCTACACATTTGTGACAATGTGCGTGTTCTTCTTGTCCCTGCATCGAAGTCTGAGCTTTTTGATCTCCTTCATGTGAAGATCCTTGAATATGAGCATATTGTGCATCCTCAAAGTACTCAAACATTATCTTTGCATGCATCCTTTTTGCCACCACACTAGGAAATTGCTCCCAAGTATATGCAAGAGCCTCCAATGCACTTTGTAGCTCTGGAAACTTTGATGGTTGAGGAGGAGGCATCACAAAGGTCTTTGAGTCTCTCCTTGACACAACAAAATGAAGACCGCCAACTTTAGGATCTGAACTCTTTGTAAAAATATCCATAAAAGTCTCTTTTGGCTCTATCATTATGCCTACTACAAGGCTTGAAGTCATATCTTTTTTGAAGAAAGTAGCATCCCATGGATCTTCAACATCATTGAACTCCCTTTTTGACATAAGTAGAAAGAGTCTCTTTTCCTTTTGATGAAGAAACCAAGATCTTCTGCCCATGTGATATCGAGTCCACCTACTAAAGCCATTGGGGCTAGATTCCTTTCCTTTCAAATTCAAAGTGACATTAGAGACCCATGCTCTGATCTCAGAGTCATTTAGGATAGCCCCCACATTAGTTGATTGCTCCATAATCCTACAAGAAAAGATAATGAAGAATTTAGATACATACAAGTAAAGTACAATATACAATGCTTGATACAATAAATGTGGGAAATAGCCCAAAAGGCTTTACAAGGCTTCATATGGCAATAAATGTGACCAATAGCAGAGAGGGATTTACAAAGTATTTTATAGAAATAAATGTGGGAAATAGCCTAGAAGGCTTTACAAGGCTTAAATATTTGTACCAATGTAAAAAAATTAGCCAATAAGGCTTTACAATGAAATAAAATGTCCTCTAGTGATAAAGCTTCAATCTTCGTGAAGACATGTAATCTGTCCATCCATTGATTTGCCCTCTAGTGATAAAGCTTCAATCTTCGTGATGACATGTAATCTGTCCATCCATTGATATCTGTGCACTGATACCCAACTGATGCAATCTACCCACTAAAAGCTGTTCCACTAATATCCACTTATGCAGCCCACATGATATCCACTTATGCAGCCCACTGATACTCGTTAAATAGTGAATGGTCAAGATGGTCGGGTTTATTACAAGGCGCTTCATATGACAATAAATGTAAAAAATAGCCTAGAAGGCTTTACAAGGTTTTTTATGACAATAAATGAGCTTAAATATTTATACAAATGTAATAAAAATAACCAATAATCATCAAGCTACAATATGTCCCATGACATGTAATCTGTCCACTGATATCTGCTCATGCAATCTGCACACTAATAAAATTCTTGGTAAATGGTAAAAGGTCTTATTTAATAGCATGTTATGAGTGTTAAACCACATGTGAGCGAAGGGACTAACAACGATTAGGAACTAGTTAGAAAAATTTGAGCATGGCTTCGATTGGCAACTTGGAGAATTGTCTCTCCTCTAAGGCAATCTAATCTATGCTAAACTATGCTAAACCAACCGTCGAAGCGATGAAAAGCAATAAATAATTTCTTTCTCTGTATTCATTTTAATGTGCTGGGGTTTAAGAGGCTTAAATATGCAAAAGAAGGGGTTTTGATGTAGAGGCTAAACTTGCATGTGAGAGAAATGAAGAACAAGTATCTAAAGAAAAGTTAACATTTTTCAATTTAAAAGATGAATATATATAAAAATATTATCTCACCTTCAAAACAAACCATAAATGCACTCTTTTATAATTTTTTAAAAGTATAATATAAAACATGTAAATATATAAAACTCTCTCTTTCCTCTGAACTTTTTCTCTCTCTCTCTCTCTCTCTCTCTCGACTCCTAATTCTCTCTAAAGCCATAGTCAAGACACCTCATTCTCTCTCTTAATCTCTCTCTCTCTAACAACTCTTATGTGTTTCCCTCTCTGTCCTCATCCCACTAATTGTCTCTCTTAGTTTATCTCAAGTCTCTCTTTCTCTCCCTCCCATGGCGGCTAAGATTTATCATTCTCTCTCTTTATCTCTCTCTCTCTCTCTCTCCCTAGGATTTGTAAGTATTTCACTCTCTCTATCCACCTCTCTCCTCTATCTCTCTCTCCTCTTCTCTCTCTCTCCCTCTCCCTCCCTCTCTCTCTCTTAGCCTCTCTACCTCCCTACCTCTATCCTCTTGGCCGCTAGGATTTGTCATTCTTTCCCTCTCTATGTCTCTCTCTCTCTCTCTGAATTCTCTCTCTTAATCTCTCCCAGCCTTCCTCCCTCCCTCCCTCCCTCCCTCCCTCTCTCCCTTTCTCTCTCTCCTCTGTCCCTCTTCTCACTCTTAATCTCTCTTTCTCTCCCTCCCCTCTTCTCTCTCATTTCTCATTCTCTCTCTCACTCTCTCTCCCTCCCTCCCTCCCTTGGTGGCCACGGCTGTGAGAAGTCTCTCTCTTTCTCTCTCTACCTCCCTCTCTTGGAAGCCACAGCCGCTAGAAGTTTCATTCTCCCCCCCTCTCTCTTTATCTCTCTCTCCCTCTCTCTCTCCCTAAGTCTCCCTCCTCTCTTCTCTCTCATCTCTCTCTCTCTCTCTTTCTCTCTCTCTCCCTCTCTCTCCCTCTTTCTCCCTCTCTCTCTTTCTCTCTCCCTAAGTCTCCCTCCTCTCTTCTCTCTCTCTCTCTCTCCCTCTCCCTCCCTACTTTCTCCCTCCCTCTAGCACAGAAGTTTCATTCCCTCTCTCTCCCTCTCTCTCTTTCTCTCTCTCTCTCTCTCTCTCCCTCTCTCTCTTTCTCTCTCCCTAAGTCTCCCTCCTCTCTCTTCTCTCTCTCTCTCTCTCCCTCTCCCTCCCTCTAGTAGCCACGGCTGCCAGGAGACTCTCTTCTCTCTCTTAATCTCTCTCTCCCTCTCTCAGCTCTCTCTTTCTTTCCCTCCCTACTCTTCTCTCTCATTGCTGCCAGGAGACTCTCTTCTCTCTCTCTCCCTCTCTCAGCTCTCTCTTTCTTTCCCTCCCTACTCCTCTCTCATTTAAGGAGCCCCTCTTCTCTCTCTTAATCTCTTGTCTCTCTCCCTCTCTCTCTTTCTCTCCCTCCCTACTCTTCTCTCTCATTTCTCATTCTCTCTCTCTCTTTGGCGGCCATGGCCACGAAGAGACCCTCTTCTCTCTCTTAATTTCTCTCTTTCCCTCTCTCCTCTCGCCACGTTTTGTTCTCTTAAACTTCTCTCTCTCTCCCTCTCTCTCCCTCTCTCCCTTTCTCTCTCTCTCCCTCTCTCTCCCTACTCTCTCCCTCCCTCTAGCAGCCATGGCCGCCAGGATACCCTCTTCTCTCTCTTAATCTCTCTCCCCCTCTCTCCTCTCTCTCTTTCTTTCCCTCCCTACTCTTCTCTCTCATTTAAGGAGCCCCTCTTCTCTCTCTGAATCTCTCTCTCTCTCTCTCTCTCTCTCTCTCTCTCTCCCTCTCTCCTCTCTCTTTCTCTCCCACCCTACTCCTCTCTCATTTCTCATTCTCTCTCTCATTTCTATTCTCTCTCTCCCTTTGGCGGCCACGGCCGCCAAGAGCCCCTCTTCTCTCTCTTAATTTCTCTCTTTCCCTCTCTCCTCTCTCTTTCTCTCCCTCCCTATTCTCTCTCATTTCTCAAATTTACAAACTCAAATATAAATAAGAAACTAATTAAAATAGAACTCAAAAACTCAAATAAGAAACTAATTTAAAAAGAATTGTAATGCCTTCTAAAAAACCCCCCTCCTCTAGCTGCCACGGCCGTCAAGAGTTTTCTCTCTCTCCCTCTGCCCCTCTTCTCTCTCTTAATCTCTCTCTCTCTTTCCCTCTTTCTCTCTCTCTCTCTCTCTCTCTCTCTCTCTCTCTCTCTCTCTCTCTCTGTCCTACTTTCTCTCCCTCCTTTCTTTTCTCTCTTAATCTAGTGCTATCTCTCTCACACACACTCTCTCTCTCCTCTCTCTCTCTAGCTCTCTCTTTCTCTGTATCTCTCTTTTCAAATTTAGAACACAAATTTCAATAAGAAATTAATTCAAATAGAACTCAAAAACTTTAACAAGAAACTAATTGAAAAAGAATTGTAAGTAAAGAAAAAGAATTACAAGATGAATTTTAAGAAATAGAACTCAAAAACTTTAATAAGAAACTAATTGAAAAAGAATTATAAGTAAAGAAAAAGAATTACAAGACGAATGAAAAAGAATGCAAGGACCTGGAAAAAGTGAAAAAAGTAAGGCTCCGCTTATCCTTTCTCTTCCGCTCTTGATTGCTTCAATGAAATGAGGAGAGAATGAGAATGAATGAATGGAAAGAAGAGTATATATAAGAAAAACTAGCCCACTCCTCCCACGCATAAATTTGAATTTTTATAAAAGAGAGGGAAATTTGAATTCATCATAAATTTGAATTCAAATTTGTGTTCAACATTCTTCTTGATACTTTCTTCTCGTACGTTCCTTTTGAATTCAAATTTGTGTTCAACATTCTTCTTGATACTTTCTTCTCGTAAGTCCCTTTCATTCTTCTCATAAGTCAAATCTTATTTGTCGCTCTTGCTCATGATAGTAAGTCAAATCTTATTTGTTGCTCTTGCTCGTGATAGTTCTACTTTTAGTTATAAGAATTCAAATTTGTGTTGAAGAGCTTGTGATAGTTCTACTCTTAGTTGTAAGAATTCAAATTTGTGTTCAACATTCTTCTTGATACTTTCTTCTCGTAAGTCCCTTTCATTATTTTCCTAAGTCAAATCTTATTTGTCGCTCTTGTAAGAATTCGACCTCTCTCCCTCTACTCCTCTTCTCTATGTAGTGGGCTCTCTCTCTCTCTCTAATGGAGCTCCCTCTCTATGCGATGGAGCTCCCTCTCTAGTCGCATAAATCTTGATTTGGGAACGATATTTTCACAAAGTAAACTTTTCATTTGGGAAGGATTTTTGGGCTTCGTCCAAAAACAACAGAAAAAGTACAAAATTAATGAAATAGGTGTTGAAGTCCCCCTTATGGTATGTTGTAGCGAGTGGTTAGGATATGGACTCCGCATGCATAACAAGAATGATTTGAGGCATTGGATCTTTAATCCGCATTCTCTCTTGCTTGTCTTGTGGTTGCATACGCACCATTGTAGATCTTGAAATCATAAGCATAAACTTTCTCCAAAGTGCTATGCATCTCTTCCTTGTTTTCTTTCTTGAAAAAAATGACAATATTGCAAATTCCAACTCTACTAATGGTGGTATATAGTATTTGAAGAAACCTCATCGATAAAGAATACTTGGGGCTTATTCCAACTTGCTTCATAAAGTAAAAAGTCCTCATCTGAAACACCCTTGTATGCTACAACCTTTCCAAATTATGAAGTGATGTTCACATTGAATTGAAAGCCGTGGTTGACATCCCTTGATATTCTCATTTGATGCTCATTCACCAGCTTCTCATATACATACATAATCATTTGTGGTGGGATTTGGGATCTCATGAACAAGGTGACTACTTCGGACCCACATCTTCTTGATTCTTCATCCACTTATGTGTCCATGCCTTTTTCTTAGCTATGGATAAAGTGGCTATATGTTTCACAATACTAGGGTCAATATTGCATTGACCAACAAGGATATCTTTTTTTGTGAGCAAATATCTAATCACACTATCCATTGCATCATGTGTCACCTATACATTGATGCACTCCTATCAAAGGTGTTATGTGAAGTATTTGATGAATGTCTCCTCAAAAAATGCATAGGTACTTGAAACATAATTCCATTGTCACGGCTACCTATATTTGGATAGAACATGATTGGATGTAATCTTGACTACATTAGAGACCATCAATTTCTTGCCATCCACCAAAGCCTCGAATATCTGCATCACATAAGATATATCAAGATTCTTGTTGTTGGTAAAAATAGTTGCATATTCCAAAATAACATTCATAGAAATTCCGTTCCATAGAATAATAAAATAGTAAATACTTTTGCTTTTTAAAACAATGGAATATTCTATCATCTCACTACATAATCCACTATTATAATGCAAAGTGTTTATTTAAACGTATTAGGAATTTTGTAAAGTCATTATCAAGTGTCAACCTTTCAAGTGGTGGAGGCTAGAATAGGAAACATATAACATCATCACATAACCAAGATGATCTAAATTAGCTTTGCCAATCACACATCTGGTTGGGGAGGGTTATTATCGGGATGAACCGAACAACAAAAGCAGGCCATCATCTAGATAAAACCCGGCTCTAAATATGAAATATAAGAAGATCAAAGCGGGGGAACTGACTGGCAGATGTGAGCCATCGCCCAGCTTTGATCTTTAATATGCTATTACACACATCAATCGAGGCAGGGCGATTTTGATCGAACGAAGCGGGTCACTGACTAACACACAAACATGCATTTCTCTCTCTCTCTCTCTCTCTCTCTCTCTCTCTCTCTCTCTCTCCATCTCCCTCTCTAACACCTATATTCAGCTAAGGTGAACCATCACTTGGCCTAATTTACTAACACCAAAGGAAGGAAACTCACCGACAGATGGTCAGACTAAGACTCTATACTTTGCAAAAGCGATTATTGTACGAAGTTTGTTTGGAATGAATACGGGTGTGGGGCCCTTTTATAACCTATCGTAGAGATACCGCATGGTACATCGACCCATCATATGGTATCTCAATGGCCCTAATTGGAAACTCTAGAAAATTGAATGATCTTGGATGCGACACGTGGTGCACCGCGTGGTTCGCTACTGCACCGTGCAAAGTGCTACGTACCGTATGGCATCATGTTACCTCCATGTTACACCATGTGGTATATGAAGGAAGATATTGCACAGTGACCTGCCAAATTGCACGGTATTTTCTTGGTCAACAACTCACCTTTGACCACTGGAAAAAATGTGTTTTTTGCATTTAGGATGTGAGGATGCATTTTTAAATCGAAAAGTGCATATTTTATTTAAAAAAATATACTTTTTAAATCACTAGAAATGTACATACATAAGGGGTTCAAGTTAATTGGAAGAGTGACAAGTTTCATATAAAAGGGCCATTTTAATTTTTAAAAAGGGTACACAAGGGGTATATATAAACCTAAAAAAATGTAAGGAGGGAGTTTTATAAATCCTCCCCCTTGAGCACACATGCTATATAGGTTTTCATAAAGTGACCTCCCTGAGACCCTATGAACTGCAAAGGGGACATGGAATCCCTCTTGTAGTGATTTGAGCTTAATTAATTTCAATGTTTGGACTATACTTTGAGATCTTATCAAACATTTAATAAGCACATACAACAAACTACAAAATCTCTTTAATTATGATTACAATGAAGCATTTGAACTATTGACAATGGAAGATAGTCCTTTGCCACTCGAAGGTATTATTTTAAGTGAATTACTTCACCCATCAAGCATATTCTACAGTAAAGTTGACTAAAAAAAGATTAACCTTTTTTTAAAGTTTTGTCCAGATATATCAAGCTTGAGAAATTGATAGGAAACATGCTAACAAGGACCAATGATATTGTAGTTCAAAAAAGGGGAAAGCCTATCAATTGGGCTAGATTACACCAATAAGATAAAAACTATTCAAAGGGAATTTCAAAGGGCTAGAGACATTGCAAATTAGGTGCACAAATATCCACGCCTCATGCCTCCATTAGAGCATTAGAGTTCACATAAACAAGATTTCCCATCATAAGGTACTTAGAGTGGTCACCATTCATGACACTATTGGGAATTAGCAGATGACAGGTGACCTCCTCCTAGGGTGTACACTAAAAAATATATTAAATAACATGTGCATCATAATAACGGGTTCTAAATCAAATAATTTCCACATTTTTATAGAATTATACTTACAAGAGTGATTTTAAAATGATACTTTATAATTAAAAATTAAATATTACAAAGGATTAGGATTAAATGATACTTACAAGAGTGATTTTAAAATGATACTTTATCTTCATTTGGGGAAGCCAATTAGCAAGATAATTAAATCCAAAAATACCATGCATGTTGATCTGTTGAAATGTCAATGTGTATAAACGTGTGTGCAAACATGCATTTTAATGAAACGCATATGCACCTCCATTGCACTAAATATGTTGCACTCATGTTTAAAGTTCCCCACACTCTTAGACTTGATAACACTTAGTACATTTGTTACTTGAGACGTGGCAATGTTAGGGTCTACCCCAGTGCTAATAGGTGGATGGTTACTTGGAGGTGGAACCCATATGTAATGGACTATGCCTTCATTGTCTTCATCCTTGACAATGTATCTTAGGTTCAAAATTGTTATATGTTCATTGACCATTCATGTATCTTAGGATCAAAGTTCCGTTACACATGGACACATTACACTTCCAAAACTTCAAAATAATAAAGTATTGTTTTCCTCTTTTTCTCTTCATTCTTACATATGCATATGGGTGCCCACATGCTTGCTATAAATGAACTCGCCCATGGATAGCTTCTTGAGCCATTCAACTTCATAAATATCATGTTTGCTTCTTCATAGCTACTCCCAAATTATGTTTGTGTGAGCATATCTAGCATGAGCCAAATGGCTTTCACTCTCCTAATGGCTCTCACCTACTTTCTCAATAAATTGAGCATCTACACTTCCCATCCACTTATTATAAAAAAATTTGAGCATCTCCTAAATGCACTTAATCTCAACAAATTATAGAAACATTTATAAGAAATTTATAACTTTTTATGGAAAAACGGTGTCTTTTAATCATACAATATTCACAGATAATGGATTTAAAAATTAGGCCTTGAGTGCACATGATATATAGGGTTTACATATAGTAACTCCCATTGAGAAATTTATAGCTTTTTATAAAAAAATGGTGTCTTTTAATCATACAATATTCACAGATAATGGATTTAAAAGTTAGGCCTTGAGTGCACATGATATATAGGGTTTACATATAGTAACTCCCATTGAGACCCCAATTAAAAAGGGTCAGCTATAAAGTTTAATGCAAAGGGGGAACGTAATTGAAGACACCTGTTACAGTTTCAAGAGTTCTTAGTACTAGGTACATGAAGATGTTGTAAAAAGACATAAAGTAAACCAAAATGGTTTTAAAATCGTGACCTCACAAATAAGGAGGAGAGCCCCCCTCCCCTCATCTTATTAATCACTCTCTTCTTTACACCTCCCCTTGTCTTCCAATCCCTATGCTCCTCTTTTTGTACTAATTAATTCAATTTTGAATTCTTTTCAATTTCTTAGCACATGGAGTCCCCCCATGTACTACAACGGTGTGAGTCTTGTCGAGAAACTAGTCAATCTCTTTAGAGTTGGTATGACCACCCGCTCATAGATAGGAGGACCGAACACCCCTGCAACAAGGTTGAATGTGTTCATCATTGTTGATCGTGTGTGGAAGATCTTGGTAATTGGGAAAAAAATTAGCAAGATACAATAGGATGATTAAACCTAAAGATACCATGCATGTTAATCCATTGAGATGTCAATGTGCATATATGTGTGTACTCAATGACAAGTATGTGCACCTCAATCACATTGAAACTGTTGCATTAAGTGTTTCATATATTCCACCCACTCTTAACCGCGATGATGCCAATTTGATACCTTCATTGTCTTCATCCTTGACAATGTATATCTTAGTCTCACAATTGTTGCATATTCATTGACCTTTCATGTATCTTACACATGGACATGCGTGCGTGTTTGCTGGCGGAACTGGCCCGTGGACAGCTTCTTGAGCTCACTCGACTTTGCGAATATCATCTTTGCTTCCTCGTAGCTGATCCCAAATTCCATTCGCGCCAGCGTATCTATGGCCAGCTGTACCAACCTCAATCTCCCACCACCCCGTTACTTTGTCCAGAAGTATTGGAAGTAAGACATCATATGTCTACTCACACTCACTCTCACCTCTGATGCGAAGGGGCACAACCCTTTCTAACCGTCACCATTAACTGCATCTTATATGTCTCTCTCTCACGATCAATACAAGAAATTCATTCGTACTCATGCGCGACTGTTTTCTATATGGTATCAGAGCTTGCATGGGTCCAAACCAGTGGCATGCCTTTCACTCTTTCTCTCCTGCCTGCCACTCATAGAATTTTTCACGATCCGGAGAGCAAGCGACAGCATGGGAGAAAACACTGACCTCTCACATGGAGGAAACAAGATCCTCATCCTGCATCGACAATCATTGATCAGGGAAATCGTTTCAACGATGGAGCCAAAACCCCTTATGAGAGCACGGGTATTCATGGCACAGAAACCATTGACCTGCCCAAAGACTTCATCGCAGACACAATTGATCTGCATGATGCACGACAAGGTGACACAAATTCATCCTCTGAGCGTAGTGATGGCCAAGGTGAGGAGACGTCAAACTCACCCTCTGAGCCCCAAATTTCCCTCCGGCCAAGAAAGCACGGAGATGATGGGAAAACAAACCCAGAAGACGGCCGACTCCAGCCACAAGGAGAAAAAGGGT
Organism: Dipteris shenzhenensis; assembly: GCF_047967505.1. Taxonomy (NCBI): domain Eukaryota; kingdom Viridiplantae; phylum Streptophyta; class Polypodiopsida; order Gleicheniales; family Dipteridaceae; genus Dipteris; species Dipteris shenzhenensis. The sequence goes on along the minus strand of NC_141597.1, from coordinate 58,737,036 downwards.
GCAACGACCCAAACAACGCAGACAAGGACCTCGAAGCAGTAAACCAAGCTGCTCAGTCAGAATCGATCGATGCCGAACCAAGAGAACCCGCAACAAAAACTATCGAGGCATAAAACATAGCCCTGCCCAACATAGTCAAAGAACCAATCAACGATCCTCCACTAGAAACGGAAATCTTGATCGCTACAATGAAGGCTCTAAAAAGCGTTTACCAAAAGGAGAGCGACAAATCGCTCAGCGATCAACTCTACTCCCATACCCATGTGTTCATATTCTAGGCCATTTCTTCAGCCTTACCTCATTTTGTGGGAACTCACGTTCGACGATATGATCCATGGCTTTCTATAATTCCAAGACCTCGGGTGAAAATGAAGCGCAGCAAAGAATTTTTTCCACATCCCCGGGTGAAGATGAGATATGAACTTCTTCTTCTATGCCTTCAAAAATGCCTTCTGATCGATCCTAGAATAATCCGCCAGTCCGCTCACATCTTCCGTTATTGCCTCTTCCTGGGCACACTTTTTGGAGGACCCGAGATCCGCGAACTCAGCAAGAAGAATTGGATTTGAATTGGATTTCCATTATCTTTTTCATCCCATTGAGGGAGAGAGAAGGTTATCATCAATGCAATGAAAAAGAATGCTACTTGGAGCTATGCTTTTTCATTCAAATTCAGGATCATGCAAAAGTGTGGTGGGTGTTCAAGGACTTGATTGATCGTTGGCTAAATCATAGTCACACTCACACATATATCTGGCGGCTCACCTCCAACTGAAAACTGGTGAATGTATACACATTCTTTTCCATACTTTATTACTTGTATACATTTTGTCTTACGGGGGAGTATTGGAAGTAAGACATCATATGTCTACTCACACACACTCTCATCTCTGAAGCAAAGGGGCACAACCCTTTCTACCATTTGCATCTTATATGTCTCTCTCTCACGTTCAATACAAGCAATTCATTCGTATTCATGCGCATCTCTGTTTTCTATAGAAGCTCATCCATCCAAGAGCCTCCAGGTGCAATCCACCATGTGCCTTACTTTTTCTTACAATCATAGCCCTCATGTCAGCCACCGGTAGCTATGAACTTTAATATGCAAAGTTTGAAGTTTAATTTAGGCTTACCTTTACCTTCCCTAGATGAAATGCAGAGGCGACTACTCTTCTCTGATGTGCCTAAGTCCCTCTGCTCGCCATCAAGAGTCCCTTTCCAATGAAATACTTTACCCCTTCTTGCTGATAAGAGGATCTTCCTAGTGATAGAGCATGCCTTGACGATAAGAACTCTCGACTCAGAAAGTGTCAAGCGTGGTTCCAGAAGATAAATCGCTTTCCTGATGAATAGGACATGAAGTTAAAGGCAATATGAAAGTGAATCAGTTCACCGAAAAGCGAATGCCTTTGATGATTCTTATGCGCTCTGATGCAGCATCCATTATGCAATCACAATAGTGTGATGGGAAAATGAAACAAAATTTGGGATAAGAAAGCACAAATGCAACTTACCGGAGTCTGGCAAGAATTCGGTCAAGAAAGAACTAGGTTGCTACATGAACAATCACTACATCTATAGATGAGTGCCATTATAACAATAAAGCATGGGCACCCGTGCATTGCTGCGGCAAATGCAGAGGGAAGACCCAATGAGAAAGTAGTGGGAATGGTGATTGTGAATACTTCACCATCTCCCCAATCATCCTGTCGAACTCTGTGTTCGAAAGGATAAGGCTAAATTCTAGCCATTCATGCAATTGAACCCCTTCTATTTGGCATGCACAATAGCAAATGGGGAACCTTATAAACGCATCTTTTACTTCTTTTGATGAAATGGCTCATCACATGGCCACTCCGATCCGAATGGAATGTGCATCGTTAATTTTGATAGCTTTATATTTGAAGTAGGAGTTCATGTCAATGTGTTCTATGTGTTGTAAATGCGAAGATATTACAAACATATGACGAGGACCCTCTCATTATATTTCTATGCTATAATGCAATAATCTTAGTGACACTTTGTTTCTTAAATTGAGCTACATTTTGCACATGTTAGAGATGTTCTATGGCATAGTGCCATTAACCAATCGGTTTTCCTATATTGATGAAAACATTGATAGCATTCCCATCACTTCCGAACATTCTTGACTGTTAATACATTCAGTCCCAAATCCCACATATGCCATCATTGATCAGAGTTGAAAAAACACATCCTTATTTTCATGTTGGGGCTGATTTTGTCCATGCTATGAACTGCTAGATGATTGTTTAACTTGCCAAATATTTGCTACACACAGTACGTTCTAATTAAACCGTTGTGATTGAGGGGATATAATCAAAATCAAACATTCATCTTCAACCTAGAGAGTAGCTCATGTCTAACATAGACCAATTCAGTCGCGGAATACCCGTGAGTAGAGTAGCAATCAACCTTCAAACATATGCATGCACTATTGCGATCACAATCTCTCGAGTTATATATCCACCATTTGGAAGAACATCTTCGTTAGACACAATTAGTCGAAATTCATGGAATATCTATCCAATCGCTATACTGGGACATAAAACACCAATTCTTCAATTTCTAGCTTTGTCGATGAGAGACTTGGCCATCAAAGCACGCCGGCACTTCAAATATCTAAGTGAGTGATGATAGAGCTACACATTTTTTCTTCTTTTAGCATAGAAAGCAAATAGTTTTGTCGGAAATATTCTTAGTCTTAAAAATTTCATCGTAATTTTTAGCATCTTTAATATTGGATTGTCACAATTTTCCATTTGCTAGCATAGAATTATATATGCATGATCAGTATAATTGGATTCACCACAACAACAATTGAAGTATCAGTTTACAAAAAGGATCTCTTTCTCCTCTTTGTAACATGCTTTATTTCAAAGGCTAGCTTGCCCATGCGAGAAGTGAAGCGCTAACTCCCATGCAAGATTCCAAACATTTCTTCCATCAATCTATATTTGAAGCATAATCATGTAGACATTGTATATTGCTACCCTGCAAAAATACAATTGGATCACAATCCTAAGATATGGGAGATAAACGACTTTGGCTAAAGTTTTTGTGTAGATGGATCGATCAAACTCGTTTTTTGATGAAATTGTTCAATGGATTCTTTTGGAATCTTGCAGTTTGATCAAATTTTTGCTAGATTCGTGGCAACCTATGTCGATTACTATCGGATTCTTGTGATAACTGACATTTGTTGCCGACATATGCATAGATTTTGCTTTCTCATGGCATTCTCTTTGGCAATGCAATGAATCGCCATGCATCTAAAGCGCAAACATGGCCTACACTCTCTCTCCTTTTGATCAAGGAAGGTGGATGTGAGAATGCTTAGTCATGGACACTCTGAAGATGAAGAACTCATGCTCACATCCGATGAAAAGTTGCTGTGGAAGGAGCAATTGCCATCTTTGGCAACCACCACGGAGCAAACTCGGCAAACAATTTTAGTATCTATTTTCACTTGCAAGTTAGAGACACTTGGGCCTCAATGCTTGTCACTAAAAAATAGTAGATCGTAGGAGAACTATGCGGGGAGATATATATCATCATAAAGACTCTCGAATGTCCTTTGTACTCCACTCCAGAACATTCAATAGGAGTTGAATACAAAAGCCAATACTCAGTAGTAGTCGAACAGTCAACCATGAGCTCAAAAACTCGACCCATCAAGATCTTTCCGGGCAAAATTCCAGCTCGATGCGCATCCTGTCCTCGTCAATCATCACCTTTCAATATATTTTTTTCAATATTCTTAGTTATACCAGTTTGATAAAAGCATGAGAAACTCCATATAGAGTAGCAAAAGAAACCTCTAAATTTAGTAACCTCTCTCTTATCCTCTCTCTTTCCTTTCCCTCCTCTCTTCCTCTCTTTCTATCTCTCCCTATTAGCATGCTCACATCAATATAATGCAAATTAAAAATTTTGAACTTGTCCTTCCCACAATTGAGTGTGTCGCTTATCTAAACAATTTTCACTATTTAAATATTACCACTCCTTAAAAAATTTATCCCCACGAGACATAGCTCGCCGGCGAGCTATGTCGATGAGGGTCAAAATTTCTATAGTAGACATATTTTTCCATCCCTCTAACATAGCTCACCGGTGAGCTATATCAGAGGGGGGTCAACATTTTTATAATAGATACATTTTTCCATTGTCCTCCAACATAGATCGCCTATGAGCTATGCAAGAGGGGATCAAATTTTTTGTAATGGAAACTTGTTTCCATCCCCCTTCCACTTAGATTGCCGGTGGGGTATGCTAGAGAAGATTGGGGAATCCACAATAATTGCTTCAAGTTCATTCTTTGGTTGAAATGCAGCCATGCCTCCCTCTCGTGTGCATGGTGGATCACACAAAACAGCCACAGCTTTTATGGCACTGAGTACATCCCGGCATTCACGTAGCATGTGTAAGCCAAAACCTTGGTCCTTGCAAGAGTCTAGGACCACTGCCATGCCTCTTTGTCCCCATGGCAACTTCCAAGAAAATTCTGTTGTTGCTAAAAACTTTGCGCCTTCTGAGCAATCCTCAACACTCCCCTCTTGTTCACTTCTTTGTTGATATGCATCCCTGCCTTCCTCTCGTGAGCCATGTGTATCACACCCCTTGCTATAGATTTTATGGCACAATGTACATCTTTGGCTACACGATGCAAGTCCAAGACAAAACCATTGTCCTTGCACAAGCGTTTAGGAGCACTGCCATGCCCTTCACTCCCCATGGCAATTTCCAGCAATAGTTTGTAACATAAATCTTTGTATCAGGACACACGACATTATTTTACAACTGCTTGTTCAATCAAGGTTACATATTCATGATGTACAAGATAGGGAGTACAAGGAACATATGTCAAAGTGCAACATTACAATGCACAAGACAACTTTATTGGATAATGGGCTAGAAGAAAAGACACTGAAGAACACAAAATTCCATTGAAAATTATTGTCAGTGGGATATTACAAAGCCAAAAGTAGCCATAGTATTTTGTTAGAGATTTTTTGTTACAACACTAGCTTCTGACAGAAACAACTAGGAAGGCAAGCGTTTTTTGGCCTTGGAAGTAACACCACCTTCCCTTGCATCTTGACTAGTGTCATTCTTCATGGTAGGTCCAATTTTCATGGTAGTTTCTCCTGCAAGAACAATCAATTAGTAATTGGAGAGAAGACGCGTCCATCATTACCAAAGAAAGGAAAAGGCCAACTGAATTCACCTCTTCCAAACTTCTGTTTCGTTCTTTTTTGCAATAGCGTCAAGGTCTCTGCAAGTGTAGGGCTCCCCTCGCTTCCATTTCCTAATTTTGAACTAGCAGGTGTCTTCTCCAAAATTTGAGGGACCAGGTCACTTATATCTCCTAAATTTGAACCACCAAGTGTCTTTGTCACATTGTCTCCCAACACCCCCATGTTGTCGACAGGAGAAATTGGATTTGGTGCATCCGCTTCTACTTGCTCCGTTTCACTAGAAGTATGACTTGCATTTGCAACAGAGAATCCGGCTCAATTGAAGGGATGCCATTTCTCAAGTTTTTGAGAAAATCAAGCAAATCTCCATCAACAGTAGCAGTATTGACCGACTCACCCACTGTCAGACAGCCAAAAACGAAAGATGTAAGGAGTACTTCAAGTAACATCTGCATACATTCAATCATGTTGTCAAAAAGGAAGAAGGAATAACCAGTCATGTCTTATACCATTTTGAGGACCCTCATTAACAACAGCTCTTTTTGGCTCACAGCTTTCTTTTTTAGGTGTCTGCAATTCTGCAATCATGAAGATAGTTGTGAGATATGGAATGGAAAAGTATCACACAAGGTACCAGTCATACGCAAATCTACTTGCCAACCAAATCAAAAGTATGAATGTAACAATGTCATTATATACATAATCCAACACCATGAAGAGGTACCTATAAAAGGAATTTTAGCTACCACTGTGTTGTAGCCACCTCTCCACCATGTGGTAGATAGTAGGTAGCTACCTATTCCATGGAGTAGCTACCATTGTGACATAGCTATCTATCCACCATGTAGTACCTACCACCGTGTGGTGGACAGTAGGTAGCTACCTATTCCATGGAGTAGCTACCACTACGACATATCTATCTATCCACCATGAGGTAGCTACCATGGTAACCGCTACTCGTTAGGCTGTAGCTATCTATGCACCATGTGGAAGGTACCAAATGTCAAGTCATAGCTATGTATCCACCATGAGTAGCTACTATAAGAAAATAATACAACGTCTGTGCTCAACAGATAACAGGATCTCATACGCAAGAGAGAAAACAAGATAGTATGGAGAATAAAAAATTTGATTACTGTAGAATTGATACAATAGATGGCATTGCCTCCCAACCGTGCGCTCTTGTGAAAGAAGCTTCGATGGCATGCTGGAAACAGTAGAAGATGGAGGCTGAATGCTAAGGAATCAAGGTTGTTGTAGATAGTGATGAAATGGGCTTCACGGGCTTGCTCTTATATAGCCACCAGTCATAGTCGGTTAGGCTCAATTGGGTGGCCGACCTAGTCCACCCAAAACGATCGACTGGGGTTAGTCTTGAAATAGGCCACCGACCATACGATAGAATCGGTGCGCAAAATAGAGCAACAGCCATTCGAGATCATCTGAGGCTCCAAACGGGCCCCACAACCCAAGAGTGGGCTGCCCCAAGAAATGCTCTATCTACCCTCAATGTGGTTAGTCATGGGATGCCTTCCCACACTTGCATATAGCCTAGTTGGCAGTGTACCAACTCTATCTGAAGCCGTCCAACCATCAGGCCACACATGGCCCCCATCTGGTGTCCAAACCAAGACCTACCACATAACTGAGCTACTCAAATGCCTTCTCCTCATATGGGGGGCTTACAAGTAGAGTTAGCTGGTTCCTCCGTAGTTACATGAGAGTGGAGCATTGATATCTAACACCCCCCCTCAATGTCCACCTGCAAGTGAACTTACTTTTTTGGCCCAATGCTAAGTCAATGAAGATGCCTCTCCAGCATGTCTCTTCCAAGAGCCTTCGTGAAGATGTCCGCAACATTCTCTGTAGTCCGAACAGTACACCAAGTCGACCTCTCCATCCATGATCAACTCGCATACAAAGTCATATTGAATCTCAATGTGTTTTGTGTGAGCGTGGAACACCGGGTTCTTTGCAATCACCATGCAACTCTGATTGTCACATGATAACTGCATAGGCTTGTTCTGCACTACACCCATGTCCTCTAAAATCCTCCTCAACCACACTACCTCACAAGAAGCAAAGCATGCAGATTTGTACTTGGCCTCAGTAGAAGAAAGAGCAACTGTGGGTTGCTTCTTGCTGACCCATGACACAACTCCAGATCCAAGTGAGAAATAGTACCCTGTCACTGATCTATTGTCCATGTCTCCTGCCCAATCCGAGTCACAGAATCTGGTCAAGATGTTGCCCTTGGTATAGGTGATGCCATAATCAAGTGTGCCTTTGATGTATTTCAGCACCCACATCCCTGCCCTCCAATGGTTCTCCCGGGGCTTATTCAAAAACCTGCTTAGTACACCAGTCGCAAAGTTGATGTTCAGCCGTGTGTTGCACAGGTAGATCAAGCTGCCCACAAGCCTTCTGTACTTCGCTTCGTCCACCAGTGGTGATGAATCCTCGCTTGAGAGCTTCGCGTCAACCTCCATAAGGGTACCAACTATTTTGCACTCAGCCATGCCAAATGCTTTCAGTATCTCTCCAGCATATTTTAGCTGTGAAATGAAGATCTGTTTCTGCTCCTGCCAAACTTCAATCCCCAAACAGAAATGCATTAGTATGAGGTCTGTCATTTCAAACTCTCTTCCTAACAAATGCTTCGTCTGCGAGATCTTCTCTTCATGGTTCCCTGTTATGACAAGGTCGTCCACATAAAGGACCACGATCATACACTTGCCTCTTTCTCTGAAGATATACAAATTTGCATCAGATGGGCTCCTCCTGAACCCGTTTTGTAGAAAGTAGGCATCAATTCATTGGTACCACACTCGTGGGGCCTGTTTCAGCCGGTAAAGTGTCTTCTTTAGTTTGCATACTTTACCTTCTGAACCGGGGATCTCAAAACCTGGTTGTTGTTCCATGTATACCTCCTCCTTGAGATCTCCATTCAAAAAGGTGGATTTCACATCCATCTGAAACACGGGCCAACTTTCCTGGGCAGCTAAAGCCAAAACACTACGAATTGTGGTTAGTCGAGCTATGGGAGCAAAGTATCTTGATAATCAAAACCATGTACCTATGCAAATCCTTTTGCCACGAGCCGAGCCTTGTACTTATCCAACGTGCCGTCGGACTTGTACTTGATCTTGTACACCCACTTGGTTCCGATTACCTTGTGCTTTGGTGGTCGATCCACAAGGTCCCAAGTGTTGTTCTTCATTATGGAGCCATACTCCGACTGCATAGCCTCCATCCACCTATCATCGCCTTGTGTCTCTTCAAGACAATTGGGTTCATAAGCACGGATCACTTCTATCATCAAAGCATAGTTGACCAAGTGTTCCTGTGCCCTTCTTTGCTCCTCTAATCTCCTGGACCGGCGGTGTTCGGATGGTTCCTCCTCAATCGCATGAGGTTCTCTGCCATCCAAAAGCTACTTTACCCACTTCGGGAATGACCATTGCCGTTGTGGTTTTGCAGGCTCTTCTTCATCTTCTTTGTCTGGAATCCTCCCAAGCACTGTTGGGGGGAGTTCAGTCTGCTGTTGGTGGTGGTATTGGATGGATATCCTGGTCCTAGTTGTCTGGGAAGGAAGCATCCTCCTCTAATTGATGCAGTTGTTTTGAGAAGACCACATCACGACTTACAATTACCTTCTTAGTAACAGGGCTATAGAGATGGTAACCCTTCGCCTCTTCACTATAGCCTAAGAAAATACACTTCCGGCTCTTCGGTTCCCGTTTGGTCCTGGTAGCATCAAGGACATGCACAAAACAGTCACATCCAAAAACTTTGAAATGTGCAACTGAAGGTTTCTTATGAGAAAAGGCTTGTAGTGGAGTCATCCCGTTCACAGCCTTCGTGTAGCTATGATTGAGGATGTAAACTACAGTGTTACATGCTTCAGCCTAGAAAGTCTTTGGCAAATCTTTCCCTTTCATCATACTCCGGTCCATTTTGTAGATGACGCGCATCTTGCATTATGCTACTCCATTTTGCTGTGATGTATGTGGTGGGGGTTTCTGCCTCTTGATTCCATGACTTTTGCAGTAACTTTCGAATTCCATCGATGTGAACTCTCCACCTCTATCTGATCTCAGCTTCTTCACCATAGCACTCAAGGGTAAGGAGAGTAAAAAGATTTTTCAACTCAAGCCAAACATATCAACCCCAAGCATTGACCTTGGGTTACTACCTTAACAAATTTTCTTTTTTTCTTAAAAAGAAGCCACTTGAAGAAAAAATCAGGCTATGTAATGGACAACAATGTGTAGAGATCGCAATTTCAAACATTTCACCTTTTTACAGAAGAGCGATCCGAGCTAACCATGAAAAGTTATGGCCTAAGAAGAGTTTAGGGTTTAATCCTAACCCTACACCCATTCCTATAAAAACCCACCTCACCCCCTCATTCTTCTCCTTCCACATCTAGCCTCCATCCTCTTCCCCATTCCAAACCCTACACAGTACCCTCCTCCCTCTCCACATCGACCACCACCCTACTCCTATCCTCATCGGTGAGTTATTTCGAGCCCTTCTTGTAGCCGATAATGTAGCCATCCACCCACCATCTATTCACCCTCAACAATCCTATTACATCGAGAAAGACTAGAAGAATGTTGGAGGTGATCATCTATTCCTCCCTTTTATTTAAAGTCAAAGTTTTCCATCCGTAAAGTTTCCACCACCACTTGCCCTCCTCCCCCTTCCACCACCACCCCCCCCCTTTAACTTTTTAAAAAATTCCATCAGTTCATAAGTAAAGATGGGTAGTTTTATTGGGGAAAAATTTTAGTTGAGGGGTTTTTAAAAGACCCCTTGAATGCAGTGATACCTAAAGCATGCACTTCCAATCACTATTGCTATTGTAAGTGTATTCAAAGCACTATGTGAACAAAATTTCATACACTGAGATTTGAAAGCCTATAACTATAAGTTTTATTTCATGAAGGATGGTAGATTGGTGTTGGTAGGAATTATGGATTGGGGAAAGGGTCTCCATTGGACAGTGAGTAAGCATGAACAAGATCTGATGGATGGTTCCCCACTCAAATTTCCTTGGTTTGCATCGGAGCTATATGAAAGCTCTAGTGCTCATCCAAATCCCAAGTGGCATGGTCAAAGATGTCAAATTTCTATGTTGCAGCTTGGTTATTTAAAGAAATAGCCAAGATCCTCATAAACTGTGCAAACATGTCACAAGATAACTCATGTCAGGAATGGATTGCAAAAAGATTCAAATCCCTACAAATCCCTGCCTATAGATAAAGGGATTTTGGAATATCTCTTCAACTCATGTCATATCTGGGGTTTCTTAAAAGTGCACCCCTTAGGGGTAGGGCATGCATTTTACAATGAATATTTTACATAAGAAGGTTGATGTGAAGCCTCGGGGAGTGTACTATTAAGAAACCCTATGTATCACATGCATTCAAAGGGTATTAAAGAAACCCCTCAACTAAAAAATCTCCCACAATAAAAACACCCCTCTTTACTTATGAACGAAGTGATTTTTTTCAAAAATTGAATTACAAAACCACTCTTGTTATTGTAATTCTGTTAAAATTTTTCAAAAAGTTGGATTAATTAAATACCCCTCCTTTTGAATGCATGTGGTACACTAAATGTTTTTAGGTGAACCCCCGAGTGTGAAGCAATGTAACACATTTCATCATGGAGTTGTGGAAAAATCTTCAAAGAGAGTTGAGCTAGTGCAAAAAATATCCAACAAAAGGTGGAAAGTGTGCTAGATTATGTTAGAAAGATATTAATTATGATCATTAAAAAAATAATTTTGAATATTCAATGTGTTTATATTGAATGCATAATGGTTCAAAGTTGTGTGAAGAGTGGATCAAGCAAATATGAGGAAATATTCTAATGGGTTTATTGACATTTACTCAACCAAATTTGGGGTGACCTTACTTTACATTTGTGCTACCTCATCATTGTGAGCAAGCACATACATTTTTGTTCTATTCTTATTGAATAGTTTGGAACATACATTTTCCAATTATTAATGCATTGCTTGGACTTAAAATGTGGTAGGTGATTCAACTTGCACAACATAGTAATGTGACTTTGAAGGTGAGTATGTCAAGAAAGAGATGAAAAATGTCATAGTACATGACATGCAAGCAAGCAATTCCATTTTTTTCCAACTACCTCTTGAGATAGGTGTGGCATATAGAACCTCCATAAGATAGTGATAACTTAGGCTCTTTGGATCATTACTTAGAGTATAGTCTTTGATATGCAAAGGATGTCAAAGACTTAGCATATAATGAACATGATATAAGTATCAATATATTATAATCTTAAAGATGATACAAAAGAAAATGAATCTAATGATTTACATAACTAATATGCAACAAAATTAATGATGGTGTACTCATGTTTCAAGATTTTATACATTTATTGATTATATTATGGTAGATCTAGCATCTTTTGTTCTAAATATTTCAAGGAAATTTCCATGTGATATAGTATGAAAAGTAACAATGTATTTCATGAAAGTGAGACATGGAATGATTTGTAGGTTTACAAGAGAATGTAGGTTACAATAAGCAATTTTGTTTATTACAGATATTCATTTTTCTATACAAGTTTATGACTTTTATGATACCCCTTTAGAAATAATGTATTGTTTTGAGCTCACATAATAGTCACATTGTTTCTACATCAGCCCCTCTAGTATCAAATCTGTCTTGGGTGTTCACTACCAAAAAACTCCTACTTGATTTGCATTCAACAAAAGGGTTTTTTAGTATCCCTTATACTTTATATATGAATATTTACTATAACTCCACAATAAAATAATACCCCTTCTATTAAACTCACATGCTAGATCACATATCAATTGCTCAATGAAATCCTCGAGTAAATTGAAAGCATTGATATAAATCATCGTAAAAGGAAAAAGGTGTAGTAGTGAAAGCTTGCAAGTTAGACAACTGAGGGGAAATGTTTGTAAAATTTACAATAGTGAAAATATGGAGAGGGCATGGCTTACATGTATGTATGGGAGAATGAAGCTAAAGTGTAGAGGGTGAGGCTTCCGTGCTAATGTGGAAGACTCACATTCACTTTACTTCACAAGATGGCCATTAGGTTGCCATGTGTGGATTCAATTTGTAGCTCTAGATATGAGATACTAGATAAATAAATTCGCAACTAGTGCAATAGATCACGTGCATGGTTGGGATAGTTTGACGTACACTATGGCATAAATTTGATTGGATTATCATGAATTATAATTTTAAAGTTTGATATGGATAAAGGCCAAGCAGGTGGACGACATGGGCCATTAGGCTAATTTCAAGGAGGAGGACTCATGGAGGAGGGATCATATCCATAGACCTCTTCATTGATGCATGTTTTACTTGTGTCCATGTATCTCAATCTTTACCCTTAAATTCTTTTACTAACCTTTAAAATTGGTTTCAGTAAGATTGGTTTCAACAATACATGACAAAAAGTAGGCATCTAGGGAGACTCAACTTATAGTTTGGGCTACATGTGGCAACAATGATGAGGATGAGGATGAGGTTGATGATAAGGACAAGGATTAATAAAACAATTTTGAAAAGTAAGCCAACAAAAGGGGGAAGATGAGGATCAACTAAACTAGGTTTATGAGGATGATGATGAATGATATAGGCATGAGTCCTCTTTAGAGTAGGATTTAAATATATAAACCTACAAAATATTATAGGCCACTGAAAACTAATCCATGGCCATCAAGGTGACTCTTTAAAGCACTCTATACAATGTTAAACATGTAGTTCCATTCGAGTCCACAAAAACAAGAAAAAGAGAGAACCCATTTTTATTAATTGTAGTGACTACAAAGCCTACCTAGTATGATTGGGCTATTCAAGCAAACCTCATTTGAGCAATCATGTCCTATACCAAGAAGTAGTATAAGAGTATATAGGTGATAATGAAGATAAAGACATGCAAATTTTTTTGTGTATGTTTGGTAGCAAGTTTGAAGTTAGGTTAACCATTTTGATCTACATAGGGCCTCTCTTTCTTTTAACCCCGAGGGAGGTGCACTGAATCCTTGCATATCCAAGTGGTAATATTTAAACCCCTCTTACATGCCCGGGGGTGTCACTAAGAAACATGTAAGACAGCATGAAAATAAGCATAAGAGTTTTTATATTTTTTGGAGTTACAGGAAATAGACATACATAAGGGGTTTTTTAATTCAAAAAGTGTGAAGTTCAATACACGAGGGATACTTTTATCATCTAAATCTTTTACAGAAGGGGCATATATAGGTTACAAAAATCCATAGGTAGGGGAATTTTTAAATATTCCTTGATCACAAGCACTATATGGTATTTTATATAGTGCCCCCCAGGCTTACATGTGGCCCCTATACTCCTTTTCATACATACAAATTTACTTTTTATTAGTTTGGAATTAAAAAACCTAGTCTGTATCTACAACTAGATTTAGAATTCCCTAATATCAAAGACACAAACAACAAGACAAAGCAACTCGTGCCTCATAGATGCACAAAATAGGAGGCGCGTCTATAGGCGTAGCTAGAATAGTGAAAATACAGGCACGTCTATGAGCGCATCTATCAGTGCGTCTAATAGCGTGGTTGTTAACATGTTTACTAGCGCATCTGTACTATCTTTTAGACGTATATTTAGATTCCTTTATAAACATGGAACAGAGAACACAGAGAGTGATATTTACTATAGGTTGATAAATGTGCATCACTGCTTTCCAAATATTGCCCATGATTACCAAAGCACATAATTTTAATAAAATTATCAATGCTTTTTTGCAAACCCACATATACAAAAATTAAGTGAGGTGAGGAGAATGAGACAATATGTGAAATAGTTTTGCCAATATCAATGATGGTTTGATCTCATCCTCTCATCCTCAATGAGATCACCCTTGCCAAACTATCTACTTCAAAATCCAAACCAATGTTGAGATCTACAAATACATTCAGCCCACTACTACTTGTGCTACTCATGTGCTCATCGAAATCAGCATCACCAATGGTAGGCTCGTCCTCATGCGTAATGGCCTCAATATCTGTATCTCCTATCTCACGATCATCTCCTCTCTCGTATCACAATCATCATCACCTCCATGGCCATGATCATCCTTCATATGCTCCATATTAGTAAATGTACTATACATCACTTTGGAACATGGCGTAATAGGTATGACCATTGGTTGATAGACAACTTACTTCAAATACAAATACAATCATGTTATTTTCCTTGCAAAGAAGGTATCAAATATTTAAAAGTGAGTATATATATATATATATATATATATATGTACAGTACTTGTTCACATTGTTGCGGTAGTACTATTGTGTCCTTCTTGCTTTGCCAAAACTTTGTGGAGTTAATAGTTACAAAGCCACTTGCATGACGTTTGGTTTTTGCATTAGGGCCTCTCTCCACCATGTCCTTAAACCACTTGACATCCAAAGTTACATACACAAAGAAGCGTCGAAAGTCAAGCTTAATAATATCTTGGATTATGCCACAATAGTCCATGGCTCCATTGGCTCCCTCAAAGCTAGCAATGATGCCACAATCTTGTGTGTTTCTCTTATCATCAATCCGTTGTGTTTGAAAATGCTTGCCCTCATACCATATAGCATTGAACAGAGTACACTACACCAAGACAAAATCAATCGAATAAGCAATCTAAATTGTTGAAAGCTCCTAACTTATGCATAACATTCTATGTACCAACCTTGCTCATGCATCCTCTAGCATACTCCCATTCTTTCATTATGATATGCATCCCCTCATCTCTCTTTGCTCTCTCCATTTCATCAAGTAGCCAATCTAGATGAATATCCTTTGGAAGTGCTCTTAGATGTGCTGAGCGTATGACACACGAGATCCGTGGTGTGTACGAAAGAGGGCCCTTTCTCCTTGTCTTCTTGCCTTTGCATCCTCGTATCTACCCATCTTTTCATCACATCACTATTAAGCATGCAATAGAGGTTGATATTATTAAGCAATTCCATGTCTATTACTATGATCCGTCCTTTCTCTTGAGGCATGATAACGTGGAAAGTTCTCCTCCACTAAACAAACCACCTCCACTGACATAACTTGAGCATGCTCAAGCATGGTGGGATCTATTTCCTTTAAGCTCACATACCTAGAAAGGAAAAAGTGCACCATATTAGCAATATGAAAACCTTGCATGGAGCATTAATACACTTCACATTTTGTATCATGTAAAGTACCTCACAAGCTCGCCCATCTTGTAAATACAATCCTTCACATCCTTCGATGCACTACAAGAAATGCTAGTAGGTAGTATGAACTAAACACACGAGGAATGGTTGATTAGTTGCTTCTACACTCACAAATTTGGAAGGAAAAAGAGATTATGCTAATAAAATACTTACTTGGAGCATCTTATGCCAATCATGAGATTTCAAGCCATATAATTGATCTACACCTCTTTTTTTGCTCTTTTTGAAGGCCCCCTTCAAACACCTCATGCATCCAGTGGGAGTACGAATTGTAGTGATAGCTCGCTTCACTGCCACCAGCTCTAGCTTTGATAGCTGCATGGGGTAAAAAGACACGCCCATTTGGCCTCTCTTGTGGCCAAGCTTCATGCATCCTCCCTATGGTGAGTCGATCCTCCCTTATGCCTGTGGAATCTCGTGTCCCATTCAAATGTTCCCAAATGGTAGATGCCACATTCTTGAAGATATGCATGGGATCAAGTAGGTGATTGATCTTGAGGTGGGACCAATATGGTAGTCGATAAGACATGGAGTATCTAAACAAAATATGGTGTTAGCGTGCAATCTTTATTTCCATTCAATCTAGCACACAATAATTACAAACCCTTACCGGCTCATGTCAAGTGGTAGAGGAGTCATGGAACCATCCCAAATTCTCATCCAATCTCCTATAGTGAGTGACTATGGGGGGAATTCATTCCAAGGGGCGACATATCTAGGATGATCAGGTGGGAGAAATCGATGGTGATTCTCATCGATGACCTTATTCAATGCGTCTGTCTGCCCATGAAGCAACGAGCGAAGGACCACAAATAGTACATGCATGGTAACTCGATGTAGTGAGACCTGAACAATAGATGCAATTAAGAGAGTAAGGTGGGTTTAGGGTGTCACATCGATTGCCTACTCATAATTAAAAGTTTAATGCTTACCTGAACACTCACCATAGCCTGGGAAGTCATGCATCGTCCACATCAAGAATGCTTTGCAGTTGAAGTCTTGTGAGGAGGGAGGCCTCACGTCATGCACCTCGATACCTCTCCAAAGTACCTCTAGCTCATCAATCAAAGGCTCTAGATAAACATCAGGATTTTTTACGTTATGTTTCCCTGGAATTAGAAGGGATAACATAACATGTCCTTTCTTAATTGCCATAGAGGGTGGAAGATTATAATTCGCCAATATCACTGGCCATACATTGTAAGAGGTGCTTTTGAGACCAAATGGGTTCACATTGTCTGTACCCAATCCAAGTATCAAATTCCTAGGTTCTTCCTTGAAGCTTGGTCATGTCTTTAATATGCTTCCACACAGGATTGGTCTGCGGGAGTTCTCCACTTTCCATTGGCTGATCGATGGGAGGAATGCCATGACATGAGCTCTGCAATGGATTTTCACTTGAACATATGTTGGATGCAAAGAATTATGGCAAAATGTCGCAGAACCTTACGAGGCACATCCAAAGTTTTGAGATCTGCTCTATATCTTGCCTCCTTATGTGGTCCACATAACAAAACGCAATCGTTGATGCATGCATGGATGCGCTTGTAATCCAATCCTCCAAGAGAGGTCACATGTTGCCTTGCCATATCTCTTGAGGTCGGTAATTTATTATCCCTTGGAAGCATTTTACACAATATCCTACACGTGAAGACCATAAATGAGAAAAATTATTCCAGTAACTGACCCACCAGCATAATTCACCATGTTTGCCAAATAGACTTACTTGAGTAATGCATTCAAACTTGCATTGCTCCATCCATAGATGTTCTGCAAGTTTAGTAACTCAAGGGAGGCACATAGAACAGAGAATGTGCACCACTCAAACAATGGAGTCGATGCTATAGTAAAAATATTGTCCTGCTATCATCCCTACCTGAGGACTGATGGACATATAAATCCCATACCATATCATCAAACACCTCCTCCTCCACAGCCTCATGAGGTAATGGTGGAGGGCTACTATCACCATCACTCCATGCATCTGTAACGATCCCTCTGAAGATCCCACTTCATATTGTTGATGCTTCGCCTCACGATGAGCATAGGGCAACATATGTGGGTGTGGCACTACATCCTGTATCAAATTAAAAAAGGATCATATATCAAACACATGAACACCCATAGTTTCCTTGACATCGATCACACATACATTTGACTTTTTGCTCCAATCACATACAGGAGGGATTCATCCTCATTGGAGCTACTTATTGAAGATGAAGACATCCTTTAGATAAACAACCCAAAAAATGTATTCTTGCATGAGTTTTAAATGTCAAAACTCTATATAGTGTCTAACAATGCGTCTGTACTGTGGAATGCATCTATAGGTGTGTCTAAAATATAGTGTAGATGCCCTAATAGACACATATATTGCGAACTAATTTTTGAACCTACTTTTAGCGCGCTTGCTTTCCTTATGATACTTTTAGCATTGCGCAGCTTGCTTTCCTATTAACACACACAACTCCAGACATTCACACTCATCTCCAAGCACCCACACTCATCTGCAGGCTTACACACTCATCCCCAAGCATACAAGAGAAGAGGGTAAACAAGGAAGAGAAGAAGGAGAGGCAACTTTGAAGAAAGACAAGAAGCTTCCATACTTCTATCTAAGGTAAGTCTCTTAGTGGTTGGTCCTCTCTGGAAGTCATTTTCTTTGGATTCATCCTTTGTCGTATGTAGGAAAGGATGTTTTGGGCACTAGTGTTGTTCTTTTTGGGGTCGGGCACATGTCCTTTTCACCTTTATCAAAAAAAGCACTTGTTGGGGCGTGTCTATAGATGCGTCTAACAATGCATCTAACTTTTGGAAAAACAAGCAACCACGCTTATAGACACGCTAATGGATGCGCCTATAGATGCTCTCCAATAGTTTTCTTTTGTTGCATTCCCCTTCCTTCCCTTCCCCTTCTCCTTCTCCTTTCCCCTTCCCCTTCCCCTTCCCCTTCCTTCTCTTTCCTTTCTCCTTTCCTTTGCATGCATGTTTAAGTCAAATTTTCAATTCCTTAAGCATTCGTGAGGAAATAAGGCATTGCATGAATGATGAAAATAAGTGATTGCATGAGAAAAATTGGACTGAAGCATGAGGGCGGGATAAAGAAAGAGGGCATACATGATGGAAATCGAATCTCCTCTCTTTCCTTCTCTCTTTTTCTCTCTTTTCTCCTCTCTTTTTCTCTCTTTTCTCTCCTCTCTTTCCTTCTCTCTTTTCCTCTCTTTTCCCCTCTCTTTTCCTCTCTTTTCCTCTCTTTTTTCTCCCCTCTTTCCTTCTCTCTTTCCCTCTCTTTTTCCCTCTCTTTTCCTCTCTTTCCTTCTCTCTTTTTCTCTCTTTTCTCCTCTCTTTCTCTCTTTTTTCTCCTCTCTTTTCTCCTCTCTTTCCCTCTCTTTTTCCCTCTCTTTTCCTCTCTTTTTCCCTCTCTTCTCCTCTCTTTTCCCCTCTCTTTCCCCCTCTCTTCTCCTCTATTTCCCCTCACTTTTCCTCCCTTTCCTCCTCTCTTTCCTTCTCTCTTTTTCTCTCTTTTCTCCTCTCTTTTTCTGTATTTTTTCTCCTCTCTTTTCTCCTCTCTTTTCCTCTCTTTCCCCCTCCCTTTTCCTCTCTTTTCTCCTCTCTTTCCTTCTCTCTTTTCTTGTCTTTTCTCCTCTCTTTTTCTCTCTTTTTTCTTCTCTCTTTCCTCCTCTCTTTTCCTCTCTTTCCCCCTCTCTTTTCCTCTCTTTTCTCCTCTCTTTCCTTCTCTCTTTTTCTCTCTTTTCTCCTCTCTTTTTCTCTCTTTTTTCTCCTCTTTTCTCATTTCTTTTCCCGTCTCTTTTCCTCTCTTTTCCCCTCTCTTTTCCTATCTTTTTGCCTCCCTTTTTCTCTCTTTTCCTCTCTTTCTTTCTCTCTTTTCCATCCACGTGAAGCTTCAATAGCATGACATTGAGCAAGCGGATACAGACTTTGTCACTCTAATTCAAAGAATGCAGGAGTCTGTAAATGCTTGCTCAATGTCAAGCTATCTTTTTCTATAAATGATTGCATGCATGATGGAAAGAGGACATGCATGATGGAAATCTTCTCTTCTTTTCTGCAGTTCATCATGTGGCCAGGAAGCTCTTCAGCCTCGCCTGATCTTCGGGATGCCATCTTTTGGGAGTTATACACATACATGATGGGTACTCTAAACAAGCCCCAAGAGTCAGCAGCACAGACTCCAAACCACCCCAACCCCACACCAGCTGAGATAACTCCTTTGGAGTCGAGACAACCCAGTAGGCTATAGAGCCGCGTCCCTTCTACCCAATCATCACGGTTCTCTTCTCCCATGCAGTCTAGTGTCCCTTCTCCTCGACCATCAGCACTCCCTTCTGCCCTGTGGCAGTTTGGAGCCCCTTCTCCCCCCTTGCGATCAAAAGGCCCTTTTTTCCCTCGCAGAGCCGCCAGTGTAATCCCATGCAGTCGCGAGTCCCTTCTCTAGATACGAGTGGCTAGCATACTAACTTGTCCACGACAAGGCAATAGGTGTAGTAGCAGAGAGAGTGGTGGGGGATGCATGGCACAATGCTTTGGAGGGGGTAATGGTAGGGGCAGGGATGATTCAGATGATGCAGACGTGCCATAGGGTGATGGTATAATCTTCTATGAGACCACTCAAACAGGAGGCATCTTGATGGATGCATGGGGGAAGGACATCATGGCCTTCATGCACTTTGTAGTTGCTAACCACTACATAGATTGCTTTATTCTATACAAAGAGCATCCAAGCACGTTGGCTGATGTGACCATCGCTGCTGTACGTTCTAGGTATCCCAATCCCTGGCAATGTTGAGTTCACAGATAAATGGGCAAAGTCAAATATTGTTATTATACTTGCCAATAAAAGATCTTAGCTTAAGAGGCATGCACTAGCCGAGATTACTAGGAGAGAGGGAGGTCAACCACCAGGGGGCTAGCCCCAAACTACTCATAAGTGTGAGTGGAAGAAAGCAATGAAGGCAGCGAACGAAGACCCCAATCTGCAGCACGTGGAGGCCCGAAGGATCCAAATGGAGCAATATGGAAACATGCATTTTGGAGGAGAGGGTGTTGAATCATGGGAGGCCCAATTTGTAAGTATCGATCTCAAATTATATTGTGTTTATGTGGTTGATTAGGAGGTTGTTTCTTTGTACTAACCCCTCCGCAAATTGTGTCATCTTGCAGCTTGATATTGTGGGCAGGTATCCTACTTCTATCAAGATGGCCTACCATCATGGATATCGCAGAGGACATACTTAGAGGCACTTCTATGATGAGGGGTTAATTACTGAGGAGTAGTATATCTGGGCTACTAGAGCGCCCCCCAGGTATTTAAAACTACTTAAATAATGTCAATATTATAAATACAGATTTGATTTTTCATACATTGATACATGGTGTCCCTCATTTATAGGCCCTTGGGGCTAATCAGGAGGAAAAAGACGAGGATACTGAGGAGGAAGAAGATGATGAAGAAGGGAACAAGGATGCGGATGACTTAGATTAGTCGTAGAAGTAGTGCTAGCTACTCTTTTTTATACTTGAAGCCATTGGCTTGGCTTATGCTTCTCTTGTATATACACTCCTCTTATTTTTTGTACTTGATGTCACAGGACATGGCTTGGCTTCATGCTATATGTACATAAAACCACTTTTTAGGCTATGAATTAATATACACTCCTTTTATTTTTTTGGCTTTCAATTTCCTTGTGCAATGTTCTATCAATGAATGCCATGTGAACTAAACGTTTTGGAGTTGTAATATTTTATTTGAAATTGTAATCGTTGACTATAGACATGCTTGGAATCATGCTAATTAAAATGCAGTTGGCTTGTAATAATTGAATTGTACACTATGGAAATGGATTCTTGTAACCACACAGCATACACAACATTATATTCAACCACACAAAATTCTGCTTTAAATTATTTTATTTCCAATAGAGCATCTATAAACGCGTCTTTTTGTTTTTTTTTAAATTTCTACAAAGCGTCTAATAGTGCGTTTATAGACACATCTATATGCACGTATGCCTGTTATATAGATGCGCCTATAGACATGGATCTGTAGATGTGCTAATAGACATGCAAATAGACACGCTCATTTTGTTAAGGAAACGCGTCTGTGTGTGTGTCTATGGATGCTTTGTGTTGTTGTGACATTGTACATTTAGGTATTTTTAGGTATACTCCTCGAGCTTTTTACATTGATAAAGTTGTATACCTTATATGGATTTGCTAGCCAGCTACACTATAAAGCTTATTTACAATTGTTAATCTCTTTGCACAATTTAGAAAAAGAAAAGCCATAATTTTGGAAGGGATAGATTTTGCTTTCTAGTCAATATGTCTAAGCTTTTGGTATTTCATTAGGAAAAAACATGAAAGAATGCAGATAATGAAGTGTGGATATAGAAGATGTCCAATTGTGGCTGTCATACCCACATATTATAGCTCTCTAGTATCTAGGGAAAATCCAATCACATGTGTGGTGAGAACTAAGTTGTTTAGCATCATGTGATGTGCTATTTTTGGCATGTACAATGTAATAATTCATGAATAGGTTGTATTAAGGCTCTTAGAAGTTTGAAAATATATAAAACATTGATTTTGATATCAACACCACTATAAAAATTGAACGCACCCAATGGACATTGTAAATAAGGTATGTATTATTTATCAGATATGGGGAGAGAGAGTGACAGAGGGGGTGGGGTTGTGGGCTATGGGAGGGGGTCTAGGGCGGTGAGTTCAATGAAGAGCAATACTGAGAAAGTTCTAATTAAAAGGAGGATTCGAATAAGAAAAATAAGCATAGAAGAGTGAAATAAATCGGTGTATTACATGGAGGAGAATCTACAAGCATAATATTTTGGTGGGTAGTAAAGAGAAATGGTAGGGCCGGCAGTCTATTTTTGGATTAGCCCGTGCAGACATAAAAGACACATTATTGGCCTCCCTTGAGCCTCCCCTTTGACCTTTAGCATTTAGGTTCTTAAAGTTTTAGAAGGCATGGAAAAGAATAGCCTAAGAAAATTAAGATCACCTTTGAAGAGTTGCTCTACAACACTCAAAGATAGTTCCGGGATTGTGAACAAAGTGCACAGTGTATAGCTAGGGATTTAAAAAACGTTTTCTCTTAAAGAGAGAGAAGGTAAGGTAGACTCTTCACTCCAAAAAGGTGCCTATTAGCTAGAATGGAAGCAAAATGTGCAATGATCAAGCATCAAATAGGAAAAGCTTATTGAGTGTCGGTCTCTTATACACGAAACTCATTATACAAGAAGACGCTACCAAGGAGCTGTCTTGTCTTGTCTTATCAACTCAGCCTCAGCTTTATTCTATGGCTCTTGGCACTGTTGGCAGCGCTCTCAACAGCCTTTACGTTCTTGCAATCTTATCAAATGGTCTCGTCCAAGTATTTGTCACGACTGCGGCTTGCGACTGACATCTCTCAGCCAAACCTGGTTGCTCTTTACTTTCACCTTTCGCTTTTAGAAAAGTAGCAAAATGCGCCCAAGATCTTCCTGCCACCATTGTGCATACGAAAGATTTGCTCTCCGAGTACTGGTTCACTCACATGCATGAAGTGTTCCTCCCCCCATCAATAAAAGAGGGTCCTAGTGGTTGAGGCGGATCGATATGAAACCCAGGTCAAGGGATCAATTCCCCAGCTAGCCTTCCGGCAACATGTTGTTGTGTGTGGTGTGTTATTTCCAAATTAACGTCTCTTCGAAAAAAAAAAAGAAATATTCCTCCCCCGGCTGCTGTAAACTCAGGTTTCTTCTTCAAGGATCGACTCGACTTATCCAAAAGCGCCATCCTGTGGGCTTCTCATGAAACGTAGAGTGTGTCTCCTCCACGAATCGTCTCCTGGAATTTGATCCGTCGATAAGCTCTTCCCCAACCTATGGCCCAAGGCTAGATCTGCTACAGAGAAAAGCGTCTCTTACAGGACTTTTTAGGCTTAGCCGTCCAATCCTGTAGTTGACAATGGCTCCGTTGATCCTACTGAGGAGCTCCGTGCAGGCATGTAATACCTGTGCTGGACTTAACCAGTTTTATTTTTCTTGTGCCACTCGCCCGACACTAGAATGGGCTCGAAACTGACCGTATGCTATCCAGGCTTCCAGCACGTTCTTACGAGTACTTGCAGCCAGGCTTGATCTTATCCATGGAGTTCTTAGCTTCCGTTCCCCTAATAGTAAGCTCGCGTTGTCGCTCCCAAGAAATTGTAGCAGGAGCTTTTTTGGCATGTTCCTGCATTTTTTTTGCCTGTAATTTGGTATACTTTCTTAATGCTTACTGGTGGAGACATCGGAGAATCAAAATTTTGATGCACAAGCAAGGCGTATCTGGACCACCTCCTCAGTTCATGCTCGGAAACAGCTCTGAAAGGGGAAGGATGCGAGAACGAGAGATTCAACAGGACATGCAAGCCGTTACACATGACATCGTTGGACGTGTGATGCCTGAATATGTGCACTGGTCGACACTCTATGGTTCGTTTTATCAAACCCACGTTTTTTAACAACACATGTGATGAGTTCGTCATGTCCTCGACGCTCTTACAGTGAAGCACGGAGTATGACTGTCGTCTCGTAGAGGATTCAATACCCGCAGAGCGGACACCCTTCTATAGATGTAGTGATTGTTCATCCAGCAGCCTAGCGTTTTCTCGATCAATTAAATATTTATCAGACTAGTTCCGGCTAAGTTGCACAAAATTTTGGCGGCATAGACATCATAATCTGCGTTTTCTCCGAAAGTTCGTACTGGTGATTGCGTAGACGTAGGTGCTGCATCCGAGCCCATGGAATCGATGAAGGCATTCATTTTTTTGTCTAGTGTAGATATTCCTTTTGACTTCACGTCGTATTCACCAGGAAAGCAATTTATCTTCTGGTGGGGTGTGGAACCTCGCTTGACACTTTCTGAGCCCGAACACATTCGAGAGTCGTTATCTTCAAAGCACGCTCTATCACTCGGAAGATCTTATCATCAGCAGGAAGGGGTGAAGTATTTTATTGGAAAGGGACTCTTGATGGCGAACGGAGAGGCTTGGGCACATCAGAGGAGAGTAGTCGCCTCCGCATTTCATCTACAGAAGCTGAAGGTAAACCTAAAATTAAATTCAGGAATTGTGGTACTGTAAATCTCAGAATTCATGATTGCCGGAGGCTGACATGCAAGGATGCCTTTGTAGGGAAAAGTAACAAGCATGGTGGAGTGCACCAGCAGGGTCTTGAATGGATGGGATGAGCTTCTGAACAATGGAACGGGATGGTGGGAGATTGAGGTTGGCGAGCATATGAGTCGGCTGGCCATAGATATTCTGGCGCGAACAGAATTTGGGAGCAGCTACGAGGAATCAAAGACGATATTCGCAAAGTTGAGTGAGCTCAAGAAGCTGTCCACCCAGTCCGGCCAGCAAACACACGCTCATAACCTCAGGTAAGAACGAAGAGACAAATCAGAAAACAATTCTTTATTTTTGTTTGTGAAGACTCGATATGACATTGGAATTTGTTAAAAATTTGTTCTACACAATATATGCAAAGCAAATAGAACTGGAAACGATGTTCACAAACCTAAGGAGAAACTCACGTGACATGATCTACTATGCTTCAAAATGTGTGCAAATATGTCCAGCTCCTATTATACAAATCACATTAGATGCCATGAACTCTATACGTACAACTAAAAAACTTACAAAATCATAATCAAGGTAAAATAAACTTTCTCATGATGCTATGAAAAGTTTAGTTTACTTTACATTCTTACCTAGATTTGTGTATAAAAGAAAATATCCATATAAATGTGCAATATGTTATTGTAACATTATTTATGTTTTTTCAAGTGAATCTAGTTGTGTTAACTAGCAATTCCAAAACCACTGGCACTAGTAACCAATTATGAAAGTCTAGGCATATAGATTTGTTATTCATGATATATTTAAGCTCTTTAAAAGCATTTTTAGTAGCTATTAACCTCTGGAATAAAGAACCCTTCTTCATTAAAGTATGTAATAAATGAGCAACATTTGCAAAGAAATGTACATATATATATGATAGGAATAGGAGAGACCCAAGAGCAGAGACCTTAAAAATTGCAATTGATGTGCCAAAAGGATGATAATGGTTATAAATTGCATCATGTGGAAAACACAACTCACAAACAACCCCGCTCCCACCCCTACACAACTAAACTCTATCACTCACCTTGTGCTTTCTGGCTTGCCTGACATCTACTTCTTTTGTTCAAAAGGTCTTTCATGTTTACAAATATCAACTTTAGGGTTAGGAAATACGGTTGATAAGAGAGCATTGTAGTCTTCATCCAATCTACATGGGTTATCTAATTACTATATGATCTCTAAGAGGGAGCTTCTAGGAGTCTTCATAGGATCTGCATGTGCATGATCTTTCCACTCAGCATTGGATCGGGTTCCTCATCTTCTTGGGGTGTCCACTATTCCACCACTCTAGTCTATGAGTGTAGGAGATGAAGGCACATCCTCAACAACTATTGGAGTCCCAATCTTCCTGAAAGAGAGGTCTTTGCTAATGTCTTTTCTTGACTTGTCTTTCTGCATAATGTAGCCCCTTTCTTTGCACCACCCTCTTGACTGTCTACCATCAAAATGATTTAATACAAAATATGTTCAGGAGTAGACCTATAGTGCATAATACAGAAGTATTAATAGTATATGAAGTTTTATGTGCTCTCACCCATTCTTGGAGTAGCATTTTGTTCAACAAAACTCATAGAATGCCTTCTCGTGTCAGTTGAGAAGGCATCTATCATGCATACCATCAATGGGGAAGTGTAGATCATAGAATTGCTCTAAAGATAAAGAAGGAACAACATCAAAAAAATTCTTGTAAGCTATACTGGCAACAAAATTTAATGGTTTGTATTCCACCTACGTTGTTCAAAGGTGGACCCTTTGTGTGCGTTTCACTTTCATCTCCAACAAAATTCTTGCATATCCTTGAAGACCCTACATGATTTAGAGCATTAAAAAAAATAAAAATAAAAATAAAAAACAACATCACAAATTGAGAGTTTGATGCCCTTAGATTGAGAGTATGGCAAATACCTGTGCACTCTGATATCTCCCTTTTTGAGCTATAATACCCAGCATCCTTAGTGTCTTTATAGGGACAACTTGATTGCAACCATCCACTATACTCATGGTTAGAATGGTGCATAGATGCACAAAGCACAGGCAATGGTAGACATGACCACAAGGTAGCAAGAAACACTCTAAACCCCTACACAAAAGGGAAAACGGCACCTACAATAGATAGGATAGTGAGCTATTGTAATGATGTCCCATAAACCAACCAAGTGTGGTGGAGTAAGTGGATGATAAGAATGAAGCATACCTTAAGCAACCCAATCCTTCAAATATGCACAAATAGCTACGATAGTAACCAATTGTAATTGTGTCCCATAACCAATCGAGTGTGGTGGTAGAAGTGGATGAGAAGAATGAAGGATATCCTAACCAACCCAATCCTTCAATGATGCACAAAAAGTCACATGGGATTTTTTCTCATCAAATAAGTTCTCTTTGCCTGCCAAGTCATAAATCAAAAATCACTTGAACACATAATTAAAATAGTGTATTATGTTAGAAAGCACAATAATCAACCCAAGCTTGTGTTTTCAAGTAGTGTATTATGCTATAAAATACACGTCATAGTCATGTACTCATGCTATAAATTAGAAACCATTCAACACACATACTTGAAGTAGTGTATTGAAAGCTTATTCTTTGAAGTAGTGTATTGTGCTATGATGCACCAATAGATTAAAAGTACATGTCTTAGTCATGTACCACGGCCATGCTATGAAAACATATAGTCCTATGAATAAAAAACCATTCATCAAACATATTTGAAGTAGTCTATTGTGTCAGAAAGCATAGTAATCAAAGTAGGTTTATGCTTTGTGGTATTGTAGTCAAACTACGCTTCTGCTTTGAAGTAGTGTATTATGCCATGAAGCAATACCAACAAATTAAGTACATGTCATATTTATATATCCATGCTATAAACACCTGTAGTTTGATAAATTGGAAACCAATACTTGAAGTAGTGTATTGGGTTAGAAAGAACAGTACTCAAAGTAGTCTTATGCTTGCAATAGTGTAGCAATGTATTATGCCATGGCGGCACCAACAGATTACAAGTATATGTGTTATTTATGTAGCCATGCTATAAATACATGCAGTGCTATAAATTGAAAACCATTCAACACACATACTTGAAGTAGCACACTACCTCAAAAAGAACCATAGTAAGGAAAGCTTGTGTTGTGCTCTAAAGCAATCTATTGTGCTAAGAAGCACCAATAGATTACTACATGTCATAGGTATTTTACCCATGCTATAGACTCATGTAGTGCTATTATTAGAAACCATTTAGCACACATACTTGAAGCATTTTATTATGTAAGAAAATAGAGTAATCAATGAAATCTTGTGCTTTGAAGTAGTTCCAATTGTACTATGAAGAACTAATAGATTACTATGTCTACATGTCTTAGGCATTTAATCATGCTATAAACACAATGTGCAGTCTATAAATTAAAAACCCTTCAATAGACATAATTGAAGTGGAGTATTGTATTAGCAAGCATATTAGTCAAATCAATCTTGTTCTTTGAAGTAGTGTATGCTACTAAGCAGCACCAATAGATTACAACCACAAGTCATAGTCATGTGCTCATGCCATTAACACATGCAAGGGAATTATAACTTAAAAACAACTTAACATGCATGCTTGAAGCAATGTGTTGTGTGAGAAAGCATAGTACTCAAAGAAAACATGTGCTTTGAAGAAGTTTATTGTGCTATGGAGCACCAATAGATTATGGGTATGTGTCATAGTCATGTACTCATGCCATAAACACATGTAGTGCTATAAATCAGAATCCATTTAGCACATGTAGTGCTATAAACACATGCTATAATTAACACATGCCATGCTATAAATCAGAATCCATTTAGCACACATACTTGAATCATATGGTATAGGCTTAAAAAACTTTCTTTAAATCAAATATTATTTTGTTATCATGCATTACACCAAAGTAGATGTAATGCTTTACATGACAAAATATACTATAGGATGCTAGTCTATTGGTGCTTTAAAGCATAATGTTTTATACCAATAAGCATAGTTAACTTGAAATCACATTGGTTGCTACATTTGAACCAAAAAAAAGAATCATAAAAGGAAAAAACTTATATTAGTGCTACTTATCACAAAAGAATATGATATATATTTTGAGATTATATCCCATGTGTATTTGAAACCACGTTAGTATACTAGAATGATTTGAAAAATAAAGTTCAATATACTTTGGTAGCATCCACCTTCTTCTAAATTTTACCGTGTCGATGGGAGGTAACGATGAATCCACGTTTGACATCAAGTTTTCAATAGTAGCTGCCCCTAATTTTTGTAGCGATAGATCACTTAATATAGGCCTCTATCTCATGCTCACTTTCAAAATCACAAAGATATTCACTTAATCTTTCCACAAACACTATGCATCAATTGAAGGCTTGACTAGGCTCTTATGACATGTCAAAACATGCCTCTATATCTATGATATGCCTAAACTAATCTAAGGTGGATGCAACCTAAGTTCACACATGATTATGAAGAGCTAACGTAATGAAGTAGGGACTCAATTTCAAATTGGTTTCAAGGTTTAGCCTTGAACTCATAAAGAGACTTGAGATCTTTCATGCATAATTGCATGAAACACCCTTTTTATAAAAGTGGATACATACTTGCACTTCTTGCTCATAAGTGGGATAATGCATCCTTGCCATGTGGAAACATATTCTTGCCTTCAGATATTTACTCATACCTTGCCTTTATCTAATGCAGATCACACTGCAAATCTTAACAGCATGCCCATAATGCAATATGTGGATTTAAAGGTCCAAAAAAATGTATATATGATTAATGGTCTTATTGACGATAGACTCAAATATTTAACTTTACATTTTGGCCTTATCTTGTTTTTTTGCACCTAATGTAGTCAATGGTCATATTCTATGTATCACATAAATTATTGAGCCATTGGACGATTTTATTCATTAGATGTGCACCTTCAATCATATCTAAAGGAGAAAATTGTATTCACAAATATTAATCCAACTATGATTTGTAATGAGTTACCTTGGCAGGCATTGACCTCTACCCATCATAATTAAGTGGTTATGAGTATGCATTTGTTCACTATTTGAGGCCTCCTTTTGAGTAGACCAACAAATCCTAATCCCCATAATTGGAATGATTCCCATGGTTGGCTAGTTTGTGTGGTTGTGCTGATTGCTTGGGTAGGGTTTCTCCAACTTGCTAGCACACATCACACTATTTGTAGGAATTATTTGTACCTTAGATAGAGTAGTCTAGTGGATTTTGGATTGTAAACTTTTTAGGGTCATTATCTCAATGCAATACGTCCCTCCTCCTGTGGCCTAGTACTATGCTTTCTCTTCTAGGAACAATAAATTCTCATGTGGGGCAGCACCCATTGTTGGTGATAGAGTTGTCTAACTATTAAATTAAATGTGTATTTCTAGGCTTAAATTTTTAGTATCTGTGATGTGCAATCAAAAGTTTTCTTGGTTTATGCATCTATAATCTTTGGAATTGAATTCATATTATAACAACATCCATGATACCATCCTACCTTAGAGTGATCTTTTTTTAATTGTTTTTCTATAATAACATCTAGATTAGTCATCCACATAAAATCTAAAAGGAAGTAGTGTCAAACTAATGGACAATAATTTTGATCAAATATCGTTGATCAAAAAACATGATTTTTATATACAAATATGTAACTTCTTTCTGGAATTCAATTTATGATGTGCCTTTGTAAATATATTTCATTTAAAACATAATTTTAAAATGTCCTTCTATTGAATGCATGTGATAGTAACATTTTTCCTAGATGATTATTAGCATGTTACCATTAGGGAAGATTTGGGGTCTCAAAAGGGCCTCGTAAGGAATGGATTAAGTTAATTGGAAGTGAACCTACTATGGTAACCCATGGGCTAAGGGGCCCAAGCAACGAATCAACTAACATGGGTACCTTTATTTTGAAATAAGGCAACCTAGGCCTTTGGATGGACATGGATGTTGAATAGATCAAAGGCCTAGGATGTCTTTGGTGGGATCCAAGCTGCAAAATTTGACTTTAGGGAGGCCTAATTAAGAGGGAGAAGGCACTTTCAATGTGGACCCTTGATCTAAATCTAAGATCAATGGCTAGAAGGGAAGCGCTTGTTTGGAGGGCTAAGATGCAAGTGAATTTTGGATGGTTGAGATCAACATTCCAAGATCAATGGTCCAGATTAAAGCGACTGTTTGGATGGCCTGGATTTAATCGTCTTTTGCACTAACCTCCTCCCTTGATCCCCTTGCCAATCCAAGGCC
Source organism: Dipteris shenzhenensis (assembly GCF_047967505.1). NCBI lineage: Eukaryota > Viridiplantae > Streptophyta > Polypodiopsida > Gleicheniales > Dipteridaceae > Dipteris > Dipteris shenzhenensis. The sequence continues at coordinate 58,706,089 of NC_141597.1, read as the reverse complement.
CAGATTGGAGTGCTTTTTGCACTCATCTCCTCCCTTGGATCTTTATCTTCATCGAGGGATTATATTGACCTGCCTCCTCTTTTCATCACATCCATTGGATCTTGTTCTTGATCAAGGGTTTATATTTTATCCGTCTATCCTTTGATGCTATCCCTTAGATCTACCCCTTGATCTAATGGTTGGGAGTGCTCTAACTCAAATTTGAATGTATCCCTTGGATTGGAGATTAGATCAAGGGCTAGGAGTGAAGATCATGGGTCCAAACTCTGGGTTAGAGGTCTCCCTGCCCTTAAATGCTTTTGTCAACTTCAACATGGCATTGACCCACACCTCAGAGCGCTCTCATTGGTACACCTCAAATTGCTCTCTAATCCCTTGAAATTAGGAAAGGCTAATTGGGGGCCCTTTTGAGAACCCATTTCTCCCCTATTGTACAAGCGAGTTCCCTTTTACATGAGCTAATATATTATCTTGATAACTCAGGAAAAGTCTTTAAAAATTATTGAGAAAATTAGTATCATTGCCATTTAAAATGACCTAGGGTAATTGCTTTTGACATTTTCGCAATAGCCTCAATGTTTACCCTCTCTATCTCATGAATGTTTTTGATATGTAATTTCTCAAACCTAACATAGAACAAAAACTTGGTGAGATTGAGAGATATGATTGTTACCTAGCACCACTAAAATGCCTTACCCAAACGCATGAGGTGGTATCATTTAATGATGTACACATACAAATCATCAACATCTATAGCCATGAAGTTTCCCAACTAATTTGAGAATGCTTCGATAAAGAATTGTGAGAAAGTAGAGGGCACATTTCATAATCTAAAAGCATTAATTTTGAATGGTTGAGAGTAGTCTTAGTGGAGCATTGCTTCATGGAGATATACACCCGTGTCTTGTATACAGGTTATGTCTCATCTATCAACCACTTGGATCCTTGTCTATGTTGCAAGGGCAAGCAAGGCTAACACACTATGTTTTGTGTTGGAGATAGTGATTTGTACAATGGGAGATTTTGAGTGGCACCAAATTGACTGCATTTGTGGAAATGTCGACATTGTGGTGTGAACCTAGGCACCAACTCAATATGTAATATGTTGCTACCCTTGTCCAAAATCTAGGGTATGGTGGGACAACGTTCATATAAAATATGCATGGATTTCCTTTAAAATTTTCAAATATGCAAGGGAAGAATATGAAAATTTCATGTCCCCCCTCCCACAAAATATAAGGTATATACCTTGAAAAATATGCAAGATTTTAAGATTTGTACATATTTTTCATAATATGTGAGGCCCAAGTGGGGGGGGGGGGTTCTTTTGGATGAGGGGGGGTAAAACGAAAAATAAACTAAAATATGAAAACCCATCTCCTTTCAAATTAATGTAACCTTTTCATGTGTTACCCAAATTTCAAGGGTAAAGACTTATTTGAAGCTCTTTATGGCATATTGTTAAATTCATCTGATACTCAAGATTTTGATAGGTTTTCAAATTGAAGGGAGTTGGCACCCCAAAGTTGTGAAGAGAAAGCAATTTGTCTACCCATATGAATTGAGGAAAGACGACCCTATCATTCTAAAATGGTGGAGATTAGAAATGTTTCATGTTGTAGGGATAGACAAGAAGAGATGGATATTGTCATACAAGACCACTCCACCATAGGATCTTTGACATAGTGAAATCCATCCCAACTTATGTGCTTCAAAATTTCATGCTAGCACACTAGCCAGACAAGCAATTCAAGATATGCCTTTTTGATTCTCCAAGGACAAGATTATCTCTATGATTGACTTTTCTAAAAAGTAAGCTTTTCAAGAACAAGATGAAATACAAAGTGCACATAAGTATAACAAGAAGATAACAATTTTGGTGCATATCTCCTAGAACCACCTGCTGGATTTCATCATTGATACAACCTTCCAATAGACTCCAAGAAGTTTAAGAAATTGTAGTTCACATATCATTTTTACATTTTGGATGATAGAGAACATGACAACTTCTTTATTTAGCATGCTCTTCTATATTGCACTAGGATTAGTAAACCAAAGGCGAGCCCTAAGCAAAGGAAACACTAAAACAACATTGGGTGTGATCAAATGGTGCTTCATTGAAAATTAAATTATCTCGTGGATTCTACTTTGTTGCAAAGTTTAAATATCTCATGGGTCTAAACATGTTGTGGAATTTCTTTGGATCTAGCCATGACAAGGGGGAACATGACAAATGTGTTGCCACTATTAAGCAATCTCTATATTGACATCAGTTAACATGGCCTTAAGATAAGTTATAGAATGTGCATGCTATAATAACATGACAAACATCTAACCTTTCCACAAGGTCATAGTTGACATACAATAAACAGAGCCTTAACAATAGCTTAGTCCATAGAGTGTCCCATGTAGTGAAGATGGATGAAGTAGAAAGGAGGAATAGATATGACTATAACACCATTGATGGGACACAAAGTTTGCACAGCATATGGGGATTCTTAGACAACCATATTTGTCTCAAATTACGAAAGATTTCTTGATTTTGCAATGCGTGCATCATGGAGACTTAAGAAGTGTGATGAAATTACAATTGTGAAACAATGGATGCTATGCTAGATCTACACTATAATGATTGTGCCAATGAGAGAAATAGTGGACTACAATTTGGGGAGGAATTTGATGACATCATTGATGCACATAAGAGGGCAATAATTGTGCATGTGTCACTGACTTTGAGGAGAATGAGGAAGATTATCCATAATTTTTGTTGGTGTACCAAACCCAAAAACAAGGTGAAGGGGTCCTTTAGGGATCATTGGGGACCAACCTATGAGAAATGCGAAGTAGTAGCTCGAGATATTTGGTATAAGAAGAAATTCAAGAAAGGCTAGAGATATAGACTCTTAGATAATAATCCATAGGCATTTGTCTACTCTCATCTAGTTAGAGCTATTAACTTTCAAATGGAAGTTGTGTCCCAGTACAGAAGGGTAAAAGAGTCTTCAAAATGGATATAGACACTCATGGGCACATCATGGGGTGTCTTTCAAGCATCAACAACTAAGCTAGCTATTAAATGACCAAAAACCATCAAGTTGGGTGCCATCTAACCAAGGCCATTGGAAGCTACAGAATAGTCATGCAAGCTACCTTATGCTCTTGTGTGAAAATAGTGCCGTCACAATTCAATGTCCTAGGCTATAAGACGGAAGACCAATTCCATCATCATGTGTATATTTCCAAGTGAGTTTCTTTAGGCCTCCAATTTGAAGGGTAGCATAGAATTTCATTTTAAAGGGTCATCCTTCTAGTTAAGATGTATTTGATCATTTTTAAAGGACATTACAATAACTTTTCTCCAAGATGGCACTTCTCCAATATGGTTCATTTCTCTCTTTTCCTTCTAGGAAAAAGGGGAAAACCACCTTTGAAGGGAATTATCACCTTTAAATTTAGGAACTGAGTTTTGTAACTTTAAATAATATTGTATATAGATAAGGACTCTATTCTACAGCCTACAAGTCACATCTTAGAATCAAAATTCCAAAATCCAAACAACGAGAAGTTGGGAAAAATTATAGGCTACAAGGCAATTCATGTGGTGAATATGAAAGTGAGAATTTCCATGATAATAAATCATCATATAGGTATCATGACCGAACTTTAATACATCATATTTAACAAACATCAAGATGAAAATTGAAATGATAGTCTCAAGTCACATGCCAACTATGAGCCGATGACTGAGCAAAACAACCTCGCTCCTGCTACTTCCTTGTTCCCTTCTTATTAGGTGGGGATCCAGAACTTGGCTCCCCTTACTTTTCCTTCTTTTTGGATAAAGATCCATGAGTTGTCCTTGGCTTTGCCTTCTCATTGGATGGGAGGTTCATAAGAAATCTCTCCATGGATTCCCTGGCCGCGGCTTCCACTCTCTCCTCCCTAATAGTTTCATGAGTATGCAGGCACATCTTATCTATCCATGTGTTAGGAAATGGGCATTTATACAATCTAAATGTCGATGTTTCCTTTACAAATATTGCAAAGTAATAGAAGTGCAAAGGGTGCAAATACAAGGGCCATTTGATGTGGCAGTCATCTATGATGTGGCCACTGCATATTGTGCACTCTTTATCCTATCACATCTGTAGAGGATGCTTTTAAATTTTATGTATGCTGCAATGAGGATTGTTGTCTTTGATTCCATCTTTGATTCCATGATTGGAAAATATGTTTTCTTATTGCTTCCTCCCTCAACCTAAGGGTGTGGATATTGTCCTTCAAATGCTCTACTATCTACTCGCTTTTAGCAATGGCTCCATTCAAGTCCACCTACTATTCTTGAACCATTTTGATTCTCTAGATTCTCTAAGTAGGCATCCTACAAGAGGATAGTTCTACCATCCAATTGATCACTATGGGCAGCCTGCCTCTCACCATTATCAATAGCCTTACCAACATCCTACATAGTGGCATTGTATTCAGTTTCAATTTGTAAAACATATCCCTCAAATATGTAGTTGTTTCATCTTGTCTAAAGCTACTATTTGGCTCCTATTTGGCCAATCTAAATCCTCAACATTTTTTTGGCTTTCAAGAATTCATGTAGTCCCCCTAAAACTGCTCTAGTTTCCTCACTATCCTTTTGCAGCTTGTCTATCATGCTGGATTTTGCAATTGTCAATGCATTTTACTTGTATTTTATATCTTGGAAAACTATTTGAGAAGGTCATCCTTTTTCTTCTTTTGATTGTCAAGAGTTGTTGCCATGGACTTGAGCTCCCTCTCTACACTCCCCACCCCGATTTCAATGTCCTTCAACTATTTGTTTAGGCACCCAAGTGCTTCTTTTCATATATTGTCTTCCCTCCAAAGAAAACTTTCCAACCCTTTTGCGTTTTCCTTGGCTACCTTGGTTTGTAGCTATGCCTCAAAGGAATCACTCACAAATATGTAAGTGTAGAATATGGGTCCAATAGAAGGAATTTCAAAAATATTTTTTGCCACATTTTTAACATACAAAAGGGTTACCGTACCATTTAAGGGGGTTTTCAAATATTAAATATAAAAAGGGTGCATCTTATTCATAAAAAAGTCATAAATAAGGGACTTTCCTTGAATGCTCATGATGTAGACGATCTACATATAGTGAATTCGTTGAGAGCTATGCTTGCAATTCCTTGTGTGTGTTGCATCTACCTCAAATTATGCCTTGGTTTTAGCATCATGCCTAAGATTTTGCTTGAGTATCACATTTGAATGTGCTTTGTTGGATATCCTCTATGCCTTCCTCATCTCCTCATCAATTTTGTGTAGTTAATTTGTAAGGCCCATGCTCAGCGAGTGCAACAATGAGTTGATAGGGTGCATCTTTTCGAATGAGTTTTCTTGCATCCACTAATTTCATTTGAGGGGGTGGTCTTCCTGCCACTAAGTACCCAATGATTTTTGCACACCAGTCAGGCACAGCATCAATTTGAAATAATGCGGCATCTAGTAGCTCATCTTCTATCCCTTCTAGCTCTTCTCTTGTCCGCAATCGTGACATGTGATCTACAATTTAATGTTGAGCTCCTTTTCATGATCAATACAAGGAACAAAAGTTGCAGGAAGAACTTAGAATTCTTGTATAGTGCAAGGATTACAAGTAGTAGTAGGAGTATAAGGAGTAAGCACGAGGGGAAACAAGGCTTGCAAGAGGCAAGATGGATATATTGTAGGATCATACATCTCAAATTCTATCCATCACAATGGAGGAAATTGGATTTCTTGTTTAGTTCTAGCATTCAATTACAACCATTGGCCTTGCATGATGGCCACAAACTATTGACATGCATGGCTAATTGGCTTTTAATTGGGACGTGAACACTTATAACAATGATGTTGCATCTCTAGTTCTACCCACCACAATGGAGGAATTCATCTTTTTGCTCAGTTTTAGCATTCTATTACAACCACCAAGATTGCATGATGGCCATGGATGGCATACATGCTTGGCTAATTAGCTTAATGGGGATGTGGACACTTATAATAATTATGATTCATCTCTAATTTAATGATTCTACCACCACATTGGAGGAAAATGACTAAATCGATTAATTGGGATGTGTGTTGCCATTTTAATTATTGCATGACTTCTAACTATTCCCACTACCAAATTACTATCAACTAGTTTTAGTCCAGAACCTTGTTACTTAGGTTATCTTGAACTTATAAGAATTGGTTATAATGGTACATGGGAAAGGGCTTGTCAATTAGCTTAAAATTATGGAGCAGAGAGCACCATCTAGGTGAAATATTAGTGCAGTGAGGCACTCAAATCTCGATGACGGTTAAGTGGGATGAATTCATTTTGCTTCTTTTATACACCAAGATTGCAAACGATTGAATAGCCACTAGGCTCGCATGCAATATAGCCATCTAGCTTGCATGATGGGATGACCTTTTGATCCATGAAGATGTCAAATTTATTATGCTACAGACCTAATATTATTGTAGCCTAGCCCCTAAATTTAAGCCCTTCCAAGCACTTGTTGAGATTTCTTGTATGAAAAGCACACTTTCTATACAAACGTGTTATGAATTTTGGTCTTTGAAATGGCCTTTGGTAAACCTTTCAAAGTATTGATATTTTAGTGTCTATGTTCAATGTGTCTATTTCATTGTTGCCAATTAGGTCACCTAAGTCTTAACTCGAATGAATGTACTATTTGTATTAAGATGGTATGCTCTTAGGTCACATCATCTTCGCACAGAAGATGGTCATTCAGTTGGCACACAAAGGTAGCACTTATTTTAAATCCTGATATTCATATGACTTTTTGGAAATTTAAGATACAATTCTCATTAAACTTTAGGATTGCCCTTAACTCAAAGGCTTTAAAAAATCTTACAGGTTGACATATTTAGTTTTAGTTGGGTGGTTACAACCATCACGGTGGTATTGTGGCTAGTTTCAACCAAGTGATGGTTAATGTGGGTGTGGCTAATTTCAAACATTGTGGTTATGCATTAGGATTTCCCTTAATTGAAAGACTTATGTGTGGGTTGATGTGTCTAGTTTCAGTTGGTTGGTTATAGCCATCATGTGGTATGCATGGCTATGGGCTAAGGCAATGGTCTAGCAAGCATAATGTTTAGCATGATTGTATGTCCTACACCAAGAATCATGTCCATGGATTCAAAGATGCACGAGCAATGCCATGTGCAATAACTAATGTGATGGACACCATAGTTTAAGCCCATGTGGTATGCACTAGTAGTGCCACATGCAAGCGCCAATGTAGCTTAAGTCCATGTGGTAAGCGACCACCACACAATAAATTTGATGATGCTAGCAGTGTTGGTGCAATAAAGGAGGCTATGTAACAAGATGGCGATTGGTAAAAAAATTGTTGTGGTGAGAATTTGGTGACCTCCATTTCATATCTAGAAAAGAAACCAGTAAGCATGGGTGCTAGTCCACTCATCATGGCCTACCCTTTGATTTTATAACCCCCCCACCTGTTCAAATGAAACATGCCCCAATAGTGATTACATGATTGGCTACTCTCGATCGTCCATTGACCCTACTCCCTTACAAAACAAAAGTGTTTTGTTAAGCATGATTCAACTTACATGGATTTGAGAGAAGTGCTCAACTTTCGAGCAATGTGTGAAGTAAGAACTATAGTGGAAAACCTATGCACCATAGTATCAAGCTTGTAATGCAATCACGATAAATACATGTTGTGAATACACAAAAGGTTGTATAAGGGTGACGTACGCATAGGAAGAGTGCCAAAAATAGTTTTATTTTTAAAATGTGACTTTACATGTGTGGAATATATGTGCAATATGTGTAATAATCCTAAATCCAAGAGATATCACTTTACTAAGTGTCGAAAGTCTCTAATGTGATTAATTTCCTACTTTCAAAAGTAGCAAGCTTATGTGCTCGATGTATTAGTGTGGACATTGCAGACAGATTAAAAGTACTGAAACTAGTGGGAATTAATCAGCTAGTTTATACAATGGTTTGCTTGGATTACTGTGGTTTGGTCTCCTCTGTGGCTATGCTATTCTACATTTAGACTATACGAGTGATATATAATTCATGCAACCAAATATTTTATCATTAAAAGTTATGTGTTGGGTTGAAGAGGCTACAATGGATCAAGAACTAGCTCCCAATGATGTGTCTTGATGATTTGCAATATGGAAATTTCAAAAGTCAATCTTGATATGACTTAATATTACATAGAGCACAATTTGCTATTGTTCCTTTATACATCTCTATAGAAGTCCTTAAGGAATTAAAATTTATGACCATTTAAGTGGCCAAACTTTGTCAAGGAGGGGGTTGAAATAAAGATGTGGCTAGCATGATGATGTGGCACTATTTGCTCACATGTTGCTTACAAAAGTGTAGCTATGTGGCACAGTGTGCTTAAGTAGCCCATGATGATGTGGCATGTGGATGTGGCCATAACGATATGGTCAAAGATGTGATCGATAACATGGAAACTTTGTTGACATGGATAACAAATATGTGGTGGTCATGATGACATGGTAACTACCTATGTGTGTTGTGTGGCATTACAATGTGTCTAATCACATGACTGTATGAGGTGGACAATTGTTGAAACCTAGCCCTATCTTGTCTAGCATGTGGCTATGGCTTCTATGTAGCCTAAAGAGAAGAAGATGGAGCTCTAAAGAAGATGGTCCATGATGGCAATTGGGGACAAAGGATATCAAGAATGGCATCGATAGTAGCTAAGGATGAAGGAGATGAAGAACAATAGTAGCATCATTGAACAAGATGAAGAACGCGTTGTCATGTGTTCTGTGGATGTTGTTCTAAGCTCATTCTATTGTCTATGTTTTGTTATTTACTTAACTACTTGACTATCTTCATGGCTTAATCTTTGCATTTTTGGGCTATCATTGAAGTTTTGTATGTTGTGAGTCATCTATTTGTTTTGGGTTTCCATTGCTTAGCTATAATTGGTTGTTGTCATTGAAGTAATGTAGTTGTAGTTGTGTTGTTGTGTTATTTATGTTTTCAGTCTCTTATGTTGCCAATCGTTGTTTTTTAATTCACTCCCATCAAAGTAGATGCTATGTGTTGCACTTAATATTCTTGTTGTGGCCATGTGTCTTGTGTTACAATTGGGCTTATTGCTAGTGTCACTTGTTTTCTTTCTACTTGTAGGTTTGTGCTTTCATCCTTGGCTTGTCGTGGCATTAGTTTTGTTGGCATAGCAATTAGTCACATCTGATTTGTGGTCTGTGTAATTGTAGTCAAGGTCTTTGTCAACATTGCATGTTTGTTGCTACTTGATAATACTTGATGCCTTGCTCAATCCCTTGCTAGTCTTTAATGTTTATGTTTGTCTTAACTATTGAGGCTGACTTAAAGTTTCTTCTATCCTCAAGGTAGGACATGACCAACCTTATGGAGCCAAGGCAAAACTTTGCATAGAGAAAAAATCCATATCTCTGAAAAGATATCTTACAAAAGTAATGTAATGAACCTTTGAAATCAATCTCTCTCAAAGAATCTAAACACTTAAAAGTCCATAATTCAAGCTCTAGGCATCAAAATGTTGCTTTTTCTAAAGAATGTGGAAAGGGAAATGAGCTCTACAAGGTGAGCTAAAGAAAGTGGAAGTTGCATCAAGAAGGAGGGCTTGCTCCATAGATCAAATGATCCCTATTCTTGGGCTTAGAGTCTTAACAAAGTTCATTTCACCTTGACAAGAGCAAGGGATTATTCTTAAATGAAGAAAGGGCTAGCACTTGCACTCTCTCACAATGTATAGAGCATAAGTGGATTTCATACCATAGTAGAGGACCAGGAGGAGAAAATTGAGAACACAAGAAAGGTAGCTATATAGTAATAATGTTGTATTGAGTTGTAAACATGAATATATGCACGAACCCCTTGGGGTATGGTTAGGGTTTGATCCTAAGCCTTGCAATTTAAACACCATCCTTAGGCATGGATACATCAATGTTATATATTATTGCATAATTTACTAACTTAGAAACTTTTAGAATTAGATGTTATCATGTGAATGAAAACTAGTTTTCTATTATCTACGTATTGTTTGGTACGTATATATGTGTCTATTAATTACAATCATGCCATATAGGGAAGGTGAAACTTGTTGGATATTCATTAGACGTTTTCTCTTTTAGAGACGCTAAACTAGATGGTAGTCCATTGGGCTATCCATTCCTTCTTTGGAAGCATAAGAGCAATGGTTGAAATTTTTTCCTTAAGAGAGGCTAGACTAGATGGATCCTTGTTCACCAAAGCTAGTATAAAAGCTTAGAAATCAACAAAGGCCATTATTTCTTATCAAGGCATCCAATTTGAGGTTTTAACAACTTAAGTTCACATAAACAGCAAGGAGTGGAAGCAACCTATGCAACAATACATTTTTCTACATGTACCCAAGAAGATCATATATTATGCATGTTACTAGCTTTGTTGTTCATACAAAGACTCACTATAGGAAATGGAAACCAATGAAGAAGAAAATATACAAAGCTCATGGGACTAGGTTAGGAATCTACTTTTCATCATTATTTCCATCCAAGACCAAATGATCTAGGATGGGTTTGGAATGCGAATAACTACTTTTTCTTTCATCTTGGACTATGGCCTCACTTGGCCCTAGAAACTATGGCCTCACTTGGTCCTGAGAACTAGAATGGGATCCCCCTTTTAAAGGGATTGGAAAGCATAGCATGAGGACATACCTCCTAAACATATGAATAACACCATACATGTCATCTCTCACCTAACCCATGCTAGTTTTTTAAACTTCTTATATATGTAGTACATGGTAGGATGGGAATAGGATAGAAATACACCTTGAAAATGTATTGGACCTCCTTTTCCCATTTCCATGGTGCTTCCTCCTATTTGCTAGGACCTTTAATAGTTAATGAGAGATGATGTCTCATGCATATTTCATTTCATAGGTTTGTTTCATGCATACACAAAGGATTAAGTAACATGCATACACAAAGGATCCACTAGTGAAGACATTCGTGATAAAATCACTCAATAGGCTGTGAATATTTATAACATAGATCTACACAATCATAAACAAGAGGCACACGTGCCTAGAGCACTACCCCCAAGAGACTAAGTACTAAACTGCTATTGTTCCCCTTTCAAAGGGCTTCCAAAATAGTATCTTTCTATGAGCTAGAGGTGTGCCCCTAATGGGGCAATGCTAACAAAAGCGATACTATTAGATCAGTTGCTGCCACGTGGTAGATGTAGTGCTATGTAAGTGCACGTGGTACTCGTCGCATTAAGGTCACCTAAATTTTCTCAAATACTCATCAAGCTGGTATGGCGGTATGCGGAGAAATGCAGTGAAGGATAGTAGTGCTAGATGACTGCTCAAGAATGCATCACAGATTGTGTTTGAAACGGTGATAAAAAGAAGCTATTAAAATCTCGCATATGTTGCATGCAGGATTCGGATACTCAAGGAGGAAGTGGAAACGTCTCTATTAACCATAATCGATGCTCGCCGCGACTCCGCACTCAAGCTAGGAAGCCCCACCTTCTATGGCGACGATTTGCTTGGCCTCCTTCTCTCAGAAATGGACAGTGCTATGAAAGAGAGACACTCGTTTCGTTACACTTGTCAGAAGATCCTGGACGAGTGCAAGACATTTTTCTTTACCGGACATGATACCACGTACTCATTCTTAACATGGACCATCATGCTTCTCGCTTCAAATCCTTCCTGGCAAGAGCGTGCGCGAGAAGAGGTGCAGAAGGTTTTCCAGGGTAACGCACCAGATGGGGACGTGCTTAGTAAACTGAAGGTGGTGAGTGCATCCTCTCTCTCGCAAGAGTAGGCATATTGCTATGGTCTCGTCGGTTTCTCTTCTTATTTCAATTCACTCTAATTTCCACCATCTCATGTGTAGCTGGGCATGATTCTATCTGAGTCGCTCAGACTTTACACTCCGGCACCTCCTCTTCCGAGGCAAGCATTTGCGGACATCAAAATGGGCGATCTGTTCATCCCAAAAGGTTTATCCATATGGGTACCTGTCTTAGCAATTCACCACGACAAGAGCATTTGGGGGCAGGATGCAAACGAATTCAATCCAGAGCGGTTTGCAGAAGGCGGAGCGAAGGCACCCAACCATTCGATGGCCTATTTGCCCTTCTCTTGTGGCCCGAGAAGCTGCATTGGCCAGAATTTCGCAGTCATGGAGGCAAAGGTGGTGCTTGGAATGATACTTTCTCGCTTTAGGTTCCATCTTTCTGCAAATTACAGGCATGCTCCTGTGTTCGAGCTCACGCTGAAGCCCAAACATGGTGTCCCTATCATCATACAAAGTTTAGTGTAAGAAGCAAAGCACAATGATCACACGACAAAAACATACGAATCTACGCTAGGACATGACCTTAAACTAAAACAGCTTGTGATCCACAATCACGAAATTACAAGAAAAATCATCTATCATAACGAGCTCACTTGGTATCACGCACGATCACAAGTGCACCCATGTAGGATGGAGTCACAATAGGTTATATAAACGTTACAGGTGGAGGGACTTTCACACAAGGTGAATTTCTTAGCAATGGCACTAAAGCAGGTTATATGTACACATTACATAGAGGGGCACTTTCAAAGAACCTGAATTAGAAATTTGACGAGATGGATTTCACAACTAGAGAAAATGGAGGGTCTAGGGAAGGGCTAACAAGAATACAATATCTTGTTTGTTCTTTATTGTACTGTAATGATCAACTTTATGGATATTTTCTCTACCACATTGTCAAATCACTCCAATAGATGTGAATCTTATAGATACTACTTATCACTACATAGCATCTCAATGTCTATGTGCATACATGTAAATCTATCTATACGTTCGATTTTTTCAAACCGTGCAGCACTGAAGATCAAAGGGATGCATAGTATATTAGTTGTGATCTCTCTCTCTCTCTCTCTCTCTCTCTCTCTCTCTCTCTCACACACACACACACACACACACACATGCATAGAAACTACATGCATGTATACATCTGCACAGCACAAGAACGTGCAACAGTGTTTCTTACATGTGCATGGCACAACATTGACGGCTTTTCCCTATCACTCCTTAGTTGACCAGTGTACCCTGTGCTCAGATGCAAACAGTGTAAGTGCTTGGGTGGAAGATGCCCTCTCATGTACTCCAGGGTTCCTTAGTGTATGAAACCTACTCACTGTCCTGATGCAAAAGTTAGTTGATAATACTATCATGAGGATTTGTGCTACATGGGGTGCTCGAGGGGTCACTCATAAATATATAAGCATAGCACCTAGGTTCAAAAGAAGGGATTTTAAAATCTTTATTTTGCACATTTTGACATACAAAAGGGTAAAGACCGTATTAGGAAAAGTGGGAAAATCCAATGAAATTCGAACTCTCCAAATTGGTTTTGAAGGAAGAAAATGAGCTCTTTTTTGCTTAATGGGGCTTGCTTCAAACTCTCAAGTTTTGTTTCTTTTATGTTAGTGGCATGATTTGTGGAATATTTATAATTGAATTGGATTAAAGGCTTTCATGTCCAACGTATGAGGTAAGGTCGATTTGGTTTGTATGTACTCACTGTTGTATATACTTTTGTGATTAGTTTCCATGTTTATGATGCGTTGTATGTTCAATGTTTATATGATATGTACTTCCATTACAAAACATTGCACATGCATGTAATTGTTGAGATATCGAGCTCCACTCGCGATATGCCAGGGTGACTGTTGTGCATTTATGTCACCAACCTGTTAGCTAGAGATGCGGTTGGTACACCGCCCACGAATAATAGCTGGATGACAGCTATCCTTATCTACTCTAGTTTGTGGCTCAGTTAGTATGCCACCTTAGTTAGTTGAGTTTGGTTTGAGACCCACATATAGGGTTCTTCTATTTCTTCATACTTGAGTTCTTTTGGCTTACACAACTAAGAAGAGGAAAACTGTTTTCAGCCTCCACCTTTGTGTGTATTCCCCCATTGTGTATGTGAGAAAGCCGTAAGTGAGACTCCTTCCCTCTCTCCCACAATCTTCACATGGTATCAGAGCCTTGTTCGTGGTAAGGAGCTCAAGAAAGCAAGCCAAGTTCGTGGTGTCTTGGTAAGAGGACCAGTGTTGCTTTCCTATTTCGAGTTTGGGAGCAAATCTCTGCAGGTAGCACAGCCAGAAGTGCAGGAGTGCACTGTTTCAGATTGAGACGCCCTTCGCGGTGTGGCGAGAGCACAGTATATGCTGCGGGTATGGGCAAAGCCCTCAGTGACTTTATTTTTCTAATTTGAGGCCGTTTCGGGGCCCGTTTTGAAGGCGGAAGTTCTTCGCGGGCACTCAGGAAAAGGCCCTGTTTTTTGCTGTGCGACCACTGCTGCGCGGCTAGTCGGTGGAAAGGTGCCGCAGAAATTGCATCGTATGCCTGTGTGCAGAGATATTGGGAGTTGCAGATTCATGCCTGTTGCCTGTTGATGCAAAATCGTCACTAAGAAGTGACTGTGTGGTGAAATACCACTTTCGTCAGTTTTGCAGATCTGCCCGTGTGAGGCAAAAGCTGTGTTTTTTGCAGTGACAGAATATTTTGCAGTGTTCTGTAATGGCATCTGATTCTCTTTCACAGATTGTCACTGAAAAGCTTGACAAGAACAACTTCCAGGCATGGAAGTTTAGAATGACGAATTTCTTGATGGGAAAAGGCTATTGGGAATTCATTACAGGAAATGAAGAAGAACCTGTTCTTCCTAATGTTCCTAGTCAATAGGAAATGCAGGCATTTAAAGGATGGCATGAGAGAGCCAGGAAAGTTATGTACTGGCTGTCTATCAGTATTTCGGACTCCATGATTGTGCATATTCAGGATGCAAATACGCCAAAGGAGGCATGGGATACTTTGGCAAAGATGTACAGCACAAATACGCAAGCCAGGAAAATGCAACTCAAACAGGAGTTGCACAATGTGCAGAGAGAAAATTTGAGCATAAATGACTACCACATGAAAGTGAAGAAAATTGCAGATGCACTTGCTTCCATTGGGTCGCCAGTGGATGATGACGATTTGGTCTCTGTGACCTTGAACGGTCTAGGAAAGGATTATGCACAGTTCCGGACATCCATTGCCGTCCGTGAAAACTTTCCTGATTTTGAGGAGTTGATTGCTCTTCTAATTTCTGAAGAGCAGAGAAATGGGGGTGCATCTTCTTCAGCAGGAACTTCAAAAGAAACTGTCTTCTACTCAAATGCTGGCAGAGGTAGAGGCAGAGGTAGAGGAGGCCGATCTGCAGGCCGTGGTAGAAATCAGAATATGCAGCAAACGCAAGAAAACCAGTCCTATGCAGGAGGACGTGGTAACTCTAGAGGCAGGGGGAGCCAAAGAGGCCGTGGTGGATGGCAGAGAGGCCAAAATGCAAACAGCAATATTGAATGCTACTATTGTGGCAAAATGGGTCATATGGCTAAAGACTGCTACAAAAAGCAGAATGACATTATGAGTGGAAAATTGCAGCAAGGCAATTATGCATCCTCTAGTAGACAGGGCGATGACAGAAATGAGCATTTGTTTATGGTGCAGCATATGACAAATTCTGTAACAAGTGCAGAAGAAAGCAATGATGTGTGGTATGTTGACTCGGGTGCGTCAAACCACATGACAGGTCACGCTGAATGGATGCAGGATGCAAGAAAAATGGAAAAACCAGGATTTGTGGAGACTGGTGATGATACTGCACATCCTATTGTGCAGATTGGCAAAATTCCTTTGTCTATGCAGGATGGGAAAAAGAAATACTTGTCTAATGTATTTCATGTCTCGAACATCACCAAGAACCTGGTTTCTGTTGGTCAAATGGTTGAGCAGGGCTTGCAGGTTAGATTTAATCCTCATGGATGCTTTGTTGAGGATATGAAAAATAATGGTCGCTTGGTAGCAAAAGGAAAGAAGAAGGGCAGGATGTTTACGTTGGATGCAGACATGCCTGAATTGAGTGCAGCAATGTTTGCACATGGGACCAGTGTAGTTGCAGATATTGATATCTGGCACAAACGCATTGGTCATGTTAATATACAGCGACTTAAATCAATGCAAGCCCAAAATATTGTTGCAGGATTGCCAAAATTCAAGGTTGCAGAAATGCACAAGATTTGTGAAGCCTGTCAATTTGGGAAACAGGCAAGGAAACCTTTTCCTAGGCATGTTCAAGAGAGTAAAAAATCATTGGAATTAATCCACTCTGATGTGTGGACTACAAAAGCTGCATCTATTGGAGGCTGTCACTATTTTGTCACATTTATTGATGACTTCAGCAGAAAACTGTGGGTGTATTTTATGAAAAAGAAAAGTGAAGTGTTTGGGCACTTCAAAGCTTTCAAAGCTATGGTTGAAAAAGAAACAGGCCTGCAAATAAAATGCCTAAGGTCAGATGGAGGGGGAGAGTACCTCTCAAATGAGTTTGCAAGGTTCTTGCAGGAGCATGGTATAAAGCAGCAATATTCATGCAGTCATACCCCACAGCAAAATGGAATTGCAGAAAGAAAAAGCAAGCATATTGGAGAGGTGTCTCGGGCTATGCTAAATGAAAAAGATCTACCAGATTATTATTGGGCTGAAGCAGTTGCTACAGCAGTCTATATAATGAACAGGACTCCCACTGCAGCAATACATGGCATGACGCCAGAGGAGATGTATACTGGTAGGAAACTAGATATTTCTCATTTGAAGATTTTTGGTTGCATTGCTTATGTCCATGTGCCAGATGAGTTGAGGTCCAAGTTGGATCCAAAAGCCGAGAAGTGCGTCTTTATTGGTTATTCTCTGCAGCAGAAAGGGTATAGATGCTATAACCCTTCTACACGTAAGTTCACAGTGAGCAGAGATGTTGTTTTTGATGAGATGAGCAGCTGGTATAAACCAATAAATGTGATGATTGATGTAGATGCACAAAATGGTAATGCTGCACAGAATGCACAGCAGCAATCACAAAATATCAGTGGACCTGGAGTGTCCTCTACCAGTGGTTCACATACTTCGCCATGGACAGGCAGATTGAGATCAGGAGAATCCCCTCAAAGCAATGTAGATAGTGGTACGCAGGTATCACGAAAAGGAAAAGAGAAGGTAGATCAGCCCATGTTTGATGTGAATGCAGGTCACTCTTATGTGGATGGTGAATCCAGTGGCTCAGAACAGAGCATTGATGATGAGTTGGGTATTCCTTCTGTTGTTACACCTGGATTAAGGAAGACCAGGGATGTTTTGAGAGCACCTGGAAGTGAGCCTATTTTGCGCAGGTCTACCAGGGTTAGGTATCCTGTGGATAGGCTGAAATATGATGGATTTACAGCCATTCACTATGCCTATATGGTCAAAGTGATACAGGAACTAGAACCCACTTCTTTTGAGCAAGCCATGGGAAATGAAAAGTGGGAGAAAGCCATGGATGAAGAAATGGATGCCTTGGATGCTAATGCTACATGGGAATTGGTGCCTTTGCCTAAAGGCAAGAATGCAATTAGCTGTAAGTGGGTTTATAAGATCAAGCACAATGCAGATGGTTCTGTGAATAGATACAAGGCAAGATTAGTTGTCAAGGGGTATGCACAGACATATGGCATTGATTATGAAGAAACTTTCAGCCCGGTTGCAAGGATGGCAACCGTAAGAGTAGCCATTGCTATGGCTGCATCAAAGGGATGGTCTTTACATCAGATGGATGTAAAGAATGCCTTCTTGCATGGTGATTTGCAAGAAGAGGTCTTTATGGAGCAGCCAGCAGGTTATGTTCATGCTACTCATCCTGAGTTTGTTTGCAGGTTGAAGAAAGCCTTGTATGGCTTGAAGCAAGCACCTAGAGCATGGTCTGACAAGATAGGACAGTATCTTGTCACTATTGGCTTTCAGATTTCCAAGGCAGATTTCTCACTCTATGTGAGAAAAACAGAGAAAGGGATTATGCTGCTGGTCATTTATGTTGATGATTTGATCATCACAGGTGATAGTGATGAAGATATCCTTCATGTGAAAATGCTATTGAGCAGAAGTTTGAGATGAAGGATTTGGGAGAGCTGCGTTATTTCTTGGGCATTGAGGTGATTAGATCACCAAGTGGGATACAGCTCTTGCAGAGGCAGTATGGATTGGACATGCTGTCCAAATATGGGATGACAGGCTATAAGCCTATTTCAGTTCCTTTGGAGCAGAATGTGAAGCTGAGTACAAATGCAGGTGAGCTTCTGGAAGACCCTACTATGTACAGACGCATAGTAGGAAGTTTGATTTACATGACTATTACCAGGCCAGATTTGAGCTATGCTGTTGGGTTGGTAAGTCAGTTTATGCAAGCTCCAAGGAAACCGCATTTGGATGCGGCTAGACGCATACTCAGGTATGTGAAGTCCACATTGCAGTATGGACTATTTTATGAGGCTGGGGTTCAGATACAGTTGCATGGATACACTGATGTTGATTGGGCTGGTAGCATTTCTGATAGACGATCTACCAGTGGATATGTGTTCTCTTTTGGGAGTGCTGCAGTCACTTGGAGTAGCAAGAAACAGCCTACAGTTGCCTTGTCGAGCACAGAGGCTGAGTACAGGGGTGTAGCAATGGATGCATGTGAGGTAGCTTGGTTGCATAAGCTACTCTATGATATGCATCAGTCTACAGATGGGCCAGTTGTCATTTATTGTGACAACATGAGTAGTATACATTTGGCAAAGAACCCAGTCTTTCATGCCAGAACAAAGCACATTGAGGTGCATTATCACTATGTGCGGGAGAAGGTTTTACTAGGTCTCATTGATCTAGTTTATGTCAGCACAGAGGATCAGGTAGCTGACATCTTCACGAAAGCATTGGGCACAGAGAAGCTGCGCAAGTTCAGAGACCTGCTTGGTGTGCAGGAATTGGGATTGAGCTCGAGGGGGAGTGTTGAGATATCGAGCTCCACTCGCGATATGCCAGGGTGACTGTTGTGCATTTATGTCACCAACCTGTTAGCTGGAGATGCGGTTGGTACACCGCCCACAAATAATAGCTGGATGACAGCTATCCTTATCTACTCTAGTTTGTGGCTCAGTTAGTATGCCACCTTAGTTAGTTGAGTTTGGTTTGAGACCCACATATAGGGTTCTTCTATTTCTTCGTACTTGAGTTCTTTTGGCTTACACAACTAAGAAGAGGAAAACTATTTTCAGCCTCCACCTTTGTGTGTATTCCCCTATTGTGTATGTGAGAAAGCCGTAAGTGAGACTCCTTCCCTCTCTCCCACAATCTTCACAGTAATTATTGACTTGATCTTTCACTAAATTTAATCATCCAAGAAATCATCAACAATAAAAACATCCTTCCTACTATTGTTCACAGGCATTTGAAGATTCTCTTATGCGTTCAAGATTGCACTCTGTGGTATTTTGACCCTCTTTTATTTGGAAATTTTGTTGTGCTCCAACTCCATACTATTGAATCCACATGCTCCCAACAGTCCTCATCCCCCATATATCACCACTCTTTGTTCCAGCAATTCGTATATCGTACTACATTACTACATCTTTCTCTATGGATAGGACTCCAATATTTCACAAATACCTTCATATAATTAGTGGATGCCTTTTTTATGTCCACATTTGACAATGCAACACTTAGCCAAATCTCTTCTATTCTTCGATCCTTATAGCCGCCTGGGCTCTGATACCATGTTAAATTACACGGCGCAACAGAAGAGAAACTGAACAAAGAATAGAGAGTACACAGCAAACTGGAGATGAACAAAATTTTCCTTCAATATTGATGTAGTACAGATGATAGCTCCATCCACCTGTGCGCTCCCACAGTGAAGCTTAGATGGCGATCTAAACAGATACTAGGTGAAGAGCTAGCTGGAAGATCTCTTTTTGAAGATTTGATCTAGTGTGCAGGCTAGTCAAGGTCCTAGAATAGGACCTAGATTTGCTTAAGGGTCACCACCTATTGCTACTTTGAGCCTTGTCTCTCTCAACTGCTACTACTGATTGGTAGTAATTGCCTCAAGGGTTGCCAAATCTTTAAAGTGGTATAGAGGGTGGATACCCTCACTTGGTAATACATATCATGGAGGAGAACCTAGGGATTTGCCACGAATCTTCTAGAGATGCACATTTAAATTTTGTCCAATATGTTGGAGCATCATCTCCTATATAAAGTTTGCTAACTACTATTGTTTTACTCGAATTAATTATCTATGTGTTCTAGGATTAAGAAAGCTATGGGATACCCTCCTAACTTGAAGATTTCTGATCACTTGGATCAGTCAACCCATCCGTGACCCTTTTCCCCTTATGACCTACTAGTTTTTTATTGGCTTTCTTTGTCTGTAACAACAAAGGGACAAGGCTGATGCTCATCTCTATCTTCTTAGGGGCATAATGTACCTGTCATGGCAAGATTTCCTCCTCCTTTGAATTACATATTGTGTCCATGAAGCTCTTAGTCCTTAATATTAATTCATCCAATTTGGTGAGTTGTTCTAGACACCACTGCAATGCCCAAGGTTCCCTTAACTCATGTTCGGAAGCTACACATGAAGTTGAGACTAGAAACTCAACTAGAACAACATCTTCCAACCCAAAGGCCATAAAATTTTGAGTATGATTGGTTGTGACATTATAAGCAGTTCTATATGCCCAAAACATTGGATTCAATTTAGAGTCCTAATCAGTGCAATTAGAATTGATAGTCTTTGTAAGTACAAACTTCAAAGTCTTCCATTACATCTAGGATAGTAAGTAGTAGCCACTTGATGAGCCATCATGAATAAGATTTCAAAGAATTGATTCATAAAATGAGTACCTTGATCACTTACAAACTCAATAGGAGAGCCATATCTGGAGATTATATTTTCAAAGAGAAACTTAGAAATAGTGTGAGCCGAGTTGTCTCTAATAGCTTTTACTTCAGCCCACTTGGTTGTATATTTAGTGGCAATAGTAACATACTTATTTTGATTTTTAGCTATTTTGAAAGGACCAAAAAAGTTGAGGCCCTAGCATTGAAAAGATTTCCAAGGGTCACTTGTATGCAAAGAAATGTGATCACATGGAAGAAACTTTCCTATAGGTTGACAAGCATCATACTAAGCAGTAAAGGCATGGGCATCCCAAAATAGTGTGCTCCACCATGACCCTACTTGTAACACCTTCTAAGGTATAGGATCATTTATAAAATGACCTCCAACAAGACCTTTATGAACCTTTACAAGACCTTTATGAGCATCCAAAAACACCATGGTGCACTCGTGTAGCAAAATCTACCACTGGAATACACCATTGGCACATTGGCAATATAAGTTGACAAAATAAATTTTAGTTTGATCTTTTATTGTTGCAACAAAAATCTAATTATAGCCATCATATCCATCCATGAAGGAGTATATCTCATGTCCTAAAACCTAATCAAGTTTACTATCTATGAATGGAATAGGAAAAGGGTCGGGTACAGTCTAGCATTTAACTTGCTATAATCCACACAAACTCATAGTTTCCCATTTTTCTTAGGGACTATCACTATAAGAAAGAGCCAATCATTTCTATCAATAGAATAAATGAAACCTATTTGAATGATCTTATCTAACTTAGCTTTTACTTAGCATGATTTGGGTCCTGTTGTCTGTGTGCCAACATGGACTTAGGTAGCACAAAATATGTGTGTAGAGTAGCAAAAAAAGCTCCGCCTGTACTTGCATAAAGCTAGGAATAATCCCTCTTAGGAATCCAACTTGCATGTTCTACATGCAAGTTCTACATACGATTCCTACATGCAACATGCAGCTCCTACATGCGAGTTCTACACACAATTCCTACATGCAACATGCAACTCCTACATGCGAGTTCTACATGCAACTCCTAAATGCGAGTTCTACATGCAACTCCTACATGCATGTTCTACATGCAACTCCTACATGCAACCATGGATAAATTTAGTTGCCAAAAGGTCTATTCCAAAAATCAAGAATTTTTCTAGAAAAGGCCCCTAGGAAATTACAACACTAAGAGTAGGCAAGTACCAAACAACTCTGGTACACATTATTTCAAGGTAACCCTTCTAAGGAAGAATTGAAAGTTTTAATACAGAACAACCAAGATAAGAGAGCAACTAAGAGGTTGAGTGGCTAATTGCATAAATTTTTTTGTGCATGGTTAACAGGAAAAGACCTAACAACTATGTAAACTTAGAGGGGTGAGAGGGAAGTAAAGAAGTAAAGGAGCATACATATATCTATATCTATATCTATATATATGTGTGTGTGTGTGTGAGTGCGTGTGTGTGTACACACACACACACGCACACACACACATACTTTGTTTTCATAGTTCTTAATTAATCCTCTGTCCTCTATATTCTTAAAACTTCCTCTCAAAATTCTTCCATTTCCCCCTTCCCCCTTCCTTTGTTTCTCATCCTTTCTTTCTACAACATACTAAGTTCACCCTATATAATCTCTAGAGTACAAAATTCACTTATGGTTACTCTAATCTACTTGACACTCTTAAAATTAAAACATGCTTGATGAGTTTGTGGTTTAGTGTTAATTTTATTGTGATCCTAGTAACAAGGGAGTGGTGTTTATGACACCTGTCTTCCCAACTAAGCTTTAAGCGGGTTCTCACCATGTTTTTCTTGTTGGATGGTGGCAAGTAGGCAGACTCCCCTCTTTAATAAAAGTGATGCTGCCAATGACTTATCAAAGCTATATTGCTCACATTTCCTTTTAGAAAAATTGTTCATCCTTTAATGATGCTACTTCATTTTTTGTGGATGTTTATGTCAAATTTTTTCTGTTAAACATTTCTCTTTCTTACTCCAAATTTGTCTACCCTTCACTATGGAAAGGGGTGTTGTAAATGTCTACTACACACACACACACACATGCATGCACACATGCATACATGCACGCACACACGAACACACACACACACACATCAAAATACAAAAGAGCAAATTCTGCACAAAGGAAGTGGGCAGCAAGAGGAATGATCATAGGAAAGAGACCTCGGATCTAGACAAGTGACAAAAGAAGCAACCATTGACCTAGCTTCGACCATTATCTCGGCAAGCATACAATAGCAAAACCCATTATCAGGGAGGCATGAACTTCAGTTGATGTGTATCACGCAATGTGAAGCAAGACACCACTCTAGCTATGTTAAGGGAGATAGCTAAGGGTTAATAAGAGATGATAGCCGCCCACATTAGGATGATTGCAAGAGAAAACCAAGCATGGGGTAGAGTCCCAGGTGGTATGTAGATGATAGACAACAGTGTAGTAGAACCCACGACAATACCTAAGTAGCTTAGTGGTTAAAGGATTGCAGGTTGAAGGGAAGAAAAGTGACCATGAATGGTTGGTAGGAAGGGAAACTATGCTAGGCATCAAGCAAGGAAGAAGGTGCGAAGTAGAGCACTTGAACAAGAGTCTATAGAGCAAGAGGATGTGAGAATGTATACCGCTAGCCCTGCATAAGGTAACTCAATAGAACACAAGACTCGTACTAACTAGAATACTGTAGCCAACATGACAACATGTACTAGTACCCAAGTCACACTAGAAGTATGTGTACTATCTGCCATGCAAGACAATAGACTATCTGCTATGAGGGCTTGGCATCATGAGTTACTCGTTGCAATACATAAACACGTTGTATAGATAAGGCTCCATTGTTGACCCGTAAGTATTAGAGGCACTAGAGCTCCTATTATAGAATGCAAATGGAATGCTAGCTCTAGTCAAGTAAGAGGCCATACCTACGTATTAGAAGCTCAAGTCTGGGAAACATCACAATAGAGGTCATAATAACAGTCATACCCATTTGTAGAGTGAGTGATCCCATACTTGGGAAGTGGCCATTGTTATGTAGTGGATTGGGTCATAAGTGAAGATGCAAAAATGCCCATAGAGTCACAGTAGCAAGCAATAGGTAGCTAGGGATAGCTAGAGAGGTGCAGAATATCAAAAGCAAGCAAAAGGTAGCTAGAAGATGCAGGAGAAGTGGGAAAATGTTAGAGGAAGTCACACCATGCTCATTCTCTCTAGAATCAAGGATGAAGCATCAAATGAATGCAAAAACATCAAGATATGCAAACCACCTAGTCAGAAATACTAACACATATAGAAGTTATCCATCCATTGCCAAACCATTACCACAGGGTCATCATGATTATCCCAAGCATTATCACCTTGACTTTCACTTATTACCATCAAGGTGGCCAAGTTGTATTCACCATATGGTATTACTAATTTATACATCTATAAAGGCAAACTTGCTCACGTAAAAAATTAACCACAACTAATCTAAAGTTAACATTATTTGCAAGCGACATTAATCATCGCAAGGAACATTAATTATAGGTGTAAAATAACAAAAGAAAAAATAAATGGACAAAATACCTATTTGTCCACAATTAAAAAAGGGGGAAATTACAAGAATGATTTAACTATACTTCTATACTTCAAAAAGAAAAATAAAAGGCTAATTTAACTATATGTCCATAATGTTAAAGGAAAAATTTAAACTATACGTCTAGACTTATAAAAGGGAAAAACTATATGTCTATGGTTATAAAAGCAAAAAACAGAAGGAAAAATTTAACATATGTCTATATTTATAAAAAGGAAAAAAATAAAAGGGAAAATTTAGCTATATCTTAATACTTATAAAAAAGGAAAAAAATAATTGATAAGTATAAACTAACCAACGGAACACATTAACTACCAAGGATACTTGGCCTAAGACAATTAAACTAAAGGGCCATAAAAAGTCAATATATTATTGCCATGGAAATCATGGAGAATGCTCCATGGATTTATTACAGTAGTAGCAGACACATTTTATATGAAATTTAAATAATCATACATCCATAGGTGCCAAGGAGCTAACTAATAACAGAACAATCCTAACAAATCAAACAAATCCAAGGCAGATGTAAATAAAATATTCTTGCAACAATCCTAGTAATAGCACTCCTTCTTCAGGTCTAAGCACCTAGTGGATCACTCATCAATCAAAGTGATGGCAACCTACAGACAACATTAAAAGCACCCATCAATGTCACGATGTGCATTATTGACCAATCATATAAAAGACTGTGAGTTCTGTAAGTGTCACTTGGTAGAGTGCAAACTAGCCATACTTTGTGTGTGTGTGTGTGTGTTCATGTGTAAAGAAATAAGTGTCTATGTGTGTGAGATACATTTACTAATCAAATTTATTGTGTGTGTGTGTGTGTGTGTGTGTGTGCGCGCGCGTGCGAAAAATCCCTTGTTTTGATGTGCAAAAGTACTCTTCCAACTCATTTAGAGCAAAGAGTTCCGGTAAGATAATGTTATCAGTATGTGCTCATCTCCCATCAATACCCATGTTCCTATCTTTTTTTAACAGTATCAACATTCTCAGTGATCCCTGCCAAGACTGCCCACATTGCAAATGTGATAGGTGCTGTAAAGGCTCAAGTCACTGAGCGACCACAACTTATGGTCAACCCGGTGTGCAAATGTCCCTTCAAGTATTCAGCTTGGGATAAGGGGATCAATTGAAATATCCTTGATAATTAGAGCCGAATGTCTCTGGTGTAGGAAAATCCTATGTAAGGACATTTCTCTCTTCCTGAGATTAAAGTATCAAATGGAATAAGAGAGTTTAATTTTGTGGAAAAAGGTGTAACAGTGGTGCTACTCTTCCTTCTCTTCCTTCCTCCACTACTATCCAAAAGATATTCTACATTGTGGTAGCAGCAATAAAAAGCTTTGATCACCCCATCAAATTTTTGTTTTTTGTATTGTGACTCGACTCAAAGGTTCCCCCCCTTTGTGTAGAGACCCAAAAGGTCCCCCCACTTTGTGTAGAGACTCAAAGGTCCCCCCACTTTGTGTAGAGTCCCAAAGGGTCCCCCAACTTTGTGTAGAGACCCAAAAGGTCCCCCAAAAAGTGGAGGGAATCTTGTCCAAAATGTCTCCTACAAAAGAGGTCCCACCACGGAGGTACCTATGGATGGTGTAGAGACCAAGATGTATAAATATTTCTCAATCGAATGAAGCTCCTAGTCTTTGGGGTTCAATGTTCAAGGCTCACTATTGTGTTCATGCAATTGATCTCCATTGCGTCCATGCTCTCTTATAATACTGTGTTCTAGCATGCCCTTATCCTTGCACTTCTTATCCTTGTACTCCATCTTCCTCCTCTCTCCTCCTCCTCCTCCTCCTCCTCCTTGCTCCTCCTTCCTTCTTCCTTCCTCCTCCCTCCTCCCTCCTCCCTTGTCCCTCCTCCTCAACCCTTTGTGAAGATAGGATGCGTCAATTTTACGAGCAAAAACCTATGAGAAGGTTTATCCGAGCGTGTTTTTCAAGAGATTTTTAAAAAAGTTTTTCTTTAGGAAACATGGTTTTTACACTTTTATTTTCACTAGAACTAGATCCCTTTATCATAAAAATATACAGACTAGTCACTCATTCATTTTTACACAACATAATTTTCTTATTTAGAGACATCCCTTTGTACCCCTGTTATTACCTTTAAAAAGTGTTGATTCCTTTAAGAAACATTCCTCATAATCACTCTCAATGTAATAATACTATGCATATATAATTACTTATTAACACATTTATATCATATGGCAATATCTTTTTAGTGTTTTTATAGCATATTTATAGACATGTTTCTAAAGAAGTTTAAATTACTATAAATAAGTATTAACTTGGGCTTATATATCACTCTCATAAAATACATGTAATATTTAATACTATATATGAAAGATTTTCCAAAATATAACTCCATAGATGTGCTCAAATGGGGTGTTCCGATCAATTTGAGTGGTTGAATGACTATATTTGGACATTGGATATGAAAGTTATGTCACTTTTAAAAGTGCTGTCCAAGGTAGTTTCGCCAGCGAAACTACCTTGGGAGACTTGCTTCAAAGGGGTTTCGCTGGCGAAACTACCTGGATGGCTTGTTTCAATGAGTTTTCTTTGAAGAAACTCTTTCATGAAGATAGGTTGAGAGAGGGTTTTCAATGTCACCCCCTATTAAGTAAAAGTTGTAAGAAGGATCATAAGGGAATTTTCATAGAGAAGTCTACTCTACATGTGGGTTTCTTCAAAAGCCATCCCATTATGCTCTCACCATTCCTACAGATTCACCTAAAGATTCTTGTATAAAATAGGCATTGGTATAATACTTTGCATATTTCTAAGTGAAACTATGTTTTCTTCTGATCGATTTTTGCCATATTTATGCATAGTTGGAAGCTTTTTTTTTCCTTCGCTCGGACGCTCGGAAGATTTCGCTCAGAAAATGCTCGTCCCCGTGAAGATAGTGGGAGAGAGGGAAGGAGTCTCACTTGCGGCTTTCTCACATACACAATGGGGGAATACACACAAAGGTGGAGGCTGAAAACAGTTTTCTTAGTTGTGAAAAGCCAAAAGAACTCAAGTACAAAGAAAATCTGCACAATAGGATGTGCAGTATCATCACCAGTCTCCACAAATCCTGGCTTTTCCATTTTCCTTGCATCCTGCATCCATTCTGCATGACCTATCATGTGGTTTGATGCACCTGAGTCAACATACTTCTTCACTTGTCACAGAATTGGTCATATGCTGCACCATAAATAAATGCTCATTTCTGTCATCACCAGTCTCCACAAATCCTGGCTTTTCCATTTTCCTTGCATCCTGCATCCATTCTGCATGACCTATCATGTGGTTTGATGCACCTGAGTCAACATACTTCTGCACTTGTCACAGAATTGGTCATATGCTGCACCATAAATAAATGCTCATTTCTGTCATCACCTGTCTACTGGAAGATGCATAATTGCCTTGCTACAATTTTCCATTCATAATGTCATTCTGCTTTTTGTAGCAGTCCTTAGCCATATGACCCATTCTGCCACAATAGTAGCATTCAACATTGCTGTTTGCATTTTGGCTTCTCTGCCATCCACCACGGCCTCTTTGGCTCCCCCTGCCTCTAGAGTTACCACGTCCTCCTGCATAGGACTGGTTTTCTTGAGTTTGCTGCATATTCTGATTTCTACCACGGCCTGCAGATCGGCCTCCTCTACCTTTGCCTCTACCTCTTCCAGCATTTGAGTAGAAGACAGTTTCTTTACATGTTCCGCTTGAAGAAGATGCACCCCCATTTCTCTGCTCTTAAGAAATTAGAAGAGCAACCAACTCTTCAAAATTAGGAAATTTTTTACGGACGGCAATGGATGTCCGGAACTGTGCATAGTCCTTTCCTAGACCATTCAAGGTCACAGAAACTAGATCATCATCTTCCACTGGCGACCCAATGGAAGCAGTGCATATGCAATTTTCTTCACCTTCATGTGGTAGTCATTTATGCTCAAATTTTCTCTCTACACATTGTGCAACTCCTGTTTGAGCTGCATTTTTCTGGCTTGTGTATTTGTGCTGTACATTTTTGCCAAAGTGTCCCATGCCTCCTTTGGTGTACTTGCATCTTGAATATGCACAATCATAGAGTCTGAAATACTGATAGACAGCCAATACATAACTTTTCTGGCTCTCTCATGCCATCCTTTAAATGCTTGCATTTCTTGTTGATTGGGAACATTAGGAAGAACTGGTTCTTCTTCATTTCCTGTAATGAACTCCCAATAGCCTTTTCCCATAAGGAAATTCGTCATTCTAAACTTCCATGCCTAGAAGTTGTTCTTGTCAAGCTTTTCAGTGACAATCTGTGAAAGAGAATCAGACGCCATTACAGAACACTGCAAAATATTCTGTCACTGTAAAAAACACAGCTTTTGCATCACACGGGCAGATCTGCAAAACTGACGAAAGTGGTATTTCACCACACAGTCACTTCCTAGTGACGATTTTGCATCAACAGGCAACAAACATGATTCTGCAACTCCCAATATCTCTACACACAGGCATACGATGCAATTTCTGTGGCAACTTTTCACCGACTAGTCGAGCAGTGGTCGACAGCAAAAATAGGGCCTTTTTCTGAGTGCGTGCGAAGAACTTCTGCCTTCGAAATGGGCCAAGAAATGGCCTCGAATCAAAAAAACGGACCCCTTTCCCGCAGCATATACTACGCTCTCGTCACACCACGAAGGGCGTCTCAATCTGAGACAATGCACTCTTGCACTTTTGGCTGTGCTACCTGCAGAGATTTGCTCCCAAACTCGAAATAGGAAAGCAACACTGGTCCTCTTACCAGGACACCACGAACTTGGTTTTCTTTCTTGAGCTCCTTACCACGAACAAGGCTCTAATACCATGTGAAGATAGTGGGAGAGGGAAGGAGTCTCACTTGCGGCTTTCTCACATACACAATGGGAGAATACACACAAAGGTGGAGGCTGAAAACAGTTTTTCTCTTCTTAGTTGTGAAAAGCCAAAAGAACTCAAGTACAAAGAAAATAGAAGAACCCTATATGTGGGTCTCAAACCAAACTCAACTAACTAAGGTGGCATACTAACTGAGCCACAAACTAGAGTAGATAAGGATAGCTATCATCCAGCTATTATTCGTGGGCAGTGTACCAACCGCATCTGCAGCTAACAAGTCGATGACATAAATACACAACGGTCACCCTGGCATATCACGAGTGGAGCTCGATATCTCAACACCCTTACCTATCAAAGTCATCGATCTCCACTACTCAATCTTGGACTCTTCCTAAACACTACAACCCCCTCTGGGAACCCTGGAACTCCTAGATAGCTCTCTCAACCATTTCCCTTTTTCAAACCCTGTAATTCCCTTCTAAACCCTTGAACTCCTGTGGAGGCAAGAGCCTACATCCATAGTTGTGAGCAAGCCCTCTTTCTCACCCATGTGCACATGAGATCTGGTTTCCATGCTTTAGCCTACATCTCTCACTAGAATACAATCCAAGGACCTATGCTACGCTTATGAACACCTATGCTACAATGAGCAACGACATGATTGTAGGTGACCAACACCCTCAAAACCTACACATGGGAGAAAAAGAGACAACACTGTGGAGGAATAACACCCAAGAAGAATCATGAGGGGAATCTACATTTTCAACATTGGAGCATCTCCTATTTCCTTTAAAATTTGCTCCCATATCCTTCATTTGGAATAGTAGGACTTGAACCTATGACATCCATCATCTCAAGATGGCATGCTACTGAGCATGAATAAATTACTAACTAAATGTAAGTATTACATTCAAGATGGCCATACTTTGTATTTTCACTTAAGTCTACCCCACCCTACCTTGTTTTCTAGAATTTGTTATTGTACCTTTTGAGAATTATTTGGCTATTGCAATCATTTTGGGTCCTCATTCTCCTTACTTGTGGAAATGTTCATCAAAGATTTGGAGTTCCTTGTGACAAGATATCCAATCCTCATCAACGATTTAGAGTTCCTCAAAAGAGGAGTTTCTAGCCTCTTTCTAGCCCTCTAGAGGACTCCAAGGATCTATTATATTTTGATTATATCATAGCTCCACATAAAATGCAATCCCTTATTTCATTTTTTCATCTCTTCATCAAGGATGATTCGAATTCAAGTGACAACTCATCCACCATAGACAATTTGAAGAGGGATTGCAAATGGATTGCAATAGAGTGATAAAAGAAGTTTGTCAAAGATAAATACTCCGTAAAGACCTTCACTTATAAGACATCAATATAGTGGCATCTCATATGGGAATCTATGTGAGACTTACACATATTAGTAATGCTCCTCTACATAGAGGCTTATTCCTCAAGCTACTTTTGAAATTTTGTCCTCATCAAACAAAGAGATGGCATTTGCAAACAAGTCTTGAATATTAGTTATTCAAGCTTAAATGGGGATAGCTTATGGAGGAATGGATCTATTAAGGAGAAGGTCAAAGAGGCATAGGGATAATTTTTTGGCTTAGACTTTGACTACTATTTGGGAAAGGTAGTGGAACATGCCATCTTGAGAGAGATGTCCCTTTTTAAGGCTAATATAGGAAAGAGGGAGAAGATATAGCACGGCCTACTCCCTAATATGGGAGGGAAGAGGCAGAAGATATAGTGGCCTAGCCCTTACTATGGGAGGTAAGAAGGAGAAGATATATTGGCCTACCCCCTACTATGGGATGTTAGGGGAGAAAGTTCTATTGAGTAGGGGAACAAGAAAATCTCACAAAGGTTTGATGACCTCTCATGTATTAGCCTCCTATTGTCTAGTTCGATTGATCTATATGAACTAAGAATCCCATAGATCCAAGCTAGGAATTCCACTTACCTTAGAAAATAATGGCTTTCTTCTCATATCCCATTAGGCTATGTAAGAAAACAATACAACGTCTGTGCTCAACAGATAATAGGATCTCGTACGCAAGAGAGAAAACAGATAGTATGGAGAATCAAAAATTTGATTACTATAAAACTGATACAATAGATGGCATTGCATCTCAGCCGTGCGCTCCTGTGAAAGAAGCTTCGATGGTGAGTTGGAAACAGTAGAAGACGGAGGCTGGATGCTAAGGAATCAGGGTTGCTGTAGCCAGTGATGAAATGGGCTTCACGGGCTTGTTCTTATATAGCCACCACAAGTAGTCGGTTAGAGCCAATTGGGTGACCGACCCAATCTACCCAAAATAGGCCAACTGGCAGTCCCAAAATAGGCCACCGACCACATGATAGAGCTGGTGCACAAAATAGAGCCATCCGGGATCATCTGAGGCTCCAAACGGGCCGTGCAACCTGAGAGGGGGCTGCCCCGAGAAATGCTCCATCTACCCTTAGTGCGGTCAGTCATGGGATGCCTTCCTACACTTGCATGTAGCCTAATTGGTGGTGTGCCAACTCTATCTCAAGCCATCCAGCCATCAGGCCACACATGGCCCCCATCTGGTGTCTAAACTAGGACCTACCAGATAACAGACCTACTCAGTTAACTAGTCTTGATTCTTGAAGTCACGTGTTGAAGCATGGTTTTACTTTTTTGTAGACATGTGTTCTTCTATAAAACCCTTATCGTTAAGGTGCTCTTAAGTTTTCTTCCCTTTTAATGTTCTTTTGTGTAGTCA
Organism: Dipteris shenzhenensis; assembly: GCF_047967505.1. NCBI lineage: Eukaryota > Viridiplantae > Streptophyta > Polypodiopsida > Gleicheniales > Dipteridaceae > Dipteris > Dipteris shenzhenensis. The sequence continues at coordinate 58,674,013 of NC_141597.1, read as the reverse complement.
ACTATAGGGTTGACCTTTTTTTTCCTTATTTTCCTTGTTTTAAACCATTAAACTCCCTTAGTAGTTGGAAATTTTTGCCTTTTATATATGTATATAAGCTATTACAATAATTTATGTGTTAAAAATTTGATAAAGGTTAGCTCCTTATTTATTACTTTTAGGTTATTTTTAGAGGGTGTTGATGACTTATAGAGGAGTTCGAGATGACTGACGTAGGCATACTTCACTACTTCCTTGGGATTGAGGTGAAACAGGGAAAGAGCAATATCTCTATTTCATAGGAGAAGTATTGCAGGGAACTGCTCAAATGCTTTGAGATGGAAAATTGCAAAGCTATAGTGACTCCCATGGAAACTGGTCTGAAGTTGAGCATGTGTGATCCATCTCAAAAATTGCAAAGCTATAGTGACTCCCATGGAAACTGGTCTCTGAAGTTGAGCATGTGTGATCCATCTCAACCAGTTGATTCATCACTATATCGATGCTTGGTGGGGAGTTTGCTTTAACTCACCAATACTTGACCAGACATTTCCTTCGCAGTTGGATTGCTTTGTCAGTTCTCCGCCACACCCAAGAAGGCTCATTGGGATATAGTATGAGGATGCTAAGGCACTTGAAGGGTACCTGCACCTATGGCATAACTTATACCAAAAGCATCGAGTTGGGAGGTTTTTGTGATAGTGATTGGGTAGGTGACATCGATACTCGGAGATTGATTTCTAGATATTGTTTCTTACTCTCATCAGGAGCCGTGTCATGGCTGAGTAAGAAACAACCTACTGTCACCCTTTCATCTTCCAAGAGCATTCGTGAAGATGTCTGTAACCTTCTCTGTAGTCAAACAGTACACCAAGTCAACCTATCCATCCATGATGAGCTCGCGTACAAAGTGATATTGAATCTCAATGTGTTTTGTGCAAGCGTGGAACACAAGATTCTTTGCAATCACCATGCAACTCTGATTGTCACATGCATAGGCTTGTTCTGCACTGCACCCATGTCCCCTAAAATCCTCCTAAACCACACTGCTTCGCAAGAAGCAAAGCATGCTAATTTGTACTTAGCCTCGGTAGAAGAATGAGTAACTATAGGTTGCTTCTTGTTGACCCATGACACAGCTCCAAATCTAAGTGAGAAACAGTGACTTGTCACTGATCTCCTGCTGTCTGCATCTCCTTCCCAATCCGAGTCACAGAATCTGGTCAAGATGTTGCCCTTGGTATAGGTGATGCCATAATCAAGTGTGCCTTTGATGTATTTCAACACCCACATACCTACCTCCAATAGTTCTCCCAAGGCTTATTGGAAAACCTGCTTAGAACACCAGTCGCAAAGCTGATGTCCGGCTGCATGTTGCACAAGTAAATCAAGCTGCCCACAAGCCTTCTGTACTTCGCTTCATCCACCAGTGGTGATGAATCCTCATTTGAGAGCTTCACGTCAACCTCCATAGGGGTACCAACTGTCTTACACTCAACCATGCCAAATGCCTTCATTATCTCTCCAGCATACTTCAGCTGTGAAATGAAGATCTGTTTTGGCTCTTGCCAAACTTCAATCCCCAAACAGAAATGCATCAGTCCGAGGTTTGTCATTTCAAACTCTCTTCCTAGCAAATGCTTTGTTTGTGAGATCTTCTCTTCATGGTTCCTTGTTATGACAAGGTCGTCCACATAAAGGACCATGATCATACACCTGCCTCCTCTGAAGATATACAAATTTGCATCAGATGGGCTGCTCCTGAACCCATTTTGTAGAAAGTAGGCATCAATTCACTGGTACCATGCTCGTGGGGCAAGTTTCAGCTCGTAAAGTGCCTTCTTTAGTTTACAGAGTTTACCTTATGAACTGGGGATCTTGGGGATCACAAAACCTAGTGGTTGTTCCACGTATACCTCCTCCTTGAGATCTCCATTTAAGAAGGCAAATTTTACATCCATCTGAAACAGGGGCCAATTTCCCTAGGTTGCTAAAGCCAAAACACTGCAAATTGTGGTTAGTCAAGCTGTGGGAGCAAAAGTATTTTGATAATCAAAACCATGTACCTATGCGAATCCTTTTGCCATGAGCCAAGCCTTGTACTTATCCAACATGCCGTCGGACTTGTACTTGGTCTTGTACGAGTCTTGTACACCCACTTGGTGCTGATTACCTTACATTTTGGTGGTCGATCCACAAGGTCCCAAGTGTTGTTCTTCATTATGGAGCCATACTCGAACTGCATAGCCTCCATCCACTTATCATCACCCTGTGCCTCTTCAAGACATTTGGGTTCCTTAGCACGGATCACCTCTGTCATCAAAGCATAGTTGACCAAGTGTTCCTGTGCCCTTCTTTGCTCCTCTAATCTCTTGGACCGATGATGTTCGGATGGTTCCTCCTCAATGGTTGGAGGTTCTTTGCTGTCCAAAAGCTGCTTTACCCACTTCGAGAATGGCCATTGCCATTGTGGTTCTATAGGCTCTTCTTCCTCTTCTTTATCTTGAATCCTCCCAAGCACCATTGGGGGAGTTCGGTCTGCTGTTGGTGGTTGTACTGGATGGATATCCTAGTCCTGGATGTCTGGGAAGGAAGCACCGTGCTCCAATTGGTGCGGCTGTTCTGAGAAGACCACATCATGTCTTACTATTACCTTCTTGGTAACAGGGTTATAAAGATAGTAACCCTTCGCCTCTTCACTGTAGCCCAAGAACATATACTTCCGGCTCTTCGGTTCCCATTTGATCCTGTTAGCATCAGGGACATGCACAAAACAGTCACATCCAAAAACTCTGAAATGTGCAACTGAAGGTTTCTTACTAAAAAAGGCCTGTAGTGGAGTCATCCCATTCACAGCCTTCGTGTAGCTACGATTGAGAATGTAAACTACCATGTTACATGCTTCAGCCCAGAAAGTCTTTGGCAAATCTTTCCCTTTCATCATACTCCTGCCCATTTTGTAGATGATGCGCATCTTGCATTCTACTACTCCATTTTGCTGTGATGTGTGTGGGGGGGGTTTCTACCTCTTGATCCCGTGACTTTTGCAGTAACTTTTGAATTCACTTGATGTGAAGTCTCCACCTCTGTTTGATCTCAACTTCTTCACCTTCCTCCTCGATTCTTTCTCGACCATTACATGCCATTCCTTGAACTTACTAAATGTTAGATATCAATACTCCACTCTCATGTACCTACGTGGGAACCAGCTAACTCTACTTGTAAGCCCCCCATATGAGGAGAAGGCATTTGAGTAGCTCGATTATCCGATAGGTCCTAGTTTGGACACTAGATGGGGGCCATGTGTGGCCTGATGGCTAGACGGAGTTGGCACACTGCCAACTAGGCTACATGCAAGTGCAGGAAGGCATCCCATGACTAACCGCATTGAGGGTAGACAGAGCATTTCTCGAGGTAGCCCACTCTTGGGTTGCGAGGCCCATTTGGAGTCCCAGATGATCCCGGATGGATGTGGGCTGAACGGAGCCCATAGGTTAGTTGCTTTATTTTGTGCACCGGTTCTATCATGTGGTCGGTGGCCTATTTCGAGACCGACCCCCAGTCGACTATTTTGGGCGAACTGGGTCGGTCACCCAATTGAGCCCAACTGACTACGACTAGTGGCTATATAAGAGCAAGCCCGTGAAGCCCATTTTATCACTGGCTATAGCAACCCTGATTCCTTAGCATCCAGCCTCCATCCTCTACTATTTCCAGCTTGCCATCGAAGCTTCTTTCACAGGAGTGCACGGCTGGGAGACAATGCCATCTATTGTATCTGGTCTATAGTAATCAAATTTTTTATTCTCCATACTATCTTGTTTTCTCTTGTGTATGAGATCCTGTTATCTGTTGAGCACAGATGTATTATTTTCTTACATGGTATCAGAGCCTGGACTCTAACAAGAAGATTTGGTAATGTGTTTTTGTTTGCGAGCAGATTGTGAGAGATGGCCCAGCCCGCAAGACTGCAAATCCCACCGTTCGATGAAAGCAAAAAGTTGGATGGCTCTAACTATCCACTCTGGAAGTTCAAGATGAAGACCATCCTAAGTGCATATGAGCTTTGGGACACTGCTACTGGGGTGGACATGAGGCCGGTTGCGAGACCAGATCCAGCCAATGCAGGACAACAGATAGTACCAACTGCAGATGAGATTCTCGCATGGACAAGAAGAAATGCAGATGCGCTGTGTTCTATTGTCTGTAGTGTAAGTGATTCCATCATGGCATTAATTCAACATGTCACCACAGTGGAGGAGGCATGGACCGTCCTAAAAAATCAGTACGAGACCATGAATCAGACGCAGATTCAGAATCTGGAGACTCAACTCGTGAACGAGAAATTGTCTGAGTCTGAAGTGGCAGAGAAGTTCATCACCAAAGTGAAGAATCTGTGCGATCAGATGACTGCAATTGGCATAACCATCACTAGTGAGAATCTAGCACGAAGGTGTATACGGATTCTCCCACCAAAGTATGGCGGTCTTGTTATGGTGTTGAATACGTAGAATAAAAATCTGCCCCTCAACTTTGAGGATTTCAACGCGATGCTTCTAGAGGAGGAGATGCATCAACAAAAGACGAGGACTAGAGAAGATTTGGCTTTCTACACTAGATCAAAGAAAGGTAAGGGTAAGGACTCTGGTAATCCATCTTCTTCTGATGATAAAAAGAGAAAGAAGAAGATCAAGTGCTTCTATTGTAACAAGATAGGGCACAAGCAAAATGAGTGCCGAAAGAAGATTGCAGATGAGAAGAACGGAGTAAAGAAAGAGTCCAGCAATAGTGCACACGCAGTACCAGTAGAGCTATTCATCGCAATTGAGGAGATTTGCACGGACGTAGTTCATGTACCTCCGGATGAACCGTGGATCATTGACAATGGTGCATCGTGCCACATGACCAGTCGGAAGGATTGGTATACCTCTCTACAGCCGGTAGGGAATGACATCCTGGTAGCAGTCGGCCATGATGCAAAATTTCCAGCAAAAGGAAAAGGTACAATTGCTCTCAAGTCAAATGGAGTTGTAAAACAGTTGTCCGATGTTCTTTATGTGCCAGATATCAAGAGGAACTTATTGTCCATTTTCGTGATCACAGATCGAGACCTCAAAGTTCCATTCGATAAGAATGGTGCATAGATGCTAGATCTTCAAGGGAAGGTCGTGTTGAGATATCAAGCTCCACTCGCGATATGCCAGGGTGACCGTTGTGCATTTATGTCACCGACTTGTTAGCTACAGATGCGGTTGGTACACCGCCCACAAAAATAGCTAGATGATAGCTATCCTTATCTACTCTAGTTCGTGGCTCAGTAAGTATGCCACCTTAGTTAGTTGAGTTTGGTTTTGAGACTCACATATAGGGTTCTTCTATTCCTTTGTACTTGAGTTCTTTTGGCTTACACAACTAAGAAGAGGAAAACTGTTTTCAGCCTCCACCTTTGTGTGTATTCCACCATTGTGTATGTGAGAAAGCCACAAGTGAGACTCCTTCCCTCTCTCCCACTATCTTCACATGGTATCAGAGCCTTGTTCGTGGTAAGGAGCTCAAGAAAGCAAACCAAGTTCGTGGTGTCCTGGTAAGAGGACTAGTGTTGCTTTCCTATTTCAAGTTTGGGAGCAAATATCTGCAGGTAGCACAGCCAGAAGTGCAAGAGTGCACTGTCTCAGATTGAGATGCCCTTTGCGGTGTGGCGAGAGGGAAGTATATGCTGCAAGATAGGGTGAAGCCCTTGGTGACTTTATTTTTTTTGATTCAAGGCCATTTTGGGGCTCGTTTTGAAGGCAGAAGTTCTTCGCGGACACTCAAAAAAAGGCCTTGTTTTTGCTGTATGACCACTGCTCGGCTGGTCGGTGAAAAGTTGCCACAGAAATTGCATCGTATGCCTGTGTGCAGAGATATTGGGAATTGCAAAATCATGCTTGTTGCCTGTTGATGCAAAATCGTCACTAGGAAGTGACTCTGTGGTCAAATACCACTTTCGTCAGTTTTGCAGATCTGCCTGTGTGAGGCAAAAGGGTAGTGACATGAGGCAGTAGAAATGGAAGAAAGGGAGCGGGCGGGGGGGAGGGGGGCAAGACCATTGTGTTATCTTTCTTGCATAAAATTGTATGAGCAGAGAGAGTGGACCAAAATTAGTTTGAAGGTGATGGTGTCTATTGACAAAAGGAAAAGGATTAAGAAGCATCACAAGAGGAAGAATCAAGAGAAGCGTGGAAAAATGAAGGAGATGGGGGAGGGAAGGAGGACACAAAGAAATAGAGGCAAATCTATTAGTACCATTTCAAGAAAGGGACAATTGGGTGGAGTTTAATTTAGGGTTACATAATATGTAGGGCCTAAGCACGTTTATCTGCAAGCAAAAAGAGGATAGGAGAAAATAGTATTAAATGGTATGAAAGGAAGGCAATAAAAGAAAGGAAGGGGGTTTTATTGTGGAGCATAACATCAATGATACATGTGCATTTTTTGCTCTTTATTAAAATTTCAATTTGTGATTTTGTGGATTATGTGAAATCATTCAATTAAAAAGCCCCTTACATCAATTGAACCCACACTATAAGGCTACATTTATTTATGTGCAGCCTTGGGGTATCTCTTGCTCTATTTTTCCTCTTCATAGGTTGGCTTTGATATCATGTTATCAAAGATAAGCACATCAATTCATAGAATTATATAAAGTCAAATGGCGACATGCAGATAGTGGTATGCAGGTATCACGAAAAGGAAAAGAGAAGGTAGATCAGCCCATGTTTGATGTGAATGGAGGTCACTCTTATGTGGATGGTGAATCCAGTGGCTCAGAACAGAGCATTGATGATGAGTTGGGTATTCCTTCTGTTGTTACACCTGGATTAAGGAAGACCAGGGATGTTTTGAGAGCACCTGGAAGTGAGCCTATTTTGCGCAGGTCTACCAGGGTTAGGTATCCTGTGGATAGGCTGAAATATGATGGATTTACAGCCATTCACTATGCCTATATGGTCAAAGTGATACAGGAACTAGAACCCACTTCTTTTGAGCAAGCCATGGGAAATGAAAAATGGGAGAAAGCCATGGATGAAGAAATGGATGCCTTCGAAGCCAATGCTACATGGGAATTGGTGCCTTTGCCTAAAAACAAGAATGCAATTCGATGTAAGTGGGTTTACAAGATCAAGCACAATGCAGATGGTTCTGTGAACAGATACAAGCCAAGACTAGTTGTCAAGGGGTATGCACAGACATACAGCATTGATTATGAAGAAACATTCAGTCCGGTTGCAAGGATGGCAACTGTAAGAGTAGTCATTGCTATGGCTGCATCAAAGGGATGGTCTTTACATCAAATGGATGTAAAGAATGCCTTCTTGCATGGTGATCTGCAAGAAGAGGTCTTTATGGAGCAGCCAGTAGGTTATGTTCATGCTATTCATCCTGAGTTTGTTTGCAGGTTGAAGAAAGCCTTGTATGGCTTGAAGCAAGCACCTAGAGCATGGTCTGACAAGATAGGATAGTATCTTGTCACTATTGGCTTTTAGATTTCCAAGGCAGATTTCTCACTCTATGTGAGAAAAACAGAGAAAGGGATTATGCTGCTTGTCATTTATGTTGATGATTTGATCATCACAAGTGATAGTGATGAAGATATCCTTCATGTGAAAATGCTATTAAAGCAGAAGTTTGAGATGAAGGATTTGGGAGAGCTACATTATTTCTTAGGCATTGAAGTGATTAGATCACCAAGTGGGATACAGCTCTTGCAGAGGCAGTATGGATTGGACATGCTATCCAAATATGGGATGACAGGCTGTAAACCTATTTCAGTTCCTTTGGAGCAGAATGTGAAGTTGAGCACAAATGCAGGTGAGCTTCTGGAAGACCCTACTATGTACAGACGCATAGTAGGAAGTTTGATTTATATGACTATTACCAAGCCAGATTTAAGCTATGCTGTTGGATTGGTAAGTCAGTTTATGCAGGCTCCAAGGAAACCGCATTTGGATGCAGCTAGACGCATACTCAGGTATGTGAAGTCCACATTGCAGTATGGACTATTTGGCTGGGGTTCAGATACAGTTGCATGGATACACTGATGCTGATTGGGCTAGTAGTATTTCTGATAGACGATCTACCAGTGGATATGTGTTCTCTTTTGGGAGTGCTGCAGTCACTTGGAGCAGTAAGAAACAGCCTACAGTTGCCTTGTCGAGCACAGAGGCTGAGTACAGGGGTGCATCAATGGCTGCATGTGAGGTAGCTTGGTCACATAAGCTACTCTATGATATGCATCAGTCTACAGATGGGCAGTTGTCATTTATTGTGATAACATGAGCAGTATACACTTGGCAAATAACCCTATCTATCATGCTAGAACAAAGCACATTGAGGTGCATCATCACTATGTGCGGGAGAAGGTTTTACTAGGTCTTATTGATCTAGTTTATGTCAACACAGAGGATCAGGTAGCTGACATATTCACAAAGGCATTGGGTGCAGAGAAGCTATGCAAGTTCAGAGACCTGCTTGGTGTGCAAGAATTGGGATTGAGCTCGAGGGGGAGTGTTGAGATATCGAGCTCCACTCGCGATATGCCAGGGTGACCGTTGTGCATTTATGTCACCGACTTGTTAGCTGCGGATGCGGTTGGTACACCGCCCATGAATAATAGCTGGATGACAGCTATCCTTATCTACTCTAGTTCGTGGCTCAGTTAGTATGCCACCTTAGTTGAGTTTGGTTTTGAGACCCACATATAGGGTTCTTCTATTCCTTTGTACTTGAGTTCTTTTGGCTTACACAACTAAGAAGAGGAAAACTATTTTCAGCCTCCACCTTTGTGTGTATTCCCCCATTGTGTATGTGAGAAAGCCGCAAGTGAGACTCCTTCCCTCTCTCCCACTATCTTCACAGGTCGTTGGTAAAGGTACATGGCGTAACAACATCTATGAACTCTCAGCTTTCAGTGCTCGAGCGAGTGTGAAGAACACTAAGCTGTGGCATGAGAGGTTTGGTCATCTAAACCTTAGTTCTTTGAAGGAGATGCATAAAAGTGGTTTGATTTTAGACCTACCAAAAATTTCAGATCTACCTGATGTATGTGAAGCTTGCATGATGGGCAAGCAGCATTAGCATCCCTTTCCTAAAGAGGCCAACAGGGCAAAGGCTCCCCTAGAGCTCATTCACATGGACCTCTGTGGAAAGATGGAGATGGAAGCTTTGGGTGGTTCCTACTACTTCATGACGCTGATCGATGACTACAGTAGAAGGATATGGATATACTTCCTGAAGACTAAAGATGAGGCTTTTAGTAGGTTCAAGGAATGGCATGTAATGGTCGAGAAAGAAACGGGGAGACAGAGATGGAGAGTTCACATCAATTGAATTCGAAAGTTACTGCAAAAGTCACAGAATCAAGAGGCAGAAACCCCTACCACATACATCATAGCAAAATGGAGTAGCAGAACACAAGATGCGCATCATTTGCAAAATGGGCTGGAGTATGATGAAAGGGAAAGATTTTCCAAAGACTTTCTGGGCTGAAGCATGTAACACTGCAGTTTACATCCTGAATCGTAGCTACACAAAGGCTGTGAATGGGATGACTCCACTACAAGCCTTTTCTGGTAAGAAACCTTCAGCTGCACATTTCAGAGTTTTTGGATGTGATTGTTTTATGCATGTCCCTGATGCTAACAGGACCAAATGGGACACGAAGAGCCAGAAATGTATTTTCTTTGGCTACAGTGAAGAGGTGAAGGGTTACCATCTCTATAACCCTATTATCAAGAAGGTAATAGTAAGTCACGATGTGGTCTTCTCATAATAGCCGCATCAATTGGAGGAGGATGCTTCCTTCCTAGACAACTAGGACCAGGATATCCATCCAGTAACACCACCAACAGCAAACAGAACTCCCCCAATTGTGCTTGGAAGGATTCAAGATAAAGAAGATGAAGAAGAGCCTATAGAACCACAATAGCAATGGCCATTCCCGAAGTGGGTAAAGCAGGCTTTGGAGGGCAGAGAACCTCCAGCCATTGAGGAGGAACCATCCGAACACTGTCGGTCCAAGAGATTAGAGGAGCAAAGAAGAGCACAGGAACACTTGGTCAACTATGCTTTGATGACAGAAGTGATCTGTGTTGATGAACCCAAGTGTCTTGAAGAGGCACAGGGTGATGATAGGTGGATGGACGCTATGCAGTCGGAGTATGGCTCCATAATGAAGAACAACACTTGGGACCTTGTGGATCATCCACCAAAACGCAAGGTAATCGGCACCAAGTGGGTGTACAAGACCAAGTACAAGTCCAACGGCACATTGGATAAATACAAGGCTCCGCTCATGGCAAAAGGATTCACACAAGTACATGGTTTTGATTATCAAGATACTTTTTCTCCCACAGCTCTGACTAACTACAATTCGTAGTGTTTTTGCTTTAGCTGCCCAGGGAAGTTGGCCCGTGTTTCAGATGGATGTAAAATCCGCCTTTCTGAATGGGGATCTCAAGGAGGAGGTATACATGGAACAACCACCAGGTTTTGTGATTCCCGGTTCAAAAGGTAAAGTCTATAAACTAAAGAAGGCACTTTACGGGTAAAACAGGCCCCACGAGCATGGTACCAGTGAATTGATGCCTACTTTCTACAAAATGGGTTCAGGAGGAGCCCATCAGATGCAAATTTATATGTCTTCAGAGAAGGAGGTAGGAGTATGATCGTGGTCCTTTATGTGGACGACCTTGTCATAACAGGGAACCATGAAGAGAAGATCTCACTGACAAAGCATTTGCTAGGAAGAGAGTTTGAAATTTCTGTCTGGGGATTGAAGTTTGGCAAGAGCCGAAACATATCTTCATTTCACAACTAAAGTATGCTGGAGAGATACTGAAGGCATTTGGCATGGCTGACTGCAAGACAGTTGGTACCCCTATGGAGGTTGACGTGAAGCTCTCAAATGAGGATTCATCACCACTGGTGGATGAAGCGAAGTGCAAAAGGCTTGTGGGTAGTTTGATTTACTTGTGCAACACACGACCGGCGGACATCGGCTTTGTGACTAGTGTACTAAGCAGGTTTTCCAATAAGCCCTAGGAGAACCATTGGAGGGCAGGGATGTGAGTGCTGAAATACATCACCTATACCAAGGGCAACATCTTGATCGGATTCTGTGACTCGGATTGGGCAAGAGACGTGGACAGTAGGAGATCAGTGATAGGTTACTCTTTCTCAATTGGATCTGGAGCTGTGTCATGGGTCAACAAGAAGCAACCCACAGTTGCTCTTTCTTCTACCGAGGCTGAGTACAAAAATCAGCATGCTTTGCTTCTTGCAAGGCAGTGTGGTTGAGGAGGATTCTAGGGGACATGGGTGCAGTGTAGAACAAGCCCTACACAGTTATCATGTGACAATCAAAGTTGCATGGCGACTGCAAAGAACCCTGTGTTACACGCTCGCACAAAACACATTAAGATTCAATATCACTTTGTACGTGAGCTCATCTTGGATGGAGAGGTTGACTTGGTGTACTATTCGACCACAGAGAATGCTGCGGACATCTTCACAAAGGCTCTTGGAAGAGACTAGCTGGAGAGGCAGCTTCATCGACTTGGCATTGGATCGAAAAAGTAAGTTCACTTGCGGGTGGACATTGAGGGAGGGTGTTAGATATTTATACTCCACTCTCATGTAACTACATGGGAACTAGCTAACTCTACTTGTAAGCCCCCCATATGAGGAGAAGGCATTTGAGTAGCTTGGTTATCCAGTAGGTCCTGGTTTGGACACTAGATGGGGGCCATGTGTGGCTTGATGGCTAGATGGAGTTGGCACACTGCCAACTAGGCTACATGTAAGTGCGGGAAGGCATCCCATGACTGACCGCATTGAGGGTAGATGGAGCATTTCCCGAGGTAGCCCACTCTCAGGTTGCAAGGCCTGTTTGGAGTCCCAGATGATCTCGGATGGCTGTGGGCCGAACGGAGAACGTACGTTAGTTGCTCTATTTTGCGCACCGGTTCTATCGTGTGGTCGGTGGCCTATTTCGAGACCGACCCCCAGTCGATCGTTTTGGGTGGATTGGGTCGGTCACCCAATTGAGCCCAACCAACTACGACTGGTGCTATATAAGAGCACTGTGAAGCCCATTTTATCATTGGCTATAGCAACCCTGATTCCTTAGCATCCAGCCTCCGTCCTCTACTGTTTCCAGCTTGCCATCGAAGCTTCTTTCACAGGAGCACACAGCTGGGAGGCAGCGCCATCTATTGTATCAGTTCTACAGTAATCAAATTTTTGATTCTCCATACTATCTTGTTTTCTCTCTTGCATACGAGATCCTGTTATCTATTGAGCACAAATGTTGTATTTACACTAAAAGCCTCATCTTTAGTCTTCAGGAAGTATATCCATATCCTTCTACTGTAGTCGTTGATCGGTGTCATGTAGTAGGAACCACCCAAAGCTTCCATCTCCATCTTTTCACAGAGGTCTGTGTGAACGAGCTCTAGAGGAGCCTTTGCCCTAGTGGCCTCTTTCGGAAAGGGTTGCCGATGCTGCTTGCCCATCATGCAAGCTTCACATACATCGGGCAGATCTGTAATTTTTAGTAGGTCTGCAATCATTCCACTTTTATGCATCTCCTTTAAAGAACTAAGGTTTAGATGACCAAACCTCTCATGCCACAGCTTAGTGTTCTTCACATTCGCTCGAGCACTGAAAGCTGAGAGTTCATAGATGTTGTTACGCCATGTACCTTTACCAACGACCTTCCCTTGAAGATCCAAAATCCATGTGCCATTCTTATCGAAGTGAACTTTGAGGTCCCGATCCGTGATCGTAGAAATGGACAACAAGTTCCTCTTGATATCTGGCACATAAAGAACATTGAACAACTGTTTTACAACTCCATCTGACTTGAGAGCAATCATACCTTTTCCTTTTGCTAGACATTTTGCATCATTACCGACTGCTACCAAGATGTCATTCCCTACTGGCTGTAGAGACGTATACCAATCCTTCTGACTGGTCATGTGGCATGATGCACCACTATCAATGATCCAAGGTTCATCCGCAGGTACATGAACTACCTCCGTGCAAATCTCCTCAATTGCTATGAACAACTCTACTGGTACTGCCTGTGCACTGTTGTTGGACTCTTTCTTTACTCCGTTCTTCTCATCTGCAATCTTTTTCCGGCACCCATTCTGCTTGTGCCCTACCTTGTTGCAATAAAGCCCTTTGAATTTCCCTAAATTTCTTCATCTTCTTCTTCCTCTATAAAATCAGTTTCCTTTGGTGGAGAATATTTGTTAGTGACTTTTAGTGGCAATGTTTGCACATGTTCTTAAGTATTCTTGCATAGTGCAATCCAAAACAATTCTTTGCTATTTATTATCTTGGTCTCTTTGCTATTTATTATCTTGGTCTCTAGGATATCATGTCCCACTTTGATTGGAAGGGACTTGATGAGGATGATGACCCATGAATATATTGAGGATTTCTAATTATTATAATGTTTATATAAATATTTTCTTATAGCTTAATCATTGTTGAATCAACATAAATTTTTTCGTCTTCCTCTATGAAATCCTTGTCCATTGGTGGAGAATGTTTTTTTATGTTTTTTATTGGCAATGTTTGCATCTCTTGTTAACTATTCTTGCATAGTGGAATCCAAACTAATCCTTTAGTATTGATCTCTTAACAATAGATTTCAATTGTCCTACTATGTCTAAGTCTAACAAGGTAATTAGGGCCTATCGCTATCTATGATTTGGTTGCATTATTCAATTGAGTTTGAATCATCATGATTTTTACCACATTAATTACATTGAATTGATTATCTGGATCTTTCCATGTAAAGCTCTGAACTTAATTTGTTGTCAATGGTTTTGTTGAAAATAAACCTATGACTTTAGGTCCCCTTTATATAGATAGAATAGTATACACAAACACACACGCACACACACACACACACAGAGGCACCATGGGTGAAAAAAGCACATGCATAATGTGTGAAATAATATCTTCTCCATAAGAGCCTTCATTTTTGTAAGGTTGAAACAAAACACAATTAGAAACAAAAACATTCTTAATTTTCTTTCCTATGTAAGGGAAGATAAGCAAGGTCTTGCCAGGATGTGGGAAGCTAAATTTTATAAGAAAACCAATTGAGTTTGTTTTCTAAGAAATTTGAATGCTTTATAAAGAATACACCTCACTTGATATATTTCACACACAACAATATTGACCATACTCTTTTGTTACAATAGGGGCACATTATAAACCATATGGACCCATGAGAATGTTGTAATGGTCCATTAGAACATAGAAGAACCCTCTTGCATTGCACCCTCTCTCTACTCTAAGATATACTCAGATTTATCTCCCCTATTCATTAAAGATCTCTATTGGGCATTTTGGGTTTTGCCACATTGAGTCCATATTGAGAGTGGGTGAGTTAAGGGAGTACCCAAAGAGAGGCAAATTTATGCCTTATTTGATCTACAGGGAATCGAGTCAGAGGAGTATTTCATCTTTAGGTGCCTAGTATATTATGAGATCTAAGGCCGCTAATATTGTCTCTTCAAAGATAGCTTCAGCTGTTCTCCCACTTCCTTTCTTACTACACTGTGGAAGTTTAAAATTACTACTATTCTGGATTCATATGAGCTTCTGGAGACAGTAATGGGGACTTGACCCAGAACCACAAGGAGCCCCCGACCCAACAAATTCAGAGAGTACGCCTTCGAAGGAGCCCAAGATGGGAAAGCAAGTGAGAAGTGCAATAGAATAGGGTTTTGCAGGCATCAGTAGACTTAGGCACCCACTCTCTCAAACCCCAAAGTGTAGAAGACACCCTTCACTTCCATGTAGATATTCTTAGAGTATCTTTTGCACAATACCACCTTAACCTAGCTAATGCCCTCTAACCTAATTACTTTATTGAGGAGAAGTGCCATGTGATTGTAGATTGCTGGGTCAAGAAAGCAAATGAAAAGAATAGTACCCTGAAGAAGATAGATAAGGGGAAAGAGACAGCTAACACAGCGGAAGCAGAGTTGGATCTATTTTTGGCCATTGAGGAAGAGTGTTCCTCAGTTCAAGGAGCATCAACCACTGATTCATGGGTGTTGGATAGTGGTGCCTCCCGTCACATGACTTGCAAGATGGGTCGATATTGTTCCATGTAGCCTCTACAGGAACCCATCACTGTGATGGTTGGAAATAACACAAAATGCCTTATTGAGGGTACAGGTACGATTTCATTTGTTTCTGTAAATGGAGATGTTAAGAAACTATCTAATGTGCTATATGTTCCACAAATCAAGAGAAATTTGCTATCAGTTGCTTCCATAACTGACCTTGACCATGAGGTGAGGTTCCACAAGATAGGAGTAAAAATTTTGGATAGTGCTGGCAATCTTGTTGGCACAGGAGTAAGGAGGAACAACTTGTATGAGCTAAGTGCTCTTATAGCCACCGCTGGAGTAAGCACAAGCAGACTTTGGCATGAAATATTTGGCCACATTAGATTTACAGTGCTTAAGGAGATGCAGAAGTGAGGTATGGTTGCTCACTTACCTACAGTAGCAGAAATCAAAGAACCATGTGAAGCTTGCATGATGGGCAAGCAACAGAGAAAGGAATTCCCACAAGAAAGCAAGAATAGAGCAAACGCTCCTCTAGAGTTGGTGCATGTTGACTTGTGCGCAGTAAGATGCCTACACAAGCCTTGGGGGGATCTTCCTATTTTTTATTGATTGTCGACGACTATAGTAGGAAGATGTAGGTGTACTTTCCTCACAAAAAGGCTCAAGCTTTTGGTAAATTGAAAGAATGGCTATAGCTTGTTGAAAATGAAACAGGGAGAAAAGTGAAGAAAATCAGGTCGGATGGTGGTGGTGAGTTTGTTTCTATAGAGTTTGGAGATTTTCGCAAGATTAAAGGGATCAAGTGACAAATGACGACACCACATACATCAGCAAAATTCGGTTGTTGAATGCCGAATGTGGACCACCGTGGAGATGGGGAGGTGTATGTTAAAAGGTGCTAGACTGCCAAACCACTTTTGGGCTGAGGCTAGCAATACTGCGGTTTACATCCTTAATCGCAGCTATACAAAGGCACTCAAAGGTAAAACACCACATGAGGCTTACAGCGGTAGTAAGAAGCCATTTTTCTCCCACTTCAGAACATTTGGGTGTGAATGCTATGCGCATGTACCAGACAAAGAGAGAAACATGCTACAACCAAAAAGCACCAAATGTATCTTCTTAGGCTATTATGATGAGAAGAAAGCCTATAAGTTGTATGACCGAGAGGTAAAGAAGATCATAGCGGTGGTGTTCAAGGAGCAGCCACATGCAGTGGAGAAAGAGAAGAGCTCTTCCACTTTATCATCAAGCAAAGAGGTAATTCACTATGGACCTATCCCAAGAGCTATAAAGGAGGAGGAAATATCATATGATGAAGGTATAAGTCACCAACCTATTGTTACACCATCGGAAAAGCCATTGCTGTGATGGGTAAGGCAGCTCTATGACCATGATAACTAGATGCCTATGTCTATTGAGCAGCGTGCAGATGGACCAAGGCGGTCTCGAGATTATTGCAGAAGTAAAGGAGCTTGCGAGTTTGGAGGAAGCACTTGCAGATCGAGATTGGAAAAATGCAATGCAAGTAGAATATGATAGCATCATGAAGAATGAAACTTGGGAGTTGGTAGATCGACCACCTAACAAAAAGGTTATTGGCACCGAGTGGGTTTGGAAGGTAAAGTACAAGGCCAATGAGACTTTGGAAAAGTACAGAGCCAGATTGGCTGCTCATAAAAAGTGGCCAGTTTATCAAATGGATGTTAAATCAGCATTCTTGAATGGTGACCTCAAGGAGGAGGTGTACGTGGCTCAGCCACCTGGGTTTGAGGCCCCCCATTCTGAGAACAAGGTATGTAAGCTGAAGAAGGCTCTGTACGGGCTGAAACAGGCCCCAAGGGCATGGTACCAATGGATAGACAAATTCTTTCATAAATTAAACTTCAAAAGATGTGCCTTAGATGCTAACTTATATGTGTATAAGAAAGGTGGAAAATCTGCTATTATTATTCTATATGTGGATGATCTCCTTATTACAAATGACTATGAAGACATGATCCAATAGACTAGAAAGGCATTGAGCACAGAGTTTGAGATGACAGCAGACTTAGGCTTGATGCACTACTGTTTGGGGATTGAAGTCTAGCAAGAGCCAGGCAAGCTCATCTCTCAGCAAAAATATGCAAGGGAGATCTTGAAGGCATTTGGTATGTCTGAGTGCAAGGAGATAGCTACCCTATGGAGGTAAATGTGAGGTTGTCTATGGAGGATGCCTCACCACCAACAAACATCGGGAGGTACAAGAAGTTGGTCGGCAGTCTCATATATCTGTGCAACACCAGATCGGACATCAGTTTTGGTGTTGGCACTTTGAGCAGGTTCTCCAATAAGCCTCGGGAGAATCATTGGAATGCAGGGATGCGGGTGCTCAGGTATGTGAAGGGCACTCTTGATTATGGCATCACTTATGGTACGGGCACTTCCTTGGCTAGTCATTATGACTCAAATTGGGTTGGAGATGTTGATTCCAGGAAATTAGTTTCTGGATATTGTCTCTCTTTAGGTTCAGGTATCTTCTCTAGGATCAGTAAGAAACAACCAATAGTGACATTGTCTTCTACCGAGGCTGAGTACAAGGCAGCATGTTTTGTTGCTTGTGAAGCAGTGTGGCTGAGGAGGATCTTATGGCACATGGGAGTGCAAGAAGATGAGGCAACTGTGCTGAGGTGCGACAATCAAAGTTGTATGGCCATTGCTAAAAATCCAGTGTTTCATGTGTGCACAAAACATATAGAGATTCAGTATCACTATGTGCGTGATTTGATTGAGGACGGAATAGTGGAATTGGTCTAGTGTCCAACAGAGCCAAATGGAGCAGATATCTTCACCAAGGCACTCGAGAAGGATCAGCTTCAGGGTCATCTTCAGAGACTCAGCATTGGGCCGAGAAAGTAGCTCACCTGTAGGAGGACATTGAGGGGGGGTGTTAGATATGCTCAATGCCCCACCCTCCTGGCAACCACCAGTGGTCCAAGGTGCTCAAGTTGTAAGGCCCCCATATGAGGAGAAGCCATGTGTGAGCTCGAGACACTGGATGAATCCTAACTTGCATGTCAGATGAGGTCTATCAAAGAGACCGTTGATGGTAGAAAGGTGATTGTATGGGAGCCCCTTATTCTTACTAGGGCTTGGGGGCCAACGGCCCCCCTGGTAGGGGTTCGGGGGTGAGAGTCCCCGAGGCGATGGTATAAGGAATATTCCCTGAATATTCCATGGACGACTAGTCGGTTCCACCAACTAGGTTGACTGGTCGACTTCACTGACTAGGTTGGTTCCATAGACTACATTGATCTAACTACCGCCCTCATAGCTATAAAGAGGTGACCTCTCTAGTCCATTGCACTAGATCAGATCTTCCAGCTCGTAGCTCTTCATCTAGTATCTATCTAGATCACCATCTAAGTTCCACTATGGGAGCGCACGGGTGGACGGAGCCATCATCTGTACTATATCAATATTGAAGGAAAATTTTGTTCATCTCCAGCTTGTTGTGTACTCTCTATTCTTTGTTTAGCTTTTGTTCTGCTACGCCGTGTAATTTAACGGGTCCTTCAAAGAATTTAAAACTCTCTCTCTCTCTCTCTCTCTCTCTCTCTCTCTCTCTCCCTCCCTCCCTCCCTCCCTCCCTCCCTCCCTCCATCTCTCTCTCTCTCTCTCTCTCTCTCTCTCTCTCTCTCATGCATGCCCGCGATTCTCTATCTTTATTCAAGCTTCATAATATAAAAATACTTTCTAATCTTGTTCATTTGTTACATGTAATCCTAGCGATTGGTTTTCATTTCGTTGATGATCTTTTGAATTTTGTCAACTATTAATCATCCTCGGGATGGCATGAGATTATGTGTACTATTCAACTAGCTTCCTCATTATTTTCCATTCCATACAATAGAATTACATTAGAGAGTAGTACAAAAGAGTATCAAGAAGAACAAGATAGGTCACTAGTGAGGAGGAACAAGGAAAAGATAGATGCATAGCCTTGGTTATCACTATTTAAAAAAGATAAAAAATTGAAGGTATCTTAAATTGATTCAAGAAATCCATACAAAACAATTGGAAAAAGATTTCCAATATCAATGCTAGCAAAATTTGAAATAATAGGAAGAGAAAATGAAAATGCATTATACATAAAATTATCAACAAAATAAAACATGAAACAATTCTTCAAATGACTAGCTTTGAACAAGGAACACTAAGGGACTAGGATTCTCAAAAAAACGGTACGGTTCCCAAAAGCTTTGAAAAAATCAACAAAACATTCTCTAGAATTTTAACATTTGTGAATGTTTAGTCAAAAATTAGACTTCAAATTTATATGCATATTCAATTATCAAATATTTTCCATCTTTTCTTACATTATACGATACTCCTCACATTGATACCCTCAATTTTTATGTTTATTTATACTTGCAATTTCTAGGACTCTTAACCTCAATCTAGGGATACATCATCATCATGGAATTGATGTTAGATTTGGCATCCCCTCTATATTTTCAAGGATATGTCTCTTTTGGCACGAATTGACCATGTACCACCATGTGTCATCCAATTGGTCAAGATGAAAGAAAACCTATTTTGTATTTTCACCTCCATATTCTTCCTCATATAGAGGTGAATATACAAGATGATGCTAATTAGTACATATACGAAAGATATAAATAGGACATTCTAGTATGCGTTACAAACCTCATATCAAATCTTCAAGAGTCCAACATGCATTGCTCCCGATCAAAGAACTATAAATATATCTTTGTATTTACATGATAAAGTTGTTGCAATGGAGGAAGATTATCACAAAGAATGGAAAGTTTTATATATCCAAAATTAGTTTACAAAAGGGAAAGGTAAATTTTATGAGAAGAAATATGGGAAAATGGAAGATAATGGAATGCATTGTGCATATATGCACATAAGCTAGGAGGTTGTTGATGTGTCCAACATGCCAAACTATCAACAAAAGAAAACATGAAATAATTCTTCAAAATGATACACTTTCAACAAGGAACACTTAGGGACTATGACTTTCAAAAAGCTAATGGTTCCCACAATCTTGTTTAAAAACCAAATAGCCACTCTCTAGAATTTTAATGGTGTGTTTTCATGTTTTTGTGGACATTTAACTTTAAAATTAAACTTCAATTAATATGCACATTCTATGTTTCCACCTTTTCAATTTTACATTATACAATACTCATTATGTTTGCCTACTTTGACACACGCATCAACATTGATTTCATCATGTATATTTACACTTTTTAGCAATTGTAATCTCATTCTAGGGATACATGATCATCATAGAATTAATATTTGATTGTCTATAATGGTAAGAGAGGAGATGATTATCTTCTTGCTACCCTAAAAAGATTTTCCCCTTGCATTGAGTTAGGTTTTGTTGGTCGATATGGCTACTAAGATCTCAAGGGTTGATGAGATCACTTCTTTTTTATATTATTATCTTGATTCTCCTCCTCTATTTACTAGAATTTTCACTTATTGTATTACTTAAAAGAGTGAGACAAGGGCCATGGTCATGCACTTATGCACCTACAAGAGTTATTTTTGCAACTTTATAAGAAATTTGTGGAGCAAGTTCATCCTTAGTTTTTTTAAAACAAGTCATGGCATCTCCATCCACATTTCTTGTGGGAGTGTTTCATACAATTGTAGTTGTGCCATTTTATAGTTCAAGGAGTTTCTACTTGTGATATTTATGGCTCTTCCTTTGTAAACAATTATGGCCAAATTTTCTCGATAAGTATTGCAAATTATTGGTAAAATATTCAAATTTTGTTATTAGGTAAAATTAGAAAATTAATATTATCAATTTTCATAAGGTGAGTACAAAAAAAAGATTTACAAGGATCCGATGGGGCCCTGGATCACTAGGCACCATAATAGGATAAAAGATCCCCATCCAGATCGAAACCTTTTCCCCCTGTCCCCTCCCAACTAGAGCCTTATTTTCTGGTATAATTCAAGTTTGCAAACTTCATATGATAGGCAATTAGGGAGGATATAGGGATCTAGCACGTCCAGGGCTTAGTAGCCTACCCCCCAATGACATCCTATAAATCCCTATCCCAATTTAGAACTCTTGTGCCCCTACTAAAAATTTACTTTATGGTCATGTGTAGGTCTAGACACTACATTGGTAATTTCTCATGTGGACAAATTTTTAGAGTGATGTATAGGGGTCTACCTAGACCAATCATCCACCAAGCCTAACACTATCTCAAATCTATTTGGTCCATAGAATATTAAGCCGATCTATGGTGATACCACCATACCGATGTCACAAGGATCATTCCATAAGCTAACAATTACAAGGTTTTGGGACAAGTATATCAACAAAAAAAGAATTGAAAAAAATATAATGCCAATCCCTACATGCAAATTTCCTAAACATACAAATCTGAGATTATCTCTAGGCATACCCTAAGCCATACAAAAATCTCTACACAGTTCCTTAGATTATTCTATCAATAATCTAGATAAAAATGCAATAGCATTCTCAATGTATGCAAATATTAAAAATGCAATATGATTCTTTTGGGGGACAAAGGAAATAAAAACTGCAAATCTTATCAATGTTATTGTAGATTCAAGATGTGGATTAATTAGATGTATCAACGATTATTATAGAACTACTCGCCCCATTTGTACTGAGAGCAACATCTTCTATTTTGTCATCAAATGGGTTGACACACTACAAACTACAAAGCTTATCAACATTATTCTAGATTCAAGATGTGATTTAGAAAGATGTAGCCACGATCATTGCAGAACTACTCATTCCATCCTTACTGAGAGTAGCATCTTCCATTTCCTCATCAGATGGCTTAATGCAACTACTTGTCTCTGGAGGTAAACCCTTTTTGTAATTTAGACTATTCCAACTCTGCAATAATACCACATTATGTGTATGAGTGCTCAAAAAGGGCTTCAAACTTGCTTTAGGCCTTAATTATATTCTAAATCACTAACGCATCCATTGGTCAATCACATCTATAACTATATTTTATCAATGAGCATCTACAATATTGATAGTGGCAAGGATTTTAAAAGTACGATGGAGGTATAACAATGAAAGGCACAAGGCAAAAGTAAACGAGGACAAATAAGTACCAATCTAGCAATAAGGGGCACAGCACAAATAGTCACAATGATAAGGATGCTCCACCATAGCCACCAAAAATTAAGGGAAGCGGTGACACCAACAGTGACAAAAAGCAACCAAATCTGTCAATTTCACAATTCAAACTCAAATATTCTCTCTCTCTCTCTCTCTCTCTCTCTCTCTCTCTCTCTCTCTCTCTCTCATGTGTGTGTGCACGTGCACGTACATGTTTCCCTAGTTTCCTATGCATGTGTGCATGCATATACACATACATATCTAGGTAAATACCATATTGTATGTATATGTAAGTACAGATGTATGTATATTACCATATTGTATGTATAGGTGGCTACATATCATATTGTATGTATATGCATGCATGTACATATACAATGTATATGTATATGTATATGTGTATGTGTATGTATATGTATATGTATATGTATATGTATATGTATATGTATGTGTATATGTATGTGTATATGTATATGTATATGTATATGTATATGTATATGTATATGTATATATATGCGATTGTGTGTGCACGTTCATCACATTTTTGGATAGCATTATTACTATTCATGTAGCTGTCATGCTTGTAATGCCTACCAAAGACAAGACAAATTTCCAAACACTTGTAAATAATATAAGTTTTCAAGCATGAAAGAACGATGTAAGTAAAAGCGGATGAGACAGATATTTACACTAAAATCGAGAAAAAAGTCACAGTGTTACAATTGAAGGCAAATAACTAGAACTGGAAATAATAAGGCCTAGTTTTGAAAATGGTCACAAGTGGAATCTCTTTTTTAACAAGATACATCTAAGGGTTTGTTGAAAAACTAGGAGTTGTGAAATAAAACCTTCTAGAGCACCCACTATTGTAAGGGTTTAACTTATTATTGATTGTAAAACATGGGACATTTCCTCATTAAAAGAGGGTATGTTGGTATCAGCACCGTTGCTCTCGTCGATGTGGCTAGGGTAGTCACGTTGGTCGGAGGCAACAGCTCTGTCCCCTCGCAATCCCCCACGACTCTCTCGCTCCAAACCTTCATTTTCCACAACGAGTAATTGGTCCCGTCGAGCTTGCCCATCTCACCAACATTTGGGATCTGATATCTGATGGCCATAATAATGAACTAAAAGAGGTAGGAGTTTCGAGCGTCATACACCCGCCTGAACTTGAGTCTCCCATCTAGGTACAATCCTTCAGACGCCTTCCTAAACCTGAGCCTCCCGCCTTGGTACATTTTTTGAGACACTAAAGCTAATTCCTCCAAGAAAAGAATCAAGGTCGGCATCCAGCAAGGTTCTTGCTTTTAAGCTCCACTTCTCGAGAACTTCTGTCAGGGCTCTGATACCATGCTAGAAAATGAGATGCCGCCGAAGGGTATCCCGTAGCGAAAGACTGATAGATGAGCCCAAGAACTACACGTGGAAGTGTTTCACTACGGAATCAAACTTCATACCGTGTGTGTACTTCATAACCATTCCATCCACCATAGTTACCAGGAAACGGGAACATTTCGAAAATTTGGGTGTCGGAAACGCAAACGTTCTGAGAAGGGGGAACGGGAACTAGGGTCCAGAACGTCATGTCATACACGACACATCATCATATGACATAAAACTATCCTAGAAAATGAAAGAAACTAACATTTTGCAGATTTAAACTTTCTATATAAGCTCTAAAATACCCACTTGAAACTTACAAAGAGAATTTGTTTTTTCTTTGTTCCGGGGCCGTATGGTTACGTCTAGCTTCGTGGAACAACATTCCCAAATGTCGGAATGCCATTCCGTGGTAACTATGCTGTCAGCAAACTGGACACAATACATTACCAAAATGTTCTCCTACTATATGCTTGGCACCTCTAGATCTCTGAGTCCGCGTGCTCCACTAAGCTTACGTACACTCTGTCCAAAGATCCATTCCACCTTGCTGTCCGGAAAGCCAGCCTAGGTGGGCTGCCACTCTTGAGCTAAGCCATCTGCCCCATAGGCCTTCCAAAGCTTGCTGAACCTGTGTGTCTTCTTCCTGCCTCTGTTCCGTGCCATTACAACCTCTAGAATCGCTCCAGAGATGCTCGTACGGTCTGTTGTACTGTCCGAAACCTTTGCTGATGTCAGCACCTTGTCCACGCAGTCCTTGCCTGTTGGAAACCATTCCCAGATCTACCCTTTCCATCTGTGGGCAGCCTCTACCCGATCTCCCCTCGAAGATGGCTTTTCTCTACCAGGGATCTCCTTTCTCTCTTTGTTACCCACACAGCAGCCCATGTGGCAGCCCCATGTCCCATCCTATCATTCTATGGTCCACCCCCCTGATGCACTCCTCATATGGAGGCTCACAAGTGGGGAGACCAACCCTATTCCATCCAACACCCCCTCTCACCGACTCACATTGGCCTGATCCAAATCCATCGATGAAGATGCTCCGATAGCTCCCGTGTCGTAACCCTGCCCAGATCTGCCCTTTCCATCTGTGGGCAGCCTCTACGAAATCTGCCCTCCATGGTGGCTTTCCTCTGCCAAGGATCTCCTCTCTCTCTCTGCTTCCCACATGGCAGCCCCATGTCCCATCCTATCATTCTTTGGTCCAACCCCCCGATGCATTCCTCATATGGGGGCTCACAGATGGGGAGGTGACCAACCCTATTCCAACAGTGCCTGTATTTCGGAATGGCTTATGGAGCTAGACATGGAGGAATAGGTGTTGCAGGATAAAAGACCAAAGATCAAAGATGTCTCTAACTTGTTCCTGAGAGCTTCTCTATGGAGCTGATGGAGCATCAACATCGACATGTGGGTTTCGACCCATGATGGATCAGCAAGAGGGGGTGCTGGGATTTTAGGGGTCCCCCCAAAAAAAAAGTTCAGTGTCTTAAGCGTGTCTTAAAGACACGTACATTTCTTGTTAAATGTCTTACCTATAAGACACTTGTTTGACATGTACATTTCTTGTTAAATGTCTTACCTATAAGACACTTGTTTCTAGATAACCATGAGTCAAATGGTTTTTTCCTCACTCATAAAGCAACGCATCCGCAGAGGCTCCACATAATCCTCATCCCAAAAATAGACGATGATGGGAGGAAGCTGAATGAAGCAGCAATCACCCATCCCCTTGAAAAACACCTAGGGTGACTGCAAGACCATAAACATGCATAACACTCTCAATGTGGGAAGACTAATGCTGGCAGATCAGGAATCTGCCTATTCCTTTAAGCCAACTGCCCACCACTAAGACATACTACCAAAGCCATAGTGCAGCTTTACACCCTCTTGCCACTGCTCTCATCAGTCAAGGCATGGTATCTACAATTCTATGTTCAGGAAACCATGTTCCCGAACATGCAGAAATAGCATTGGTGCAAAGTCTTGATGGATGACCAGCCCAGCAATTCATGGTGCGTGGTTGCCCTACGAAGGACTAGGACATCTCAAGGAGTCCAGGGCACTCTAGAAAAGTTAGAATTAAGGTTTTTCTAGCCACACCTTTAAAGTGAGTTCCATCAATATGTCTCACATTGCCAAATATGCCAGAAGTGAAGGTTTCTCATGAGCTTCGGCCTAGCCTGCTCTAGCACCTGAAGACTTCAGACCAGCCTTCCAGATCAGTCTAGAGTTTGCCACTATGTGTTTAACCTAGCCTGCTCTAGCACCTGAAGACTTCAGACCAGCCTTCCAGATCAGTCTGGAGTTTGCATCCATAGCCCAGAAACTATGTGTTTAACCACAAAACAGGGCTTCAGAAAGTTTGTCATGTTATTGCTGTGCAAACGCACAACTGATGCTCAAGACACACCATGCTTGTTCATCAGATTTTGATACCTATTTGTGGCAATCGCATGGTCATATTGCCAGATAAAGACTCCGAGTGTATGTTCAGCTTCTTTCAACAACTTCGGTCCACAGCTGAGTCCTTCCAACAGCTGATATCCTCAATCAGATGAAGATCTACAAACAGCTCGCGTTTGATGTAGTGAACAGTTAGATCAATGAGACAAAGGCCCGGTGGAAGCAATATCTTCCATCAGTGCGGGGGATTCTGAATAACAGCATTGGTGAGAGTCCGTATGAGGCTGCAAAATTTCTAGTGACTTCTTCTTCTGAATGGCATACATTCCTCTACTCTACGGATGCTAATAATGTACAACAAATTATTGATTGTTGCTGTTTATATGGGGGTAGAACATGGAGTACAAATAGGCAGAACAGATGGAGCTGGTGCTATAGGATGCACGACTCCCTTGTTCCAGATCGTGATGCATGAAGGAACATGGTGTAGAGGGAGAGGGAGAGAGAAAGGATAGGCTAGGGAGAGAATATAATACTCAAATGGAAACATAATGAAAATGAAAGGAAATGGAAATGAGCAATAGACCAAATGGAAAGACTCACATTGATAAAGCTTGATATAGACTTCTTGATGTGTTGATGTAACACTAGTACAATCATAGACACACACTTTTTCCAAAGTGTATATGGGATATCTTCCAATATGACACGTGGCACTCGCACATAGGACTCTACTAAAACTCCCTAGTAGAACACACTAAAACACACTCAACTTGACTTCATGTTCTAACACCCCCCCATGAAGGAAAGGTGAGGGACTACTGGAATGGAACCAAGGACAAAACATGACAGTGACAGACTACCAATTTGTGCAACCCATGTAACTCAGAGGCTAAAGTCTGAGTGTGTTCAGAGGTTGATCCAAGCACTCTCATGGCTTGAGACTCAACATGACTCGGAGGCTCATGTCTTAGCATGACTATATGACTAGCTCATATGTCTAGGAATGCACCAACATCTTGGAACTCGGCCAGGCCTAATAAAGAGACCCTATCAAAGCCAATACATGGCTCCCACAATACATCCCCCTCCTGGCTCCAAAACAAGGTGACATAGAGCCACACATCATAGATAGCAAAACATCATTTTAGGGGACTATCCAACGCTGAGAACCCAAATTGACTCAAAGAGATTATACATTCAATTTTTGGGAACTACCCAAGGCAGAGTACCCATATACATCAAGCTCATGGACATATTTTAGAAGACATTCATCATCCTCATCTACCTCTTGAGGGAAGGATAGATTTCGGAGATGAGCAGTGGGAGCAAAAGTTGGTATCGAAGTGTCATCTTCTTCTTCTTCACTAGTAGCAGCCAAGTTAGCATAATCCTTGGATTGTAACTTGGCAAACAATCTGAAAACAACGGTCCTCTGTATGACCAAGCTTCTTACAATACGTACATTTGAAAGGTTTGAATCGCTTCTTACCCTTGGAATATACTGCATGCTCGTCATGGACATCTTTGTGCCTTCGTTCATGATTGAGAAGCATTGCAACCACATATCCCGTGCTACACGAAGCGCTGGTATATATCACAATACTGAGAAATATCCTCATGTTGGAAAGGAAGACAGCCACCTAATCATCTTCCCCAACAAGGGCCTTCAAAGCAACAAGTCGGGTGATGAGGGATTCCATATGATTCAAAGGAGCAATAAGATAATCTTCATGCTTCATATGGAGCTTAAAGAATTCATGTCTGAGAAATTTAGAATTGATGATTTTGTTGCCAAATAAGCGCTCTAGCTTGTCCCACAACTCATGTGCACTGTCATCAAAATCCAAGTGATGAATATCTGAGAAATACTTTGGAATTGATGATTTTGTTGCCAAATAAGCGCTCTAGCTTGTCCCACAACTCATGTGCGGTGTCATCAAACAATGTCATCAGACAAACCCAAACCAATTATAGAAAGACCTTTGTCATTGAGAGTTTCCCACAATACAATTTTCTTTTCATCAGATTCAGGTTTCTTGTCTTTGCCACTAGCCACCTTTCATACAACTTCCCTCATAAGCAGAAGCCTCAGCTTGGTTTGCCTAGTTGAAAAGTTCTTATCAAAAAACTTTTCCGTGACAATTCCCGCTCTAATACCACATGAAGGAACATGGTGGAGAGGGAGAAGGAGAGAGAGAGAGAGACGATAGGCTAGGGAGAGAGAAGATAAAACTCAAATGGAAACATAATGAAAGTGAAAGGAAATGGAAATGAGCAATAGACCAAAATGAAAAGACTCACATTGATAAAGCTTGATGTAGACTCCTTGATGTGTGTTGATGTGACACACAAGTACAATCATATGTAGGATAGACACACACTAGAATACCAAAGTGTATGTGGGATATCTCCCAATATGACACGTGGCACTCACACATAAGACTCTACTAGAACTCCTAGTAGAACACACTAAAACATACTCAACTTGACTTCATCTTCATACAATGCGGTTAAGGGAAAGCTTGTATGGACAAGATTATTGTTTAAGATAAAGACCTATCTTATTTGATTTTACATTGCAGCTCCTCATGGCTCATATCCAAAGAGCAATCAAAGAAGCAGAAGCTGGAAATGCTATGATGGCCTTTGCAGCTGGGGGGGTAACTTGGATTTCTGAATGCGATACCTTGTTTCTTGAATATTTGGCGCATGACGAGGGGAGAAGGCATACCAGGTTTGTCATCACTCTAAGGGTCTAGAAACCACAAACTCACGGCAATCAGAGCGCATTACACAAAGTACCCTCCCAATTTCCAGGAGCCTTTCATTTTTGCATGATTGAAAACAACCCTTTGCTATTACAAACCAGTATTAATTGTGATTTTAGTGGCAAAATCTTTCTGGGCAAGGATTGTTTTAATAAAGGGCAGACTAGGCTACATGTACTTAGGGTAGAGTGGGTTAGGGACTGTATTAGCAGCATTTGATCCTGAAGGATACTCTTGGGGTTTACTCCCCCTTCCATGCATCTACCACAGTTTGCTCATTGGTGGAATGGACCCTCACTGTCTCCCTCCTCCTCCAGCTTAACTCCTCTATCACACCATCTCCAGCTATTCCCCTCACTCAAACTCACTTTACCCTGCACTCCCATTTCTCCTTCCTCTCCCTTTTCAAACTCACTTTACCCTGCACTCTCATTTCTCCTTCCTCTCCCTTTCCCCTCCTTTCCCTTCTGAAGTCCACATTACCAATTACCACTCTCTGTCCCTCCTCTCGTGCAACCTGCTAGCTTTCCCCTTCCCTCAACATCTGTTTGCCTTCCTTTGCTAAATCTAAAGAAGGAAAAAATATGTGAAATCAGTACATAATCTGTTATAGCAACTACAAAGGATATTCCATAATCTCATCACCGCTTTTAACAGAACAAGGGTTGTCACTAACCTGCATTGGTCCACCGTAGACAATGTAATCTGCAAATTTATAGCCTCCAGGCCCATATACCATAAGGTTTGTTGGACATCCTGTTGGAGTCATCAAGCCAGCAGATGCAGCTAGCATCAATGTGTATGCAAAAGGTCGAAAGTCCAAATTTCCTGCCTGTGCTGCCGAAAGTGCTACTGGAAACATGATAGTGACTGCTGCATTATTTGTAATGGCCAATGAAAAGAGGGTAGTGGCAATGTATGTCCAAGTGATCAGGCCAAACTGTAGTATGAAATCAAAGCAGCTATTTTTGTAAGCACAACGTCACTGTTGTGAAAGTGATACTTTGAAAGTTAATTGATCAATTTGGTTGAGAAAACCGTATCTTTTATTTCAAATCAAAATCGAAAAGCAGAATCGAAAAAGCCCACATTCATGATGGATGCACAACTATTAGACTAAATCCAAGTAGAGGCCAAGGTCATACTTGAGATGTTCCTGCAAGACCCATAAGAGCTCTAGCAACTAAGTCGGCAGCTCCACTTTGTACCATGGCCTCAGAAATTCCAAATGCAGCTGCAATCATGATCAGAACTGGCAACTCTACCGCATTCTGGAAAATTCAAGTGCATGGTTAAGATAGGAACCATTACCTGGAATCACAAGATACAGATATGTTCAAGGTATCTACTTAGAAGGGGACAAATCAATATTTAGAAGTAGTTATAGAAAAAGCTCCAATTGAAAACTGACATTAAAGAAAGGAAGAATAAGCAGGAGCAAACCATGGCATCCCTAGGAGAAAGGCACTTAGTTATCAAAAGTCCAGCTGCTGAAAACAAAGCTGCTGTGATCAACTCAATGCCCATCCCACTTGCAGAAACCATAAGCAAGACAAAAACTGCTGCTATACAAGCCTTCTGCCTCTGAAGGGGCTCAAAACCTGGAAGCTGCATGCATTGAATATTTGAACGTCACCATGCAGGTGTAAAATCATGAGTCATTAGCAGACATAAATATAATGTAATCACTCACTTAAAGACAGTTTTAAAACAATTTGATTTCAGAAAAGCTAAGCCTCACCCAAATCCAAATACCTGAGAAACTAGAGCAAATGTAGAGTTATTTCTGTGTTTTGAAACAAACTCAGAGCCATCCGCAACCATCAACAAGCAATCACCAGCTTCAAGCTCAGTATCCCCAATGGCACTATACACAGTTCACATACGACTCTTAAATGAAGGTCTAAGAAATGAACCTATATCATTTGTACAATTTTTAGATTATATTTACTCAAGCTAGAGCCATCATTTGTCATGGAAGAGACTTCAACCAAATTGCCCTTACTGTACACAAAAGCAATGCATCTACTTCTGAAAGACAAAACTATAGCTTTTGACATTGTGTGCATTCTCAAAATCAGGAATCAATAAATGCAGGACTAGAGCAACAAGGGTTATCTTCTAGTCTCAAAAAAAATATTCTTGTTGAATAGTGGCAGAGTCTAGTCAGTGTTGAAATTACCTATTCAGCTGTGCTCCGTGCCTATGAATGGCGACAACTGCTGCTCTGTAGCGGGAACGGAATTGAAGGTCTGAAACTTTCTTTCGCACCATTGGGGATCTGCTTGCAACCACCGCTTCTACAAGGTATTGATTCTTTTTCAAACGATTCAAGTCAATTTGCCCTTGGCCCTGCCCAGACTCAAATTGAAGGGTCTTGTGAACACAGTGCTTTAAAAATAGATGCATAAATAACAAACATTAGAATTTTCAGAATATGAGCTATTTAGTGAAAATGAAAAGAAAGGAGAGGGATAGCGGCCAGAAAAAAATATTTGTCACAAATAGGTTTACCTCATCCTCAGCGAGTACCAAGCCATCAAGCTGTGTTAAAGCAAGCACTGCATCTATGACCCCAGTAAAGTGAATGCAATCTTTTGGTAAAATTACCAGATCCCTAGCGGGATTAGGTATTGCATCTCCCTCTCTTTCAATCTGCACTAAGTTTAGACCTGGCATTCTTCGTAACCCTGTTTGTTCGACTGTTTTCCTATTCAGTGAAGATACCGGTTTCACAACCAAGACAATGTTGTATTCCCTGTAAAATAGCTGAAACTTACTTCTCGGTCACTGTGTATATATAACTGCTATCTTAGCTCAACAAAGGTTCCTCGTCCTTAAACTTAGGGTTTGGTATGGTTTTTAAACACATGCAATTCTGGGAGAAACCGATAATGGGAACAGAAATAATGAAAATATGTACAGATATCTGCTTCTTTGTTAAACTGTTTTTTAAAAAAAGGTGCGTAATCACCATCTTGAGAATCAGCGGCATGAAGAATAAAAATAGGATTGCATTTTGTACATAGTTTTATAAAATCAAGTGGTTCCCAGTAATCTCATACGAAGAAAGACACAATTAGGCAAAAAATTTAGCAAAGAAGATGCAATGATAAACCTGAGCTTATGACCATTGCTGACCTGGCATTGATGCTTGTGGCTTGAATAGCAAGACGATCAGGCAGGAGTTTTCCAGAAACTGTCATTATATAGAGAATCCCAGCGACAGTTACAGGCACACCAACAACCCCTATTTCAAAAAGATTCATTCGTAGCTGTGGAATCTTTTTGGCAGCAAGTGATACAACCACAAGATTTGTGCCAGTCCCAATCAATGTAAGTGTGCCTCCCAAGAGTGCTGCATAGCTTAGTGGAAGTAGAAGTCTTGATGGTGCAATATTAACCTAGTTCCAGTAGATATTTTATGTATTTCAGGCCCATAGAACTTACCTATAAACATGACAATAAGCTGATAAAACAGGAGGATGGAGCATAGCAAGGAAATTCTGGTCTATCCTTCTATTTATAAATGCAAGATAGATTTGATTAACAAACTGCAGTCATCGACCCAAGGAGACAAGCAGAGTTTGATGATGCTCCATGATGTGCTTCATTATCAAGAGTTTGAATTTTAGTTTTGTTTTGAAAACTGTAGCCTATTCATCTTACCCGGCGTGAAAATTCAATTATGGGAGGTATCATCATTGCCACCAAGGGAATGTTGGCCAGAAAAGCACTAAAGATAGCCACTGGTACCATAAATTTCAAGAGTATCCACACAATGCTATTCTCAATTTTGCCAACAGGCTGACCGGGTTTATCTTCTGCCTTTCTAGTTTGAAACATCAATCTAGAAACATATTCCAATCCTCCAGAGAGCTCTATTCCTGTAAAAACCAGCATCTGGTGGTTTTTAATGCAGTCTATACAAGCAGGGTGGCATAAATTATTTCAAGTTCTGGCTCTGATCCCCGAGTTAAAAACATATATTTTGTGTGATCCATATCTGCATGACATTCACAAGAACTAAACTATATAAAAAGTCATAGACTCCAATTTTTAACGAGCAAAGAGGGTCTGGTTTCGAAAATGAAACCACTTGCCTTTGGCCACAATGAATAAAACAGCAATGGAAAGGACAGCACTATCGTTAAATCCATGGAGAGCTTGCTCTAAATCAAGTATACCAAGAGGAAGAAAAATAATAAGTGTCCCCATCATCACCAAGTAAGGAGGAGCAAGCTCTGCTATAAGTGCCAAGAGCATGAACAGTATTAAAGCTAATGTCACCCATCCTTGCCATCCAACAGTGGACTCCATAGTGCATGGATTATTCTTATACAACCCACCGCTTTATGTGTTGCTTGAAATATGTGATCAGCCTTCTGCTGGCATGATTTATCTGGCAAAACCACATTCTTCAATACTTTTAATTGCCTGTTTCTATCATATTAGAGCTTAATAATTTATTTGTGAATACACGCAGCATACATTACGTACATACACAATGAGACAATCTTATGGAAATGTTGGTGATAATAATTTAAACAAATTATTACCTAGGTGGACTCATTGTGTTGAAAATGCTATACCCCATTCCGATCGTACGTGAGACTACATCCAACTTAATAGTATTATTGTCTTTGTAGATAAGAAGAATTTGAAGGACAACGTAGAGAATGAAAAAAGCAAGAGCCAAAAATTAGATGTCAGAATCAAGAAAATAGGCATCACGAAAACTGATGATAAGAACTTTCCTTAATCTACTTTCTAATATTATCTTCTATTTCGTTATGTACAAAGGATCACATATACAGGAAAGCATCCAAGAGACACATAGACACTGATGTGAAGGTATCCTTAGTGATGGTTGGAATAAGACAAACATGGGAACATGTAAAGGAGAAAATGCCAAAGATGAAAGGCTGTAACCCACTTAGACACTACTTCTGTAACCTCTTTTCTTGGAACACCACATATTCCATTTAAGTGGAGCCACCACAGCTGATCCAATTCACCACCCTACATGCCATCACAATCAGTTTTCTCAAACCAACACATGCGTTCAAAAGGAGATGTCTCCAATCATGTATTGCATTCCATGGGCTTGCCTGCTAGATCAAGGACTGTTCAGAACTTTAGCAACTTTTTCCTTGGAAACCCCTTAACCAAGAAACAGCTGAACGAGGCAATGGATGTAATGGCTAATGGCAAGACACCGGGGGAGGATGGGATTCCTATAGAGTTCTACAAGGTATTCTAGGAACTGCAAGCTCCTTTTGTATTGTTACTTCGGCAGGAGAGTGTCCTAGAACAGCAATGTTGGCTAATAGAGGAGCTCCTAATTCTCTCTCTCTCTCTCTCTCTCTCTCTCTCTCTCTCTCTCCATAGAACAAGAATGAAAAAGATTGCAGGAAGTACCAATAACACAATAGTAACTCAAAAAACTTTCTCGATATCAAACTAAATACAGCTCATCCCTATTGGGCTTGTCGCATGTTACAAAATCGACTCAAAGACGTATGACCAAACTACTACGACACTGTCAGCTACTCGAAAGGGCCGACTGATCAGCTAACAAGACAACCTAAGAAGCTCTAAGCTCAAACCAGCACTCACGAAGATAAGAAGAAGAGACTACCGCAAGAGCAAAAAGAAGACCACCTCACTGCAAGGCTCCTTTAAGTCACGAAACCTTCATCAATATATTCCGCCACCACGTAGTTTCCATGCACGAGTGGCGCCGCGTCAAATTCGCATGGCCAACCCCCTTGATTAATGTACCCTATGAAAGATTAACCAACAAGAAGTTGCCTCAGCATTTGAATAGAATATCATTAAGCTTATTCCTAAGGAGCAACAAGGAGGAGATAAAAAATTAGGGACCCCTAACTATGCTGAATTGTAGCTATAGGATATTTGCTAAGGCTCTGACACTAAGGGTGACAAAATATAAAGAGAGGAGAGGAGAAGAGTGGAGATGAGGAGAGAGGGCACAGCTAGAGAGCACACCGCAAATTACTAACTGTAAACTAGATTTAGTTGAAAATGTAGAATATATACAAACCCATTTAGGGTTAGGGTTAGAACATCTAACCGTTTCCTTTATAGCACTCTATTGGGTTAGTGCTATGCACATATGATCACATGATGGTGCTATGCACACATGATCACATGATGTTGAGCGTGAACTCTCAACACCTTCCCTCAAGATCAACATCATGAAGTAGGCCTTCCCTCAAGATGATGATTCTGGAGAATCAAAGAAGGACTGAACATTATATTCCATCACACCCCTTTAATTGAAATGTCCTTCCTCTGCGTCAAACCAAGAGCTAGTCGGTGTTTCTCGAAAAGCTCTTTACCGAGTGGTTTGGTAAAGATGTCTGCAACATTCTCTTTGCTATCACAATGATGCAATGTGATGTCACTAAGTAACACTCTTTCTCTGATGAAGTGCTCTCTGACATCAATGTGCTTTGTCCTAGAGTGATATACTAGATTCTTGACCAATGCTTGAGCCGATTGATTATCACAATATATTGTTATTGGCTTGACTCATCAAAGTAATCTGTTTTTGACAATAGTCTTCTAAGCCATATAGCTTCTTCACATGCACCTGTAGTGAGTACTCTATATTATGCTTCAGTCGAAGACAAAGAAATAGTTGGTTGTTTGTTTAACAACCATGATATAGCACCTTGACCAAGGAAAAATACATATCCCTGTGTCGATCTCTTGGTCTCATGATCTCCGGCATAGTCACTGTCACAGTATCCATGCAACCATGGATGACTTCCTCTGTATTCTATCCCAAATTATCTTGTACCTCTGATGTATCTCAAGACTCTTTTGGCTACATTCCAGTGAGACTGTTTTGAATTTGTCATTAACTGTGCTAGTGAACTTACTGCATAACAAATATCTGACTGCATGATAGTCAGATATATAAGAGATCCGCTGAGCTGCCTATAGTACCTATCACTAACTGTAGGCTTTTCTGAATCTTTAGTAAGTTTCAAACTCTGTTCCATGGGAGTGGCTGCAATCTTGCAATCTGTCATATGAGACTTCTTCAGGAGACTGTCAACATACTTGAGCTGACTCATGAATGTGCTATCTGAATCTCTCCAAAACTCAATTCCAAGACCAATAGTGCATAAGTCCAAGATCTTTCATGTCGAACTGTGCAGATAAGTCTTGTTTAGTTTTTTTATGAAGGTATCCTTGCTTCCTGTCACAATCAGATCATCTACGTATAAAAGTGCAATAGTAATTTCTTCCCCTTGAACTTTGTAGTAGAGAGTATGATCTGCATTAGACTTTATGTATCCCAACTCAGCAAAATACTTATCAATTCTGCTGTACCAACTTCTAGGTGCTTGCTTTAAGCCGTAGAGACTTTTCTTGAGATGGCAAACCTTATTCTCCTTTCCTGGTTTAACACAACTTGCTGGTTGTTGCATGTAGACTTCCTCATCTAGATAATCATTGAGAAATGCATTCTTGACATCGAGCTGATACACATTCAATCTGCTGATTTTGCAACTAGTCTGGCTTTGTATCTTTGAATACTTCCATCTGGATTGTACTTCACTTTGTATATCTATTTGTTTGCTATGGCCTTCTTTCCTAGTGAAAGGTCACATAATTCCCATGTATTATTCTTATACAAAGTATCCATTTCTTCATTCATAGCAGTTTGCCATTCTGCATAACCTGCTGGTTGTTGCATGTAGACTTTATCGTCTAAATAATCATTGAGAAATGCATTCTTGACATCGAGCTGATACACATTCCATCTGCTGAGTGTTGCTAGTGATATCCAGAATTGTATGGAATCCATCTTTGCTATTGGAGTATAAGTCTCATAACCTGGTTCAACATAACCTACTGGTTGTTGCATGTAGAATTCCTCGTCTAGATAATCATTGAGAAATGCATTCTTAACATCAACCTAATACACATTCCATCTGCTGAGTGTCGCTAGTGATATCAAGAACTGTATGAAATCCATCTTTGCTACTAGAGCATAAGTCTCATCATAATCCTGACCATGTTGATGTGCAAATCCTTTTGTACTTCACTTTGTATACCCATTTGTTTGCTATGGTCTTCTTTCCTAGTGGAAGGTCGCATAATTCCCATGTATTATTCTTATACAAAGTATCCATTTCTTCATTCAGAGCAGTTTGCCATTCTGGCTTGTCTAGTGCATCTTTGAAGTACACTCGCTCTTCTATAGCCATGATGGTAGTCATAAGAGCATAGTTGGTCGTTTCAACCTGAATT
Organism: Dipteris shenzhenensis; assembly: GCF_047967505.1. Taxonomy (NCBI): domain Eukaryota; kingdom Viridiplantae; phylum Streptophyta; class Polypodiopsida; order Gleicheniales; family Dipteridaceae; genus Dipteris; species Dipteris shenzhenensis. The sequence continues at coordinate 58,636,904 of NC_141597.1, read as the reverse complement.
GCTTTGTCTTTCTGAGCATATGACAATCTAACTGGAGGTCTGCTTTTCCTAGTAAACCATCTGAGCTGCTATGACTTTGCTTGGGGTGTTACTTGGCAATTCTTGCTCTTCTTCATCAACCTTTTCTGTAGATGATTGTGAAGTCGATGCTTCTATCTCCTGTGTGTTTGAGGTTTTCCATTCTAATTCCTCATCAAAGATTACATCTTTGGAGATAATGACCTTATGGTTGATGGGATCATACAACTTGTATGCTTTGCTTTCTTCACTGTAGTCAACCATGATGCATTTGCGTGACTTCGCATCCAATTTCCAGCGATGATCATCATGTATGTGGGCATATGCTATGCAACCAAATATGCGGAGATGCCCGATGTGTGGCTTATGTCCAGTGAATGCTTCATAAGGTGTCATACCATGTATCGGTTCGATCGGAAGCCGATTAAGCAAGAAGTTTGCAATGGCTATTGCTTCTGTCCAATACTGACTCGAAAGATGTTTCTCACTAAGCATTGCTCTAGCACTGTCTGCTAAAGTACCATTCTTCCTTTCAGCTCTTGCATTCTGCTGAGAAGTATCTGCACAATCGAATTGTCTTTGAATGCCGTGACTTCTGCAAAAGTTTATGAATGCTGAAGACATGTATTCACCTCCTCTATCTTATCTCATGACTTTGATCCTTCTGCCTGTCTGGTTTTCTACCATGGCTTTGAAGTCTTGAAATCTGAAAAACACTTCAGATTTCTCTTTCAGAAAGTAGACCCAATAATATCTACTGTAGTCATCAATGAAAGTTAAGTAGTAAAGTAAACCATTGATGCTGCGGGTCTGGACATAACCCCATACATCTGTATGAATCAAATCAAGAATACCTTGTGCACGAGAGGTACTTCTGTCAAAGTTGGTTCGCTTTTGTTTGTCGAAGCAGCATGCTTCGCGAACTTTTCCAAGAAACTGTAGCTTTGGAATCCCAATTGCCATATTCTGATTCCTGAGATCTAACAAGTACTTGAAATTAACATGATCATATCTCTTGTGCCATTTTGCAGATAGTGACATCTGTTGCGGTTGAGCTGACATGGCATGCTTCTCTGGTACTGTAGCTAGCATTCTATACAAGGGTCCTTCCTTGATACCTTTTGCTACTAGCTGACATCTTCTGGATTTGTCTCTGATAGTGTATTCATCTCTGTCGAAGATGACTCGGTAGTTGTGTTCCGTCATTTAACCTACGAACAAAAGGTTCTTGCTGAGTTTCTGAACATAGAACACATCTTTCACCAATCCTTTCGTACCAATGAAATTGTTCATAGGGATAACACCTATCCCTTGAACTGGATTCGGTATATTATCTACTGTGTAGATGACATTTTTCTCACTTTCTAATGGTTTCATCTCTATAAACCATTCCTGATGATTTACCATGTGAGATGATGCACCGCTGTCGATACACCAAGAATCCTGTTCCACTTGGTCAACTTGGTCATGAAAATCACTGTATGAATCAACTGCAAAACACTGACTGTGCCAAGTGAAATCTGAATTATCGGTGAAGATAGAATTGCAATAGATAAAATCTTATCTGTATTACAAGGCTTGTGGCAAATGATGCCGGGAATAGCCAAGAGACTTTACAAGGCTGAAATGATGTGCACAATGCCGTAAAGTAGCCAAATAGGCTTTACAATGGTGGCATGTGTGTGTAAAATCAAATCTTATGCTATCTGCCCACTAAACAATCAGCAATGCCTCTAAACACTTTGAAGTCTGCTCACTGAACTGATGAACGTCAGGTTTCTAGGTAATGTGATGATGTGAAACCGTATGTGAGCGTATGGACTGACTCCGAGTAAGTACTAGTCGAGAATTTCGAGCATGGCTTAGATTGGCAACTTGGGGGGATTCAAAGTGTTTCCTCTATGGCGATCTAGTCTCCTCCGATCTAGATCTATACCAACCGTTGATCGATGAAAGAACAACAAATAATTTCTTTTCTTTTGTTCTTTTAAGTGCTGAGTCAGATGCGTCAATGTAGAGGGTGATGTGCGTGTAGGAATTGGATTTGTCGGCGACGCTCAAACGTGAGTGTAACTTGCGCAGAAATGTGCACGTGATATGATGAGCACGTAGAGCACGAAAAATCGAGCGACTTTCCTTTTTGGAGCACCCTCAAATTCTTCTTGGATCAAGAGATACGACTTGATCTAGGTGGAGGGGCAAAAAAGGGTGAAAATGTGCTCAGTGATGATGTGGCCAGTGTGTTCACATGTCCCTAGGGGTGTGCCTGCCAAGGGGTGTGCCATTAGAGCAGTGTGCGGAGGTGGCACTGAGATTCACATGCAATGCCTATCAAGGGGTAACTGTGCCTGTAGGACAGGTGAGGTGGCAGTTTGGCTGACCTAACCTAGGGTCAAGTTGACCTAACCAAGGTAAAGGTAACCATGATGATGTGACAAGATGACAACTGGCAAGTGAGTCAGCAATGATATGGCAAAATAAGGGTCTGCCTACGTGGCATGGATGACGTGGTTGGCTAGTGTGGTTGCTGATGTGGCTGCCACTGTGACAGATGATGTGGCCCGTGGACTTTGACTGATGACGTGGTAGATGGGGTGACGTGGCAGAGTGCTAACGTGGCAAATAGGGTCTCCTTGTGCTGATGTGGCACGGTGCCACGTGGGAGATAAGGTGACACGTGGCTCTTTGTTGACCAAGCCTTGGGTGGTGACCCTCTAGGATAGGGTTGAACATGTGTGAAGCTCCAAATGACCGAAATCTTGAAAGATTCCGATGAAGATGCCAATTCTGGTGCTCTCTTCCGTCCGATTCGGGTGTGGCTGGCTGGCAATGGCGACGTTGAAGAAGACTATTAGCCGTTTGGAGCTGTGGGCTAGTAGATGCTTTGTATGGAGAGCTCCAGAGAAGGAGCCGCATCGTTGTTTGCCGGTGGGTTGCCTTGATCAATAAAACAGCCTCATCGTCTTATGCTCCCGCTCTCCATTCACTCGCGGTGATTCGATTTAATGGAAGCGAGGGCACAAGGAAAGATAAAGACTTGAAGGCAGGAGCTCAGCTCTATGCGGGGGCTGCCTCCCTTGGACATGTGGATGCTATAAGCGAATTCAGCCACTGTTTACAAGACGGATACGGAGTTAAATAAATATTGCGGAAGGTAGACGCTTTTTGCTGGAAGCATGCTGGTGGTCGTAGGCTGCAAGCGCGCTTGGAGCCTTGGAGCCCAGAAGATGTAAGTGGTTTCTTGGCAAGTTTTTTAAAAAAATTAACAAGTGGAGAGGCTTTCAAGAAAATCTGGTTGGACAGAGGATGGTTTTAAATTATTACACTTATTCTATAGATATTTTCCACTTCTCTTGCTGGTGCCCCTCTAATTTTGGGTTGGAAAAGTTCATCAAATAGTGCATATCACTTATTTGGGGAGGAAACATCACAAGAAAGAGATCTCTTGGTCAATTGGTCCTTTTGCACAAAACCCAAAGAGGAAGGTGGTTTAAGGGTGGTTGACATTCCGAAGGCTGCTTTAAACTTATCAACATCTTGGATAGTTAAGGGTGTTCTTCGCCCTGATAAGCTTTGGTCTTAACTCTTATTGAGAAATTTTGGTTACTTTAGACCTCTAAGGGATCCTAAGTGGAAGAGGTACACTGTCCTTTTACACTCTCCAGCCCTGAACCCTGTACTTCCAAAGGAAGCCCTCTTTGGGAAGTCCTTTGAAGCCAGAAAATGTCAGATTATTTTTTCAAGGAACGTATCTTTCATGAGTTAGACCCCATTTGGGTATCAGTAATCTTCAAAGAGAATACCCTCAATGACAAAGAGTTTATTAAGGCCCGTTTACTATTTGAAAAAGGGCTGTAAAGTTGGGTGGCAATTATGGAAAAGAGAGGAACTTAGGTGGAATGTCTAGCCTGAAATCAAAAGGGGGTTTGGCCTCACCAACCAAGACCAGCCATTCGTGATGAGCAGAATTGATCTTTGAACTGGTAATACTCACTAGAAAGGGGGCACTTAACCTCGTCTACAGGAAAGAATTCAGCTGGGTGTGTGATCCTCACTTCTTCACTATTCCCACCCTTAAGTATGACATTGAGGAGGTTTGTAGGTCTTAAATTCCCGATGGAAACTGGCAGACAGTAGACACTGCTAGAAATCCAGGTTTTCAAAGGTTTGTGTCAAACCCATACCAGACCAAATGTCTACTCATCTGTGGCTGATATGGAATGAAAAATCCATTTGGACTAACTGTAAGAGAGAGAGAACGGGCAAAGGGGATGGAATGTGTGAAAGATGTCCAGGGCATAAGGACGATGCCTTCAATTATTTGTTGTGCCAGGAGAATCTGGAAATTTGTGCAGATTCAGTTAGGGGAGCTCATAAACTGGAAGGCTATATTATTAGGGGCGCAGCAAGGTAAAACAGGAGCTCTGGATTCAAGATAGGGCTTCAGCTATCTAGTGCATCTGGATAGCCAGAGATAATCTTTCGTTTAATAATGTTCTTGTGAACATCAACGAAAAGTTTTCTATTGTGGTTTAACATGAACATCAAAGCCTTGCACAGGAAGTCCTGAATTCAATAAAGCCCATGGCCAACTTCTTAAAGAGACTAATGAGCATGTTGAAGACCATGTGAAGAGCTGTACTTCCAGAAAAGCACAGGAGGACCAAGCTCCAAGCAACAGCAAATCCAAGAAAGAGTGCAACAAAAGGGGTAGTTTAGTGACTTTTTATTTACCCTTGTAAGTAGTACTTTGTACTTTAGGCTGTTAGGGTATTGCTAAGTGGCAGTTTTGGGGAATTATCCCGTAAGCACAGTTGTAAAACAGCCTACCCTAGTTTCTATAAGAGATACGGCTGTCCCACATGCACTCATCTTATCATTGGAAGTACAACTGGATTGTACAGCAAGGCTCACTACTCGGCTGGGAATTCAACAAGGAATAATCCTTTTCTATCTTGTGCAGCCCCTCAGCAGCTACTGTGTAAGTCCAGCTCGACTTACCTCTTCTTCAACTTTAAAAGGTACCTCCCCGTTACTTCAGCACCTCAACTCTAAAAGTAAACTAAAGAATGAAGCTGCTGCTATAGCCTAGATCTCATGATAGGATAGAATTCTCTAGTAAATCTGATTATTTCTAATCTACTGTTTGGAGTGGTCTAGGCTAAGGATATCTGCTGGTCCATAATTAATTAGAACTAGTTAGAATAGAGCTAGTTCTGTTTCAATGATATCAGAGCATGAAAATCATGGTAAAGTGTGGGAAAATCATGTCCAATTGATTTGAAATTTGGAGCATGTCTTTGGAAGTCTAAGACCCTACCTTTGAGTAAAAATTGTCGGAAAACAGGCCCAATTCTCAAAGTTGTCACAATTGAACAATTTCTAAATCAATATGATCATAATGACCTGCTGAACAAAATCCCTCATGGATCACTGCAAAATTCGTTGAATTGGAGCTGTTTTGGGTACATATGATTGCCGCGAGAAATATCCTATAAAAGCTACGATCAGCAAAATTAATTTGTCAAATTTCAATCAAACTTGAAGCATTGTGTAGCTCCAGCACTCTCCGGGGTTGCACCAAGTTTCAGAAGATTGGATCATGATTGATCTAAGTTTTAGGCAAAAGCCCATTGTGTCAGGGGCCATGTCTAATTCCAATTGAATTTCTGCAATCGTGGGATTTATCTACTCTTTCCTCAGCTGATGCTCGACTCGATCCAGTGTATGTACGAAGCTTGGGAAAATTCTGAATTTGGAGCTAAATCTAGGCCTGGAAGCTGAAAATTGAATTTTCAAGAAACTATCATGCTCTGCTGATATTTTGCTTCAAATTGAGCCTTGACAACAAATACTGAATCGCAATTGCTGTTAGCAGGCTTGTGCAAAGTATGATTTCAAGCTGAACTGATTTGCCCCAATTTTGAAGCACTTTCTCTTGCTGTGCGCAATGGGCAGATACAACTAATCCTAGCTGAATTTTAGCAAATCTAGGAATATACCATTCTATCCTTTGGTTATGCTCTATTGACTTCAGTCTATGCCATAAATTTGGGGAATTTTTGAATTTTAGATCAAAACAGTGAAAATTATTGAATTTTGAATTCTGGATCAAAACAGTGAAAATTATTGAATTCTGGACTTCTCTGCATCTGAAATGTCTACCAAAAAGTCTGGAAACCAGTCCAGAAGGCAGGGATTATTGGAAAAGGACCCCAATATGAAAAATGAGGTGATTGAGGACCTCCTCAGGTCTGAAAGCATTGACATTTTGGGATTCAGATCTACTGCAACAAACACGCTGAAGGGGCAAGTAAAAGTAAAGAGCCTGAAGGCCATAATCAGGGCTCTATAGGAACCATCCATCAAGAACAAATGCAATCAATACATGAGCAATTAGTTGCTTGGGTCCTATGACCCAAGAATTCAAAGAGCTAACTAATGAAATCAGAAGGATACAAAACCTACCTGATACTATGAATAAAGGGTTGATCATATCAAGAGGAGCCAAATTCAAGAAGGAAAAAGACCCACAGTGTGACTGATTTTGAAGCAGGGCTCTATGGAAACCATCCATCAAGAACAAATGCAATCAATACATGAGCAATTAGTTGCTTGGGTCCTATGACCCAAGAATTCAAAGAGCTAACTAATAAAATCATAAGGATACAAAACCTACCTGATACTATGAATAAAGGGTTGATCATATCAAGAGGAGCCAAATTCAAGAAGGAAAAAGACCCATAGTGTGACTGATTTTGAAGCAGGTCCCGTCTGAGATGATGATCCTGAACATGTGATTAACCTTGAAGGAATTATAGCTTCAGCTAGGAGGGCTCACTATAAGTTTGAAGAGACAGTTCATAAAGCAAAAGAGCTTTCACATGGAGCACCTCAAATGTTGGAGTTAGTGGATGCTCATCCTCATGAGGTTATCTACAAAGTTAGGGTAAGTGGTGTGGTTAGTGTTAGAACATGAAGCCAAGTTGAGTCAGTTTGGTGTGCTCTAGTGTGAGTTCTAGTCTAGTGTGTCCTATGGATGCCACCTGTCACATTGGGAGTTATCCCATATGCATAATGCATAATGCTCTCTTACATAAGAGATGTACTTGTCTAGTGTCAAATCAATCAAGTATCAAGGTACAAGCTCTTTGGTCTACATGTGAGTACTCTCATTTTTGTTCATTGCTCTAGTCATTTCATTTCCATTTCATTATGTCTGCTTTTGAGTATCACTTCCTCTCTCCATAGCCTACCCTATCTCTCTCCCTCTCTCCACCATGTTCCTTCATGTGGTATCAGAGCCACCTCTCCTACCTTTCGTCTTCCCTTCTCCTAGCTCAACCTACAGGATGAGGGAGGCCCGCAAATGGAAGCTACCCTCTCCCTCCAAGGTAGAGCTGCCCTCCCCTTTCCTTAGCCTCTCCATTGAAGTCCGATGCTGCTCCAGCCCGCCATCACTTTGATCTTGTACTCAAACCATCTCTTCAGCGATTGCCGCACCTTCTCTTTGCTGGTCCAGCCTTCTGGAGAGCTTTTGGATGAGTTTCATCACGAGAAACGCTTGCTGAAACAAGAAAACAGCTTTTCGATTGGGTGGTTTTGATCAACTCCAAATTTTCTTGCATATTTGCAGTCACTACAACGGGGCGCCTCATCCTGGTGCAAAAGCCCCTTCAAAATCAGCTCCCATCCTCAAAACCACTGCTAGTATTGCCAAAACCACCTCCGGTTTTAGGGTTCCAGCCATCTTTTTTGACATTTTCTGCTTCAAAACTGGCCGTCCTACTGAGGAGAAGCTTATCCAATACTCACAGCAAGTTTCCAGGTTCATTTCGTGCTGAAATCTGTGAAAAACTGTCAAAACTGTGATTTTTGACCTGAAAATCAACTTTTGCAACTTTAGCCCAGATTTTCAGTATTTTTTGGAGATTTTGGCATATTTAGCCTCTGATGCGCTAGGGCTTACAGTTCTACATGTTTCTGAGAAAAGATCAGAAACCCTAATTTCAAAAATTAGGGCTTTTCTGATTCTTTGATTCCTACAGTTGTATTACAGCCTCCTCTATGTAAAACTCTTGAGGCTTGCCAAGAAATTTTGCAAAATCGCCACTATTTTGTAACATTTGTTCGAGGACATTGTAAAATCAAGTGAAGTTACTCGACATTTGTAACTCCTTCCAGCACATTGAGAGTCATGACGTGATCTCCCTTGGTAGCTGCTCCTATGGCCTTCATCGACACATCATTCGAGGGCATTCTCGCCTGGTTCTTCACCGACATACCTCTTTGCATCAAGATGTGCACACTCTTGTGCGGTAGCTACTTCGGGCTCATGGGTTCTCTGCCCTTGCTATGCATAAAATGAAAAAAATCTTTTATATTTTTTATATGTTTGAGTTCAAGGTTCTCTGCCTTGAGTAGTCCCTCTAAAATGAATGTTTGGAGCATCAATAAAGGTCCTTTGCCTTGGATTGTCCTCTTAAAATGATGTATTTTCTCTTATATGTTTGGTGTGTGACTCCATGTTCCTAGTTAGTCCCTGGAGTCAAGAGGGGGATGTATTGTAGGAGCCATGTATTGGCATTGATAGGGTCTCGTTATTAGGCCTGGCATATGAGTTCCAAGATGTTGGTGCACTGGTCTTCTAGACCTTTGAGTTGTTCATGCATCCATGCTGAGACATGAACCCTGAGTCATGTTTGGGACGTAAAGCCATGTGAGTGCTCAATCCGACCTCTGAACCATGCTCAGACTTCAGTCTCTGAGTTGGCATGGGAGCCATGTCTAGTTCAAACATTGCATAGTTCAGTAGTCATGTCACTGTCATGTTCTGTCCTTGGTTCCATTCCAGTAGTCTCTCACCTTGCCTTCATGGGGAGATGTTAGAATATGCAGCCAAGTTGAGTCAATTTGGTATGTTCTAGTGTGTTCTAGTGCGAGTTCTACTCTAGTGTGTCCTGTGAATGCCATGTGTCACATTGGGAGTTATCCAATATGCATAGTTGTTCATAGGAGTGTGCGTGCTCTTATATAAGAGTTGTACTTGTCTAGTGTCAAATCAATCAAGTATCAAGGTACAAGCTCTTTGGTCTACATGTGAGTACTCTCATTTTTGTTCATTGCTCTAGTCATTTCATTTCCATTTCATTATGTCTCCTTTTGAGTATCACTTCCTCTCTCTCTCCCTCTCTCCACCATGTTCCTTCAATTAGACGTGATTGTCCACGTGGCATTCTTGCATGCAATAGATTATGTAGGAGGTGGAGGCAACGAGCCGCCCTCATTCTCATAGTCTCCAGACAGTGTCATGAGGGTCGACCTCCACAAATCCAAGGACACATGACTCTTGGCCTCTCCACACTGTTAGAGGTAGATGGTTTGCAAGCTACTAGCAACCACGAGCAGAGGCGGCTTATCTTGGCGGTGTATGTGTTGCTATAAGCTTTGGAGCAGGTCGTATTTCGTGAGATAGCGTGTGTAGATGATTGTGTGAGCCTTTGTGGCTATTTCATATGCATTGTAATGAGCAACAAGCCCGAGCGGGATGCGCTCTCATTGATAAGGAATAGAAGTGTTTGTTGTGTGAATTGATATGTCGTAATTCTTTCTCAGTTCTCTGTCTATTCATGGGCTATAGTTTTAGCTTTGACTATACAACAGTTTAATTGCATGCATGAATCAGTGAAGCATAAAATTAACAGTGGTATCAGAGCCACACGGTCGACGCTTGATCAAAGATTCTTTGTGACAATGATCATTGTGATTCATGCATGTCTAGGAAGGTTGTTCAGAAGCGGTCGAGTATCCCGGTTGTGAGAAGACCCAGAAGCAATCGAGGTCACAGAAATAGTTCGTCCCTCAACATCCTAGATGAGGCATGCTTTCGAGTTCTTCTCAAAACACGAGGTTGTGATGATGGACATGTCAAAGAAAGACAAGCATGGTGCCATACTGGTGACCTTCAATGGAAAGAACTTCGTGTCATGGCACTTAGCTACACCTCTGCTCTTCATGCAAAAGGGATTATGGAATATAGTTGCTGGCACGTACAAGAAACCGAAGAAAAGTTCTCATGACGCTGACAAGATTCCCATCTGGAAGCAGAAAGATGAGAAAGCATTAGGTTACATGGGAAGAGCTCTAGGACTAGAGTACTTCCATCATCTCGACGTGAAAAAGGGCATATAGAGAAGTACTGCTAAGCAATGAGATGAGCAATTGAAACCGACTAAGGATAAAGCAATGGCAGTAGAAGACCAGAGCAAGAATGATGTCACCATGTTGGCCAAGGTTGATCACCTCCGTGATCAGGATTTTGCCTTTTGAATCATGCTTGTTGTGAGCAATCTTGTTGGCAATTGATGTCAAGCTCTTTGTGAGCATTGGATATCGGCTCTTTGTGAGCATATTGTACGGTCGCTCTTTGTAAGTCTCCAGGCGGTGCCATGAGGGTCGACCTCCAAAAATCCAGGAAGGACACGCGACTCTTGGCCTCTCCACACTGTTAAGGTAGACAGTTTGCAAGCTACTGGCAACCCACGAGCAGAGGCGGCTTAGCTTGGCAGTGTATGTGTTGCTATAAGCTGTGGAGCAGGTCGTATTCGTGAGAGAGCATGTGTAGATGACTGTGTGAGCCATTGTGACTATTTCATATGCATTGTAATGAGCAACAAGCCCGGTCGGGATGCGCTCTGATTGATAAGGAATAGAAGTGTTTGTTGTGTGAATCGATATGTCGTAATTCTTTCTCAGTTCTCTGTCTATTCATGAGCTCTTGACCCAAGTGATGCTACATGGGAGAACTCCATGATCAGTGAAGACTACCAGTCCAGTTGCCCAAGAATATGCCGACAGTTTTACATGGGAGAGCTCCATGATCAGTGAGACTACCAGTCCAGTTGCCCAAGAATATGCCGACAGTGGATTGTTGAAATTGTTGATGAATATGTGGATGTTGCAGAGATTCAAAAGGTAACTCTTTTGTAGAGGATGATGAAGTGTATTGAGACACTCAATCTATTTTGTACAGCATCTCTTCAGAAGCTATCATGGGCTCTAGGGGTGGCCAAACTCTTAGATTGAAGGGGATTATTAATGGTAGAGCTGTCCACATTTCGTTTGATAGTGGAAGTACCCATAACTTCATCAACTCCAAAACCATCCAAGCAGTAAGATTGTTCCCATCCACATTGGCACATGGGCTGAAAGTGGTTCATGGGGAGCACTCCATCAGCAAACAATGTTGCCAAGCCATCAAACTAAACTCTCTGGAGATTATACCTACTTGTTTTAGATATGGGGCCTATTGATATTACATTAGGCTGTGAATGGCTGAGGACCTTAGGCGAGTTCTCTATGAATGTAGACAAGATGTTTATGAAGCTTTTGTATTCAGGAAAACAGGTCACACTTATGGGCTTCAAACCTCCTAAATTAACAGTTATATCCTCCAGAAATTTCGCAAGGGAACTCAAGGAGAATTGTGGATTCTTTTCAGATGTTTTTGCTGATCTTCCTCATCACTTACCACCTAAGAGAGATGTGGACCAAGCAATTAACCTTGAGCCAGGGTCAAAACCAGTAAATAAAGCACGATATAGGCTATCACAGGCTGAAAGGGAGGAGGTGGCAAGACAGGTGAAGGCAAGTACTTTACAAACTTAAGGTCAGGCTACCATCAAATAAGAATGGAGCAGGATGAGCCAAAAACGCCTTCAGAAATGAACGCAGTCTATATCAGTTCAAAGTGATGGCATTTGACCTCACTGATGCTTCAGCAACCTTCCATGAACAAGATCCAAGCCCTATCTCTATAAATCTGTCCTGGTTTTCTTTGATGATATACTCAAATACAGCAAGTCTAAGGAGGAACATCTAATGCATGTAAAGCAATCCCTTGAAGTACTGAGGACTCACCAACTCTTTGCAGAGGCTAGCCAGTGTATCTTCATGGCTAATGAAGTGGAGTATCTTGGTCATATAGTCAGCAGCAAGGGAAAAAGTTTTAACGCCATAAAACAAGCTGTGGTCTTAAGACCGGTGTTAAAAATAGTTGATCCCTAAAAACCGTTTTTCATCAAAACCGATGCAAGTGAGGGAAGGTGAAAGCAAGAAGTTTTCTCCCTCTCAACGAGTTGTATGCCGTTGTCCATGCTTGTAAAACATGGAGACATTATTTGTATGGATTAGAGTTTTATGTTGATGTTGATCATGATACTCTGAAACATTTCTGTAAACAACCTGACTTGAGAGGCCGCCCAACTAGGTGGGCAGAGCTCATGCAGGAGTTTAACATGACTATTTGGTACCGAAAAGGAAAGAATAGTAAAGATGTCGATGTGTTGTCACGAATTATGCATAATGAGTTTAGAGTGCTCTAATGGCCGAGATTAGAGAAACTCAAAAGGTAGACGAGTTTGTCCAAAGCCTTTGGCCTAAGGCTTATGTGCTTAAACCCGGGAAAAAGAATGACCTGGCATCCAAAAAAGACCAAACCTATGCAAGATATACCATAGCGGATGGTATGCTGAAATGAAATGGCAAGGTAGTATCAGAATGATCTTAGGCAAAGAGTCATTCAACAGTGCCATGATAGCCCGTGTGCGGGACAATCAGGTGTCGAGAAGACATATGATCTCGTAAAACAAGATTTCTTTTGGCCAAAAATGAAAAAGCATATTCATGAATATGTCGCACGTTGTTTTCGTGTCAAGTAAGTAAGGCAAAGCGGGTGAAGCCATTCGGACTTTTACAGCCCTTGGAAATACCACTAGGTAGGTGGGAGAGCATTTCCATGGACTTTACTATAGGTCTGCCTACAAGACAAGATGGATATGATTCTATCCTTTGGTGGTTGATCGTCTTACCAGTTTGTTAGTGCCTCACAAGTGGAGAATTTATTTATTTCGTTTGCATGGAATCTAGATTACCCAAATCCATAGTGTCAGACAAGGATGTTAAATTTACGAGTCATTTCTGGACTGTTATGTTTGAGGCACTAAGGACTGAGTTAGGAATGAGTAGTGGGAATCATCCTAAAACGAATGGTCAAACGGAAATAGTCGACCAGACTTTAGAAGATATGCTTAGAGCATATCTTTCATTCAGGCAACATACATGGGACAAGTGGTTGCCACTGTTAGAATTTGCTTACAATGATAGAAAACATTCCTCTACAAGAATGAGTCCATTCGAGCTGAACTATGGTTATAATGAGATAACTGTAAAGTTATGTCCCTTGATAAGGCATTTGAGCATTACCCATCTGTTTTGGTAATCTGTAACTACTTGAAGCACCCCTCCTTTGTAATGAGAGAGTATACCAACAACAGTTCCTCCCTTCCCCTCAAAATGAAGAGTATAATACCAATTTCTTCTTTTATCAATTACTTTTAGTCTACTCTATAGACTAAGTCCACTTGCCCTGACTTCTTGCAATGCTAGAAAGAAAGGGGAGAGGGAATTGGCTTTCAATCAACGAGCAATCTCCTACATCCTTTTCAAACTCCTTGGACCAGACATCTTCTATCATGATATCATCCTCAGTTTCTTGGCTTTTCTTCCCTTTGTCTTCAACCTCTTGCTCTTTAAGAGGTTCAAAGGAGTTTTTGGAAGTAGAAGGAATGGGCACTAATTCCTTCCCTTTTTCTAATGTTTCTTGGAGGCATTAGAGGAGTGCACTTTCTATCTATTGTTATCAAGCCCTGAAGGAGCCTTTGAGACCCATTTTTCTGATATAGCAGGTTGCTTATGGGTAGGAGGAGCAGCATCTTTGGGCTTACCCCTCTTCATAGGGACAGTTCTTGACAACATGACTAGACAGACCACAAAGGAAACAAGGTAAGTTCTTGTAGAGCAATGGTTGTTCTATGAATATGCTGCCATTTCTGTTTAGAATGACCAGGGTCTTAGGAAGCTCTTCAGCAATATCAATCTTGATGCACACCTGGGGGTTTCCTATAGGATTTATGAAGTTTTCCTCCTCTACACCTAATACCTCTCCTAGACCAGAGCACAAGAAGGGCAGTTGATTACATAGATACAGAGGCAAATCATGAAGTTATATCCATACAGGGGTTCTTGTTGATCTGGGAGCATCGGGAGAGAACTCCTTAGTCACCATTCCAGATATAGAGGCTGGTGTCTGATTGTCTAAAGCCCATATTGGAGGGCTCTAGCAGCCATTTCAGGCTTTTCAAACAAGAACACAAAAAAGCCTTTTTTCAAGAATATGACATTTAATACATTCATACCCTTCCTGACCCGGTTAGTTCTAATCCAAGTTTTGACTACTTGGCACTAGATGCAATGAGGAGTTTTTCTCAGTTCTCCACCAGTTTTGCAGTTATACCAAGAAGCTTTTCAGTTGAGGACAACTGATAAAGAAGTGGAGGGAATGTCACGAGGGGTGTATTGACGTCCCAAGAAAATGTAAGAGAGAAATAATTTTGGCTGTTTAGACTTCATTCAAAGAATGTTGATGTTTGTCAACAAGAGAAAAGTTTATATATATATACATATATATATACCTTTGTAAGACTAGAATAAGTCCAATCATACAAATTTAGATTTTTTGTTGTTCTAAAGACCAAAAATCTACACAGAAAATGAAAGAGAAATGAAAGAGAAGAAAAAAGAGGTAAACAAAAACTTTTATGAAAAACAAAATGAAGACATACTTAGCAAGCAAAGCAACACTTATGTCATTATCAGTGCCCAAGCATAAGCAGCTATACTAGGTTTCTAAAGACCCGCAGAGTCTCTTGGGCAAACCTAGTGCTTACTAATACGTCAAATAAACAAAAGAGAAAGAAAACAAGAAAGGAAGACGAAAGGAAGAAGGTAACTAAGCAAAAATAAACAAGCAAGTCAAGAAACAAAATCTTCCAAAAAACAGGAATAATCTCTCTCTCTCTCTCTCTCTCTCTCTCTCTCTCTCTCTCTCTCCCCAAAGGACTAGGATTAGTCCAAAGAATCAGAATGCATGCATTGGCTAACAATCAATGGGTGTAATGGTAAGGCTATTGTTTTGTTTTGCGACGAGACTTTGGAGAGTGCTAAAATTCCCACTATTTATTTAAAGGACTAGGATTAGTCCATAGAATCAGAATGCATGCATTGGCTAACTATCAATGGGTGTAATGGTTGGCTATTGTTTTGTTTTGTGACAAGACTTTGGAGAGTGCTAAAATTCCCACTATTTAAGGGGAAAAGCACCAGGACACGTGGCGCCCAACTTTTAGAGGGCCCACAGAAGATAAGTTCACGGATACTTTTGGGAGAAATTCTAAAAGCCCTGCTTTTAGGAAAGTTCACCTATACTAGGCTAAGAAAGCAGGCTCCTGCTTTTAGAAACCACACGCTTTCTGGTGGTGAGCCCCAAGCTATAAATCTAGAGCCTCTGTGCTCTCATGTAGAGATTCGAGTATTGCCAGTATCTTGCTCCCCTGTGAGCCAACTTTGTATCAAGTTTCTTATTGTAATAAAGACTTTCGGGGGGGGGGGGAGCCCTTATTCTAGCCCCTAGTGTCTGTGCCCTGTTTCTCTCTCCCCATCTCCTTCAATTGTGATTTCAACTGCAGCCCCAGTCGTTGAAGTTATGCTGCTGCTTTGAGTTTCCAGCATCCAGTGCGAATTAGTTAAGTCTGCCACGTTTTGAGTATGAAGCCATGACTCATTTGCAGATTTTTGTATTAGTGCTGAAGGGCTGAGATGAAATTGGCATAGGTATTTTTACCTCCTTGAGACCATCATGCCCCACGTTAATTAAATCTGGAAGAATAGAGATATCCATTCAAGATAATGTGCTGATCTCATTTGTTTTGGAGTCTTCATGTATATACCACTTTTTGAAGAAAGCATACTCTCGCTTCTCTCGCAGTTGTACTATAGGAGTTCAAACCCAAAGTAGTCACTCTTTACACACATATGGTATCACATCTGAAATTAACACAAGGTGAATATATAAACGTCTACCATACAGCATATAGAGAGGGAGTTTTTATCAGGTCTCTTTGAAGAATGTATAGGCGGGGTATCTAGGATAAATGTCCATGCATCAGACCACTTATCTAAATACAAAATGGGATTACTATATTACCTCAAAAATGTATGAGGGGAATTTTTAACAAGACCTTGACTGAGGGCAATAAATGCATTCCTTAAAGGATCACTGCCTCAGGTCACAAACACTTGCAGCACTTGTTAAAAGTCAAAAGCAAGAGGTCAACCTGCAAAGGACACAAGAGATTAACCAGCTATTCCTTTAAATAAGAAAAGTTAATCATAGGCTCACCTCAGAGGTAAAACAACCTTGAGATCACAGAACAGGTTGCCAGCCATAGAATAAATGAAACGTACTCACCATATTTAATTTTCTTCAGTTCCTGAGACCCTATGCCACCCTCCTTTGCATGTATGAACCAGGTATAGACATACATGCATGTTGTATGGCTAGACTACTTTCCTTCAATGTCATGCAAAACCTCATATGGCAATAATTATGTCGATGCTTGAACTGAAATCACTGGATTCCCCAGGACTATGAAGACTTTAAAACCTACAAATGGAGTTAAGTCATCCAGGAACTTCAAAAAGTAGCTGCTGAAAAAGGTGCACAGATATGGTACATGTAGGACGGCTCTGATGCCATTGCTTTATTAATGTGTGCTAGCCTGACTGAGCCTATCACTGAGAGCTACTGATTGAGGCATAACAGCCCATTAATCCTGAACAAAGCCCTATGGGCAGGAAAGGATGTAGATTAAATACCCAGCTCGATCTTTCAAAACCTTATCCAACTGAGAAGTGCCCATAAAATGGTGTTATGTGAACCCTTTTATTGTAGAAAGTGATCCAAGAAAGGGGCCGAGTGACAGGAAGAAAAGAAAGGAAGATAAACTTTGGATCACCAGAAAGTTTCAGAAGTCATTGCCACATGTGCCACATGGACCAGAGCAATTAGAACTCTGTCCTAAGTGACTGCCTCCAGCCTAAATGCAAACCAAATCACTTAGTGATTGCAAAAGAGTTTACGAGGTAATGATGGAAGGGCTTGATTTATGAAAGGATAGCATTGCTTGGCTTAACATGATTATCACTGAGGTGTTCAAACATGATCTGTCTAACCTTAAATGAATTAATAGACTCGAACGCTTCTAAAGTGGAGGAAGTAGTCAACAATATTTGAATGTGCATGGACAAGGCCTCTTTATCCCTCAAGATGTCTTCTTTGCAAGGAAGAGGCGATTTTTAACAAGCTCCTTTTTGCCTCCTTATTAACACAAGTACCAATTGGGGCACCAATGGCACAATTTGGTCATCCTTTGTGCATGCTACCGTACAAAGGTCTTGAAGGTCTTATATAGATGGAACCAGTTTGATTGAACTCATGAAGGGACAATAGTCATGATATCCAATTAAAAGGAACACCGTTCATGATATGCAATCGATATTCATTGTCGACAGGTGTAACTGTAACATCATAAAAAGGAACACCGTTCATGATATGCAATCGTCGACAGGTGTAATTGTAACATCATGAACTGACTGTAACTAGCAATGTGAACGGACTGTAACATAGTAATACAGCAAGCGGACGCTGACTCTCAATACAAACTACTTCCTACATGATTGCTCTTCGTGGGCCAAATGAATAATGGAAAAGAAACAATATTTAAAATCAATTTCCTCCAAGATTAGAAGCTTGGAGTGCTTAGTGCTTGATGGAAGCTAAATGTCCAACATTTTCATAGCCAAAGACGCATCATGTCCCGTAACCGATGCACTTTGTTCAAATTGATGCCCCAATACATATATCTTTGTTAACCCTAATCAAGTGCTGCAAGCTAGCCTAGGGGTCGATGCATTGCGCCCACTTGGGATTCAATTGCTGTACAAAATTAACACGCGCACATTGAAAATATTTTGGTTCGAATAATGACGGGTCGCCTGCCGTGGTAGGGTCACAAGAGAGAAATTCATGGGCGATTTTATCGCCAGTAACGATTCTCTCACAACGAAATCACGGAACCTGAATCTTTGGATAAGGTGCTTTGGCCATAAGTAAGATTCGCGGAAAAGTCCCAAAACACATAATCCTCATGGACAATCGTCCGAAAATGTGAGGATATCATTTTACTACTTACTTGGAAAACCGATGAAGCAGCCTGCACGGAGTCGTAGAATAGCATTCCTGTTCTGCTATTTCATAGCCCGTAGAAAACACGTGGATGCGGCCGTCCCAAGCTCATTGAGTCCCAGAAAACATCTGTGTGGCCAGCTGAGCGGGAAGCCCACGGAAACAACCGGCACGAACGAGCATAGCTGCTCCGTTCGATATCAATCAACCAGCCTTTGGGTAAAGTCATTCTGCAGGGGTTCCCGATCGTCCTTTGGAAGTGCCCACATTCTTTTCCGACGAGTCTACCGCGAAGGCATGCAGCACCTGATTTCCACACTTGGCTAACAGAGGGTCCTAGGGAGAATTGATGGATCGATGATCGTTGTTTTCAGCGACGATGTGGGGTGATCTGTAGGCTACAGAGTGAATCAAAGCGGAAATACGTAAGAGGCATTCCCACAAGCACGGCCATCGAAGCGCAGGCGATCGCCAGAGCTTTGAGCACGAGCCGTCAGCAATTTGAATGTGTCGGTTGGCAAGCGCCACGTAAAAGTCGCTCGCATGCATAGGGGGCCAGGAATGGTCATCAGCACGCGATTCCCTGACTTACACGTGCCACCCACATACGAGTCAATTGGGGTTGGTCAACTTTTCGAATTGACGAATGGAGCAAGAAAAATGAAAGAACCGCAGCTTTGTGAGGTTGTTTAGTGTGGAAAAATCTACGAAAGGGAGGCCGTTTGACGACAATAGCCAATCATGTTCCGCATGAAGCTATCGTAAACCCGGATTGCGGCGGTAGTCCTCCCACCAAAAGAAGAAATTAGTTGTCACCCCACTGTTACCCACCCTTTTCGAATTCCCATCATCCTAAAGTACGCACCAAAAATCAAGACACCCAAAAATTTGAAGGGGTTTGTATATTTTTTGCCCTTACTTATCCACCAATCACTACCACCCTCTTACACACCCACGTGTTGCTCCTTTTAGAGCCCGAACAACACGGTCAGAACGAGCTAGGAGGATTCACAATTGTGTTCCCTCCCCTCATCCACTTCTTCCGCTTTTCTAGGGTGTTTACACCCTCCGTGTCATGTAAGTTCGCACTTGTGAGGGTCACTTTATCACACAAATCAGAGGCTAAGGGTTCGCACAAGTTAGAGATAAGCTGAGCATTCACAAAACTCTGCATGTCTGTGTCTCACTTTCTCTCCTCCCCTTCCTCAGATCTATTACCATCCTTGGCGCATTATCAAAGAACAACCTAATGTAGCATGCAGCTACTTTACCTCACAAAGTAAAAAGTAAAAGCCATTGAGGCTACAGATGTGGCACAAATCGAGCATGGCCGAGCTACTTGATCTAGAATGAGAACATGATTATGCAAGGGCAATCATCTAAGTTAAGCTCCCATTCTCCACAAACTCATCTACTTCATCGTTTGGATGGGGCTCAACAAGCACGATTGTTTACAAGAAACAAAGATGAGAGGAGTTGCATTGATTTCGCATTCATAGCTTCCACTCTTATTCCTTGCATACAGTCCTTTCATATTCCAAGGGTCATTATACATGGCAGCATTTGAGTTGAGTGGACATGAGCCCATCACGCACATACCCTAGTTGTGTCTGTTGCTATAGAAGTAGTTGCAACACCATCCACAATAGTTGCATGGCAACTATTGAATGTTGTTAGGAAGCTCAGATGTGTTATTTGGATCTAGTCGGCCCCTTCTTCAACACTTCGGCCATCACCCGTGCTTCAAGCTGAGCCTTACATTAGGAAAAAAGGGAGCTCATTTTGGGCCCCTGTAAGAAATTAACAGTATCTTTTTTTGTTCTTTCGTCCAAAATACATAAAAATGATAAAACATTCGATAAAATATATATGATAACGGTAAGCATGTCAAAGGATGGAGGAATAAAAATATTATTCTATATTCAACATTCATATTCCACAAGATTTTGCATTCAATGCCCCTATACGCCACTTCTTTTTTTGATCGATTTTGTAGCCATCTGGGTGATCCATTTAGCTTCTCTATCAGGACCACGTAACTAATCTCTCCATATCCTTTGTTTTTCAAACTTTCCAAAGCTTACGGCGTTCATCAAAACTTCATTTTATGAAAAGGTGATGAGATTGCGAAGCAATGGGACAACGTTGCTCAGAAAATGGAAACATGCAACCACAACACTACAAAACAGTCCAACAAGAGATGATACCACCATCTTTCATATTGATTTAGCAAAACAATATGCACCTCTGCCAAAACGACAGTACGTAGGTGCGATGCAAAGAGAGAAAACAAGAGGAGAGAAGGGTTATAGCATAAACGTCTAGTCAGAAACTCTGCTCCTCCATCTTTTAATCCGATAACATTGTTGCTGAAGTTTGTGGGTGACAGACATAAAGGTGTGCATGGATATATCACAACTCCATCTAAAGATGCACAAATGTATAAGTGTTTATACGAGCAAGAGGTGAGCTCCAAATTGAAAGAGCAACTACAATACGAAATTGAAGAACATACAAAACAAAAAGGAGAAGTTGCGGAAAGCAAGGACAAAAGCAATTCCATTAGGAGATAGGCTTAGAAATAGAAAATTTCTATTTCTAAGCCTATCCCCTAGGAGAAGTTGCGAAAAGCAAGAACGAAAGCAATTGTGAAATGCAAGAACATAGCAAAAGAAAGACTTTCCTCCAAGAGCGTGCATCTTCCAGGATGAGTAGTGCAATGTGCCCTGTGTGATTGAGGTAGGGTATTAAATCTTGTATTCATAGAAATCTTGAGCTTATGGTGTTTTATTAGATCCTTGATGTGAATATAACCTTGTTAGATATCACTAGCCTACCCTTCTATGTACGCTTCTGTAATTCTCTGAGCTCCTCTGCAAAAAAGTCCCTATTCATAGAAATCTTGAGCTTATGGTGTTTTATTATATCCTTGATGTGAATATAACCTTGTCGGATATGACTAGCCTACCCTTCTATATACGCTTCTACAATTCTTTGAGCTCCTCTACAAAAAAATCCCTATGCTTATCCAATATGGTAGCATAGTCCAGATTTTTCATTCCATGTCTCATAGAAAAGATGGAAGTCATGTTGACCATTGCATTTATGAAGAAAATAAAAAAGCATCAAATCAGATGGCTTCTGATCTTCTTTCAGTGTCTTTCCCTTCAAATAGATTGGCCTTTTTACAACCGGCATGTCCTTGACACCAGTCTCCTCCTTTCCATGTGTCCTCTCCCTCTTGCCTATAGTTTCCTCTCTCTAATGGGTTGTAGTTGTGAAATGCAATCTTCTATTTGAAGGAGTTTGGGCTTCTTGCACTTCACCTTACACCAAAAAATGAAATAATTCATGCTCTCTCTCTCTCTCTCTCTCTCTCTCTCTCTCTCTCTCTCTCTCCCCCCTAGCTTCTAGGAGGGTAGACTCTAAAGGCGGATAGGAGTGACATGAAATGGGTCTAGGAAAGGTGAGGCGACAATAGTTGTTCAAGGTTGACTCTGGAACAAGGGCAAGAGTGACTTGAAATGGGACTGCAGTTGCACCCAAAAATAAATACATACCAAGAGTTAACTATAGATGTGCCCCCAACAAATACAAACTAAATATAGCAACTTCATGATACCTTCACCTCCACTCCCTCTTGCACAAAGAATTCCACAACTCCTTGAACTGCCACATCCACCTTTACTTCAACTGCAATATCCACCTCCACTTCAAGCCACTATTAGGACAACAGCAAATACCACTCCACTATTACTAGCTGTTAGTACCACCATCAGGATGACTAGGGACATCAAGAAAGGCCTTCCTCTATTGACATGTATGCATCTCTGTCTCTCTGTCTCTCTCTCTCTCTCTCTCTACCCCTTGAAACATCCAAAAATTTGCAACAAATGAAACCTGCAAAAGAATGCAATTTGAGAGGTTGGGATTTTTGTCCCCAACCTCCCAAATCGCATTCTTTTGCATAAAGTGTCCTACGTGCATTTTTCAATGATCAAATTGTTTTCAAGCTCTCCCACCTTACACAAGAACAAAGTAGAAGAAGAATCCCGCCCCCCCCTAGCTCTCTCTCTCTCTCTCTCTCTCTCTCTCTCTCTCCCCCCCCCCCCTTGAAACATCCAAAATTGTTCTGCCAAAGTGTCCATGGGTGGAGCAAAGGCAAGGAGATTCTTATCCAATGAGAATGTTGATAAAGAAACACATACCTTGTCTCACAACATCCTAGGTTGGGAGAACCAGAAAGCTTTGCATGAGTGCACTATTAGTAAAGCTTCACATCCTCAAATAGCTATTTTGAGAGAAAAAGTTAGGACAAATCTCGATGCATCAATAAAGTTGCTTTGACAAGGTCAAATCGATAAGATGTTTTATGAAAAATTTATTGCAAAAGTAGTTCATCTTGCAATGAAGACAAGGAGATGTGTTGCTTAGAAGTAGTCCACATGGAATCAAGAGGTACTTTGGTTGAGCTAATCGGTCTATAGAGAACCTGAAGCTACTCAATGAATAAAAAATATATTTTATGACAAATAAAGTGAACATTATTTTGAGTCAATCAATTGTTTCAAATTTTGCAAAGATGTAGCTAGGCAAATTTTCATGTATGTGTGTGTGCACATGTGCATGCACGTTTCTATATAAGTCAACTAAAACTCAAACTTTACTCTAAATTCCTATGGCAAGAACTAAAAGCACTACCAAACCAAAGCGTTCAAGTGCAACCCTTGCAACTCTTACTAGGATATCAGGAGCAACAACTTACCTTCTTTATCCCAATCTTTGTCCTCCAATAGAATGGCATCCTTTAAGATACCCAAGAGTGTTGTCCTAGCCCCCCAGTACTCCTCCACTATCCCTGACTACAAAATTAGTCTCATGGACAATGGTTTGTAGGGTAGAGGTGATTCTATGATTGATAGAGTTAGCTTGTTGGTGTGTTAATATAGACATGAAATGTGGCTATTGCATGGAATCACCATGTAGGTACATGCTACATGGCATCACATGTGAGAAACTAAATAGCCGCTGTGAATGATTTTGATACTATTATTGACATGGTGGTGATTGGAGATTCTTATGAGGATATCGTAAGCTATGAGCAATATTACCTAAGTATTTCTTATGAGAGTCATGTGTGGACATTCGAATGGTTGCCATGCCTTGAACTTAGATAATTTATAGCATCTAGTATTTGAGGTGATGGTTTTGACCTCAATATTGTGTCTTGTCTTGAGTCTTTACTTAGTCTTTATAAGCGTAAAAAAAATTCAAAAGATGACTTAGTTGTAGTCCAAGTTTAATAAAAGGGTCTTTTTTCCATTCCGTTGTGTTACTTTCCATTTGTGATTATTGGATGTATTAAAAGAGATGAGAGATTTGATTCTTACTAGATACTAATAGTAGAATTAGAGCCACAAAGTGTGTAAGACAAAGAGGTTTGTGAAGATATGCATAAAAATGTTGCTAAGTTGTGAGGGTCTAAGAGATGTTAACACTTTGAAATGTAAGCAAAAATAGACAGCTAGTCTAATGCCAATAACCCTATATAGTAGTTGAATCTAAGATGTCAAAGTTCAATGGAGGGAACTACCCATATTAGAAACTATCCCTTAGGTTTTTCTTTATGGAAAAGATCTCTAGGGTGGAGAATTAAGTTTTGGGACGAAGCCCAAAAATGTGAGCAAGCATAAATAGCTAGTCTAAAGCCAACAAGCCCATAGTAGTTGAATCTAAGGTGTTAAAGTTCAATGGAAGGAACGTCCCCTCCTAGAAACTCTCCCTTGGGATTTTATTTATGGAAAAGAGAGTATTTATGGAAAAGGTCTCTAGGGTGTAGTAGCAAGTTTTGGGAAGAAGCCCACAAATAACCTAGATACTAAGAAAAATCCTTGCATGGGAGTAGAATAATGGAATGACTTTTGATATGCTTGGGAGAGCTCTGGGTGTCAATTATTTCCACCATGTGGATGTGATGAAGATTGTAGTAGAGAATCAAACAATAATTGAGACTTTGTTTGGGATAAAAACAAAGAATTCAAAGATACTCTTGAATGTGGGGGTTAAAGGTCACTGTGCCTTTACCCCGGTTATGTACAATACTCAAACACATATATAAATGAATGAAAAAGAAGATTAGGGTGGTTCTACACCCACCAAACTTGTGTGGCTCTCTGATTCTCTCTCTCCCTCTTCCGCTCTTGCTTCCGTTGAGTGCACTCTCAACTGGTATCAGAGCCCGGGTGATCTAGCTGAGCGTGCGTGAATGCTTGAAGCTCAACAGCTCTATGGGAGGAAGGAGAAGCTCTGTGGGAAGCTTTATGGGTGACTTTACTTGCATCTGAGTGTGTAGAGACCTTAGAGGACCCTCTGGAAAAGTAACTTTGGTTTTGCGAAGTGGTTTTGAGAGCCTGTTAAGTGTTTTCAAAGAAAAAGTCGTTTTTTGAGCTTTTCCCTATTCCATTCAATGACAGAGACACTGTATTGACTTGTAGAGGTAACTATTGCTTGCTTTTGGTGTCCACTTCACTTCAGAAGCTTGGAAACACCTTCATTCTTGAATCTGGGATCATTTCATTGGATTTCTGACTCACTATGTCAGTTTCTGCGTTTTTCTGCCCAGGTGTTAGAACTCAAGTTTGGAGTAACCATTTGTAGATCTGTCAGTTCCAGTAGACTCAGAAGGTTCTAGAACTTCTATGTTGCTCATCATTCACACTCCGGTGGAGTTTACAAATAGCTCTGTTTCCAAAAACGTTTTTCAGTCCGTGTGTTGGACCCAGTGATGGAGACCACGGTTTCCAAAACCGTCTATCCCATTGTGTTCTGGATGCCCAAAAACCCCTACCTGTCAGTTCTTACTTGATTTAATAGAGGATTTTTAGAGTTATAGATCTCTGTGTATTCGATTTCATCTCTCTGTTATGCATTTTTCATTCTAAGCTTTTGAAACCTTAGATTTATGCCACATGGCAGTGGATAAGTGTTGACTCCCATTTCTCACTCATCGGTTGGGATTTTGGAGTTTCGACAGAAGAGATATATTTGCAGATTTTCTTGCTAAGTCCGATTATGCAATGGCACCCATGTTTTGAGGCATCTCAGGTCTTATTTTCAGTAGCGGTCATTACCGTGGGACCATGATTTCTTGAGCATACCTTATGCAGATCACTCTGGTTGCAGTTTGAGCAGTGTGCACTCATTCGTGGTGTGCATTGGTTGCAATGGATGATTTATAGGCCATTTGGATGCATTGCAGTCCTTATTGGATATGCTGATAGGCCCAAATTGCCTTGTGGGATGCTATTTTTTATGGGCGCTTTGCACATGGATGCTATTTTATGCTAAGGGACAGCTTTGACACATTGCAATGATGCACTGATAGTGCTATGCTCTCTTGGATGAGATATTATTAATGCATATGCCAGTGGATGGTGCTTATGCTTGAGTCATTTGGCACTTATTGGCATTTTGGATTGCCATTGCAGTTGGCATTTTCTTTTGGGTCAGATTTGCTCATATGGATGCATAGTATATGCACATGAGTCAGACGCATCTTTTGATGCTTTGAGCTTTGAGTTTTGGTGATATTTCACTCTATTGTGGCATACACATTTGGGTGCACCTGGTATTTGATGTGATTCTCTCTTATAGGCACTAGCATTTGGGATTTTGCTTTATTTGCATCATGGCATCCTCTTCCATGTCTGGAAAGAGTTTTTCAACATTAAAAAGTTTGATGGGACAAACTTTTCTTTGTGGAAAGAACAAATAAGGGATGTGCTTATTCAAAAGAAGCAGATTAAACCCTTGGCAGGGATTGAAGCTAAGCTTGCAAATATGTCTGAGGATGATTGGAATGAGTTGGATGCATTAGCAAAGTCTACTATTAGACTTCATCTTGCAGAGTCAGTTTATTTCACAGTAGTAAATGAGCAAACTACGGAAGATTTGTGGAAGAAACTATGTGCCACTTATGAGAAGGAAACTACCTCTAATAAAGTTTACCTCATGAAGAGGTTGTTTGAGCTGCAGATGAAGGAAGGGGTCTTCATTGCTTCTCACTTGAATGAATTCAATATTATTTTCAGCCAGCTTTAGGCTCAGAAGATGAATTTTGATGCAGAGACTAAGGCAATATTTCTCTTATGTTCATTGCCATCCTCATGGGATACCTTCCACACAGCTATCAGTAACTTTGCACCTGGTGGAGTTCTGAAATTTGATGATGTTGTGGGTAGCTTGTTGGTCGAGGAGATTAGACGCAAGTCTATGGACGGCAACAAGCAGGATGCAGCCTTAAATGTGCAAAGGGGTAGATCACAGTTCAGGGGGAAGTCCCAAGAAAGAGCGAAGTCTCGCAGCAAATCCAGGGCATGGAACATTGAGTGTTACCACATAAACAAGGGCCATATGAAAAAGGATTGGTACAAGCTGAAAAGAGAGCAAAAGGATAAGAAAAAGAATGCAAATTGGGGTGCAAATCAAAAGGAAGAGAGTCCAAGGGGGGACAAAGGAAAAGTGAAGATCAAGGAGATCAATGCAGTCACACATGATAGTGACAATGACGTTCTCTTCATGTCTAGTTTATCTGCAGAGTTGCTTACCACTTCAGATGATGCATATTCCCAGGATTGGATTTTGGATTCTGGTGCTTCATTCCATGTTACTCCCCATAGGGAATGGTTCTCCACTTATGACAGAGGTTATGTGCATCTTGGAAATGACTATGCATGTGACATAGTGGGAGTAGGTGACATAAAGTTTTCTTTTGCAAATGGGTCTGCATTTGTTTTGAAACATGTGAGACATGTGCCTAAGTTGACCAAGAGACTTATTTCAGTGGGTCAGCTAGATGATGCTGGTTTTCACACCACTTTTGGCTTTCAGAGTTGGAAAATTCAGAAGGGCTCTATGCTTTTGGCTAGGGGTGCCAAGTGTGCGACTTTGTATCCCTTACATATATCAGGGGTATTTGATCATGTTGTTGGAATAACCGAGCAACCAAGCACTTCTTTGTGGCATTTCAGGTTGGGGCACATGAGCCAGAATGGAATGAAACTCTTATGCTGTTTGGGTTATGTACCACATTTGAGTTTCTCTGATTTTGAATTTTGTGAGCACTGTCTCTATGGGAAGCAGACTAAATCAGCCCATAAAAGAAGGGGAAAGAAAGAGTTTGAAAAGCTTGATTTGGTGCATTCTGACGTATGTGGTCCCATGCCTACACGATCATTAGGCGGGGCTGAATACTATGTGACATTCATTGATGATGCAACTAGGAAAGTGTGGGCTTATGCTATAGCTCGGAAGAGTGATGTGTTTGAGGTATTTCAAAAATGGTTGGCCTTGGTTGAGAATCAATCAAGTAGAACGCTCAAATGCCTATGGACTGACAATGGTGGAGAGTATCTCTCTCATGACTTTCAGCATTTTTGTGATACACATGGGATTAAGAGGGAGCTCACATCCCCTCATACGCCAGAGCAAAATCCAGTTGCAGAAAAGATGAACCGTACCATTCAAGAAAGGTTGCAATGCATGCTTTCCAATGCAAGTCTTTCTGGTGGTTTTTGGGCTGAGGCAATGAAGACTGCAGTGCATGTGATTAGTAGATCACCTAGTAAGAGTTTGGATGGTGGTATTCCTGAAGAGGCATGGAGTGGCAAGAAGCCCTCTTACTCTCATTTGCATATATTTGGGTGTGAGGCAAATGCACATGTGCCAAAAGAGCTTTGAAAGAAGATAGATCCTAAGTCTAGGAAATGCATCTTTCTGGGTTATGGTGAAAGTGGAGAGATGGGCTATCATCTCTGGGATCCAGAAGCAAAGAAGGTCATACGCAGCCATGATGTAGTCTTCAATGAGAAGAAGATGCATAAGGCACCCATGAGGGATGTGGAAATGAGGAGAATCACTTTCCAGGATGTGAATCCACTTGCATATGTTGATAGATAGCAAGTTGTCCATGCACCAAATGTGCAAGAAATGGTACCACCAAGTACTCCCATAGGTATACAATCAAGGGTAGATGATGGATCATCTATTAGTGGAAATGATGAGCCAAACGTGGTTGATATGCAGGTGGGATAGCAAGCTAAAATGCCTTTGAGAAGATCATCTAGAGTGTCTAGACCGCCTGATAGGTTTGTTCCAGGGGTAGACTATGTGATGCTTACTGATTGTGGGGAGCCTTCTTGCTACAGAGAGGCTATGATGCACGAGGATCAAAGCAAGTGGGAGTATGCTATGTAATCAGAGATAAGTTCACTTATGAAGAATAAGACTTGGGACTTGGTTTCTTTGCCACATGGAAAGAAAGCATTGCCATGTAAATGGGTCTACAAAATGAAGGTCACAGGTGATGATGTGCCTAGGTACAAGGCCCATTCGGTAGCTAAAGGGTTCAAGCAAGAGAAGGGTGTGGACTTTGATGAGATATTCTCTCTGGTTGTGAAGATGACCACACTTAGATGCATTCTTGGACTAGTGGCATTAGAGGATATGGAGCTTATACAGATGGATGTTAAGACAGCTTTCTTGCATGGGGATTTGCATGAGGAAATTTACATGGTGCAGTCGGAAGGCTTTGAAGAAAAGGGCAAAGAGCATTTAGTTTGCAAGCTGAAGAAGAGTCTCTATGGTCTTAAGCAATCGCCTAGAGAATGGTATCAAAAGTTTAATGCTTTCATTCGGTCCCAGGGTTTTAGAAGGAGTGAAATCGATCATTGCCTCTACACGAAAAGGGCTAAGGATAATAGCCTGATAATCCTGGCACTATATGTGGATGATATGCTATTGGCTAGCAAGAATACTTATGAACTAGATGCATTAAAGGCCAAGTTGCATGAGGCCTTTGATATGAAGGATTTGGGACTTGCAGGTCATATTCTTGGTATGCGCATCACGCGTGATCAGAGTAGGAAACTCCTTTGGATTTCACAAAAAGAGTATGTTACAAAAGTATTGTAGCGTTTCAATATGGAGGGGGGGAAGGCAGTGAGTACTCCATTGCCTCCATATGTGAAACTGAGTCATACAGATAGTCCCAAATCAGATGAGGAAAGGGCCATGATGGCCAAGGTTCCTTATGCATCAGCGGTTGGGAGTCTTATGTATGCTATGATAGCTACTAGACCAGACATTGCATTTGCAGTGGGAGTTGTTAGCCGGTATATGGCTAATCCAGGAAAGAGGCATTGGGAGGCAGTTAAGTGCATCATGAGGTACATGAAGGGTACCAAGGAGATGTGCATCTGCTTTGGTAGAGGAGACATTCGTGTACTTGGGTACACAGATTCAGACTATGCAGGGCATGTGGATAGTAGGAGATCCACTTCTGGTTATGTGTTCACCTTTGCAGGCGGTGCAGTGTCGTGGATGTCTCATGCACAGAAGTGCGTTGCTTTGTCTACCACAGAGGCTGAGTATGTTGTAGCCACAGAGGGTTGCAAGGAGGCTATATGGCTTGATCGGCTAGTGGGAGATTTGGGGATTCATATAGGTGTACCGACATTGCATAGTGATTCCATGAGTGCTATTCAACTAGCACTTTCATGCAAAGAACAAACACATTGAGGTTAGGTACCATTTCATCTGGGAGGTACTTGAGGACAAGCGCATAGAGCTTGTCAAGGTTCATACAAATGATAACCCTGCAGATATGCTGACGAAGAGTCTACCTAGTCAGCGGTTTGAGTATTGTCGTGTATTGATGGGCATTGGATAATGTGCTCACTGCTTGTTCTCCCTTAAAGGCACATTGTCCTTTAAGCGGGAGGTTGTGGGGGTTAAAGGTCACTGTGCCTTTACCCTGGTTATGTACAATACTCAAACACATATATAAATGAATGAAAGCCTCTTCCGTTCTTGCTTCCGTTGAGTGCACTCTCATTGAAGTGAGGGCTCTTTGGTTTGCACATGAGAGAGTATGAAAACCTGGTCTCACACTTGAGCAACATGTAGCTAATTATCAAGCAATTGTAGGAAATTGGAGCAAAAGTGCATGATGATGATGCGAAGACTAGTCTACTATCAAGCCTACCACTAAGGTGTGTAGAAATGGTAACCATATTGTTGGTTGGCTATAATGATATTGATGTCAAGGCAATGATGTTTTCTTGATGTTTCTAAGTGAAGAATGTAGAAAGGAAGACTAACAATAGGTGGAGGCCTTTCTTATACTGTGAATAAAGGAAGAAGCAAGTTGACAAGGATACAAAGAGACAAGGTAACAAGGAGAGGCTAAAATGTAAGTATTGTGGTAATAAAAAGACAAGGTAACAAGGATTAGCTTAAGTGTGGGTATAAGGATGGGAAATTTGAAAGTCTTGGTATCAAAAAGCCTTTGGTGTCCATAGCAAAAGGCAGAAACAACCTATGGTTCAAGACATTCCACTAGTTGAAGAGGTTGAAAGACTTGCAATTGCCGCTAAAGATTCAAGCAACTATTGGGCGAGAATCAAATCTCCTTCTTAGGGTCTTACCCTATATGGATGACCTATTTTTCTTGACTTGTCCTATCTACATGGCCATATTTTTGGTTTGATCTTCTTTAGTATTTAGCTCAACCTTATGTGGGTGATTTTTAAAGTGATTTGGATGTTTGTTACCAACTATCTTTACTTGTCCCCTCCTTTGATTAAGAGGGGATTGCTGGATAACTAGCACAAATGTTTATAGGGGGACATAATCGTGTGATTGATGGAGTTGGCTTTTGGTGTGTCAATATAGCCATATGACATGATTGTTGCTTAGAGTCACCATGTGGGCACATGTTGCTTGGCATCACATGTGAGGACCCAATCAATTACAAGTGATTTTGATACTTTAAGAGACACAGACATGCTTGGAGATTCCAATGGGATTGTCATGGCTATGAAAAGTTTTACTTGAGTACTTCTTATGAAGTTGTGTATGGAGATTCATGGATAGTTGAATGCTTCTTGGTTGTTCATAGCATCTACAGTTTGAGATGATTGTTCCTACCTAAGTCTTTCATCCTTTCCTACATCCAGAGTCATTGAGTCTTGGAAGTAGCAAAAAACTCAATAGAGGTGAGCTACAGTCCAAGTTTAATAAAGCATATTTTATCCATTTGATTATGTCAATTTCCATTCATGGAGAACTTTGATTTCAGTTTGATACCAAAAAATGATACCCTAGTCCATCTTTTGATAGACAAAATACCCCTATACCTAACACAAAGGATAGCAAACAACAAGGTAGTCCTTAGTCTAATACACCCCCCTACCCCTAGTTGACAACACTTCTATAGGGTTGGGTGACATCCTGAATGTATAGGTGAATCCCCTCCCCATCCTCCCTATTAAGCAAAAGGCTTGCAAGTCCACCTTAATACTAGTGTTTGGTGGTTCCTTGACAACTTGTATCATAGGTTTGGATGTAATCAAAGACTAAGAGCTTGTTCCAACAACGATGGTCCAAGCATAGCCAACTACAAACAAGCCTAGATTTAAGGTGACAATGAGAGTGGCCCACCCCAAAAGGCAAAGGATCATAGGGTAGAGTGATGCATTAGAGGAGGAAGCAACAAAATAACAAAAGGAAAAAGTTCAAACAAGACCACAGACCATGGACCATCATTGCAATATTCCAACATGTTTATAGGATGAAGACGAGGAGGTGGATGGGCACAAATCTCTCCAAGCAATTCAAAAGTATGGTACTACTATGGAAAACCTCATCCCTCATGCCTCATTCCAATGTGTGATCCATGAGATGGCAAAATAATAGAAGAGCAATGTGTGGTTTTGTATAGGTGCCTTGGGGGCAATATAGGATGCCTCATAAGAAATGCTTACTTGGGTTCTATAGGACTCTAATCTATGTGCAATCTATGGAGCGAGACATAGCACTAGTTAATATGGCACCTTTGATTAGATCCATCTACTAGATTTTAAATTTTCACTTATCTTTATTTAGCTTTAAGGCTATATTTTGATGCAAACCTTTGTGTAATATAATTAAATCTTCGTGGTTTTTCCATCTATATTTGGAAATTCAGTTTTAATTATTCATCTATGTCTTTCTACATCATGTTTCAAATTTTTAATTAAAAACTCAAAGTTTAAAGATTAAAATGTAAGAATATGACTTCATTGTAGAAAATAAAGTTGATTGGATAGACATTTTGAGCGGGAAAATATATTTTCCCATTATGGCATGAACTTGGGCATCTAGAGGATGTCCAGAGGCCCAACTTGGAACTGCTTTATATTTAATTGTGTGAACTCTTTACTCACACCTAGCCATGCTTCAAAGGGATTTACTCTTAACTAAGAGCCGACGCATGCGACACGTGAAATGCAAGGATCATGGAGCTTTTTGGAGGTTGGCACATATTTTGAGACAAACTTGAAGTGCCATTGGTGTGAATATTGGCACCTTAATTTTGGAGGGTGCCATTTCTAGCACCAGAGCACCACATTACAAAAATTTTAGACTTAAAAAGGGGCCTTGTAAGAGAGCCCTTGGGCTCGTGACATGGAAGGGTGAGGTGAATAAAACTGAGTAAAATATTGGATAGTGGAGGGCAATAGAATATTGGAAATGGCCTAACATTCATATTTCTTTATTCAACAATCCAAAGCTTGATGTAAGCCTCCCGCTTGTTGCCTCCACTCTCTCATCACATTTTTGAACAGTAACCAAAGTGAAAAACCTAGTTTCTCAACCAAACATACACCATTTGTCAACCAAACTTACACCACTCTCTCCATATTTTTGAACAATAACCAAAGTGAAAAACCTAGTTTCTCAACCAAACTTACACCATTTGTCCTAAAATTAAATCCTCCCATCCAACTACGACACTCCTCTCATTCTCTCTCATTTCTCTTCTCCCTTCCTCATTTTTTAGCTCCATTTTTAAAATTTATTGCTTCAACCCTATTTTCAAATCTCTTCGTTTCATGGGATCAAATCTCATGCCAAAATCTCATCATTTCCCTTCTCTATGTGTATTTCCCTCCCATTTCACTATCTTAAAATACAAGACCAAACACCAGCTCCACAACTTCATCTCATGGCGGGCTTCTATCGATCCTACGTCTCCATATTTCCCACCACAAGTTCCAAATCCGCCAGCACCTTTGCCTTCACCCGTACCTCTAGTTGGACTTGGAGAGCCACAGACACGTGTCGCATCCATCTTCCACGGGAGTTGTACTTGATGGATGAAATTCTACAGTGAGCACCCACGCTTTGACACTGACTGGTTGCATGCACACAGCCATAGCTTTAGCCCAATCCAAGGGTCGAGCATGCATGCGCAACACATGTCTGCCCACCCAGTGCGCCCTCCATGGTGGCCCAGTGGCTCAAACAGCCCTCTACGTGACAGGTCCACCACTTGAATACATGCACATGCATTAAATCCACAAATCAGTGCCACCCACACATCTTCCCTTGATTCGCATGAATTAAACACAATTCCACCAACACAACCCACCCTCTCATCTTTGCCCACGCTTTCAACTTTGCCCCCTATCACCACTACATTCACCAAAACTTTGGCACCAATACCCCAACAAACCCATGGAACCTTAGACCTTCCTGATGACCCTTTTGACCAAGCTTCTAAGACCCGCACCCTTTCTGATTTATATAATACCACTGAGCGCCTTGATGCTCTCTTTGCTCACCATCACTACGCCTTTGAATATGTTTATTCGGCTATCTTTGAGATGCCCACAGTGTATATTCTAGAGGGTCCCATATCCGTTCCAAAAGCACTCTTAGAACCTGAGTCCGATTCTTGGTGGGAAGCAATGCAAGATGAGATTGCTTCACTTGAAGTAAATGAAACCTGGACACTTATACCACTTCCCCTTGCCTGCCACCCCATTAGCTGTAAGTGGATTCTACGTCGCAAGCTTTGACTTGATGCATCCATTGCATGCTACAAAGCTCGCCTTGTAGCTCGTGTCTTTAGTCAAATCTCTGGTATTGATTACCAAGAGACATTCTCTCCCGTCCTCCGAATGGGATCATTTGGTATATTACTCGCACTTGCCACTACTCTCGATCTCAAGATGCACCATCTCGATGTATAGATAGCTTTCCTACATGGCACTCCTCTTGAAGAACTCTATATGGAACAACCGTCATATTTTGTTGACTTTGTGCACCCGCATTACGTCTGCCGACTTCAAAGATCACTCTATGGATTGAAGGAATCACTGCGACTATGGTTCCAGTGCTTCAACAACTTTATGCTCCAAACCGGGTATTCTCGCCTCCTCACTGAACCTAATATTTATATTCGTCATACCCCTAATTCTTTTCTTATTGTTGCACTATATGTTGATGATATTCCATTAATAGGCTCTAACATCATTGTAATTGAGCAAGCAAAAAAGGAAATATCATCTGCATTTGCAATCACTGACCTTGGTCCTCTCACATATTTTTTTGGACTTCAAGTGAACCGTAATAGGTCACAAGGCACATTACACTTACATCAAACTAAGTTCATTGACGAAATCCTTCATCAATTTGGATTTAGTAATATTAAACCATCACGCACTCCCATTTCAGTCACTTGCAAGTTGTCTCTCGCCAATTGTCCTACATGTGATAGTAGTGAAAAACAATTCTTGCAACAATTTCCTTACCGCCAATTGATAGGAAAATTGCTTTACTTAGTGACAGGCACACGCCTTGACATCTGTCACAGTATTAATTTCCTCCCTCACTTCATGCACAATCCTGGCTACAAACATAGGGAATCACTCATTCGCGTCCTTTGCTATCTATGCTCCACACGTAATCTTGGCATACAGTATACATGTCAAAACCCTCCTCGTCAACTCACCTCACTCATTGGATGGTTTGACTCAGATTGGGTGGGGGGGGGAATATATACTCGAAGGTCTACTGCTGGATTTACTTTTGTGATTGCAGGTGGAGTAGTCACATGGCAATCAAAGAAGCAAACTTCAGTGACATTATCTTCTGCTGAAGTTGAGTTTGTAGCAGTAGCATTGGCAACTAAAGAAGGTTTATGGATATAGGTGTTACTGGAACAACTAAAGGTACTTTCAAAATTACCATTACAGTTGTACTGTGACAACATATCTTGTATCTATCTCACAAGCGATTTCCTAAGCTCTTGAAGAAGACAAAGCACGTTGACCTGAAATATCATTTCATCCGAGAAATTATTGAAGACAACACATCAACGGACCTGATGTGGGTAGATTTCCTCACGAAACCACTACCTAAATCAAAACATGAAGCCTGTTGCATAAATTTAGGACTTAGAAGATTAGATTGATTTAGTTAGAGTAATAGCATTAAGGGGGAGTATTAAATTAAATAATGCTCACTTTAATTAAATAAAAACAAATGTAAAATAAAACAAGGGGCACATGTGCCCAACGCACTGCCCCTTGAAAAAGATATCCAACCAAGTGGCTGCCTATAAGTGCCTGTTGTCCGATTTCAAAGGAACCAATCGATTACATCGATACAATCGTTCCTTCTCTATCTATATTCTGAGTATATGATCTACGTAAGTCTTTAGACTTTTCTATAGGCGGAACACTGTCCCGAAAATGGTGGTTCGATTTAACTCTATGGTTAACAGAAAGGAAACGCACCCTGACTGCCATACTTTCAAAGCTGAGCCTTGGCCCTCCCATGGACTTTGCACACTCGAGTACCTCAATGCAGACAAGTCTCCCAACGCAGGACCAGACACGACGAAGTCTGCTGGATGTCTTGATCAAAGCCTGGTGTACTTGGCTAAGACACCAGAAAGGATATCATGATCATAGGCAAGTGATCGGAAGAAACAGTATTATCAAGAACTTGATCACTTAGCCTAGGGTCAATCCACCAGCCACGATCAGAGATATGAAAACTATCTAAACGAGCCGCGCACTACGAATTGTCTGCATGCCGATTGTGCCATGTTGTAAGCCATTTGATTTGAAACATCTATGGCCAAGGTTGTGCAACCAAGTTGAATAGCCGAACAAGGTGGTGATTGTTCACCGTTAGATGGACATACTGAGGAATGCTCAATCGCATCCTAGAAAGGGTGACAACTTTGAAGCCTTTCACTTTCTGCCCCAGAAAGACAACTACACCTGATATTTTTGCAAGGGAAATTGGGTCCTCAACTCCCGTCTCATGCTTCTTCTTTCCTTTTCCTTTTTTCGATCTTTGCATGGACATCATGATTTCAATTACGGTGCAAAAAACAGTAATCCTAACATGTGTCCTTCAATTCACTTATTCTACAATGCCCTCTTGCAACCCTAGAGCTTCAAACCTCCTCTAAAGGTGCCTTGAACATTCATAGATTCTACCTAAACTAGAATGCTTGGCCAGCTGCTAAGTATATTGTAAGTAGCTAATAATAGGCCGTTGATCTAACGGCATAGAATGTGCCACATGGTTTCGTAGGATTTTAGAGTTTCATAAAATGCTGTAGTGCTGGCCTAAGTAAAGAAGAATGGGCAAAACAATTTTGCTTGTTCCATCATAATGTGGTGTTCCATATATTCATAGGGATTTGGGCACACATGCAATCTATCAGGCAGAATATATTTTCATAGGGATTTGGGCATACAGACAACCTATCATTGAAAAAATATTTTCATAGATATAGTTTCCGATCACAACTGCACTTAGCACCAGACTAGCTGCACCCCAGCTCGAGTGAAGAACTCATCCACACACGAGTTGCAAATATTCAGAGTGAATTGGGCACATAGGTAATCCGTCATAGGAAACTGATTTCGTTGAAATAGTTTCTGATTACAATCCCACTTAGCAACAGACCACCTGCAGCAAGCTCCAATGAACAACTCATTCACAAAGTTGACTTAGTCAACTAGAGCATAATGACCATGTCTGGCATCTTGTGTGATTGTCAAGACACTCCTTCACGGCAACAGTACTCCATTACGTATTTGAGTTCCAGCCACCGCAAAACTCTACGTATTAATACAACCGCACCTGCAGATGACATGCAAATGATAGTTGATAAGCCAAGTCCTCTCGTTTGGCACAAATGGATGCATGCCAAATTATAACATCAAAGAAGATTCTGATATATTCGCTTCACCAAAAACGTTCTAGAGCAGAAAAAGAAGCAGCTGACATGCAAATAATAAGCTGATGAGCCCAGATCAATGCATGCCAAATCTGAGAATTCACACACTCAAGACAACATAGTTTGTAGAACAGACTGTAGAAGAGGATTTCCAAATTGTCACTCTAGCGAGTCTGCTCACCCCAATTGTAGTGATCAAGATCAAGTTTGCAATTATCACTACTGCAACAACTCCAAACATCCAATCTGTCACTTTGGCATAAGGATTAACCTGAAATATCGCCAGAGCTCACGATGCTTGCATAAAGACAAATATACCGAATAATTACCGTCTCAGAGGTCATGACTTTTGAAGATGCACAGTAAAATTGTTATTATACAATCTGAAGGGTCATTGGTCAGTGAAAAGGCAAATAAATGATGTTGAAACAAATGTGAGAGTCTATCCGTCCAGAAATCGGTGAAAAACGAAAAGATAACCGAATTAATATAAATCCTAAAACTCGTCATCTAACAGAGATTTCAAAGGACAAAAAATCGAATATGCTTTAGCTCCATCTCTTCTGGCAAAAGGGAAATACCTGAGCTCGATACAAGTTGAAAATTACATAAGATACAACGGGAAAAGCCAGGACTGCAGGCACCAACCAACCCGGGGCCCTTGATGCAGCTTCTGCTGATTCAGGTTTCTCTAAAGCTTCCTGTGCAATAGCGTTCAGAAGAAGCCCGCAATGTACGAAAGCAGCTGCTAAGATCACGCCAGCTCTGAGCCATGTATCACAATCTTCGATATCGCTTTTGCTGCGACCTATTTGGTCGCTTGGACCAATCGACTGCTGCCAATTAATCCAAACAGTTAACAGTCGGATAAGATAAGCGAACGGCTTGAATTCTGAAGATCAAAGAGTAATAGACTCATTCTTTGGACCGCCAGTATCAACATAAGTAGATATTAACAAAATGAGAAGGATGATGCACCTCTGATATTGGATTGCAGTGACCACCTCCCTTGAGTTGGACAGATAGCGCCGCTTGTGCCCGAAGGTCGTCCGCTTGTTTTTTCCAGTCTAGATCTTCACAATCTTTGCGCAGATAAGGCGCCTCCGCCATGAGGTTTTCTGAATCGAAGGAGAAAATAGGCTGCCATGAAAGGTCCGAGGCTCTGACATAGAGAGTGGATATAGTCCCAGAAGCCATTTGACGGCATCGCAGGTGTTTGATTCTCGGGAGGGAAATCCCTCGCAACCTGTTGGAATACCGCAACAGGGGTTCCGAGGCAGAGGAAGAGATCGATTGACGCAAACATCTTTCCATGGCACCTGGAAATTCTTTCTGTATAGAAACCCCTTCACTTGCTTACCATCGACATCTTCCTAATCTTCAGTGGAGAAAACATCTTCACTTGTATTTTACAAGAACATCAACTACAATCTTCCTACAAGTAGGGAATCTTCAAGGTTGAAATAACCACAAAGCCAGGCGTAGCGCTTGTGAACACAAAAATTTGCTTTCCCCTGCCAATCAAAATGTCCGGCAATCGAATATGGCCGCAACTTCTCTCTATCTGTCTCTTCCTCTGCTCGTTTCCTTTCCACCTCCAATGATACTCTCCCTGTCTCTCTCTCTCTCTCAGTCGCTCGCTTCCTTACTCTCTCTCTCTCTCTCTCTCTCTCTCTCTCAAACATACACACGCACACAGTCTACCACGGGAAAACGAGTTTTGAATCCTGATACAGTCGACTCACACAAAAACACACTTCAAAACAATTCAATGCTGCAACAAAACAGATTTGCCACCCTCGCCCGACACAATCCGGAGAAAAACGTTAACGCGTTCGAAAATCGTTACCAAAGCCTCGAGCAATGCCGCAGCAAGCGCATACACTCTGCTCCGAGCAATGCCGCAGCAAGCGCATACACTTTGCTCGTCACTGAGCAGTGAAGAGGAGTGGGAGGGATATCGGATGCAATTGTGGGTATAACCAAGGAATTAGGAGAGTCTCTTTCTTTGAGACGATGATGGTGCCAGAGATGAAAATGTATATCTTCAAATCCAAGAAGCAACTTCAATCTTCCTCACATTATTAACATTCTTCAAAACATCAACCTTATCTCCTTACACCCTTCATCACATGGGATCTACTCCTCCACGTCTTCCACGTGGCATCAAAATATCGTACCGCCTCCTCGATGCCTTGCTCGCCTCCCTACCGATGATGCTAGAGATCAGTGTCTCACACATGAGCCCTCATTTGAGTAGGACACTAAGCCAGATGTTAGAAAAGAACAAGGCGGATTTAGACTCGTCTCACTCGGTATCCTCGACTCCCGATAAGAGCCCCAATACCACACTAGCATCAACCGCCTTCTCGTTGCCTTGCTTGCCCCACATGCACCATGCCGATACCTCACTCAGTATCCTTGTTTCATTGTTAGTGCCGTCGGATCGCTCTCGCTGACTCCGACATGTTAGGAAACTAGGATTGGGTAGGCAGGATTCATGCTACAGTAGAAGACTAATCAAGCAAGGAAGCACAAACACGAGGAAACAAAATGTGTATGCCCTGAGAAACGGTAAAAAATTAAATCCGCTTATCATCACTTCCGTAGTTCGTCCTTGGCATTTATTCATTCATTGATCGCTCTATATATTTCACAGTTCTTGGCATGCATTCATTCATTTATTCATTCACTCACTCATTCATTGTTTTTCTCATGGAGCACATAACTACCAACTTGAAAATGAACTTGAATCCTACCATCTTATCAAATCTATTAAAGGAAAACAAGGTGGGGACCCCATTAAGGCCCTGCCTTTTTGAATGTTATTATAGGTGTAAGTGTTAGTTTTTGGCCTGTCATCGGCTACGTGTAATTAGAGGCCTTGGGTTTTTAGAAGCTAAAGCCTATTTTGGGTGTTGCTGAGACGTGCCAAGTCACTGAATGCAAGATTTCACATGGAAAAACAATTCGAACTGAGGACAAAAGAGAACCTTTATTCAAGCAAATCCTTTATGGTTGCTTGAACATGCCAGAACTTCACGGTTCCTCTCATATCCAGGTAAGTACTGCCTTGTCTGTTTCAACACATCCTAAACATCAATTGGCAAGCTTGAAACCTTGACTCTACCAGCTGCACTAATTTGAGTATTCGAGTATTTTAGAATAAAATATCTGATCTCTTCCATGACTTCTCCAAGAATTGTGCTTGCAAATCACCCCCAAAATGCCTAGGGCCTTTTCAATCATGCTTTCACTAATGTTAATCTTTGGCATTGACATACCATGTATCCATCATTCATGTTCACTTCATCTATCAACTTGGTCAAATCAGGCTTTCTAAGAGTGTATGAGGAGCTCTCATGTGTCACGATTTCAAGATTAGGCAAGGAATGATTGTGTGAGGAGCTCTCACATGTCATGATTTCAAGACTGGAGGAGTAAAGATTGTGTGAGATGCTCTTGTACTGTGCAAAGATGGACGAGTAGGATGACACATTTGGAAGGGGATCCATTGTGAGAGGGGATAGAAGTTGCAGGAAAAGTGCAACATTAGAGAAAGGTGGAGAGATAATGGTGAAGGGAGTCAAAAATGGCAAAGGAGTAATCAAACGAAACAGTGAAAGGAGTCAAAAATGGTGAATGAAATGGAATAGTGGAGGCTTAAGTAGGGAAGGCCACCACAGTGGAGGCTTAAGTAGAGTGAAGGCCACTGCAGTGATCTAGATTTCCACTTCTGAACTGAAGATCTAGAAAGAGATTGAAATTGCAATTTATGATACTACTTGTGATTGGGATTGAGATTGAGATATTGGAGGTAGGGCTCTACTATGTCGGTTATTGGTAATTAAGTGGTAATTGAATTGCATGGAAGCTCGTTATTCGTATGAATAAAATAAAATAAAAGGTATTTCATTTTAAATCAAGAAAAACATGATTTTATCTGACTTTTTGAATTAAAAAAAAAATAGGACGAATTAATGCAGCTTAGTTAGGAACATTGTCATGTTGTAGTAAGAACATGCTCCCCCATTAAAAAAGACAAATATATCGATTCTCAAAAATCCATCCAAACTTGAAGAGTGAGTAGTTCACCATTCTTCACATAAGATGGAGATGGTAACTTTATTTTCCTTTTTAAAATTCATTTAAACAAGCTTTCATGGTCTCTTTCTGCAATTTCTACATAATGATTTGTATCTTCATGGCCTCATTTTCCAATGAAAATAACAAGTTCTTTCCTTGCCTTCCATTGTATTTTTGGACCCATCATTATACATAATCCATGTGGACTTTCAACATTTGTTCATTTAGCATCACCCCAAATTGCACTTGTGCATCTGTGTTTTGCACTTTAAACTCATTGTTTCTTTTGTTAGTAACTCATGTAGATTGGGTCGTAGGCATGAGCAACTACTATAGCCCATCCTTTAACATGTTTTATGCGATCAACATGCACCCACATATGTCCAAGAGTTGCTACATCCTTACTCTATTAGCAAGATCAAACCCGAAGGTAGCACCAATTGTGGACCTTTTAAAAATACGAGGATGACACTTATCTTGAATTTGGCTAGGAAATAGTAGGCTTTGCAAGAAAGGGTGAGTTACACTATATTAGGAAATTTGGGAATTTTGAAATAGTTTGGGAATTCCCAATATGGTTAAGATTTGGCCACATGGTCAAATATTAGCCCCATACTTGAAAGTGGAATCTTCCCTAAACACTATATTAGGGAACCCTACCAAGTCCTACTTTCAGATAAAGGGTTAAGATTTAGCAGTGTGGTAAAATATTAACCCCTTGGTTTAAGGTGGGACTTGGTAGATTCTTGAATTCTCTAATATAGTGCTAGTATATATTTGCTTTAACAATAGAATTGTGTAAGGTGACATCGCCTATGGATTCTTTCTTACACACTCGATAGATCCTTGAAGATGCTTAGAGTGTCACAATGGAGTTAGTGTTTTAAGAACTGTTAGCTCTTTCCCATGGTTTCCGTGGGAAGAGCAGGGTATTCTCAGTATGTAGGATTCCGAGGCTTTTTGTCCCTGCAGATATATCAGGGTTGTTGTTTGTAGTATACATGTAGCTTAGAACCTCGAGTCGTGTTCCAGTGAGAGACGTAGGCTTAAGTGTGGTAAGCAAACATAGTGCATGCATGTGTAAAAGGAACGTGTATCATCATGGTTGAGGTAATGAAGGCAAAATTTCACTTCATTGGGGGTTGCAAGGTTTAGGAGGAGTTTAAGGGTTAGAAGGAGGTTCTAGAGTTTAGAAGGAGGTTCCAAGGTTTAGAAGGAGTTCCAAGGTTAGAAGGAGTTCCAAGGTTTAGAAGGAGGTTCCAAGGTTTAGAGAGAGGTTCCAGAGTTTAGAAGAGGTTCCAAGGTTTAGAGTAGAGTACATGGTGGAAAACTCGTCTCCCTTGTAGATCATGGAGATTAAGAGTTGAGGAACTAAGGGTTCAAGGGGAGCATAGGAGTGGGAGAGGAAGAAGGTGTAAGAGCATGGGGGAAAGAAGAGAGAGAAGGGAGGAGGAGGAGGAGGAGGAGGAGGAGGGAGGAGGAGAAGGGAGGAGGAGGAGGAGGAGGAGGAGGAGGAAGAGGGAGGAGGAGAAGGGAAGAGGAGGAGGGAGGAGGAGAGGGATAGGATGGGTTGCAAGG
The DNA here is from genome assembly GCF_047967505.1 of Dipteris shenzhenensis. NCBI lineage: Eukaryota > Viridiplantae > Streptophyta > Polypodiopsida > Gleicheniales > Dipteridaceae > Dipteris > Dipteris shenzhenensis. The sequence goes on along the minus strand of NC_141597.1, from coordinate 58,593,993 downwards.
TTGGAGGAGAGGGGAGGAGGAGTTGCAAGGTTAGGACATGCTTTTGGATGTGGAGTGCAAGGAAGCATGGATACTTGAGACAATTGCTTGGAATACGAAAGTAGAACTCAACACAATGCCCCAAAGAGTGTGGGCTTCATTCCATTTATACAAGTTGGAGAGCTGCTCTCTCTGCATGTAGGAATTGTAAGACATTCTCTCTCTACATGTAGAAGTTGCATGTAGGAGTTGCATGTAGAAGTTGCATGTAGAACTCGCATGTAGAGTTGCATGTAGAACTCGCATGTAGGAGTTGCATGTAGAAGTTACATGTAGAACTCGCATGTAGGAGTTGCATGTAGGAGTTGCATGTAGAACTCACATGTAGAACTCACATGTAGGAGTTGCATGTAGAACTCTCATGTAGGAGTTGCATGTAGAACTCGCATGTAGAATTCGCATCATGTAGGAGTTGCATGTAGGGATTGCATGTAGAACTCACATGTAGAAGTTGCATGTAGGACTTGCATGTAGGAATCGTATGTAGAACTTGCATGTAGAACATGCAAGTTGGATTTCTAAGAGGGATTATTTCTAGCCTTATGCAAGTACAAGCGGAGCTTTGCCACCGCTACTCTACACACACATTCTATTCTACCTAAGTCCATGTTGTCATAGAGACAACATGCTCCCGAATCCATTTTATTACCCATCCTTGGATTATGTCTTATTTTGATTTCTGAGTTGGGATGCCATGTGCGTAACTCAGCGGTGGCTATTGAGCTTGTGGCATGCGGGTCGCTCCTGCTATAATGCTTTTGCACCATACAATTTATGGTCTGTAGTCAGGAAGCTTATCTCCTCTTAAGGAGGGGTAGATGGCTGTGAATTTCAAAGGGGATCTCGTTGTTGAGGTTGCGAACTCTACCATCAAATCTTCTTGGGAAGAGGTTTGGCAGGGGTCTCATTGAGGCTGGCATTTCTTGCTATCTTGCATACATGTGGGATGCGATTGCACCCGTATCATTGAGCTTGTAGATAAGTTTACATGCAAGTTTGATATTTTTACATATAGGAGACGACTGTGATGTTGGCAGGGGTCTCATTGTTGCTGAGGCTGCAGACTCTTTTGCCAATTCATCTTGAGTTTTGGCATAGCTTCTTGTCCTGCTTGTGAATTCATTGCATGCTTTGAGAGTATGGAATGAAAGTGTGTGATACTATTATTGATGCAATCTATTATGTGCCTATGCAAAATCGTGTGAGTACACGTGATGTGTCTAACTATATGCTTATTTGTGGGATTTAATAGGGAAACTAAGACTCAATCATCCCCTAATACAAAATTGATTAAATGTGCAAAAACGTGCATATGCTAGTGAGTGTGCGTGTAACAATCTAGTGCAAACTATATGTGCAAAAACGTGCATATGCTAGTGAGTGCTCATGATACAATCTAATCCTAACTAAGGAAGACTTGGTTTCCCAAATCTTCACTTTTGTCGAGGATGGCTTACGTGTTGATGTAGTAGCGCTTCAGTCGGCTCCCGTTTATTGTTGTGTTGAATTGGACTCCATCCAATGTTTCTATAGTACAGCTCTGATGGGATTCATATTTCGTACGCGGTATGGTCCTTGACCTAGATACTTCAGTTTCCCCTTGTGTACTTTGGCATTGTATAATAGGACTAAGTCGCCTTCCTTGATGTCTTTAGCTTTAAGATTTCTGTCGAACCATGCCTTTCTTGTACGTTTTTTTGTTGTCATGGCATGGTAGGTGACTAGTCTTGTTTCTGTATGCTTCTCCAACTGATAGAGTCTTTCTTTCAAGGATTCATGGTCTCCCATGCGTTCATGTACTGCTATGCGTAGACTTGGTATTACAAATTCTAGTGGGACCATAGCTTCAAGGCCGTACACCAATTGAAAAGGTGTGTTCCCTGTACTGACCTTGAGTGTGGTTCTGTATGCCCATAAGGCTGCATTCAGTTTCTCTGCCCAATTAGAACGTTGTGGTTCTACTACCTTGGTGAGGATAATGCATATTATTTTTTTGGTGGATTCGGCCTATCCATTCCCTTGGGGGTAGTAGGTTGTGCTTTTTCTATGGATTACCATAAAGCCAGACAAGAGTTCTTGGATTACCTCATTGACAAAATGTGTGCCTCTATCCGACACAATTTCAATGGGGCATCCGAATCAGGTGATCACATTTTCATATAAGAATCTTGCTGTGCTTCTGGCATTTGCCTTTTTGACTGCTTTAGCTTCAGCCCATTTTGTAAAGTAATCAATGGCCACAATGATGTAGCATGCCTATGTTCCTTTTGCTACTGGATGTATGGGACCCATATAGTCAATCCCCCATTTTTCAAATGGTTTTTGTGCAACAACTGTTGTTAGGGGATTGAAGACTTTGTGTTGTGGTTTAGTAGTCCGTTGGCATACATCACATCCTTTTACATATTCATAGGCATCTGCCCACAGTGTTGGCCACCAGAAGCCTATGAGGAGAACTTTTCTTACTGTGGTTTCCCCTTGGAAGTGTCCTGCAATGCCTTCATGGACTTCACTTAGGATTGGCATGATCTCATGAGGCATTACACATCTTCTTAATATCTGGTCCTTGCCCATCTTGTACAGTTGTCCTACAATGAGTTGATAGGTTGCAGCCTTTAGAATCAATTTTCTAGCATCTACTGCTTTCATTTCAGGGGGTGGTCTTCCTACCATCAAGTAACCAATGATATCTCCACACCACTCTGGAACAACATCTATTTGAAATAGTGTGGTATCTGGTAAGTCGTCTTCTATTCTAGTGGCTTCTTCTCCCGACTTGACACGAGACATGTGATCAACAACCTTTATGGACCACTATTTTGAAGTTGAATTCTTGAAGCAAGAGGAGCCATCTGCTTATTCTTTTTGTTGTACATGGACGGTTCACAAGATAAAGCAATGCTTGATGGTCAGTGTAGAAGACAAAATCATTTGCCAGTAGATAGTGTCGAAATTTCTTTACACTATACACCATTGCTAGGGCTTCTCTTTCTGTGGTGGTATAGTTGATCTCTGCATCATTGAGTTGTTGACTGGCGAAGTAGAATGGGTAGTCTTTCTTATGTTCACCAGGTTGACAAAGCACACTCCCAATTGCATACTTGGATCCATCAGTATGAACATGAAAATCAATATCCCAATTGGGAGATATAAGGATGGATGCTGTGATTAGGTGCAACTTTAAAAGCTCAAAGGCTTGGTTGCACTATTCGGTCCATAAGAATTCCACTAATAATTTGTATAGTGGTCTAGCTATCATGGCATACCACTATAAATCTTCTATAATAGTCGGCATGTCCCATAAAGACATGTACACCTTTGGAATTTGTAGGAGGAGGCAATTCCATGATGATTTTGATTTTGTCCATGTCAATTGCAATCCCATGTTGAGAGATGATGTGTCCCAAAACAACTCCGTGAGTGACCATGAACTGGCATTTTGTTGGATTTAGGGAGATGCCATATCCCTGCATTTGATTAGTACTGCTTCAAGACATTTGAAGTGGTTGTTTTTGTTTGAATGGATGCACAAATCATCCAAGAACACCTGTAAAAACTTATTCAGAAATGACTTGAAAGTTGTGAACATGACTCGTTGGAATGTGGTCGGGGCATTACAAAGGCCGAATGGCATGACTCTATATGCAAAAATACCCCATTCTGTAGCAAATGCTATTTTTGATTGGTCTTTAGGAGCATTTTGCACTTGGTTATAGCCACTGAAGCCATCCAAGAAGCTATATATTACTTGCCACCTTTTCCAGCACTGTTTCTGTTAAGGGTAGGGGAGTGCTCTAATTGTGGCGACATTCACATATTTAAAGTTTATGCATATTCTGAGCTTCTTATTGCATTTAGGCACAATGATGATGGTTGAAAAAAAAATTAGTGTGCTCTATCTCGTAGATGAATCCGGCATCTAGGAGTTTTTCCAACTCATCTCATAAACCATGATGCCATATTTAGGATTTGTGCGATAAGGTCCACATACCTTAGGGTGAGCACCTTCCCTTATAGGTATTGTGTGTACTGCCACATCTAGTGAAATTCCTTTCATCTCTTTGTATGACCATGCTAGGCAGTCACGGTATTCCATTAGGAGTGCTTTGAGTTTGGTTTCATCTTCTTGTCGAAGCTGTTTCCCAATGAAAACTAGTTTTTCTTCCTCCCCTTTAAGGGCGAGGTTTATTGTGCGTGTTTTTGCCGATCCCTCATAGATTGGAGTTTCTCCAATGCTATCGGTTTCTTGAACTTTAGATTCCCTTAGTGGTCTTGGTATTGCTATTGGCTCACTGCCACCACTTGTGTAATTCTTGAAGTATTTCGGCACTTCTCGAAGATCGGCCTCTGATGGTGTTGAACTAGCCTAACATGTGCCATGTGTACTGGGTGGCATCGTTTCATTTACCAATTTGTTAGGCTCTTTTTGGCTTTCTTTTTCTGAAGTCTCGTGATCGAGCTTCATCCGCACACGTGGTATTTCCAAAACTTCTTACGTTGGGAACTGTGGGGTAACTTTTCCACTGGTAAGGCATTTCCAAGTAAGGGTTCCTTTGTTGCGCATACTCCTTCTAGTCCCTCAGGGTACCATTCAAGAGGCGGTGGTTCTGATTTTGAGGGAGCTGGCTTTGCAAGGTACAATTCAACGATCCTTGTTTGGACTCGTTCGAATTTATTGAAGTGTTTGGCCTTGACTTTTCTATGATTTCCTCTAGCTTTCTTGTGGGATCTTTTGCTGTTATTCAACTTTGGAGGTTCAACTTTTGGGAGCTTGACTGCCATTAGGGCATGCCAAATGGCTATCATTATCAAAGATTTGATCTTCAATTTCAGCATTTTGAGCCTTAGTTTCAAGGTCCCAAGGAAAATCTGAGTCATCATTGGTATGGGTACCTTCTTCAGGTTCATTATCCCACTCCAGGTCTCGACCTCAACAATACTAAGCGACACCCATGCTAGTGTACAGGCAATTGGCACTTGCACAAGCGCCCCCAACTCTGAGGCTAAATCCTGTTCCCATTTAGACACAAGTCCCACAACTACTCAAGAACCCAAATCCACGACCATATCTAAGAGCACCAAATCTAGCTCCTCAGGTAGCTCCAGACTAGTCATTTGAGTATGAAACAGAGTACCCAGTGTACTATGTAGAAGGTGCAGAGGGTCTAATACCAGTTTATGCAAATCAAGTACGTCCCAACACATATCAAGCACCAATCAAGTGCTACAGTTGTGGAGAAAATCATCGGATCGCAAAGTGCCTCATCATGGTAGCCCAGCTACTTTCCAACCACTCTGCAAAGATTGTGGCATAAGACATGCCTGTATCGATTGTCCCATGAAAAATAAAGCCCCACAACAAACAGAGGTTAAGCTTGACATCCCAATCGGCATCATTGGGGTAGACCATCAAAGTTTGAGTCTGGCAAGTGTAATATCACAACCTGTCAATGTAATTACATGCCAACAAAAAGAGGCCATCAAGGACCCTAACATTCCTATCCAACTAAAGCGACTTCTTAAAAAGAAAGCACAAGTGCCTCCACCTCTGCCAAGCAATGAGCAACCAAGCTCATCCACATCAACTCCCGAGCCTCAAATAAAAGAAGCTCCATACCCAAATGCAGAGGTGGAGAAGGCTTGTTTTCAGGCACTTCAACAATGGGTACAAAAGGAACAAGCTCAATTTGAGGCTGAGAAACAAGCTCAATTTAAGGCTGAGAAACAAGCTCAAGACGCAATCCATGACTTGGCCCCACAAAGTATTGATACTGTACTCGAGCCTCTATTCCAACAACAAACTCCACAACATAATGTACCGCCATGTCAACTTGAAAGAGCCGCACTCTCTAGCATCCTGAGTTGCCCTGTGTCAATTCCCATCAGAATCCTCGTACGAAATTGTCCCAATCTCTGGGAGATTTCAAAGGATGGATTGAACTTGCAAATCTCCCTCCACCTACCAACAACGACATCAAAGATATCCCTGTGCGGATGGGTGAGAGAGATGACATACGCAACATTACTGTGCCTTTGATCCACAAGGCATATAATGAAGTCCAAGCCATAGTAGATGGTGGAGCAGGTGTAAATGTCCTATCAAAGGAGCTCTACAAAGAATGGGGTCTCCCACCAATGCAAAAGGCTAATTTCAACATACGCCTTACCAATGATTCATGGGCTAAACCCTTGGGAATAGTAAATGGCGTGTCCACAAAGATCGCAGGAGTCCGCTTTTCCCTTCAATTCACAATCTTGGATCTCCCCAAAAAATCCTATCAAATCTTACTGGGATGTCCTTGGTTATAGGAAGCATTAGTCCTCCATGACTAGGAAACTGATAGACTGACAATCCAGAATTGCGACACAGTAGTCAGGGTGAATGTGGGAACAGGAGCTATAAAACCATTTGTGCCTAGAGCATTGGATGACACATCTTCCATGACAATCTCAAGCAAATCAGCTCCCTTGCAACAGCATGCCATAGCGGGTAACTCATAAAGCAATGCCAATAACTAGATACAAACATTGGCAACCATCGACAACTGCCATTCATTAGACCCCATCTTCTCGCAGATTGATGCTAAGGTGCTGCAGGTAGGTCCTCCACTCACACATGAAGAACCAATCGATCTAGAGGTGCCATTCTTTATGGTTGCGCATGTTGAAGATGCAACTGTTTTCATCATGGCCGCCAACGATGTAGATATGGCACCACAACCTTGGTAGTGTATTTGCTTGTGTAGTGATCCTGGCTCTTAGGACCGAGCACTCATTTGCTGTATGGTTGGCCATGTAGTGTGGACACGAGATATTTTCTCGTCGTGGATGTGTCTGAGTTGGTGGCTAAGACAAGTGAAGTTTTTGTTCCATGGCCTACATCATGTCTTCTTTCAGCTTTGTGGTCATGGACTCTAGGCAATCTTCATTTGATGTTTCGGCAGTGGACTTGGATTTGCCTTTTTTTGAGTGCTTATCTCATGTACTAGATCTGCTGTCATCACTGCTAGTGTCTGAGTTGGTTATGCCATCCTCGATGTCAATGGCTGCCACATGAGTAGCATTGAACGTTTCATAGCTGCTTATCTTTTTCATATCCTTTCGGATTTTCTTTCTTAGTCTTGCAATGAACCATGCCATGAGGTACTTTGCATCTGGGCGTGGTTCACATTTGGCGATTAATCTTTTGATCTTACCTAGGTACGTGTGTACATCTTCTCGCCGGCCTTGTTCAATCTTGCCTAGTTGGAGAGCGGGATCATCTTGTAGCCTCTCCGTTTGAAAGCGTCGTTTAAATCCTATTTGAAGTAGTTCCCATGTGGCGTGCTCTTCCACTAGAAGGTCTAGGTACCATTTAGAAGCTTCATCAGTTAAGGCCATGGGAAACCAAGCCACCTTGGTTTCATGGGATTGATCTCCACCTGTGTGGCATGCGGCATCAAAATGCTAGAGGAATCGGGCTGGACCTCCCCTACCATTATATTTGGGAAGTTCCAGTTTTCCCAAGAAGCACTTGCCTTAAGTGTTATTATTTCTTTGATTAAAGAAATTGTCAGCCTCTGTATCGAGGTCGATATCCCCATCATTGTCACGACGGCATCCAACCATGTTGTGGCGTGGAGGAGTCAAAGGGAGTGATTGAATTTCAGGGGGGATTCAGGGTAGAGGATTGTCGGAGGCAGTGGTTGCAGCGGAGTTGTATGCAGATTTGGTGAGCATTGGAGTCGGAGGCATTGGCTGGAACATAGCTGTATGTAGATTGGGCGAGATTTGCAAAAGGTGTCTCTACTGCAAGTGCGGGTGTGGATATAGTTTTGTTGGGAGGGTTAGAGTGGTGTTAGTTTGTGTAGGGACCGTCATGTTAATAATGTGCCTAAGATTGTCCTACGTGTGTAGGGAATTGTGTCAGTGCAGACAGTCGACGTGAAGATACGAGCGAATTTGTATGAAACAAGGTCCACACGGGGGCGTGAATGAGTGAGTGATAGGGATGCCAAAATGGGTTGGAAAAATGCCCCATAGCATGGCGTTTCCGTGTGTGAAATTTGGGTTTAAACGGGGTCCAGTTTGGGTCCCAAACAGATGAGTTACGAGGGGTTAAAGTAGGGGTAAAATTGGCTTTTTATGGGGGGTGTCTTAAGGGTGGTGTGAATGGACTTTAAGTCCAACTGAGGGGTTTGAACCAAGATAATTCTAGTTAGATAAACTAACCTATATCCTCCCAGTTACTGTAACTGGGAGGTTAATCTAACTACTCTTACCTACTATAGTTAGTAGGTTAGTTGGACTAACCTAGCTATTAGTAACTAATCGAGGTTAAACTAACCTAACTAAGTTAGACTAACCTAACCTAGGTTAAATTAACCTAACCTAATTGAGGTTAAACTAACCGAGGGTTAGATTAATGGTTAGGTTAATTTTTTAAAATTAAATAAAATTAAAAAAATTCGTTGGGGGGGAATTCCACGCGGTGGCGGCGGCGCGGGGGGGGGGGGTTTCGCACATAGGGGAGGGGAGGGAGGTGGAGGGGGGAGGGGAGGGGAGGGTGGAGGGGAGGGGAGGGTTGAGGGGCGGGTGAGGGGAGGGGGGTGGAGGCTGAGGGTACGGGCTGGGCGAGGTGGGGCAGGGCGTGGGGGGGGCACGGGGCACGGGTGGGTGGGTTGCAGGTGGGGTGGGGCGGGGCATGGGAGAGCAGAGAGAGAGAGAGAGAGAGAGAGGGGGGGGGGGGGGGAGGGGGGAAAGAGAGATAGAGGGAGAGAGAGAGAGGGGGGGGGAAATAGAGAGAGAGAGAGAGAGAGAGAGAGAGAGAGAGAGGGGGGGGAAGAGAGAGAGAGGGGGGGAAGAGAGAGAGAGAGAGAGAGAGAGAGAGAGAGAGAGAGGGGGGGGGAGGGAAAGAGAGAGAGAGGGAGAGAGAGAGAGAGGGGGGGGGGAAAGAGAGAGAGAGAGAGGGGGGGGTGGGAGCGGGGGGGGAAAGGGGGTGGTGAAGGGGGTGAGGGAATGGTGGAGGGGGGTGGTGGTGGTGGAAGGGGGAAAGGGTGGTGGAGATGGAGGGGGGGTGGGGGGGGAAAACGGAGGGAGGGAGGGGGAAGAGGGGTGGTGGAGATGGAGGGTGGTGGGGGGAGGGGAAGTGGAGGGAGGGAGGGGGAAATGGAGGGAGGAGGGGGAAATGGAGGAGGTGGAGGGTGGTGAAGATGGAGGGGAGGGTGGAGGGGGAGATGGAGGAGGGGGAGAAGAAAAAAGAAAAAAGAAAAAACTTGACGGATGGAAAACTTTGACAAAAAATGGAAAACTTTGACAGAAAATGGAAAACTTTGACGGAAATCCAAAGGGAGGAAGAGATGGTCACCTGAATGCTCTCCAAGTCTTTCTCGATGTAACGGGATTGTTGAGGACCAATGGATGGTGGGTGGATGGCTAGGTTATTGCTGCGAGATGAGCTCGAAGTCACTTACCATGTGAGGATGGGAGTAGGGTGGTGGTCAATGGAGAGGGAGGAGTGTCTTGCATAGGGCTCAGAATGGGGGAGAGGATGGAGGCAAGATGTGAAAGATGAAGAATTAGGGGGTGGAGTGGGTTTTTATAGGAAATGGGTTTAGGTTTAGGGTTAAACCCTAAACTCTTCCCAAGCCGTAACTTTTATGGTTAGTTCGGTTTGCACTTCTTCAACAAGGTGAAATGATCGAAATTACAAGCTCTACGCATTCGTGTCCACTACCTAGCGTGATTGTTTATCAAGTGGCTTCTTTTTAAGAAATAAAGAAAATTTCTTAGGGTAGTAATGCAAGATTGATGCTTGGGGTTGATATGTTTGGCTGAAAATGGAAAAAATTTTACCCTCCTTGGCCTTGAGTATTATGTTCATGAAACTTCGAAGTAGTTTGTTTTTTACACATACCTACATATGTTTACTCGTTACTTGAGATGCTAGTCTCCCCGGCAGTGGCGCCAAATGTTTGCTCTTTTCCATGGCTTCCACGGGAAGAGCAGGGTATTTTCAGTATGCAAGATTTCGAGGCTTTTTGTCACCTACAGATATATCGGGGTTGTCATTTGTAGTATATGTGTAGCTTAGTTCTTATGTTGCTATGTCAATACATGTTCTTGACTTTCTTGAATCTCTCTTTTTAGATTGTTGGTTGGAATATTGGAAACTGAATTGTTTGTGGTATTGGCCCAAGGTCCAAGATCACTAGGTAATTCTCTTTTGGTTGAATGTATTCTTTGATTCATCAAATGGCTTACTTTTCCTCAAAGTACAATAAAGAATGAATGATGGCTAAGATCTAATATCCAATTTTCTTTTGTGTATGCTAGAAGTCATGACTAGGTCAAGAAAGAGAAAAGGTGGACAAGCTGGTGGTAAGAAGAAAAAGACTTTAAAAAAGAAAGAGCAAGCACCAACAACACCATCCCCCACATCTGCTGACACACAAACCAAATCTCCAAATGCAGAGGAGGTTGAAGAGATGTTAGTGGTGGAGAAAGAGTCTGCTAGTAACAAGGACATTAGAAAGGCTAAGGGCAATGTGGAAGGTGATGAATTTGTCCCTGAATCAATGGATAGTAATATTGGAAGTGATTTTCTGGAGTCCATAACTGTCAATAGAGGAATGGTACCCCTCTGTATCCCTTTGTGCATATTACTTATCAACCCTAAGGTGAGACAACTGACCTCTCCATTCTCAAGAGAGCATTTTGAGATGGAGGGTTATGTCCCCACAAAGGGGTCCTTTATTATTTCAATTGGGATGTCTGATGGGATAACCAAAGAGTTAGATGATAAGATAAGAGATTCATGGGATAAGCATTGGCATGCCATGAATGATGAGTGTGAGCATGAGCTTCAATAGACTCCTGCATGGCAATTCTTGTCCTGCAAGATGTTATATGTGTGGGAGGGAAACCATTGAACTGCCTCATGGATGGAGAGAATTAGGGAGGTCTTTGTTAATAACAAGGCAAGGCATATCAGGATTCATGCACATATTATAGCTCCAGATCCTAACAATGAGTTGAGGTTGATTGTAGCTTTGCAAAGGTTTAACTTGTGAGTATCATCTTGCTTTCTTCCACTAGTTGTTTCAAGAACATAATTCTATTTTCTATTTTATTGCTAATACAAATTCCATTGTAAAGGTCTAACTTGTGAGTATCATCTTGCTTTCTTCCACTAGTTGTTTCAAGAACATAATTCTATTTTCTATTTTATTGCTAATATAGATTCCATTGTCCATATTTAATGAGGAGGCAATTGTCACAAATAATCTTAAAGATTACTTGTATCACACAAGTACACTTGTTGGTTGCACCTCAGCCCAAAGCACCTCAGCTGACCGTCACTCCCATTGCCTCCTACTCAATAAACCACAGCTTTGTTCCTACGTGTGAAACACGCATCTTGTCTCTGTGTCTATAGGAAGGCGACCCATCGCAGCTTGCTGTGGGCCCAATTTACGATAGTTAGATAAAGTGCATGCAATATGTAGTAAAACAAATAGAACAATACATTAAATGAGAAGAAGTAGAGTTACCACGGTTGCCTCAAATGCTAACCGTCCGGACGCCTGTACCACAAGCATTTCTGGAGGATTTCACGAAAGAAGAGGAAAAATATTGAGCTTGTACGGCAAAAGGAGATTGGTCAAGGAAGAAGAGTTTGGCATCCCCTCACACAGGCTATTCTTGGTTGCATGGTTTATGCTGTGAGTTCTTATACTTTCTACCTCATGCTTTCATTCCTTCTGCTTTGGCTTCATCACTTCCTCTATATAGTTTAAATTTATTGATTTGGTGCATACTTGCTTTTGTAGGGTGAGTGGAAATTTAATTTTAAAGCAGCTTGTAAGATGAAGCATGTTTGTGGCTACTGTGCCTGCAAAACAGGTTGGCCTTGTGAATGCAAGCAGAAGAGTTGTTTTCAGGTAAGCATTCATCTTTCATTGCCTAATTCTTGAATTTCAATTTCATAGTGTTCTTATGCTTTCAAATGTCTAGGTTTTGAACAGGTTTATTCTTCATTTGCTAGAAACAAAAAAGATATAGACCATTCCATCTATTTGCAAGGGCTCAAGCACCTCCTACATGTTGCATGTGCACACATAGAGTCTTTTGTGAGGGCATGACTACAAAAGGAAGTATAAGGATTTCAGAGTGGGAGAGAAAGCATTGTCCATGGTGGATAGACATGGGTAGTGGAAAGTGTGTGGAGGAGGAGGCATTAATGCTAGAGGAGGCAGTCAATAGAGCGAGCGAGAAAAAGCGAGTGAGCCCAAAAAAGTGAGCGACAATTAGTTGAAGTGGTTTGAAAATCAAGCAAGCAAAGAAAGAATCCAAGTTTTTTATAAAATAATTACTTGAAGTACAAAGTACTAAAAAGGGTGGTTATGTGTCACAAAATTCATATTCTCATGCACACAATTTTTTAGATGGTGCAAAAAGACATGATATTCATCTAAATCATGCCTTGTCATTTGAATTGATATGTAACATTATGCCATTTATATTTGACAATCAAAAGATGCAAGGATGTTAAAAACTCATCTTTTGGGCCAAAAAAATCAAATGTTGACATCTTGCAAAATAGAGGGACGTGATAAAGACATGATAATCATCTAAAGTGCGCCTTGCCATTTGATTTGATATGTAACATGACCCTATTCGGACTTGTAAATCAAAAGATACAGGGATGTGAAAATGTCCTCTTTTGGGCCAAAATAGGAGCGCGGCCCAAAAGAGGACATTTTCACATCCCTGTATCTTTTGATTTACAAGTCCAAATAGGGTCATGTTACATATCAAATCAAATGGCAAGGCGCACTTTAGATGATTATCATGTCTTTGTGCACCATCTAGTAAAATTTAATGCATCAAAATATGAATTTGTGGTCAATTTGTTGCATGGGTAAGATTGCATGTTTAACCTTCTAGCATTAAGGAAACATATGGATTTTTGAATAAGTTATTATTTTTTGCTACTGAAATGGGGGATTTATAAATCTTTTATTGTTTTTTATCGCTCGATTTTTTTGGCTCGCTCGCTTTTTGTCGCTCGCTTTTTGGTAATCCTCATGCTAGAGAGATATACTTTTCATGTTGGTTTTTTCTGTGCCTCTTGTTCTTAACTAGTTTTCTATGATTGACTTGCTCCATGGGTTTCATGATAAGGCATTCGAAAGGTCAATGTAAAATTGATTCGGGATCCTCTAGAGACATGACCAAGGAGTAACATAAAAATCTAGAGGAGTAATTAAAGATATTGGTGAAGAAACAAAAGGAAAATGTAGGGAATCCTAATCCTGCAGAACCAGGGAGAAGGAAGAATACCAACTTAGGTGGAAATGGGGAATCATCTTTCTTGAAGTTTTCCAATTCCTTGTGGTCTAGTATTGTCATTTGATATGCATTACGTTTGCAGATACTCCAAAAGTTGATGACTCTGGGATAGTGAGAAATCCTTTCTCCATTGAATTTATTTGGGTTCCACTGTCTTTTTTGCCATGCTGGAAACATCCCCTCATACCTAGGAGTTGGGTAAAGGTATGGGAGTTTAACTATATTAAATTCGGCAAAGAGATAATGCAATCACAACTTGCATATGGATATCAAGAATTGTGTGATTTCTTTGCACTTCTACACCAAGAAGGGAAGAAATGAAACCCAAAAAAATGCACATGGAGTGTGGACTATTGCATTGTGGATCTTCCCATACAGTCTGCTGCAGGCGGTGATGGAGAGGTTCCACCTTGGAATGTTATGACAAAAGATCATATCTCCTCTTGCTTGGCCATTGCTACTATAGTTGTGATGGATGACAATGGGTGGAATTTGGTTTTTATGTTTTCCATCTACTTTGCCTACTGTGGAGCGCTATGTAGTAAGATAAAAAATGGAGGTGGCTTGTAGCATGTAAATTTATTTGTGTTGAACACTTCATGAAGTCTTGCGGGTTATAGGCTAGGATTTGATCCTGGTACATTTGCTTCAAGTAGATGAATAGTACAAAGCATGGAATCTCAAGGCATTTTAAACACACTTGGGATTGGTGTGAAGGTGAGTCTTCACATGTATGTTTGCTTCTGCTTCTTTTATATCATAAATCACATAGAAATTGACTCATTTTTGTTTGAATAGTCTTATGTTTTCCATGCTATGGCTATGAGGAGGATAGGACAAAGACCCACATTTAACATGCAATTAGCAAAGGGTGTGGCCTCCATGATGAGGATGAGTTTAGATGGCAACTTGCTTCCACATGTTGCCTTCAGTCCATCGTTCCAAAAGAGTTGGCAAGGAAGGTGCATGGCATGGATCTCTTGAGAAGAGTCTCGCATTCATACTTATGTTCTTGGAGATGTGTCCTCCAAATGGTTCCATTCTTGAGATGGGGGTAGGGACATGGCCAGGATTGAGGGTTGCATTCCACTTTGGTCACCCTTGCTTGGCAATAGACAATGACCCAGAGATATGTACTGGACTACTTCCAAGAGTGGTGGATGCTATTTATGTAGGTGTGGGATTGTCTACACAACAACATATGCTCATGGACGTCGATTCTAAGGAGGTAGAAATCAATGTTGCCGCACGATTAGACTAGTGAGTAAAAAATGTTGTTCTTTATTTTGAATGAATACCTTTCATTTACACATGTAAGATAGTTTTAGAGTTTCATTTTGAAGTGAATTGACAACTTACGCAGAGAGTATGGCCATGCAAATGGAAAGGAACCAAAAATCATATAACTATGAGTTGAGGGAGAAGAGGAGACAATGGACTCTATTCGTAAATGACTCTGTCGATGAGAATTAGTTTATGGCTCTCCTATCTTCCTCGTTATATTCTAATACTTTATGCTCTACTAGATATTGGTGCTATTTCACATACACGATATTTATTTTTGGCTATCATTTTGATTCTAAAATTTTGTGATATTATGCATATCAGACAATAGTTTGGACTTTTTTTTTTGGGTGCACTCTATTCTGTTAATGTGCAAGTAAAATCTACATTGGAGGTATGGACTGTTTTGGCTTTTTGGAAACAATCTTGAGCTTCTATTTTGTTGGTTGGCATTATTTAATGTAAGATTCTATGATATACATTCCTTTTCCTTCATACATTGTCACTCTTACTTGTTATATTACTTGCATCTGGTAAACTTGTTGCATGTGGTTTGTAAAATCACACTTAGCGGCTTACATATAGAAGAGCAAGCTGAAGTGTACACATAGATTTATTCATATAGAAGAGCAAGCTGAAGTGTACACATAGATTTATTGGTCGGATTGGTTCATTGAAATTCAGAATGTAAATGGAACTTGTGGGTTACAATTTTTAGTGTGGAATCCTAGACTCATGATGTGGACTTAATGTTTTTTGGTTAGGACTATACTCAAATTCTAGCTCAAAGAATTTTTGGGATTGGGGAAGAAAAAAACATATAGTATTTATGCTTTTATTCTTCAATGCATTAACAATAAGTATAATCCTTTCCCTTTAAATGGATTCCCTTTTACTAGGCAAAATCCCACACCTTGTAAAAATTTTGTGCAATATGTTCAAACCTTGTTCATGGATGGAATCATATACAAGAGTGGCCAACTTAGTTGAACAGTCTACTTTGGGTGTGAGGAGAATAAAGAAAAACAATAATGAATTTAGACATATGAATGCGCTGAAAGATAATGTATCATTCTAGTGGGGTTGCAAATGACCTTACCCTGTTTTAACATTTTCTTTAAATACTATACATGGAAAGTTTGTCTAGTTAGAATTGAATAAATATAGTTGGTATTTAACATATGCCATCGTAATAGTGTTTCGATATGATTCCTTGAATGAATATACATAGGAACATGTTGCAAAAAGGATCGCTTGAACTTCTCCGCTTGTGGTTTTCCACTCGAAAACTTGGATATCCCCCTCCAACAAGTGTACTGAAATGTGCTGCAACTGCTCCTTGTAAAACTTGGTCTGCTTTCATCTTCCTTGATGCATCTTCCATATCTATCAACTCCTCTGCCTTGTTTTAATTTCTTAATACAACACTATGTTTCATTATCTTGTCTTGTAATTCTCGAATATTGTCCTTAGATAGTCCCTCCAAACAGTGAAACAATGTTCCACAAATAGGAGCTGTATGTGGTGCTTGCTTGACCTTTGCGAAGTCCTCTCCCTCTTTGATCACACCTTTTGCTTTTGTCTTCTTTTAGTGGCTCAATATTTCCCAATGTGTTAGGAAGTTGGCGAGCTATGTACATTTTTGCTATTGTCATCCACTTTTTGAAGATATCTTCTGAGGATGGGATCATGTGGATGTCGTGTTTAAATGTGAGCTTGTTAAGGCTCATCTTTGTCATCTCGATGAATTTCTATCACATGATAAAGTTATTGAGAATTATTGATGCATTATAATATGTAAGATCAAAGCAAAACATAAACATATATATCTATACAAATTATGAGTACACACATCCCATAGATCACTGTGATCACATCCTTTTGTTGGCCTAGCTAGTTTTCTGAAAGCTTCACAATGCTGCCTAGCATGTGCGAGCTAGTCCAAGTATGGGGACATCCTCATAGTTTTAGCATGTATAATGTTTGTTGTCATGGAGTGCACAAATCGATCCAACTTGCTTATCCAATCTTCACTAATTTCACACGCTGATGAAGGTTGGTAGGGAAGTTGTCCAAGGTCCATCCACCTAGAGTTTTCATATCAGGATATTTGCTCCAAAATTCCTTGATGGGGTTGCTGGGAAGTGGTATCTCATCAAAATCATACCCATCATTGGAACTTGGCATGGGAGTATGAATTGGATTATGTGGGTCCTGATATTCAAAATCAAATACTATGTCATTTTCTGCTGATGGTAGCACAAGTAGTGTCGGAGGTGATGATGGGGCAGGGAGAGAATTTGGGGACATGGGGGAGAAATATGGAAGGGTATTAGTTATGGAAGGGGGAGCAGAGGGGAGGGGGGGAAGAACTCGGCAAATGGTTTGCATAGCTTGGTAATCCTTGTGTAAAGAAAGAGGGAGAGAGATAGGAGACTCAAGTTCAGCTTTCTTCACAACACACAAAAGAGAGAGGACACAAGGTTGGAGGGTGAAGCCTTTCTTCACTTTTGCACACAACAACAATACAATAGAAGAGGGAAATACCCTATATGTCAAAACCTAGAATACGTGGTTCATATGTGAACCCAAACCAAAAACATACGTGGTAGTCTAACTACACCACGAGTACAACTAACATAGACGGTGACATAAATGATAGTCATCCAGGAGATATGTCGGGGATAGAGCTTGATATCTCAACACTCCCCCTCAAGCTCAAATCCATCTCACGTACACCAAGCAAGCTCCTAAATCTGCGAAGCTTCTCGGTACCCAATGCCTTCGTAAAAATATCAGCCACCTACTCCTCAGTGCTGACATAGACAAGATCAATCTCACCAGCTAGAACCTTCTCTCTCACAAAGTGATAATGCACCTCAATGTGCTTCGTTCTAGCATGATAAACTGGGTTATTAGCAAGCATGATGCTGCTAATGTTGTCACAATGAATGACAACTGCTGCATGAACTGACTGTCCCATATCTCCAAGTAGCTTCCGTAACCAAGCTACCTCACATGCAGCCATTGCTGCACCCCTGTACTCTGCCTCTGTGCTCGACAAGGCAACTGTTGGCTGCTTCTTGCTGCTCCAACTGATGGCACCACTCCCAAGGGAAAACATAAAACCACTAGTAGATCTCCTGTCTGAGACACTACCAGCCCAGTCAGCATCTGTGTATCCATGTACCTGTAATGCACACCTAGCTTCATAAAACAGTCCATAATGCAATGTGGACTTCACATACCGTAGTATGCGCCTAGCCGCATCCAAATGTGACTTCCTCGGTGCCTGCATAAACTGACTCACCAGCCCCACAGCATAGCTCAAATCTGGTCTGGTTATAGTCATGTAAATCAAGCTACCTACTATGCGTCTGTACATAGTAATATCTTCAAGAAGCTCACCTGACTCTGCATTGAGCTTCACATTCTGCTCCAATGGAACAGAGATAGGCTTACAGCCTGTCATCCCATATTTGGACAGCATGTCCAAACCGTATTGCCTTTGCAACAGCCATATCCCACTCGGGGATCTAATAACCTCAATGCCCAAGAAGTAACGCAGCTCTCCCAAATCCTTCATCTCAAATTTCTGCTTCAACAGCAGCTTCACTTCATTAATGTCTGCATCACTATCACCTGTAATAATCAAGTCATCAACATAGATGACTATAAGCACAATCCCTCTGTTTGTCCTTTTCACATAAAGTGAAAAATCTGAATTGGAAATCTGAAATCCAATAGTGACAAGATATTGCCCTATCTTGTCTGACCATGCCCTCGGCGCCTGTTTTAAGCCATACAAGGCTTTGCGCAACCTGCATACTAAATCGGGGTGTGCTTTATCCTCATAACCTTCTGGCTGCATCATATAAACCTCTTCCTGCAAGTCACCATGCAAGAAGGCATTTTTCACATCCATCTGATGCAAAGACCATCCCTTTGCAGCAGCCATAGCAATTACTGTTCTCACGGTTGCCATCCTTGCAACTGGGCTGAAAGTTTCCTCATAGTCAATTCCATATGTCTGTGCAAAACCTTTGGCAACCAATCTTGCCTTGTACCTGCTAACAGACCCATCAGCATTGTGCTTTACTTTGTAAACCCACTTGCAGCCAATAGCCTTCTTATCATGAGGCAAAGGCATCAAATCCCAAGTGTGGTTTGCATCCAAGGCAGCCATCTCTTCATCCATAGCTGCTTCCCAATTTTTATGCCCTGCTGCATCCTCAAAACATGTGGGCTCTGGCTCCTCTAGAACCTTGACCATATAAGCATAGTGATGTGCTGTATACCCATCATATCTCAGCCTGTCAACTGGATACTTAATACGAGTGGACCTCCGTACAACTGGATCAGTTGCAGGAGTCTTTAAATCATGCCTGCTTTTCCTTGCACCAGGTGCAACAACAGGAGGAATCCCAAGTTCCTCATCAAGGCTCATTTCAGAGCCGCTTGACTCTCCATCAACATGAGAGCTACCAGCAGACACATCAAACACTGGAGTATGGTCCACTTTTTCTTTTCCCTTATGTGATACCTGCACAACACTATCAGGACTGCCATGTGACGATTCACTAGATCTCAATCTCCCTGTCCATGCATTAGATCCACTAGTAGAGGACTCTCTGGGTCCAGTCAAGGCTTGAGATTGCTGCTCTGCATTTATTGCAGCATTCCCATTTCCTGCATCTGCATCTCCTACCATAACAGTTGGTGCATACCAGCTGCTCATTTCATCAAAAACAACATCTCTGCTCACTTGCATTTTGCGAGTGGAAGGGTTATAACAGCGATACCCTTTCTGGTGCTGAGCATATCCAATAAAGATGCATTTTTCTGCCTTTGGATCCAGCTTTGTTCTCTTCTCATCAGGAACATGAACATAAGCTATGCAACCAAATACCTTCAAGTGAGAAATATCTGGTTTTTGGCCTGTATACATTTCTTCAGGCGTCATGCCATGGACAGCTGCAGTGGGGGTTCTGTTCATAATATAAACAGCAGTTGCTACTGCTTCAGCCCAAAAATAATCAGGCATGTTTTTCTCATTTAGGATCGCCCGTCCTACTTCTGCAATATGCCTGTTCTTCCTTTCTGCAACCCCATTCTGCTGAGGGGTAGACCTGCATGAGTACTTCCTTTGAATTCCCTGTTCTTTCAGATATTCACAAAATTCTTCTGAAAAGTACTCTCCCCCACCATCAGATCTTAGCACTTTAATATGCACACCTTTCTCTTTTTCAACCATGGCCTTAAAAGCCTTGAAATGGCTGAACACTTCACTTTTGTGCTTCATAAAATAAATCCACACCTTCCTAGTGTAGTCATCAATAAACGTCACATAATAATGGCATCCACCAATAGAAGCAGCTTTGGTTGTCCAAACATCTGAATGGAAGGTCTTCTGCTCACCTTAGCATTTTTGGGAAATGCATGTCTGGCCTGCTTACCCATTTGGCATGCTTCACATACCTTTTGCATTCCCTCAACTCTGAATTTAGGCAAACCTACAACAATGTTTTTCGTTTGCATAGATTTCAGCCTTTGTATATTCACGTGCCCAATGCGCTTGTGCCATATCTCAATATCTGCAATGACACCTCTCCCATGCGCAAACATAGCAGCTTTCACCTCAGGCATATCAACATCCAAGGTGAACATTCTTCCATTTTTGTTGCCTTTCGCAACCAAGCGGCGTTTATTTTTCAAGTCCTCAACAAAGCATCCATCAGGATTAAATCTAACTTGCAGACCTTGCTCAACCATCTGGCCAACTGAAACCAGGTTCTTAGTGATTTTTGGAACATGAAGTACATCTGCCAAGTACTTTGTTTTGCCATCCTGCATAGCCAATGGCACTTTACCAACCTGCGTAATTGGGTGCGCAGTATCATCACCTGTTTCAACATAACCTGGCTTATCCAAATTTCTGACATCATGAAACCACTCACCATGACTGGTCATGTGGTTAGAGGCACCTGAATCAACATACCAAACATCATTGCAAGCTGCAGCATCTCCTGACATGGAGTTAACCATATGCTGCATCACAAAAAGGTGCTCATTTCTGTCGTCACCATGCCCACTTGATGATGCATAGTTGCTTTGCTGCAACTTCCCACTTTTGATGTCATTCTGCTTTTTATAGCATGTATTCTCCTTGTGTCCAGGCTTTCCACAATAATAGCATTCTGTGCTGCTATTTACTTGCTGGTTCCTTTGCCATGAACCACGGCCTCTTTGGCTCCCCCTGCCTCTAGAACTACCACGTCCTCCTCCATAGGACTGGTTTTCCTGTTGTTGCTGTTGGTTCTGATTTCCTGCACGGCCACCAGAACGGCCTCTTCCTCTACCCCTGCCTCTACCTGTATTCGAGTAGAAAGCAGTCTCTTGAGAAGTTGAGGTGGCTGAACCACCATTCCTTTGCTCTTCACTCAGCAAGAGAGCAATAAGTTCCTGAAAATCAGGAAATGTTTCACGGACTCCAATGGATGTCCGAAATTGTGCATAATCTTTCCCAAGACCATTCAAGGTCACGGACACTAAGTCCTCATCATCAACAGGTGCTCCAATGGAGGCAAGAGAATCTGCAAGGCCTTTCACCTTCAAGGAATACTCATTTATATTCATATTTTTCCTTTGCACATTGTGCAACTCCTGCTTTAGCTGCATCTTTCGTGCTTTGGTATTTGTGCTATACAGCTTCACCAATGTATCCCATGCCTCCTTAGGCGTCTCTAGATCCTGTATATGCACAATCATAGAATCTGAAATGCTAACGGACAGCCAATACAGGCATTTTCTGGCTTTTTCATGCCATTCTTTAAAGGCCTTCAATTCAGCAGGAGTGGGAGCAGCACCCAAAACTGGTTCTGCAGTTTCACCACTGATGTAATCCCAAACTCCCTTTCCCATAAAGAAGTTTGTCATCCTGAACTTCCATGCTTGGAAGTTGTTCTTGTCAAGCTTCTCACTGACAATGGTAGATAGATTCTCAGACATTTTACAAATCACGAATTGCAACAGCAACCTGTAAACACAGCAAATGCCTCAGAAGGGCAAATAGCAAAACTTCTGCAAAGAGCCTCACAGGGGCAGATCTGCAACACTGACGAAAGTGGTATTTCACCACACAGTCACTTCCTCGTGACGATTTTGCATCAACAGGCAACAGGCATGAATCTGCAACTCCCAATATCTCTGCACATAGGCATACGATGCAATTTCTGTGGCACCTTTCCACCGACTAGCTGCGCGGTGGTCGCACAGCAAAAACAGGGCCTTTTTTTGAGTGCCTGCGAAGAACTTCCGCCTTCAAAACGGGCCCCGAAACGGCCTCAAATCAGAAAAATAAAGTCACCAAGGGCTTTGCCCTCTCCCGCAGCATATACTGCGCTCTCGCTGCACCGCGAAGGGCCTCTCAATCTGAAGCAGTGCACTCCTGCACTTCTGGCTGTGCTACCTGTAGAGATTTGCTCCCAAACTCGAAATAGGAAAGCTACACTGGTCCTCTTACCAGGACACCACAAACTTGGCTAGCTTTCTTGAGCTCCTTACCACGAACAAGGCTCTGATACCATGTAAAGAAAGAGGGAGAGAGATAGGAGACTCAAGTTCAGCTTTCTTCACAACACACAAAAGAGAGAGGACACAAGGTTGGAGGGTGAAGCGCACAACAACAATACAATAGAAGAGGGAAATACCCTATATGTCAAAACCTAGAATACGTGGTTCATATGTGAACCCAAACCAAAAACATACGTGGTAGTCTAACTACACCACGAGTACAACTAACATAGACGGTGACATAAATGATAGTCATCCAGGAGATATGTCGGGGATAGAGCTTGATATCTCAACACCTTGCGGGTAGGATTAGCAAGGGAAGGGAAGAAGCTAGGTGTGAGGGGCTCGTAAGTTTGTGGCTATTGGGTTAGTTGAAAATGGTGAGAGGCCTGAGCAAAGAGATGATGAAGGGAATAGATGTTAGGATGGAGCTTAGGAAAGGTTAAGAGGGTGATAGCAGCAAGGGTAAGTGAGGTTATGAGGTTGGCAGAGAGAGGAGTTAGATATGGGAAGTTGGATGTGAGATAGGCCCTGTCATCTTTTGACACTTCTTTTTGCTAGTGTGATGGGATCATCAGCTACAAGGGTGGGATGTTGGTTATAACTTGCCTTGCAAATAATAGTGATGGCCTTTGTAGCAATGGCAACAAACCGGCAATAACCCTAAGGGGAGGGCTACCCATGAGGCATACATATGCAATGAAAGCATCCGTCCTAAGTGCTATAAACCAGAATTGACAGGTACTTTGCTAATCTAGGATACATGAAATCCATTGTAGATCATACTCTCTATTACAAAGTTTAAGCGGAAGACATTATTATTGCACTTTTGTATGTAGATGATATGATTGTGACCAGAGGCAATGATAGCTTCATAAAAAAATTGAAACAAGACTTATCTAGAAAGTTTGACATTAAAGACATTGGACATATGCACTACTATATAGAGAGACTCAGACAACACCTTCATGAGTCAGCTAAATCTCCTAAAGAAGTTTCATATGGTGGCAGATTGCAAGATTGTAGCTACTCCCATGGAATAGAGTTTGAAACTTACTAAGATTCATAAAAGCCTACAATCAATGATACATACTATCAAAATCTCATCAGATCTCTTATATAAATCTAACTATCACACGGCCAGATATTTGCTATGCAGTAAGTTCACTAGCATAGTTTATGGCAAATTCAAAATAATTTCATTGGAATTCAGCCAAAAGAGTCTTGAGATACATGAGAGGTATAAGATAGTTTGGAATAGAATACAGAGAAAGTCATCTAAGGTTGCATGCATACTGTGATAGTGACTATGCTGGAGATCATGAGACCACAAGATCCACACAGGGATATGCATTTTTCCTTGGTCAAGGTGCTATATCATGGTTGTCAAACAATTATCCAATTGTTTCTCTATCTTCAACTGAAGTAGAATATAGGACACTCACTACAGGTGCATGTGAGGCTATATGGCTCATAAGACTATTGTCAGAAACATAATCCTTTGATGAATCAAAGCCAACAACAATAAACTGTGATAATCAATCGACTCGAGCATTGGCCAAGAATCCAGTATATCTTTTCAAGTCAAAGCACCTTGATGTCTGAGAGCACTTCATCAGTGAAAAAGTGTTACTAGGTGACATCACATTGCAGCATTGTGATAGCAAAGAGAATGTTGCAGACATCTTTACCAAACTACTTGGGCAAAGAGCTTTTTGAGAAGCACTGACAAGCTCTTGTTTGTCTCAGAGGAAGGACATTCCCATTAAAGAATAGTGATGGAATGCAATGCTCACTCCTTCTTCAATTCCCAAGAATCATCATCTTGAGGGAAGGCCAACTTCAAGATGTTAATCTTGAGGGAAGGTGTTGGGAAACCATCTCAACATCATGTGTTCAATATTGTGCATAGAGTGCTATTAGGGAAAGGGTTAGTTGCCCTAACCCTAATCTTGAAAAGGTTTGTATATATTCTACATTTTCAACTAAATCTAGTGTACAATTAGTCATTTGTGGTGTCAATTCATGTTTGAATCCCTCTATGTAAAGATGGAATAACAAAAAATGGAGAGACAAACAATGACTCACCCCAGTTTGGGAAGTATTTCTATGACCTCACTACACTACTATGACTATCTGGAAGAGGGGGATAAATTTGTAGTTGTCACTGCTGCCACTATTGGGGTCAACAAGGAAGATGACCCATATTATGTGTTGTCATGTACTAAACCCAACCATTACTCTTGTTTCAGTAAATACCAAACAACCACCACTTGTTTTTTAAATACCAGACAACCCCATCTTGGTTTTAGTAAATCCCAAACAACCATTAGTGATCCCAAACAAGGGAAAATGTAAATCCCAAACGAGGAAAAATGTACATCCCAAAAAGTATACTATTCCCAAGCAACCACCATGCTTGTTATAGTGAATCCCAAACAACCCCATGCTTGTTTTTAGTGAATTCCAAACAACCCCAAGTAATCCCAAATGAGGAAAAATGTATGCCACTTATCTTCTACAACCACTGATCTAGTGACCACATTTTTATAAATGGATAAATTGCATGCCAATTTCACATAATATCATATATTCCACACAATTACTCATTGTCCTCATCACTACTATCATCTTCTTCCTCGACCTTTCCTCAAGTGTTTGGGCTTGCAAAGCACATGCACATATTAGCCCACCATGCTAGTGATTATGGACCATTGCATTGGCTCAGATTTTGAAGATCAACATTCTAGAATTGGGACCATCTAATATGTAGGCTTATATTTTCAAGATCCACACTGTAGCTTGAAATGTCCTTGAAATGGACTGATGTCTATTCTTGGGCATCTCTAAGATTGTGGACGGTCAAAGTTCATTTGGATAAAGTTTAGCCACCGGTGAACACCGACCCTCCATGAGAGTGACCATCTAAATTATCTGCCTCAGATTATCTTGCGTTAGACTTGTTATAACAATGAATGTGTACTCAAGACCATATAATTCATTGTCTTATATTAGCATTGATCTAAAATTAGACCATAAGAACAATAGGAAATCATTGTGTTAGAAGTATAGAATTTCTAGTTATAATGCCATTCAAAATGGTTACAATTTTTAATTTTCTAGTTTACTTGCCATTAAATTATTATGATCTTGGCTTTGATGACCTAGAAATTCTTCCATGGCAACCATCTAATTGCACATCATGTGATCTAGAGTCTGGGAAATATACACAAGAGATACACCAGTGGTGTCTAGATGATGATGTATATGACCACATATGCTAGGCTAGGCTACCAACAGCAAGGTGGGTGCTAGCTAGGAGTTTTAATTGGGACTCTGCATGTGCCACCACTCCTATCAAGGTGTCATTTAAGGTAGTGCCAATATCATGATTGTCTAATTATAGGTGGATTGTGTGATCATAGCAGCACAATAGGCATCTAGAGCCACATGATTTAACGTAAGAAACGAAGGGGAAAAGAGTGGGAGGACAAAAAAGTCCTCCAACCTAGCTATATAAAGGCCTTAAGGGGAGAGAAATGATTCACCGCACCCAGGAAAAACCCTCTCCAACCCCCTCCCATGATCTCAAGGCCCCCTTCCACCCCTATGATGAATCTTCTACTATAACCCTGATGCTCCTTCTACATAATGCTACCCAAGCCATGGGATCCATTGTTTGCCTTTATTAGGGGAGAATCAGGTTCTAAAAAGGGACTTGTAAGGAATGTATTAAGAAATGGATAAAGCTAATTACAAGTGAACCACTATGATAACCAATGGGCTAAGGTCCCCTTAGAATTTACTCAACTTACATGGGTACCTTTATTTTGAAATTGAACAACCTTGGCCCAGGATGACTTGGAATGACTTTGGTTTAATGACCTTGGCCTAGGATGACCTTGGAATAACTTTGGGGAGAGGGCAAGGTTTGAGTTTATGGAGGCCTCATTAAGAGGTAGAAGGTGCCTTTTATTGTGCACCCTTGATCTAGATCCAAGATCAATGGCTAAGATAGAAAAGCACCTTCACGAGTCAGCTAAAATATGTTGACAATCTCCTAAAAACATTATTTCATTAATTTTGGACTTGTCAATGTACAAATTAATTTTTACAGATAGTTTTGGACTAGTTTTTGGGTAAAATTTAAGAAAAAGCCCACTCAACAATATTACAAATAAAAGAGTAAAAGAAAGGTTGAGCTAATACTTACTTCTCATACTATGGCATAAAGATGACTGGCATGCCATCCAAGTATAAAGGTTATAGCCTTGTACAAACATCATCTATCATCTTCTTGGTATCACTAAGTATAGCTGAAAGGAGAGCATCGAGCATACACACACGATTTTGTACTGATCTAAGGAAATTGAGATATAACCGTACTACAACAATAAATAAATAAATGTTAGTAGCAGATTGAATCAAAATATTGAAGTATCAAGTCAAGAGAAGTTCATATCAAACTTGAGGATGGCCATCATTACTTTGTCATTACTTTCAAAGGGTCAGAGAGGATTGTAACTTCCTCGCTACCAAACGTCAAAACCTGAGGTCGTTGTGGCTAATGATAACCCTGACATCAAAAGAGTTGCCCATTTTGTCCAATACAGCAGTTACATTAGGACAACTTATGGGTGTAGCATCCAATGTTTCCTTTGGATGCTCCTTAATGCTATCAATAAATTCCTTAATGGTAGATGACATAAATGCGTGTAGATGCAAGTTTGTATATGTTGACAATGAGGTTTCACTAGCAAGGAGCAATAAGCAGTTATATCCGACTCTCCACCCACAATTGTGGCCATCATTTTGCATCACTGCCGGGCATGTTACATATTCTGTTTGATCTTCTAAGTCACCTTCCAATTGCATAACTGCATATATAGAACCCACCAACTTCTAAGCCAATCCACACATTATAATTGATAACATAAATGAATGTGTGCATTGCATATGATGCATCTCATGGAAGTAATTGTGACACAAGTAGGTTATACTTACTCTGACACACTGACATGGACAGATGCTATTGAATTGACAAAGAAACATTGCTTGGCTAAGATGTCCATGGTCACCAAGCTCCAATGCGAGTTGCATTGTCAATTAAGAATAATTATTATTTGACATATTCCTCCACAATGTAAGTGTAAGAAAATAATACAATGTCTGTGCTCAATAGATAACAAGATCTCGTATGCAAGAGAGAAAAGCTGATAGTATGGAGAATAAAAAATTGATTACTATAAAACTGATACAATAGATGGCACTACCTCCCAGCCGTGTGCTCCTGTGAGAGAAGCTTCGATGGCATGCTAGAAACAGTAGAGGACAGAGGCTGGATGATAAGGAATCAGGGTTGCTATAGCCAGTGATGAATATGGGCTTCACGGGCTTGCTCTTATATAGCCACCAATTGTAGTTGGTTAGACTCAATTGGGAGACCGACCCAATCCACCCAAAATGGCGGCCACTTGGAGGTCGGTCCCAAAATAGGCCACTGACCACACGTTAGGACCGTGGTGCAGAATAGAGCAATTGACCTATGGTTATTGTTCCACCCAGAGCCATTTTGGATCATCTGGGACTCCAAATGGCCCCTGCAACCCGAGAGTTGGGCCAGGAAATGCTCCGTCTACCCTCAGTGCAATCAGTCATGGGATGCCTTCCCGCACTTGCATGTAGCCTCGTTGGTAGTGTGCCATCTCTATCTGAAGCCGTCCACCAGCCATTAGGCCGCACATGACCCCCATCTGGTGTCCAAACCAGGGCCTACTGGATAACTGAGCTACTCAAATGCCTTCTCCTCATATGGGGGGCTTACAAGTAGAGTTAGTTGGTTCCCACGTAGTTACACGAGAGTGGAGCATTGATATGTAACAGTAAGAGATAAGCTAAGTAA
The DNA here is from genome assembly GCF_047967505.1 of Dipteris shenzhenensis. Classification (NCBI taxonomy): domain Eukaryota; kingdom Viridiplantae; phylum Streptophyta; class Polypodiopsida; order Gleicheniales; family Dipteridaceae; genus Dipteris; species Dipteris shenzhenensis. The sequence continues at coordinate 58,565,864 of NC_141597.1, read as the reverse complement.
GGATTGATACTCACTCCTGGTAATATGCAGTAAAGATAATTCATGCCTCGGTCAAATCAAAAGGTTGCAAGCACTTGCAAACATTATCTATGGCCTTTTGCTTGTTGCTATAAGTACATTAGTAGAAACAAGAGGATCAACCATATATGCACATCTCTATATATATAGGGGAAGTTGTTCTAAAACCATACTACAATAAAAAGAAAAGAATATTAGTTCATTTAATTCAATAGAAATACAAAAGCATAAAGTCAATGAAAAGTTTGTGTCAAACCTGAGGATGGGTATTATGACTTTGTCATTAACATCTTTCTTGGAGTTTAAGAGGATTAAAATGTCCTCTTCATCGAATTGAAAAGTAAGAGGTTGTTAAACTTAAAACCTAACTTGAAATGACTTCCCCATCTACTGCAAGGTATGATTATTTTCTAGACTCATCCGATGGATAGCCAGAGCAGCTCTATTTTCTTGAGATGAGCTTCCTATATTCTCTACTCCAGCTTTGTCCTCCTCATCCTCCTCCTTTTCCTCCCCCTTTAAAAAGATAAAATAATTACCAGATTCAAAAATTTTAATTAATCATAATTAAAAAAAGGCTTTTTAAATAAATGAAGAAAATTAAGGATAAGTTTTCATACCTTTAGATATCTTTGTGGTCTTTTTGTTTAACCTTCTAAGGCAAGGTTAGTGTCATATCCATCTCCTTCAGTTTCCTCACTATCGTTTGTGTCCTCACTATCAGATCCAGAGCATTTTCGTCCTCTTTCTTACTCTCATCATACATAGCCATCTCTATGTCAGCATCCTCTTCATGTGAGATCGGACCTTTTTTATCATACTTCATTGTGAGAGTAGCCATGGTATCAAGGTATTCCAAGCAAGTAGGCCTCTCAATAGTATTTACTGGGTGTCCTTTTTTTATAAGAGCTTTTAAAAAATGTGCCATTTGACACAATGTGACTTCCCATCTAGGTAGTAGCAAAAATTCCATCATACTAATTAAAAGATTAGCACTTTTTGCTGGCCTTTCATAGTGATTGGCATTACGATGGAGGAGACTTGGAGCTTCATGCTCTTCCAGCATTAGTTGGAATCTCTTTGCATTCCCTCTTATGTTGTTTTGTAAGAAGTGATCATTGTAAGGGATCTTCATGCACAAGAAAAAGACTTCAAGACTGTATTTTGAGACCGCATTCTCTCTTGTCACTCTTTCTTGAGTATATACCATTGTAAATCATAAGCTCATTGCCATATTGTTTTTCTAGGGTAGCAGAGACATTTTTTCCTTGTCTTCTTTATCAGCAAATATGACAATGTTACATAGTCCCACTCTACCAATGGTGCTATGTAATATTCTGTCAAGGAGTTGACGAATATCATCAAGTGATATTTCATATACAAAGAAAAGTTGAGGCCTCTCCCAAGTGGTGTCATCAGACAAGAAGTCATTCAATGAAACTCCCTTGCACTCTACACTCTTTCTAGACTCTAAAATTATCTCATGTATGAAAAAAAAAGCCCCGGTTCAAAGTTTTTGCTTTTTTGAGAGTGTTCTCATTGATGATTTTTTGTCAGATGCATGCACATTTTTTGAAATGTCAGTTGCCATAGAAAGAGTAACTTCAGACCAATCCTCTTCTACCTTCACCCATTTGTGTGCCCAAGCCTTCTGTTTAGCTGACAGTAAAGCTGATGCCATCTGCTTCACAATACTATGATCAACTTTACATTGACTGAAATTATTTTTTCTACCATCAAATATTCAATCACACTCTTTACTACATCATGCTTGATTTGCTGGATGATGCAATCTTCCATGCAATGATCTTTATCTCTTTTGCCAAAAAACCATTCCTTGGACATTAATTTCTCTGCAATAATACTTTCATATTTGTCTGGCAAGTTTCTTACAGGCCTTCATATCTGAGCCATCATCTCTTTTTTCTTATTTTTCTTTGCCTTGTCTTTAATAAATGATAGAGCCTCATATGTGACTGTGGGGGTTAAAGGTCACTGTGCCTTAACCCCAGTTATGTACAATACTCAAACACATATATAAATGAATGAAAAAGAAGATTAGGGTGGTTCTGCACCCACCAAAACTTGTGTGGCTCTCTGTCTCTCTCTCTCGCTCTCTCTCCTTCTTCCATTCTTGCTTCCGTTGAGAGCACTCTCAACTGGTATCAGAGCCCGAGTGATCTAGCTGAGTATGCATGAATGCTTGGAAGCTCAACAGCTCTGTGGGAGGAAGGAGAAGCTCTGTGGGAAGCTTTGTGGATGACTTTACTTGCATCCGAGTGTGCAGAGACCTTGGAGGAACATTTGGAAAAGTCACTTTGGCTTTACGAAGTGGTTTTGAGAGCCCGTTAAGAGCTTTCAAAGAAAAAGTCGTTTTTTTAGCTTTTCCCTGTTCCGTTCGATGACAGAGACTCCGTATTGACTTGTAGAGGCAACTATTGCTTGCTTTTGGTGTCCACATTACTTCAGGAGCTTGGAAACACCTTCATTCTTGAATCTGAGATCATTTCAGTGGATTTCTGACTCACTGTGTCAATTCCTGCGTTTTTTGCCCGGGTGTTGGAACTCAAGTTTGGAGCAACCATTTGCAGATCTGTCAGTTCCGGTGGACTCAGGAGGTCCTAAAACTTCTATGTTGCTCATCATTCGCACTCCGGTGGAGCTTACAGATAGCTCTGTTTCAAAAAAACGTTTTTCAGTCCGTGTGTTGGACCCAGTGATTGAGGCCACGGTTTCCAAAACCGTCTGTCCCATTGCGTTCCAGACGCCCAAAAACCCCTACCTATCAGTTCTTGCGTGATTCGGTGGAGGATTTTCAGAGTTATAGATCTCTGTGTATTCGATTTCGTCTTTCTGTTATGCATTTTTCATACTAAGGTTTTGAAACCTTAGATTTATGCCACATGGCAGTGGATAAGTATTGACTCCCATTTCTCACTCATCGGTTAGGATTTTGGAGTTCTGGCAGAAGAGAGATATTTGCAGATTTTCTTGCTGAGTCCGATTATGCAATGGCGCCCATGTTTTGAAGCATCTCAGGTTCTATTTTCAGTAGCGCTCATTACCGTGGGACTATGATTTCTTGAGCATACCTTATGCAGATCACTCTGGTTGCAGTTTGAGCAGTGTGCGCTCATTCGTGGTATGCATTGGGTTGCAGTGGATGATTTATAGGCCATTTGGATGCATTGCGGTCCTTGTTGGATGCGCTGATAGGCCCAAATTACTTTGTGGGATGCTATTTTTTATGGACGCTTTGCACATGGATGCTATTTTATGCTGAGGGACAGCTTTGACACATTGCAGGTGATGCACTGATAGTGCTATGCTCTCTTGGATGAGACATTATTGATGCATATGCCAGTGGACAGTGTTTATGCTTGAGTCATTTGGCACTTATTGGCATTTTCTTTTGGGCCAGATTTGCTCATATGGATGCATAGTATATGCACATGAGTCAGATGCATCTTTTGATGCTTTGAGCTTTGAATTTTGGTGATATTTCACTCTATTGTGGCATACACATTTGGGTGCACCTGGTATTTGGTGTGATTCTCTCTTGCAGGCACTAGCATTTGGGATTTTGCTTTATTTGCATCATGGCATCCTCTTCCATGCCTGAAAAGGAGTTTTTCAGCATTAAAAATTTTGATGGGACAAACTTTTCTTTGTGGAAAGAACAAATAAGGGATGTGCTTATTCAAAAGAAGCAGATTAAACCCTTGGCAGGTATTGAAGCTAAGCCTGCGGATATGTCTGAGGATGATTGGAATGAGTTGGATGCATTAGCAAAGTCTACTATTAGACTTCATCTTGCAGAGTCAGTTTATTTCACAGTAGTAAATGAGCAGACTACTGAAGATTTGTGGAAGAAACTGTGTGCCACTTATGAGAAGGAAACTGCCTCTAATAAAGTTTACCTCATGAAGAGGTTGTTTGAGCTGTAGATGAAGGAAGGGGTCTCCATTGCTTCTCACTTGAATGAATTCAATATGATTTTCAGCCAGCTTCAGGCTCAGAAAATGAATTTTGATGCGGAGACTAAGGCAATATTTCTCTTATGTTCATTGCCATCCTCATGGGATACCTTCCGTACAGTTGTCAGTAACTCTGCACCTGGTGGAGTACTGAAATTTGATGATGTTGTGGGTAGCTTGTTGGCCGAGGAGATTAGACGGAAGTCTATGGATGGCAACAAGCAGGATGCAGCCTTAAATGTGCAAAGGGGCAGATCACAGTTCAGGGGGAAGTCCCAAGAAAGAGGGAAGTCTCGTAGCAAATCCAGGGCACGGAACATTGAGTGTTACCATTGTGGCAAGAAGGGCCATATGAAAAAGGATTGCTACAAGCTGAAAAGAGAGCAAAAGGATAAGAAAAAGAATGCAAATTGGGGTGCAAATCAAAAGGAAGAGAGTCCAAGGGAGGACAAAGGAAAAGTGAAGATCGAGGAAATCAATGCAGTCACACGTGATAGTGACAATGATGTTCTCTTCATGTCTAGTATATCTGCAGAGTTGCTTACCACTTCAGATGATGCATATTCCCAGGATTGGATTTTGGATTCTGGTGCTTCATTCCATGTTACTCCCCATAGGGAATGGGTCTCCACTTATGATAGTGGAAAGACACGTTGTGTGCATCTTGGAAATGACTATGCATGTGACATAGTGGGAGCAGGTGACATAAAGTTTTCTTTTGCAAATGGGTTTGCATTTGTTTTGAAACATGTGAGACATGTGCCTAAGCTGACCAAGAGTCTTATTTCAGTGGGTCAGCTAGATGATGCTGGTTTTCACACCACTTTTGGCTTTCAGAGTTGGAAAATTCAGAAGGGTTCTATGCTTTTGGCTAGGGGTGCCAAGCGTGGGACTTTGTATCCCTTACATGTATCAGGGGTATTTGATCATGTTGTTGCAATAACCGAGCAGCCAAGCACTTCTTTGTGGCATTGCAAGTTGGGGCACATGAGCCAGAATGGAATGAAACTCTTATGTCGTTTGGGTTATGTACCGCATTTGAGTTTCTCTGATTTTGAATTTTGTGAGCACTGTCTCTATGGGAAGCAGACTAAATCAGCCCATAAAAGAAGGGGAAAGAAAGAGTTTGAAATGCTTGATTTGGTGCATTCAGACGTATGTGGTCCCATGCCTACACGGTCATTAGGCGGGGCTGAATACTATGTGACATTCATTGATGATGCAACTAGGAAAGTGTGGGCTTATGCTATAGCTCGGAAGAGTGATGTGTTCCAGGTATTTCAGAAATGGCTGGCCTTGGTTGAGAATCAGTCAGGTAGAACGCTTAAATGCCTACGGACTGGCAATGGTGGAGAGTATCTCTCTCATGACTTTCAGCATTTCTGTGATACTCGTGGGATTAAGAGGGAGCTTACATCCCCTCGTACTCCAGAGCAAAATCCAGTTGCAAAAAAGATGAACCGTACCATTCAAGAAAGGTTGCAATGCATGCTTTCCAATGCAGGTCTTTCTGGTGGTTTTTGGGCTGAGGCAATGAAGACTGCAGTGCATGTGATCAATAGATCACCTAGTAAGAGTTTGGATGGTGGTATTCCTGAAGAGGCATGGAGTGGAAAGAAGCCCTCTTACTCTCATTTGCGTATATTTGGGTGTGAGGCATATGCACATGTGCCAAAAGAGCTTTGAAAGAAGCTAGATCCTAAGTCTAGGAAATGCATCTTTCTGGGTTATGGTGAAAGTGGAGAGATGGGCTATCGTCTCTGGGATCCAGAAGCAAAGAAGATCATACGCAGCCATGATGTGGTCTTCAATGAGAAGAAGATGCATAAGGCACCCATGAGGGATGTGGAAATGAGGAGAATCACTTTCCAAGATGTGAATCCACCTCCATATGTTGATAGACAACAAGCTGTCCATGCACCAAATGTGCAAGAAATGGTGCCACCAAGTACTCCCACAGGTATACAATCAAGGGTAGATGATGGATCATCTATTGGTGGAAATGATGAGCCAAATGTGGCTGATATGCAGGTGGGATAGCAAGCTGAAATGCCATTGAGAAGATCATCTAGAGTGTCTAGACCACCTGATAGGTTTGTTCCAGGGGTAGACTATGTGATGCTTACTGATTGCGGGAAGCCTTCTTGCTACAGAGAGGCTATGATGCGTGAGGATCAACGCAAGTGGGAGTATGCTATGCAATCAGAGATGAGTTCACTTATGAAGAATAAGACTTGGGACTTGGTTTCTTTGCCACATGGAAAGAAAGCATTGCCATGTAAATGGGTCTACAAAATGAAGGTCACAGGTGATGATGTGCCTAGGTACAAGGCCCGTTTGGTTGCTAAAGGGTTCAAGCAAGAGAAGGGTGTGGACTTTGATGAGATATTCTCTCCGGTTGTGAAGATGACCACACTTAGGTGCATGCTTGGACTAGTGGCAGTAGAGGATATGGAGCTTATGCAAATGGATGTCAAGACAGCTTTCTTGCATGGGGATTTGCATGAGGACATCTACATGGTGCAGCCGAAAGGCTTTGAAGAAAAGGGCAAAGAGCATTTAGTTTGCAAGCTGAAAAAGAGTCTCTATGGTCTTAAGCAAGCACCTAGAGAATGGTATCAGAAGTTTGATGCTTTCATTCGGTCCCAGGGTTTTAGAAGGAGTGAAATTGATCACTACCTCTACACTAAAAGGGCTAAGGATAGTAGCCTGATAATCCTGGCACTATATGTGGATGATATGCTATTGGCTAGCAAGAATACTTATGAGCTAGATGCATTAAAGGCCAAGTTGCATGAGGCCTTTAATATGAAGGATTTGGGATTTGCAGGTCATATTCTTGGTATGCGCATCACGCATGATCGGAGTAGGAAACTCCTTTGGCTTTCACAAAAAGAGTATGTTACAAAAGTATTACAGCATTTCAATATGGAGGGGGGGAAGGCAGTGAGTACTCCATTGCCTCCATATGTGAAACTGAGTCATACAGATAGTCCCAAATCAGATGAGGAGAGGGCCATGATGGCCAAGGTTCCTTATGCATCAGCAGTTGGGAGTCTTATGTATGCTATGATAGCTGCTAGACCAGACATTGCATTTGCAGTGGGAGTTGTTAGCCGGTATATGGCTAATCCAGGAAAGAGGCATTGGGAGGCAGTTAAGTGCATCATGAGGTACATGAAGGGTACCAAGGAGATGTGCATTTGCTTTGGTAAAGGAGACATGCGTGTACTTGGGTACACAGATTCAGACTATGCAGGGCATGTGGATAGTAGGAGATCCACTTCTGGTTATGTGTTCACCTTTGCAGGTGGTGCAGTGTCGTGGATGTCTCGTGCACAGAAGTGCGTGGCTTTGTCTACCACAGAGGCTGAGTATGTTGCAGCCACAGAGGGTTGCAAGGAGGCTATATGGCTTGGCTAGTGGGAGATTTGGGGATTCATACAGGTGTACCGACATTGCATAGTGATTCCATGAGTGCTATTCAGCTAGCACGGAATCCAGTCTTTCATGCAAAGACCAAACACATTGAGGTCAGGTACCATTTCATCAGGGAGGTACTTGAGGACAAGCGCATAGAGCTTGTCAAGGTTCATACAAATGATAACCCTGCAGATATGCTGACGAAGAGTCTACCTAGTCAGCGGTTTGAGTATTGTCGTGTATTGATGGGCATTGGATAGTATGCTCACTGGTTGTTCTCCCTTAAAGGCACATTGTCCTTTAAGTGGGAGGTTGTGGGGGTTAAAGGTCACTGTGCCTTAACCCCAGTTATGTACAATACTCAAACACATATATAAACGAATGAAAAAGAAGATTAGGGTGGTTCTGCACCCACCAAAACTTGTGTGGCTCTCTGTCTCTCTCTCTCGCTCTCTCTCCTTCTTCCATTCTTGCTTCCGTTGAGAGCACTCTCAGTGACATCTCCCTTCTCACATGCAAGACATACTTTTGGTATCTGATCAAAAACTTCATTACTATGGAAAAGTATGCATGTGTAGTCTTGATACCTGTCCCTTACTATCTTCAAGTTTGTCATCACCTCTATCAATCAAATCTTTTTTCTCATTTTCATAGAGAAGTCTACTCTACATGTGGGTTTCTTCAAAAGCCATCCCATTATGTTCTCACCATTCCCAAAGATTCACGTAAAGATTTTTGTATACAATAGGCATTGCTATAATACTTTGCATATTTCTAAGTGGAACTATATCTTCTTCTGATCCATTTTTGCCATATTTTTGTATAGTTCAAAGGTTTTTTTTTCCTTCGCTCGGACACTCGGAAGATTTTGCTCGAAAAATGCTCATCCCCACCTAATGATAGGTACTTATTCATAGTAAGTCATAATGGTAGCTACCATGTAGCCAAGGGTAGCTAACAAAAATAGAACCTAAAAGCCAGCATCAACTTATTAACAACATACCATAGAGAAGTAAGGGATGAGCTTATGATTCTTCAAGGGATACAACCTAAAGGAATATCACCAACTTAAGGCTGCTCAAGAAAATGCACTAGGTGTTTCTTGCAAGTCTTTCTCCTTGTACGCTTTTGATAGACATCCTTCTTATTGGGTGAGACACGTATATTATTGCTCTAGAATGATAGCACTAACTCCTTCACCTCCCTTTATGTGTCATTGTCGTTCACACAAATGTAGTGGTATCATCTTCTAACACATTCGAGATCTAACAGCATAGAAGTTCCTACGATGCACACCTAGAAGTCTTGACACAACCATCGCAATATTTGGTTTCCTGTCTTGGGGCTTTGGTATTCATGACCATCATCATGCTCGCCCTCTTCAGAAATAACTCTTAGTGCTTTTGGGACTTTTCATGTACTTGAGGGTGTTCTAAAGGCCGCTTATCACAATCAACCTTTTTCATGATCTGCAACTGCCTGTGAACATGAACCTTGCAACTCTCAAAATACTGGGTGCTCAATAACACTCCTAGCAATTTCAACCTTTGCCTCCTCATGTAGAGTCCCTTGTGTACATTGCTTGAAGTACCTCACAACATCAAGAGAAATCTTTCAATGCTTTGCAACATTCAAGTCCATAGAGTTTGCTTGCAGCTTCATGTAAAGTTGATATTCACATTTTCAAGTTGATAAGAGCCTGTTTGCATGTCCCACATTCTAGTGAGCCACCGGAATGACATCCAGTGCATAGGTTCATCTTGGCATGCATTTTTGCAAAATGAAAACAGCCAAAGCGGAAACAAGCTCCCCACAATTGTATAGTTGCAATAGTTTCTGAGCAGTCCTTTTTTCTTTTGTAGAGAAATGATGGTATTTGTATTTATAATTCTTGAATGGTCATAACATTCAGTACACAGGTCATACAAGGTAGTCTTCCAAGAGAACCAAAAAACCAAAATAGTAGAAGTAGCCTGAAGTGTATCAATTTTTTTGTCACATGGTCTAATATCTTCAAATGAGCACAACAAGCCAAGCCACATCCAGCTCGAGGTTCTCTGTAATCTTGTTGATGGACTCATCACACTCTCATAATTTTCACAGTCTATTGAGCCACCATTTCCTTAATTTTTGCATGTTTGTGCGTTCACCTAGAAGCTTTTAGGTGCTTTTAGTTGTGCCTAATCATAAGCACACTACTACGTTAGAAAGAGCCACATACAAACAACGATTCCAAGAAAATATCGTCACTTTGTCGATGCACTGAACACTCTCTTACCATATTTTTTGCATGCCTGCAAAATGCCTTCGAAGCTCAAGTCTCTAGCATGGAGTTTCACTACACAAGGAAATAGTGGTAAGCTACATAGAAAGTGAGAGGTTTGAAAACATATAAAAACTGAGAGGTCTCTGGCGTGGAGTCTCACCACACAAGGAAATAACGGTAAGCTGAATAGAAAGGTGCAAGACTCTCATTTTGATGATGTCTCGAGAGTAATGATGTTGCTATGCACACCGATTCATAGTGGAGAGGTCTTGGAGATGGAACAATGTGTGAAGAGGGAATAGTGTGACATGGATGTGGAGAGAAAACAGATAGATTTGAGAGATAATCACATCTAAGAGAGAGCTTGTGTGTGAGAGAGAGAGATCTGAGCTGTAAACTGAGCGAAATTCAAACCATGGGGCAAGAGAATTCAAACTTGGTGGCAGCTTCCCATGTCATTGCTATACATAGTAGATTCCCTTTTCCAATTGCATGGCTTTCCCTATACCAAGTAGCAATACGGTGGCTACCACTTTGCTAGTGATGTCTAGGACACAGTTATTAAGTCCACATAATCATGCACACACCCATTGAAAATGTAAGAAAAACTAATTTAAAACTTTCAAAAAGGTGAGAATTTGAAATTATACTTTCTATACTCCAACACAAATTACATTTTTTTAAAACTATATTCCATAAGTTTCAATTGAGAAATTAAACTAGTAAATTGAAAATGTAAGGAAAGCTCATTTTAAATTTCAAAAAGGAGGGAAATTTGAAATTCAAGTTTCCACAAGTTTGTCTTTTCACACGCCAAGGTACATAGTTTTGTTTTCAAGTTTCCACACGTTTGTCTTTTCACACACCAAGGTTCATAGTTTTGTTTGTTTAAGTTTCGACTAAATCACACATCAAGGTACCTAGTTTTGTTTTCAAGTTTCCACACGTTTACATTTAGTCATTCTTATCTTCTCTTTAGTGGCCTCTAATCTCCTTCCTTGATTGTTGCCTCTACTCCTATATCCATCATTGTCTCTAATCTCCTTCTATATCTCTCCTCTAATATCCCTCATTGATTGTAGCTCCTACATCCCTCCATCAAAACCTTTCTCCTTCAAAATCCTTCCTTGATCGTCGCACACTCCTTTCTCCTCCTCTTTTAAAAGATTTTCTATCTCTCTATTCCTCTTTCTATCTTTCATTCTCACTCTCTCCCCCTCTCTCGTACTCTCTCTCACTCCCTCCCTCCCTAGATTTTCATCTCTTCCTCTCTCTCTCTCTCTCTCTCTCTCTCTCGCGTCTCCCCTCTCCCTCTCTTTCTCTCTTCTCTCTCTCTCTCTCAGGATTCTCTCTCTCTCTCTCTCTCTCTCTCTCTCTCTCTCTCTCGGTAGTGGCACTCTCTCCCTACCTCTCTCCCCTCTCCTTTACTCTCTCTCTCTCTCTTGCTATCGCGGCAATGGCAATCTCTCCCTACCTCTCCCCCCTCTCTTCTCCTCTCCATTTCCTCTCTCTCTCTCTACCTCTCTCTTGCTCCCTCTCCTCTCTCTCTCTCTCTCTCTCTCTCTCTCTCTCTCTATCTCTCTCTCTTTCTCTCTGCTTCTCTTCCTCTCTCCCTCTTGTGCACTTTCGCGGTAGCACAAATTTCTCCTCCCTCTCCCTCAACACCTCCCCTCCTCTTGCACGACTCTCTCTCTCTCTCTCTCTCTCTCTCTCCCTCTCTCTCTCTCCTCTCCCTTGCCTCTCTCTCTCTCTCTTTATCCCCCTTTGTCTCGCCTCTCTTGTTAGGGTTTCGAGGGCCAAAATTAGGGTTTAGGGTTTAGGGATTAGGGGTTATGGTTTAGAATTTAGGGTTTAGGGTTTAGGGATTAGGGATTAGGATTTAGGAGTTGGGGTTTAGGATTAGGGTTTAGGGTTTAGAGAGCCAAGATTTGGGTTTAGGGTTTAAAGAGCAAGGATAATTACTAAATCCTAAATCCTTTATTGAAAACCCAAATTTCTAAATAAGACCTCCAATATTTTCTAAACAAGATCTAGATTTCTAAATAATTAATAAAGTAGATTATTGAAAATAGATTAATGTTCTTTGTAATGGTTGTTACAGCTTGCTTGCAAAGGAAGCTTATAAATGAGATGGCTACAAATTTTATTCCAGGGATGGAGATGATTCTATGTTGCAAAAGAGAAGTAGTTGCATTTGCTACAATCCATGAAAGTGATCCAAATTCTATTTGTCACTTTAGAAGACTTGATGCAGATAAGGTGGAAGTTATTGTATCAAAGATTCTTTGTGCACATGTTGAGCTAAAGCATAAGTGTGGGATATGGAAATCCTTGGAGATGTTATGACCTATAATACTTCCAACAAAGCATTTATTGCATGGGACAAAGATGAGACTTATCCAACACATGTCATCAGGAATACAAAGTGCATATCTTTGGATTTTAGAGTGGGAGATATTTTACAAATGATATCATTTGCAAATAAGAACATAGTAGAAGGTTAAGTCTTGGGATTCGAACAAGTGGAACACTGGACATTTGCACAGATGAGAATTCAAAAAGATATTGATGATGGTATGGATGATAAATCAATCTCATTGTATGGTCCCTATGAGGTAGGTAAGGATTTGAGATGGAGTATGCAATTTTTAAATATTGGAAAGGCTCGACATGTGCCTTTTAATGAGATAAACATAATGTATACTACCTTCAGGGACTGTCTTGCTTTCTTGTATGGTGCATTGGTAGGTAACTCATGAGACTGTCTTGCCTTCTTGTAAATGGCAGGAGAAGGTGAAGTTCAGGACAACAGATAAGGCCTCTTATAAATGGAAAAAGTATTTGCAATAATGCATATCGCATTATTATAGGATTATCAGATGGCACATATTGGAATTTAGCTAATAAAGCAAAGTATGGAGTAAAATTTAACATTCATGGAAACGTAGGAAGGCTTAAAACAAGAGCCTCAACGGTTATTGCAACATCAATTTTGAAAGACTACATTAATGAAAATGCTTTACCGCAACCCCATCTATTTAAAATGCATCTTCTGATAGGTTTGAAAAAAGAAGAAGTATTTAACTCTATTGGAGAAACACAAAGGCAAAGAGGTCATGTTTTGGCATCTTTTCATAATTTGTATACTCTTTGGAAAAAAAAATTTGGACATGTCAAAGTCCCAAAGAGGCAAAAAATGTCAAAGTGCAATGACTATAATGATCTAAAGCGAGCACTTGAGAGTGCAACATCTCTAGAACAAAAAGAAGCATATAAAAAAAAGAGAGAATTTCATCATGGACTTGTTCGACATTCTAGAATAAAATATGCATTTTGGAAGGAGCAAGCTATTTCTCATCCAAATGAGTACATGTGTGTTATTGTAGATGGTATGGATCAAAATACAACAACATTACCTCGATTCATTAACACTCCACCTAAGCTACAAGGAAAATACTTTTTAAAGACACATCTATGTGGAGTATTAGTGCGTGGATTTAAGTTTTTTGTAGACATATGAATTTATTCCTTGCATCTACATGATAGCAATCAAGTTGTAACATCTATTATGAAGGCAATTCACAATGTACATGTAGAAAAAGGTCACCTACTAGCAACTTTGAGAGTATAGGCAGACAATTGTGGATGAGAGAATAAGAATGTACTCCTCTTTGTATTTTTCTCAATGCTAATCACTCATAGAATCTTCAATGAAATTGAATTTGGGATTTGTTGGTTGGGATCACATATGAGGATATCAATCAGGTATTTAGCACAGTTTTAAGAGAACTAAAACACAAGGACATGGAGACGATGGATGGCTTGATAAGAAAATGTGGGAGGCAAGTTGGTGGCCGCAAGGAAGGTACAATATGCTCTGGTTGAAAGGATGTATGATTGGAAGGGCTTTATTCTACCTTTCATACAAAAAGGTGGTGATGCCCTGATAGGTCATAGCGTGCCACACTATTTTTCACTTTTTCTTAAAGGATGAAATGTTGAGATATCAAGCTCTATCCCCGACATATCTCCTGGATGACTATCATTTATGTCACCGCCTATGTTAGTTGTACTTGTGGTGTAGTTAGACTACCACGTATGTTTTGGTTTGGGTTCACATATGAACCACGTATTCTAGGTTTTGACATATAGGGTATTTCCCTCTTCTATTGTATTGTTGTTGTGTGCAAAAGTGAAGAAAGGCTTCACCCTCCAACCTTGTGTCCTCTCTCTCTTGTGTGTTGTGAAGAAAGGTGAACTTGAGTCTCCTATCTCTCTCCCTTATTCTTTACATGAAAAACTAGTGATGTAGTGGCAACACTATTCTCTTGATAAAAAATGGAATCTTGAAGAGCCTTAGTGTCTCCTAATGTCAAGTTCGAGCACTAGCCTCCCTTGCAACTTCTTTGAAGGACTTTCCATGGTTTATGGTGCTCTCCTTTCAGATATCCCTAGTTCATAGGTCCACTTTACTCTACAACACTTCTTCTCTCTCCTCTTCCTATTCACTGTCTTGCTCTACTTTTGTTGTTAGGGCATTTGGTTATTTAGGCTTTGTAAACTACTACATGGCCCTTGCCTCTTTTCATGATTACCTCAGATCATGTACACTGTGCAGATTCTTGTAAGAAAAAATACAACGTCTATGCTCAATAGATAACAGGACCTTGTATGCAAGAGAGAAAAGCAAATAGTAGGGAGAATAAAAAATTTGATTATTGTAAAACTGATACAATAGATGGCGTTGCCTCCCAGCCATGCACTCCTGTGTGAGAAGCTTTGATGGCATGCTGGAAACATTAGAGGATGGAGGTTGGATGCTAAGGAATCAGGGTTGCTCTAGCCAGTGATGATGATGGGCTTCATGGGATTGCTCTTATATAGCCACTAGTCATAGTCAATTAGACCTAATTGGGTGACCAACCTAGTCTGCCCAAAATGGCCGACTCAATCCCGAAATAGGCCACCAATCACACGATAGAACCGTGGCTCTGGGGGTCGGTCTCGGATGGCTCTAGGCCGAACGGTTCTATCGTGTGATTAGTAGCTTAGTGGCACAGAATAGAGACTGGGGGTTGGTGGTCCCAGATGCCTTTGGGCTGAACAGAGGCTAGATACTAAGGAATCAAGGTTCCTGTAGCCAGTGATGATGATGGGCTTCACAGGCTTGCTCTTCATAGTCGGTTAGACCTAATTAGGTGACCGACCCAGTTCACCCAAAATGGCCCAGGCCACCGATCACATGATAGAATCGTGGCTTTGGGGGTTGGTCCCAGATGGCTCTGGGCCGAACAGTTCTATCGTGTGATTGCTAGCCTAGTGGCACAGAATAGAGCAACTGGGGGTCGGTCCCAGATGGCTCTGGGCCGAATGGAGGCTGGATGCTAAGGAATTAGGGTTGCTATAGCTAGCGATGATGATGGGCTTCATGGGCTTACTCTTATATAGCCACCAGTCGTAGTCAGTTAGACCCAATTGGGTGACCGACCTAGTCCGCACAAAACGGTCGACTGGGGGTCAGTCTCGAAATAGGCCATCGATCACATGATAGAACCGTGGTGCAGAGCCATCCGAGATCCATCTGGGGTGTCAAACGAGCCTCGCAACCTGAGAGTGGGCTGCCCCAGGAAATGCTCTATCTACCCTCAGTGGAGTCAGTCATGGGATGCCTTCCCGCACTTGCATATAGCCTAATTGGCAGTATGCCACACATGGCCCCCATCTGGTTTCCAAACCAGGACCTATCGGATAACTGAGCTACTCAAATGCCTTCCCCTCATATGGGGGGCTTACAAGTAGAGTTAGCTGGTTCTCGCATAGTTACATGAGAGTGGAGCATTGATATCTAATAATTCTTGGGTACACAGACTTGGACTCTCTACTGCTACATCTCTTCTAGCCTTTTCTTCTCGTGTCTGATCACGACTTGGCTGCACTTTAATTTTCCCTTTGCTTCTCTTCTCTTTTTGTTGTCTAGCCTTTTGTAAGGTTTTGTTGGGTAATTGTCTCAGATTTTGGTTCCCAAACCTTAGTGTTAATGTGAACAATGGGCTTATTGTGTATGGTGACTTCTACTCTCCCTTATCAGATTGTTCCTCTTCTTTTATTCTATCAAAATGACCTTTTCATACGCTACGGCCTTTGTGGGTGTATAATAGATGTGCATGCTTGCTCCTCAATCTACCCAATGTTGCGAGCTCCTTAGACTTTAACTGAATTTTTTCTCTACTTACCTTGCTAATCAAAGGCTTGCATGAGGGAATGACTATCCTATGAGGTGTATGGCCTCTAGTTATGGGTTGATGATTATTGTTTGTTGGCCTAAGTCTCTTCATGGGATATGGTCAAGACCTTCATGTTGTGGTGCTTAAACACCCTGGCCTATGCTTGTTTTAAGTTGTCTCTGCTCTTGGCGATGTTGCTTTCTCACTTCCTGCTCCATGGTGATCACTTGATTGTATAGAGTCTTGACTTCAATGCTCTTGTTCAATGTTCTTGCATTGATGTTTCACAAGCTGGTCACGACCTTTAGTCCATTATGTTTTCTTGACCTCTATTTCATTAATGTAGCAATTGTTTAGTTATGTTATATGGCATGTATTTATTAATTGTCAATCATTTATTCAAGTTTGCACGAGCTTCATGGGTGAACTATTAAATTTGTTGATCACTTATTGATTTTAGCTTACTTTCCTACAGTTTTGTACACACACACACACACCCCCCCCTTAACCCATCTCTATACCATCACATATAGTTTACAAGTTTCTCAGTTTCCGCTGCCACCTTGTGGTTACAATTTAAACCCTTTTATTTTTGCCTACTTGTTGTCCCCCTGCTATGTATTTCAAAACATTTTCTTCTTTATCAAATCTTTTTTTATTCCTCCCCAACCCTCCTCCTCCCCAAACTTACTTTTACAGTGTATCCCCTTATAAACTTTTACCTATTTACTAACCTCCTCTTATTTATCTTGAAAACACTTTTTATTTTTTTAAATTTATTTACTAAACTCCCCTTATTTATCTTTTAAACCTCTTTTTCTTCCCCCCCCCCCCGCTACTCCCTTGATCTTACTTTTACAATTTACGCCCTTATAATTTATTTATTATTTATTCATTCATTAATTTACTCTCTATATATATTCTTTTAAAATAAGCACTCTCTATATATATTCTTTTAAAATAAGCACCCCCCACCACACACATTAGGTTGAAAAAATTTAACTCTAAAACCCCTAACTAAGCCACTAGCTCTAAACCCCCTACTTTCACTCATTAGTTAGGTACTTTTTTATTACATGCTTGGTACTTTGGCATAATGGTTTAATTACATTAGTTATTTCCCCCCTTCCCCCAAATAGTCATTAATTTCATGAACCTTTGATGGTAATTAGCAAGTTTCCCTTATGATTTGCATACGATTTAGTAGGAATGCCGTTAAATTCCACCACCACTGCCAGCTGAACCACTTTGGAACTGGTCTTGTAACATCCTTTAGTAGGCTCCATTAGTAGGCTCATTTTAGGGCCCAGAGAGAAATTCACAATTTCTTCATTTTTCTTTCCTCTAAAACAATAAAATATGACATAACCTCACTGATGTATGGTGCAGAATTTGGTATTTCTAATAGCATTGGCATGTCTCGAGTAGGCCAAAACCGTTTCAAAAGCCTTTTTTAGGGTTTTGGCTCGCTTCAGATGTGCCGGTGATGTCAAACATACCAAATTCTACACCATACGTCAAATATAATAAAGTAGCTCAAGTGTCTTCATTGAATGCAAACTCAATTGCATTTCTTTTGTTTTCCTTTTTCTATATTTTTCAACATTATGTTGGCCCTCCTTTGATTGGTGGAGGGCTATTTTCTTTCTTAGCTAAAAGGCCCTAAAATGAGCTCCCTTTTTTCCTAATGTATAACCACAAACCATAGATTGCTTTTTGATTGCATGGCCCCTTTCCCGTGGCCCTCTATTTTTTTCCTCATCTAACAAAAAAAACCCCTGTAACCACCTTTAACCTATGCTACACTTAAAATAAACCAAAGTTTTATTTTACCCTTTACCTAAACAACCCGCCCCACATTCTTCCTTGATATGGATGGTGGGTTACTGCTATGTTATGTTCCTTTTTTCATTGCGTGTGAGCTGTTACCATGGCCTCTTTGTGCTTCTTGTAACTGCTAGGTCATTATAAAGCATGGCTTCTACATGTTTGCCATTTCTTTTGAATTTCCTGTAGGACCTCAATCCCTCTCCACCTCTTCATAACGGTGCACTTAAAATGCCTGTGGGAGTGCTTCATGACATTGACAAACACACAGGTTGCTGTGTGTCCTTACTCTTTGTTTGGGATCATGATAGTGTAGCAATTATCAGGGTCATGCCTCAGCTCCCTCTCCGTGCCTCACTTATCTCTTACAAGTCCCTTAGTGGCATCTTCATCACTCTTGGCTCTCTCTTGGAACTAGCACCTCCTCTTCATTGGATTCCTTCCTCTTGACATCGCCTCACTTGCTTTTTCAAGTATGCTTTGCTTGGCGGCATGGCGTATTGCCTCCATTCCTCTATGGCAACTTCTCTATGATCTTCTGATTGGTAGCATGCCCTTTCTTGTGTTTCTTTACAAACATTCTTTGCAATTGTATTTGACTCTCTTTACTTGAGGTAGTATGGCAATCCTCTCCATCAGTAGAAGTGGTACTTTAGCGTGCTCACATCGAGTCCCCCTCTTGCTTTTCTTCTTTATCATTAGGGGAGAATTGGGGTCTCAAAAGGGCCTCATAAGGAATGGGTTAAGAAATGGATTAGGCCTAATGCAAGTCCTCTTGTGGGGTCCAAGGGATTCCTAACCCCCCCTACCTAGGTGGGTTAAGCCCAGTTGATCCCACCTCTTACACTTCTTACACTTAGGAGGGGGCCACCTCTTACACCAAGGAGGGGGCTCTTTTTCCAAAGTCAAAATTTTGAATTTTGAATTTGAATTCCCTCTCTCTCCCTCCTCCCCCATCCTCCAAAGTCAAACTTTTGAATTTTGAATTTTGAATTTGAATTCCCTCCTCCCCCCATCCTCCTCCTCTTCCACACCTCCTCCTCCTCCTCCTCCTCCTCCTCCCTCCCCCCCTCCTCCTCCCTCCTCCCACATGCATCTTCCTCCTCCCCCCTGCTACTTCCTCCTCCTCCCTCTTCCCACATGCGTCCTCCTCCTCCCCCCCCTTCTACTTTTTCTTGCTCCTCCTCCTCCCTCATGCTCATCCATTCTCATCTTCCCTCATGCTCATGCCTACTCCTCCTTCCTCCTTCTCATGCAAGCTCCTCTTGCCTCATGCTCATGCCTACTCCTATTGCTTCTACTCCTCCTACTCATGCATATCCATCTGCCCTCATCCTCACACCTAGTCCTCTGCTTGCTTCTCCTCCCTCGTAATCATTCATGGTCCTTCTCATCCCTCCTCAAACATCACCTACCTTCTATCATGGCCTATCACAATCTCTGTAAACTTTGCAACTATTGATGGCACCATTTGAGGAGATCTCCTATGTTACCATGTGACTGTACAGTTGTTGCAGGATCAATATGTGATCCATGATTGTTTTTTTCAAGAAAAGAAGCATCTTGAAACTCAGTAGCTGCTCTAAAGAGGAGAATATGAGATAAAATGTTGATTTCATAGTGTTTCAATGTAATTTCTTACTTTGGATTATCCATTGTGGTGCATTGCTTTTGCTAAGGTTCCCTTAGTTGTTCTTTCACGAACTTCATGGAGGATGATATGAGAATTGTGGGCATGGATGATATGGACTCTTTATATCAAAAGACACAAAGTCATGCATTAGCAAGTTGTTTTGGAGGTGATGCAAGACTTGAAGGGAATGGTAACGCAAAGGAGATGGTTGGAGCTTGTGATGTTGCTAATGTAAGTCTTGAAGCTCAAAAGTTTATTGAAGAAGAAGAATTCACATGATGCATTACATCTATTTAAATTTAAATTTCTAAAATAATGTTTCTTCATGTGTGCAGTAGCAAACAAGCAGGAATGGAGAATCTATCCATTTGGAACAAGAAGGCATGGAGAATTCATAGTATTGACCCAAGGCAACCTACGTGATCCATTCCAATGTGTTGTACATGAGATTATAAGAACTTATGAGTTGAATGTGAGATTTCGAATAGCATAGCACTCTTTCTAAGGACTTAGTCGAGGATTCAAAGACCCTATTATTGTTGAGATATCGAGCTCCACTTGTGATATGCTAGGGTGACTGTTGTGCATTTATGTCACCGACTTGTTAATTGTAGATGCGGTTGGTACACTACCCATGAATAATAGCTAGATGATAGCTATCCTTATGTACTCTAGTTCGTGGCTCAGTTAGTATGCCACCTTAGTTAGCTGAGTTTGGTTTGAGACCCACATATAGGGTTCTTCTATTTCTTTGTACTAGAGTTCTTTTGGCTTTCACAACTAAGAAGAGGAAAACTGTTTTTAGCCTCCACCTTTGTGTGTATTCCCCCATTGTGTATGTGAGAAAGCTACAAGTGAGACTCCTTCCTTCTCTCCCACTATCTTCACATGGTATCAGAGCCTGGTTCGTGGTAAGGAGCTCAAGAAAGCAAACCAAGTTTGCAGTGTCTTGGTAAGAGGACCAGTGTTGCTTTCCTTTTTCGAGCTTGGGAGTGAATCTCTATAGGTAGCATAGCCGAAAAGTGCAAGAGTGCATTGTCTCAAATTGAGACACCCTTCGCGGTGTGGCAAGAGGGCAATATATGCTGCGAGTAGGGGCAAATCCCTCGGTGACTTTAATTTTTTTATTCGGGGCCATTTTGGGGCCTGTTTTGGAGGCGGAAGTTCTTTGTAACTGAGAAAAAGGCCTTGTTTTTGCTACGCGACCATTGCTCCGCAGGTCGGTAAAAAGTTACCGCAAAAATTGCATCGTATGCCTATGCATAGAGATATTGGGAGTTATAGAATCATCCTTATTGCTTGTTCATGCAAAATCGTCACTAGGAAGTGACTGTGTGGTCAAATACCACTTTCGTCAGTTTTGCAAATTTGCCCTTGTGAGGCAGAAGCTGTGTTTTTTGTAGTGACAGAATATTTTACAATGTTCTGTAATGGCATCTGATTCTCTTTCATAGATTGTCACTGAAAAGCTTGACAAGAACAACTTCCAAGCATGGAAGTTTAGAATGATGAATTTCCTTATGGGAAAAGGCTATTGGGAGTTCATTACAGGAAATGAAGAAGAACTAGTTCTTCCTAATGTTCCCAATCAACAGGAAATGCAGGCATTTAAAGGATGGCATGAGAGAGCCAGAAAAGTTATGTACTGGCTATCTATCAGTATTTCAAATTCTATGATTGTGCACATTCAGGATGCAAGTATGCCAAAGGAGGCATGGGATACTTTGGCAAAAATGTACAGCACAAATACGCAAGCCAAGAAAATGCAGATTAAGCAGGAGTTACACAATGTGCAGAGAGAAAATATGAGCATCAATGACTACCACATGAAGGTGAAGAAAATTGCAGATGCACTTGCTTCCATTAGGTCGCCAGTGGAAGATGATGATTTAGTTTCTGTGACCTTGAATGGTCTAGGAAAGGATTATGCACAGTTCTAGACCATTGCTGTCCGTGAAAAATTTCTTAATTTTGAGGAGTTGTTTGCTCTTCTAATTTCTGAAGAGCAGAGAAATGGTGGTGCATCTTCTTTAGGAGGAACTTCAAAAGAAACTGTCTTCTACTCAAATGCTAGAAGAGGTAGAGGAAGAGGTAGAGCAGGCCGATCTAGAGGCCATGGTAGAAATCAGAATATGTAGCAAACTCAAGAAAACCAGTCCTATGGAGGAGGACGTGGTAACTCTAGAGGCAGGGGGAGCCAAAGAGGTCATGGTGGATGGCAGAGAGGCCAAAATGCAAACAGCAATGTTGAATGCTACTACTGTGGTAAAATGGGTCATATGGCTAAAGACTACTATAAAAAGTAGAATGACCATGAATGGAAAATTGCAGCAAGGGAATTATGCATCTTCTAGTAGATAGGGTGATGACAGAAATGAGCATTTGTTTATGTGGATAGGCTGAAATATGATGGATTTACAGCCATTCACTATGCCTATATGGTCAAAGTGATATAGGAACCAAAACCCACTTCTTTTGAGCAAGCCATGGGAAAAGAAAAATGGGAGAAAGCCATGGATGAAGAAATGGATGCCTTGGAAGCAAATGCTACATGGGAATTGGTGCCTTTGCCTAAAGACAAGAATGCAATTAGCTGTAAGTGGGTTTATAAGGTGAAGTACAATGCAGATGGTTCTGTGAATAGATACAAGGCAAGATTAGTTGTCAAGGGGTATGCACAGACATATGGCATTGATTATGAAGAAACATTTAGTTCGGTTGCAAGGATGGCAATCGTAAGAGCAATCATTGCTATGGCTGCATCAAAGGGATGGCCTTTACATCAGATGGATGTAAAGAATGCCTTCTTGCATGGTGATTTGCAAGAAGAGGTCTTTATGGAGCAGCCACCAGGTTATGTTCATGCTGTTCATCCTGAGTTTGTTTGCAGGTTGAAGAAAGCCTTGTATGGCTTGAAGCAAGTACCTAGAGCATGGTCTGACAAGATAGGATAGTATCTTGTCACTATTGGCTTTCAAATTTCCAAGGCAGATTTCTCACTTTATGTGAGAAAAATAGAGAAAGGTATTATGCTGCTTGTCATTTATGTTGATGATTTGATCATCACAGGTGATATTGATGAAGATATCCTTCATGTGAAAATGCTATTAAAGCAGAAGTTTGAGATGAAGGATTTGGTAGAGCTGCGTTATTTCTTGGGCATTGAGGTTATTAGATCACCAAGTGGGATACGGCTCTTGCAGAGGCAGTATGGATTGGACATGCTGTCCAAATATGGGATGATAGACTGTAAGCCTATTTCAGTTCCTTTGGAGCAGAATGTGAAGCTGGACACAGATGTAGGTGAGCTTCTGGAAGACCCTACTATGTACAGATGCATAGTAGGAAGTTTGATTCATATGACTATTACCAGGCCAGATTTGAGCTATGTTGTTGGATTGGTAAGTCAGTTTATGCAGGCTCCAAGGAAATCGCATTTGGATGCGGCTAGATGCATACTCAGGTATGTGAAGTCCACATTGCAATATGGACTATTTTATGAGATTGGGGTTCAGATACAATTGCATGGATACACTGATGCTGATTGGGCTAGTAGTATTTCTGATAAACGATCTACCAGTGGATATGTGTTCTCTTTAGTGCTGTAATCACTTGGAGCAGCAAGAAACAGCCTACAATTGCCTTATCGAGTACAAAGGTTGAGTACAGGGGTGCAGCAATGGCTGCATGTGAGGTAGCTTGGTTGCATCTTCACAATTATTGGTGTATTAGAGTTGAAGAAGAAGAGAAACAGGCTATGAAGCCTCTTTGTAATACAATTTGAAATACAAACACCTATTTCTAATAATCTTCTTCTATCTAAAGCAAAAAAATTTCATGTATTCATGGCCAAATGGTGAATCTTTTGTTATGTCTATTTTAATTATTTGTTGTTTTTAATATTTCATCTTTTTTTATATCAGCTTGCACACAAAAGTTATATCACATTTTGATGTAACTTACAAGTCAATAAAATGTTGTTTAACAAGTTTGGCCATTCCAATACATATGTAGAAGGGATTTGACCAGGGCACCACATTGATTAGATGGAGTGTTTAAAAACCAAAATTTGAGATTTTCCTACCTCACCTTGTAAAGGATTGATGTATTTCATGATTTTCTACCAAGAAATATAGATTTTTAAGGGGTAGATGAAGAAATTTGACAACTTTGGCCATTTCAATGTCAATTTTTGGCAATTATAGGAGGAATTTGACCGCAGCGGAGAAGGCAAAGTTGGTCGAGACATCATGGGGTGTCCAAAAATGCCAAAACCCACCATGGCGCAAATTTGGTCATTTGGACACCCTCCAAATGGCCAAACTCATGCCATGGTGGGTTTTTGCATTTTTGGACACCCCATGACATCTCGACCAACTTTGTCTTCAGTGCCGCGGTCAAATTCCTTCAACATTTGCCAAAAATGGACATTGGAATGGCCCAAATTATTAAATTCCTTCATCTACCTGATTGAAATCCATGTGTCTTTATAGATGCATCAACTTCAACATAGATAAACATGGAAAAGAAAATATTTATGAAGTAACTTAGCAAATGATGGTTGGTCAATATGACAACTTATGTGCCTCTTGTAGCATAGCTTTGGTAAGACCCTTAGGCAATATATTTTTATATAATGAGGAACCTTGTAGATTGGCTATGTCAACGTAATTTTCTATTTAATCCAGAAGACTTTGATCTTCCACTATATCACCTTGTAAATTTTCATTTTCTTTGTTTATCTTTCCTTTGGAGCCACCTTTTAGGTTGGCTATGTCAATGAAATATTTGATTTCATATGACTAAATCACCTTGAAATAATTTGTTGCATTACATGAGAAAATATATATTTTGAAGAGGAATCTAAAAATTTCATTTTTTATGTTTTCTTAGTCATGGAAGTTGGCTATGTCCATGTATCTTTTATTTTAATTTTTAGGTTGGCTACTATATCACCTTGTAAAGGATTGATGCACTTCATGACTTCCTATGAAGAAAAATAGATTTTGAAGGGGTAGATGAAGAAGTTTGACAACTTTGGCCATTTTGATGTCCATTTTTGTCAAATAAAGGAGGAGTTTGACCACGGTGTAGAAGGCAAAGTTGGTCAGGACATCATGGGGTGTCCAAAAATGCACATGGCTAGATGGCCAAAGGGTGTCCAGATGGCCAAATTCGCACCATGGTGGGTTTGTGCATTTTTGGACACCCCATAATGTCTTAACCAACTTTGCCTTCTACGTCGTGGTCAAATACCTCCTACATTTGCCAAAAATGGTCACCAAAATTACCAAACTTGATCGAGAGTATTATTTTGACTTGGAATATTCATAATATTTTCCTAAATTAATTTTGCAAAAATATATATACAAGTAATAGAACTTAATTGCATGGAATATGAAGAGAATAGTAAAATAGCTATAACTTTTGTGCCATAACTCCGATTGCAAAGCCGATTGCAAATTTTTTAAGTTTAAAATCGAGAGCATGAGTAGCTCTATGATATTTGACCCGAATGTTCAAATTCAATGTAGAAGACCTTCAAAAATCAGTCACAAGTTTGCATCTAAAAGGTTCACCTCTCTACACAATAAACTTGGAGGTGCTGTATTCAATACTCTACAATTTAAAGCGACATTAACTTATCTTGAATTAACAACACATCCAAAATTTCAACCATGACTGAATCAAAATTATTGATTATGACATGGTATCTTGCAGGAAGAGAATGTGATAAAATGTACATTTTTGTATTATAATCCCTCCATTCAAATTCAAAGACTCTTCATAGCCTATACCTCCTCTTTGCTACCTCTAATACATAGAAAAAAGAGGCTTTTGAAATCCCCAACTAAGATCCTAATACTAATACCATTAAGGCTCTCCTCTCAGGGTAGCCAGGCATAAAGTTTTTTACACCATTGCCAATGGGACACAATGCAATAGGGAAAGCCATGTGATGTGGATCACAATGATCAAGCTATCAATACTTTGATGCACTTCAGTAGTTAAGTAGGCCATTCTAAAAATTGGATGTGGAAGACCACAACGTATCCTCTTGCTTGACTAATATAATGCACCAATGAGTGATCTCAAATTCCTCCTGCATCAATTCAACAACCATTACATTACCAAACCTAACAAAGCACATTACATTAAAAGACCATAAAATATAAATCAATACATAGAATGCTTACCATCATGGCATTGTCTCCTTTAATGATGCAAGCAAGGCAAATAGGTATAAACTGTAAACTTTAGACATGAAAACTTTAGGCATGAAAACTTTATACATATGACCTAATAAAACCATCAAAATAAAATTCATCAATGCTTTTAATCTCCTCCAAGTCATGAAGAAAAAATATGCCAATTCCAAAATGCCCAACCTACAATTTATGGATAGCTTGTACTAGTCAAACACATTATTTGATGTTGCATGAGGGATAAAATGGACATTTTCATGCATTTCTCTGATTCTTGCCTGCTATTTCACCATTTTAAGTAAATTTGAAGTACTATACATTTCGTGTTCCATGACTAAAAGGTATTCCTACACATAACTTATAGACAGTCCATTGTCAATTATATCAAAGATTCCATTACTTCCCACTCCTATGTTAAAATAGGATCTTGTAAAGAAGATAGGCAAGGAAGGTACATAGTCTAAGAAATACATCCTTCCTCTTGGGAAGCTTATGTAATCCCTTGGCAAAACCTTCCATGACTATCTAGTCAGTCAAACTATAAGTTCAAGTCATCCAATGCATTTTTCATGTTCTAGAACACACTAGAGCTCACAATATTGTCAACTTCTTTCACTTTCTTTCTGACATGCCTCTAAAACACACTAGAGCTCACAATATTGTCAACTTCTTTCACTTTCTTTCTGACATGCCTCTAGAACACACTAGAGCTCACAATATTACCATCTTTGG
This sequence comes from Dipteris shenzhenensis, assembly GCF_047967505.1. Lineage (NCBI taxonomy): Eukaryota > Viridiplantae > Streptophyta > Polypodiopsida > Gleicheniales > Dipteridaceae > Dipteris > Dipteris shenzhenensis. The sequence continues at coordinate 58,539,558 of NC_141597.1, read as the reverse complement.
CCACTTTGGTCACTTTGTTCCTGACCATGCCTCTACAACACACTAGAGCTCACAATATTGCTAGCTTGTGTTACTTTCTTCCTAACCATGCCTTCAGAACACACTAGTGCTCACAGCATTACCACCTTGTGTCATTGTGTTCTAGACCATGCCTGTTGGGAAAACAATAGTTGTAGGAGAGAAAAGATTAGTTGTATCCTATATGAGAAGGAAAAGAAAGAGGGAAAAAGCTCTTGTAGGAGGGCAAAGAGTTGCTGTAGCAGAAGGAAAAGTGCCTGTACGAGGGAAAAGAGTGCCTATACCAGAAGAAGAAGTGCCTATAGAAGGGAAAGAGAACCTATAGGATATGGCAGCAGCTAACCAAGAGGTCATAGAGTAAGAGAGGGTAGATCAAGAGAGGAAAGAGAAGGCAGAGGTAGAGCATGAGGGGATATAGCAAGAGGAGGCATAGAAACAGTAAGAAGAGGAGGAGAGAGAAGACCAGCTGTAGGAGGTGCTGCAACCCAAATTTTGAAAAATGGAGTGAGAGAGTAGCTATGGACCAGAACAAAGGAGAAGAGAGAGAGGGGGCAGGTTTGCAGTAGGCTAGAGGACAAAAGAAATTTGTCCAAAAGGTCCCACAATGGAGGGAGAGGCAAGTTGGACCAGAGCAGAGAAAGGGAGCAGACCTACAGTAGGCTAGAGGACAAAAGAAATTCGTCCAAAAGGTCCCACAATGGAGGGAGAGGGAAGTTGGGGACCAGAGCAGAGGATCAGAGAAAGCAGGCACACCTACAGTAGGCTAGAGGACAAAAGAAAAATTTCCAAAAGGTCCCACAATGGAGGGAGAGGGCAGTTGGACCAGAGCAGAGGAGTAGAGAAAGGGGGAAGACCTACAGTAGGCTAAAGGACAAAAGAAATTCGTCCAAAAGTTCCCACAATAAAGGGAGAGGGCAGTTGGACCAGAGCAAAGGAGCAGAGAAAGAGGGGGCAGACCTGCAACACACCTAAGGACAAGAGAAATTTGCCCACAAGGGCCCACAAAGATGCAAATGAGATTTGGGGATGATCTAGGGTGGGTGCACATGGGAGGGTGGTCAAGCATGGGTTAAGGGGGGGGAGGATGGTTTGGGTGGTTCCCAATGTAAGAGGAATAGCCAATAGGGGATCTTTGCATGCCTGCCATCCCTCCACCTCAACATACCATTGCCCCACACAAAGGAGCACTCTCATTGGTACACCTCAAATCCCTCTCTAATCCCTTAAAATTAGGAAACACTAATTGGAGGCCCTTTTGAGACCCCATTTCTCCCCTAATGTTCATCTGAAAACTCTTCTCTACTACCAACCTCTATTCCCTGCTCTTGTTGTTTGCTCTTCTCGACTTGCATAGTTTCTCTTATCACTTGTTGTTGCTGCTGCCTGTGACCTTGGCCATGACATACTTTGATGTTTTAATGCACTGGGAGTTCTTGTTTTTCTTTCTTATGTTCATTTTTTGTGGCTTCAGCTTATCTTTTCATGCTCTTCTTCTACGCTTAGACCTTACTTTCCTTTATTGAGTTATTTTCTTCTACCACCTCCTCTGTTGCCTCTTGCCTTAACGTCACCTCTACACTATTGGAATATGACCCTCATGGGGAGGGGTCTTGGATCTAAGGTTCAAACATGTTGGATGATAGGCTTAGTTGATGTGATCGCATGGAAGCTCATTGGTTGGCTGATATGGAGACTTGCTGGTGATTAGTCTTTGAATGGAAGTCTTGTGATTGGCTCCCACACGTAGTAAGGGCGACTATGGTAAGCATGTAGTAGCTCGTGGTTGCTAGCAAGTTCCAGAGGCAGCATGCAGATGGTGATGACTCTATGTGACTCTTTAGGATCATAGGCAACAAGAGTATTCATCAAAGCACTGAGCTGCGAAGGAAAAAGGTCCTTTTGTTCGAGCAGTTCTTGCTCATGAGAGTCAGCTGTTTGGATTGTTCCTCATAGTAGTTTTGATACAGTAGGCTAGCTGCTCGTGTGTAGCATCCATAGTCGAGTCTTTTGATCTTCATTTGTAAAACTTGCAACAAGCACAGTAGTGATGTGCAGGATGTTTCGAGTCTTGTACAAATTCAATGATGTCCATTTTATATATTTACAAGTCATATTTATGTCACCATGTTCATTTGAGTTAATGCGGGTTGTGTTAATTAACGATCTTTGTCTGCCCTTCTTATTTCATGTGGGAAACCTCCAAATTTAAAGATTGCATGATCTATTGTGTGCATCTAAAAGCCAACAATTGGTATTAGAGTAGGATTGAATTGAGCCCTTTTGTAATTTTGCCTCAGTATTTGGTCGAATTAATAGAGATTTCATTTGAGTAGCTCATGAGGACCAGTCTGAGCATTTGGTCTTCATTGGTTCTAAGAAAGTCAGCCTTGAGGTTTTGAAAAAGATATGAGAATTATAGAGAGTTTTCTCTAGCAAATTGTCAAAGGCTATACATGACTGTAGTGGTTCATGGAATGGATTTCAGCAGAGCAAAGGAGCATGAAATGAACTCAAGTTATGAGGATTTGGTTGTATCCCAGATACATGGTCTTGGATCTAAGGTTCAAACATGTTGGATGATAGGCTTAGTTGGTGTCATCGCATGGAAGCTCATTGGTTGGCTAATGTGGAAACTTGCTGGTGATTAGTCTTTGAATGGAAGTCTTGTGATTGGCCCCCACACGTAGTAAGGACAGCTATTGATAAGCATGCAATAGCTCGTGGTTGCCAGCAAGTTCTAGAGGCAGCATGCAGATGGCGGTGACTCTATGTGACTCTTCAAGATCATAAGCGACAAGAGAATTCTACAAAGCGCTGAGCTGCGAAGGAGGAAGGTCCTTTTGTTTGAGCAGTTCTTGCTCATGAGAGTCGGTTGTTTGGATTGTCCCTTGTGGTAGTTGATATAGTAGGGCAGCTGTTCATGTGTAGGGTCCATAGTCAAGTCTTTTGATCTTCATTATAAAACTTGCACAAGCACATTAGTGATGCGCAGGATGTTTTTAGTCTTCTCCAAATTCAATGATGTCCATTTTATATGTTTAGAAGTCATATTTACGTCACCAGTTCATTTGAGTTGATGTGGGTTGTGTTAATTGACGATCTTTGTTGCCCTTCTTATTTCATGTGGGAAACCTCCAAATTTAAAGATTGCGCGATCTACTGTCTACATCTAAAAGACATCATACACAAGTTTTGTTTGGTTTCTTCTCATGGGCTACAACTTGGTTTGTGCCACCCTGGTTGGTGTGCTTCCTGTTTACTAGTGCTGCTTGCTTCATCTTCTTGGTATGATCGCTTGCTCTTCCCTTCTACTACGTTAGCTCCCTTGTTTTTGGTCCCTTGTCCCCTACCCTTATTGGTTGCTTTCTTTCTCTTTCCATAGAGTCCTTTAGTCTATGTACTTGTTTACTTGTCTCCATATATATATATATGCTTTGTTGGGCTCTTTATATGAATTTATATTTTTATTCACACAAACACACACATATTCTTACATATTCTCTTTTTAGTGCTTTTCCTTAAGTCAATACAGTTTAATGAAAGCGCTTGTCTAGCTAATATTTGGCATTCACCTTACTATACCATTTCTTTATGTGAACCACTTTAGATTTCCCTTATTTATATCTAGGTTAGCTTTAATTAATTAAGAAATTTATTTTGATTTTTGATTTTGTTATAGTTTTTTTACTTATGTTTATTGATTTTACATTTCAATTTATTTTTCTTTTACATAAATCTTATCTTCAAAATATCTCTTATTGTTAATGGTTCAAATTTCTTTTTTTCTTATATTGTCTTCAAACATTTTATGATCACCTTTTATTTGTTTATTCTAACTTTTCTCCTTTTCTCTAATTTTTGTTTCTAAGAAAAAAAGAAAGAACCCATTAAGCCTATTTATTAAGTCCCTATAGAATATTCCCTTACCCTTTCCGATTTCTAGTAGCACCTATGGAAATAGTTATCTAAGTATCTAGTTAATTCTCTCATGGCATAATAACTTTGCTTTTTCCTTTATGAGTTCTTTTTTATCCATTATTATTCCAATTTGCAAGTTATTTTACTCTCTTTATTGGAGTGATCAATTATTTTTAAACCTTCACTAACCCTCTTTGAAATTTTTCACATAGATTCTCTTGGTATGCTATAATAAATCATTTTAGTTTTCCCTAATGGGTGTGGTTAGCTTCAAACCAATGTTAATTTTCACTAATGTTTTCAACTTGGTCAGCTTTAAGCCAATTAATTTATTTGGCCCTTAATTACCACTCAGGGTCGAGGATTATACCCCCCTTTATTTTTTTTTCACTTTCTCAAATTTCTTTAGAATGTAAAGCCCCACCATTTCTTACATTACGAAAGGTGTGTTCTTGTTCTTTGGTAAAGTGATAACAAGCTAGGGGATACATGCATTACCTGTCTACCCAAATTCAACTTCATTGTTCTAATAACTGGTTGGTTTAAATGGTGGCAAGTAAGCGGACCCTGACCTCAGAGCCTTGACTACCTGATGAATTCGACACTTTTGTATTGATTCTTTGCTTAAGTTTGCAAACTCAATATAAAGAAAAAATTTATTGCCAATCCTCTTGCTTTCTTTACAAAATCTTGGATTGCTATAATGTCAAAGGTTACTTCAATTTAGTTTTCCTATAAAAAATTATTCATTTCTTATATGCAGCTTGTTATAATTATCCAAATGATTGAATTAATTGTATGGTTCATTTATTGATGGCATTATTAAATCTAAACACACACATAGGGGGAAGATGTAGAAAGGAGACAAAAAAGAGTAGGAAGGAGAGATGGAATGATGCAAAACGGAGACAAAAAAGAGAAGGGGAAAGTGAAGGGAAAAGAGATAAAAGAGAGAAAAAGAGAGAAACGAGGGTGAAAGAGAGAAAAGAGAGAAAAAGAGAGGGAAGTAGAGCAAATAAGAAAGGCAATTCGAAAAGAGAAGGAAAGATGTAGAAAGGGGATGGAAAAGAGGTGGAAAGGAGACAGAAAAGAGAGGCAAAAAAGGGAGGGAATGAAAGGGAAAAGAGATGCAGAAAGGAGACTAAAAAGAGAGGTGGGAAAGAGGGGAATGAAGGGGAAAGAGAGGAAAGACAAACTTATGAGGCAAAAAAGAGACTAGAAATAGAGCAAATGAGAAACAGAGAAGATAGAAAAAGAGAAGCGAAAAGAGAGAAATTGAGAAAGAGAGAGCAAGAGAGAAAAGAGAAAGAGAGAGAGAGAGAGAGAGAGAGAGAGAGAGAGAGAGAGAGAAGCAAAAGAGAAAAAGGAGGTGGGAGAGCAAAAAATTAGAGGAGAGATAAAGAAAGGAAGCAAATGAGGAAGGCAATGCAAAAAGGTAGGGAAAGATGCAGAAAGGATGTAGAAAAGAGAGGAGCACAGAGAGGGGATGAAGGACTAAGAGAGGGAAAGACAAGAAGATGAGGCAAAAAAGAGAATAAAAAGACAAGATAAGAAAAAGAGAGGGGAAAAGAGGAAGAAAAGAGAAGAGAGGGGCAAAGGGAAGGTGAAAGGGAGGGACTAAAGAAAATAGAGAGGGAAAAACAAGATAGAGAGAAAAGAGAGAAAAGACAGAAAATGAGAGAAAAGAGAAAAAAAGAGATGACAAGAGAGGAAAGAGAAAAAAAAGAGAAAATGAGAAAATGAGAAAGAGAGAAAAAAGAGACGAGAAAATCTTGCAAATGAGAATGAGAGGGCAAGTGCAAAAAGAGAGAAAAAGAGAGAAAAAGAGAGAAAAGAGAGGACGAGAGAGGAAAAGATGCAGAAAGGAGGTCGAAAAGAGAGGGGAAAAGATAGGTAGAGAGAGAAAAGGAGAGCAAATGAGGAAGGCAATGCAAAAAAGAGAGAGAAAGATGCACAAAGGAGGTAGAAAAGAGTGAGGAAAAAAGAGGGGATGAAAGGACAAAAGAGTGAAAGACAAGAAGGGCAGGTGGAAAAGAGAAGGGAAAGACAAGCGAGGGGAAAGATAAGAGAGGGGTTGAAGGAAAAAGAGAGGAAAAGACAAGAAAGAGAGAAAGTGAGAAAAAGAGGGAAGAAGAGAGAAGAAGAGAGGGAAGGAGAGAAACGAGAGAAGAAATAGAGAAGAGAGAGAAAAAGAGAAGGGAAAATAGAGAAAACAAAAAAGTGTTGGAAGGGAGAGAGAGAGAGAGAGAGAGAGAGAGAGAGAGAGAGAGAGAGAGAGAGAAGCAAATGAGAAAGGCAATGCAAAAGGAGTCAGAAAATGCATAAAGGAGGTAGAAAAGAGAGGGGATGAAGAAAAAAGAGAGGGAAAGACAAGAAGGGGATGTGGAAATGACAAGGGCAAGACAAGTAAGGCGAAATGAGAGGGGAAAGTCAAGAGAGGGAAATAGAGAGGGGATGAAAGGAAAAGAGAGGGAAAGATAAGAAGAGAAAATGAGAAAGAGGGAAGGGAAAGAGAGAGAAAAAGACAGAGGAAGAGAGAGCAAAGAGGGAAAGAGAAAGCAAAGAGAGAAAATAAAGAAAGAGTGAAGAGAAAAAGAGCAAATGAGAAAGAGAGAAGGGAAAAGAGAGCAAAGGACAAAGAGACAGAACGAGAGAAAAAGAAAAGGAGAAAGTTTGCAAATGAGAAAGAGATAGCAAGAGAGAAAAAGAAAAGGGAAACTCTTACACAATGCAAATGTTAAAGAGAGGAAAAAAAAGAAAAGAGAGAGAAAGAGAGAAGAAGAGAGAGAGAGAGAAAAGAGGAGAGGAGAGGGAAATCTATTCCCATTTCGTTTGCTAATTCTTAAGGCATTGCAAATGGCCAATATAAAACATAACATGAACAAAAAGGAGAGGAAGAGAAGAATTTCTTACCTAGAGCTCGGATTGCCATGAAAAAGGAGAGATTAGGGTTCCCAGTGAATGCTTAGAAAAGAAAAAAACACACTAGTTTTTGTATGAACTAGTGAAAGTAAAGGAGCATAGGAAAGAAGAAAGCAAAGCAAGACAAAGGAGTAGAGCAATGAAAGACAAAGAAGCAAAGAAAGATAAAAAGCAAAGCAAAGGGAAAAGCAAAGCAAAAGAGAAACAACAAAGCACGAGCTATTTTTCTTCTTGTTGCTTGTTGCAAGAGGGGAATCATGATTCTAAAAAATTATGTTTCTTTCATGAATGTGAAATACTAGAGGGAAACATGTTTGGAGGCTTAGCAAAGAGACAAAAAATCAAATCTAACACCTAGAATACAAAGTAGGATGAAATAATTACTTACATTGAAAGAACATGGAGAAGAAGCTTGGTGGAGAGCAAACAAGGTCAAGAGGGAGCTTGGTGGATGGGGATCAAGGTGAGGAGGGCTCTTAAGGAAGGGGGAGCAAGGAGGAGGCAAGGTACACAAAGTACATGAGGCAAAGATGGTGAGCAACTATGCAACAAGAGGCGATTTTTTTAGAATGAGGTGGCGAAACATGCTTGGGGTTTTTTTGTGTTCCAAAACATCAATATAGTAGTCTTGGTATTTCTGTAAAAAAATTCCAACCCTCAATGTTGATAATATTGATGCTATTTTCATCTGTATATACATATGAAAATGTTGATAGATATACCAATGCAAACAAGATTTTTCTCATATTTGGTTCAATTTTTGCTCTTTGTGGGTTTTGATTTTGATCTTTGGTATGGTTTTGAATGTGAGCAGATAGATAGGATGTGTGGGACTTCATTGGATGAAGGACCAATGCCCCCCGGAGCCCAGAGTGGCTTAGCCAAAGGCTTCCCTATCCTTGCACACATTCCAAGTAACAAATTCAACATTAATACTAGATTGTCATGTGCCAGGGGTAGGCGTATGGGGAGTTTTCATGAGATGATTTTCAATTCTAAATGTTACTGATGCTAGATCATCGGTGATTGAATGTTACTGATCTAGATCACCAGTGAGTCAATTTGTGATTGCATGCATATTGCAAATACTAACATTATTTATACAAAAGCACTATATAGGATAAGGAGGGCACCAGAGGAAACCTGCACATTCCATGGCAACACCTGATGTGGCCATGCAGATGGGAAAATTTAGGAGAGCTTCAAGTAGTGTGGGTAGGAGGCATGCACCATGCTTGCATCCTAAGGATAGTCTCTCAGATATATGAGATGATGATACTCTCCCTGATGCATGAGATGATGCGGGTATGGTTGATGTGATGGATGCAATTTTTAGAGGCACGATGTCACATGTGCACAAGATGTCTGAGTCTAAAGTCATCATGAAAGAATTGCAATCAACACCCTTGTATAATTGTTTTTGGATGTCAAAACTATGGGCTGGCCTATCAATCTTAAATTTGCAAGCAATGTATGGTTGATCAGACATGAGTGTCTCAGCCTTATTAAGGCTAGTGCACTTATATATATTAAATGTTTTGATCTTATTTAAATAATCATAAGTATCGTACTTTTAATGTTATTTGCATATGTGAATTGCAATAGGTTGCTGCAAAAGATGTTGACAAGTGTTGGGATGGATTATAACGCTATCCATGCTTGTCCTAATGATTGTATTCTCTTTCATCATAATCATGAAGATTTTGTTAATTGTGATGGATGGCATGAATCCTTTTGGGTTATGCTTAACATCTTGGTCAACATGGCCCATGCTTTTGGTGAATTACTTAAGATGCCATCATGGCTGACAATAAAGAAGGGACACTTCATGCTTTTCCCTCTCATGCTAGGGAAGTACAAGGCAAATAATATAGACGTGTACATGGCACCCTTGATACATAAGCTTCAAACCCTATGGAGAGGCATATGTGTATTTGATATTTGTAGAGCTCCGAGGCATGCTAATGAAATTTTGATTAGGGGGATTTTAATATGGACCATGCATGACTTTCTAGGATATTGGAAGTACTCAGGTATGGGCTTGTAGATCTATGCATGCCTAATAACCTTTTTATGCTTTAATTTGTGATTAATTGACGCATGTATAATGACCTCTTTATGCATATAAGTCTTCAAACAAGTTGATACCATGCTTTCCCTATTTGTGTTGATTGTTTGAATGCACAACACTCCAAACATCTGAGGAAAGAAGTTTATGAAGGGCATACATGATATATTTTGCTTGACCATCTTGCATGTGAAGGTAAACTTGGTCATAAACCACCTTCTTTAAAGGCAAGTGTGAAGTTTGCTGTTTGATGCACTATTGTAGGTTGTAGTTGCCTTTGCATGACTGTGCTCCTGTCTTTGCCTGAGCTGCCTAGTCGCTCATTCCTTACTACTATTGCATTGAGACTTGGTCACTGCTGTTGGCTTATAACTCATCTGCTTTAGTGTCAAGCTGTGCATTTGTGTGTGGCCCTTGTTGTGATAAAGAGCATTAGCTAGAGTAGACAAGTCAAGTCTCTAGAATAGGATAGGTAGCAGTTTCACTTACATATCTCTCTCTCTCTCTCTCGGAATGATGAAGACTCTAATTAAGAGTGTAGATACAAATAGCTCTCCGTCACACAAATAGACATTGGCATTTCTCAAACAATAGAAATTATCACTCTCTTTCACAATGGAAATTTCTCAATAGGTGGAAGAGTAGAAATTTCTCTCACAAGAAAAAATCTTAAACTCTTAATCCCTAAAACTAAAATTAACCTAGGAGAAAACATAAAATCCTTAGGAATGCCTACAACTAATCAAAGGAGAGCTAGACCTAAGCTTTGATACCATGTAAAATCGAGAGATCGAGCTCCCCTAATCATGAGACAATATCCTAATGAAACACTAATCTAAGGAGGATGCAACCTAAGTGCAAACATGATGAAGAGAGTGCTCATGACATGTACCTCAAGTCAATTAGGTTCCCAGATAGATTAGCTTGGACTCATAAATAGAATCTTGAGTATATGTGCATTTCTCTATTCAACAATACATGATAGGGCTCTTATATAGAGAGAGCCCTTTGAATAGTCAACACTTGTGGGATCCTCTGATCCACATCTCTCCTTGTGGATATCCTTAATCCACATCTCCACATCATGTAGTCCACATCCTAGGGTGGCTACTTTAATTCTTTCCTATACCAAACCTTAGCTCTAATATGTGCTCATGGCACCATATCTCAACATTCTTTGGGTCTAGCCATGGCACGAGAGATTCAACATGATGGTTGCGGTGTTGTTATTGAATAAGATCTGTTTAAACACTAATTAGCATTCCCTCAAGTAAAGCTCAATGATGCCCATGATGCTGTAACATGGCTTATGACCAACCTCTCCACAGGGACACAATCAACATTTAATAGTGTAGCGATGAGTATTCCATGAGGTGAAGTGAATGAAGTGCAAAGGAGAAGTAGGCACAATTGGTGAGCACTAAAGGAACTCATAGCTTGCACAACATATGGGGTTTTCAAACAACCAATCCTCAAAACAACAAACTATGCACTAAGTGCATCAAAGGGGATTATGAAAATTGTGAAGACATTGCAAGTGTGAAGAGATGGGATCCATTGACAAAATATGGAGAGAGGAGAGGAGAAGAGTGGAGATGAGGTGAGAGGGCACAAGTAGAGAGCACACCACAAATGACTAATTGTACACTAGATTTAGTTAAAAATGTAGAATATATACAAACCCGTTTAGATTTAGGGTTAGGGGATTTAACCCTTTGCTTTATAACACTAGTAATATACTAAGCCTCCTCTCCCTAGTGGAGAGAGATAGGCTCTTCGTAGTGAGGTAGTGTCGACGGCAAAGGATCAACGTCATCATAGGAAAAGTTGGGGATGTTGCATGGGGTCAACCTTTATAGATGAGATAGCACATTCTAGTTGAGAAAATGCTCCTAAGATGTAGGATGCCACTGGCTCCATCACACCTTTGCCATGGACTCTACCCCTCAACACTCCATCTCTACTCCACCTACCCCCACTCCCCACCCCTCACATGGCCCCCACCATTCCCACCAACACAACCACCCCTTCTTCTAGCACCATAGGTCCATCTAGGCACTTTTGGAATCCCCCCAATGAAAGCTTGCATTACAATATCAATAACTTAAGGAAAAACATAGAAGGTGAGAAAGAAGTTATCATGATGGGTCGCATGGGACAGCTTTTGCATGTCACATTTGACAGGGAGATTTTTTATGATTAGTACAAGCAAGGTGAAACAAAAAAAAAAGTAGATCTTAGACAATGCAAACATAGGTTTATCTACCATCATACATGCGTGGGTGTATGCATGCATGTGCATGAGTGCACACGCATGTTTTTGTTTGTGCATGTGTGCATGCTATTAGCCTTGCATATGCATGTGTAGTAGGCATGTGCATCTCTTAGTGAAAGAAAGAAAGAAAGTTCATGAAAATTCTTTGAAAGACCAAAGGGTCTATGAGACCGAAAAGAACCAGAAAAAATGCACAGACTGGGTGGAGCCTCTAAGTGGGCATCTACACTCAATACAACATAATCATAAAACACTAGTACATAAAATGTATGAGCCCAAAATAGTCATAAATGTTAAATGAAGGGTTCATAGAATGATGCCAATGTTACCTAAATAAAAGCATCCCTAGCCTTTCCAAATCATTCCATCCTCTGCTTTCCTAGATGAAGAATGTGTTCAAAAATGCATTAAAGTTTCTCCATTTCTAAGGTGATACCAAATAGATTTTACTTTTATGAAACTATGTTCGATCAAAGTGGCGTCTACTAAAATTATTGCAAGCTATCATATGCACTCGAAGCTACAAATGCAACCCCAATATACTAGAACTTTAGATATTTTGTTGCCATCTGGCAGAGTGGATAGAGGGAGACACTGAGAGAGAGAGAGAGAGAGAGAACATACATACATGTATGTACGTATGTATATGTATATATATATATATGTATGTATGTAGAGGAGAGAGAGAGAGAGAGAGAGTTTAAGATATTTATTTATATTTTAATCTTTAGTGTTTTGTATGTGTGTGTTTTTAGAAGTTTGGCTTCAACTAAAATTCTTGAATATCTGTGTGTGCGCTCGCGCGAGTGAGTGCAATTTGGTATGTATGTATATGTTTTTCTCAAATTTTCTTAAAATTCCTGAAAGTTTGAGATTGAGAAATGAAACCATTAAAGCCTATCCGTGATTGCAACTTTGAAAGCCAGCGCAGCGGAGCGGAGTGGGTCTCTACCTTGTCGTAGACGGGTCGGGTTACTTATCTGTCATGGAAGCAAACAAGTTAGTCCACACTGCACAGTCCTGACTCCTCAGTGTACAAAGGACAGAGGCGAGCGATCAATGCCACCATCCATGCATTGGAACTTGGAGCCCTCGATGTCGCACTTCGGAGCCAGGTTGGAGCATTGAAAGTTGAAGGTAGCACTTTGGTGCAAATTGCAATTGATGATACGCAATGGCGAATTGGCGATCGCCACAAGTCTCGCCGACACTGTTGATGGATATCGTTGTCAGCTCGTCACCATGCTCCGAGCCAAACAAAACCATTAATTTGAAGCGTCGTGACGGCGGCACTGAGCAGCAGGCAGCAAGTTATAATTTTAGGCACGAGGCGGCAGTCCGGTGCCCACTCCTTCAAAACTCTCCTGTCCACGGTCTACCGTCCACTCTGCTGTTGGGTGACGTATCCCTTCATTGACATCGTGTTGGCCAAGTGACAAATTGCAAAGCTTTTTGTGATGTAGCATTGTGGCGCGGCTGCTCAAAGTCGAGACTCGTCTGCAGGCCGCACTCGCAGTCTGTTCTTAAAATAATGCAAATCTGGCGGCCCACGGACACTTCTGACAAAGCGTAAGTTGGACGATCATCGATCATGATCATCAGGGTCCAGGGATGATGGATGCGTGACATGCGTCGACCTTCCAAGTTCCCATTGGCCCTGAAAGGCCCTTAATCCTGTAATGATATATTGGAACTGGTAGCTCCTTGTGTTACGTGTAACACTCTACACTGTACAATCCAGAGCGTCTAAAGCTCCTTTTCGATCTAATCATGGGTTGTAATTTGTAGGCCACAAAAAGCTTCTTTTCCAACATTTCAAAGACAAAAATGATACACGATGCTCCAAAACATTAACACAGCTAGGGAGCAACCAAGCCCTGGGCAAGAATAGCAAGAGAAATGATCACCTTGAACGCACCAACCATGTAATTGCCCCATGTCAGGACATCGTTCTTTCTGATTTGAAAGTTAAAATCCCCCAATTAGAGGTTCTCTCCAAACTGGTGCAGACTTGGAAGGGAAAGACAAGAGGAGTTAAATGGACTGGCCTCTGCAGTCTCTATGGGGATGCGTCACTAGGAAGATCTATATGGATTTCAGGCTGGGCTTTTTCTGTTGGCATAGCAGTAGTAAACGAAAACCCCATAATAGTGAGAAGTATCTCGAGGAAGGGATTCACTGTATACAGGCAGATCTCGGACCCAAGATGCAATAGAGATAGCTGAGGAATTTGGCCTCAGCAACAGGGAACAACAGCTACTTGAAAGCACAATACAAAGAATTAACTCCAGTTGGCCAATGAGCAACCAGCTCAGAGACGAAAGGGAATTCAAGGGTTTCGTCAGCTCCAGTGGCAAACCCCTTAACCGACTGACATGCAAAGATTTCCGCAGTGTGAAGGGACCAACAAGGGCAGGGAGCCAATGGAAGTTCCATGCCCCTATGGCTGTCAAGACTGAAAGGAGTGTGGTCTGCTACCCAATCACTTAGACTCAACATGTTGTTATGGAGAATAGCGATAGGAAAGCTGCCAGTTAGAGCGAGGCTCTCAAAATAGAACCCTCGCATACCCTCGAAATGCCCACTCTATAGTAGATTTAGAGAGACACACATGCACTTACTGTGGGAATGCTCTATTTCAAGAGAACTGTGGTCGGCCGTAGAGAAGAAACTATCTGAAATGAGCTGCATATCAAGTTTCACTGGAGAACTGCACTCCTCGATGATAGAGGAAAGTTCAATGAGCTGACCCACTAATCAGTCTAGCCACTCAGGGCTGTAATCCTCTCCATCATATGGAAATTTAGAAATGGAAGAGCATTCCAAAGGCTGCCTTAGGGGATAATGCCGATCCCAATATACATGGAGGAAATTCAAAGGATCTTGACCTCTTTTGGCGACAAGAACGAAGCCTGTAAAGCCATGGCAAGGCTTTGGTAGAAGGAACCTTTGTCTTTTTCATCTTTAGAGATGGTTTTAGAACTATTAGAAAACGGATCTGTCAAGGAATGTAATTTGTTTTTTCCCCTTTTTTCTTTTATCTAATAAAGTCGATACTTTCACCCCAAAAAATATATATATTTCAAAATCGACTACATTGCGATTAACTAGACATTAATTTTTAGCCTGCCCTTTTGGGGAGAACTTAGTGATATGCTAATTTTATTTTTTATTTTTTATTAAACATGCCGATTTGAGACATTAAAATTTAAACCCTACAAAGAGTCATGACCCTCCTACACTGTCTTTCTAAACTCATGTTAGAGAGCACGAGTGAAGAGAAGATGTCTTCTCAACCTCTACTTCGTTGTTTCTTCCCTCCTTGACATCATAGCCATACATATCATAATGAAGTAAAACTGGAGAAGTTATCATATCCACCTTTACTTTACAAGTACATGTTCGACATGTGCTTTCTCAAAAGACTATTCACAAGTTTCATACATGCATAACTAATGTTTAAAAATTCATTAATGGCATTAATTGTGGGCCCTAAAATCCATCATATTAATACCAATTAGTGTGAAGTACAAGTGGAGAAGCCATCTTCTATACCTCTACAAACAAGTAAATGTGTGACATGCTCTTATCCCCCAAGCTCTCAAGAGACTAATCATGAGTTTCGCACATCCACAATTGATATTTATGAATTCATCACATGGAATAATGGCATTAATTATGGGCCCAAAAGCTGTCAAGCACAATCATATGTCACTTGTGCATGCTTATGAATCTATATTTATAAAAGATTTTATGAGCTTCTTTGTCATGGTACGTGCAACTTACAATAGGTTGAAGCTCAATTTGAGGCAACTCACAACTGTTTGATGTCCAATAATGGGTTTGATCCTTTGTAGAGGGAATCTACTATCTCTACTAGGTGAAAAAGTTTGTTGCGAGATATGGGAGTGACTTTTCATAGGAAAAACTCTCTTGGAAGTCAATGTCTCTCGAAAATAGGTCCTTATTTTTTCTATCTATTACCCCTACTATTTTATTAGCATAGGCCAGAAGTTACAACCAAGGATAACATTAAACCTTACAATTTCTTAGAGGGATCAAAATTGCAATGGTTTTAAGTCACAAGTCCATAGACTCCTCTTAGACTCCTATGCTCAATATAAAACCACATCAAATCTTTGTGTTAGGTTTATAGGTTATAATTAGGGATTGCACCCAAGGATTGAAAATCCTCGACCTAGGTTCAAATGGATGGTTTTCTTAATCTATGAAACTCCCTTAAATCTACATGCATAAGGGGTATTGAGTTCATAAGATTTAAAATTTAAGGGATAATAAGTTGGGAGCTATCTCGGGGGGAATGTAGATAGGATTCTATTATTACTATGAGCACATGTTTTTTGTAGTTTTGCAATAGTGAACCCCTAGGGGGAGGAGTCTATTATTATCTATGAGCACATGTAGGTAGGGTTTTATTATTACCTATGAGCACATTTTTTCTGTAGGTTTTTGCAATAGCGAACCCCTAGGGACACTATATTCCCTTAATTTCCATATATTTCTTTGTAAGTAATGTACTTGTCTTCTAACTTTAGTTCACCCTTTTTTCCATGTCAATAAAGTGTAGATCAACAATGTATGGGATTTATGCTATCACAACATTTGGTGTCATAAGCACAATTGTTGTTATTGTGTGTGTGCGCACCCGCACGTGCGTGGCCGCGCACACGCTATGTGCCCACTTGTGTACATGCACACACGCATGCATATGTGCATGTACGTGCACATTCACATTCATGTGTGCCCTCTGTGTGCCTAAGTGCATGCATGCGTGCATGAATGTCTGTGCTTTTGTGCGTGTGCATGCATGTTTGCTTGTTTGTGTGTGTGCGTACATGCATGCATGAGTGAGTATGTGTGTGTGTGTGTGTGTTGTTAAGAGTTCATGCTCAGCATCATGTGATCATATGTGCATAGCACTAACCCAATAGAGTGCTATAAAGGAAAGGGTTAGATGCCTTAACCCTAACCCTAAATGGGTTTGTATATTCTACATTATCAACTAAATCTAGTGTACAGTTAGTCATTTGTGGTGTGCTCTTTAGCTGTGCCCTCTCTCCTCATCTCCACTCTTCTTCTCTCCCCTCTTCATATTTTATCATGGTATTAGAGCTCCCTTGCCTTTTCGCTGAGGCATTGTGACTCTTGAGAGAGTGAGAGTGATTGAGAGTCTGAGAGTCCTCTTGAGTGATCATGAGTTCCTTCCCTTCACTTCTATAGAGAGAATTTCGTCCATCTTAAGAAGAAAATTCCATCCATTGAGAGAAGATTTCCATCCCTTGATTCCTTCCATTGCATTGAGAGGAAATTTATATCCACTATTCTTTCTTTGAGTGTGAGAGAGAGTTCTTTCGATTATTTTATGAGAGAAATCTTCTAAAAGAGAGCATTCTTTGAGTGTGAGGAGTGTGAGTTCATTGAGAGAAAGAGACTGAAATCCATTCAGTTTGAGAGAGGTTAAGAGATATAGTCTTCAAAGGTCGTCAACAAGGACCTTCAAGAGCTAAGGCCACCCAACCTTCAAGGGTAGCTTCGAGCTCCTTCTACAGCAACTTTGTAAAGCCAAAGCATAGTTTCGAGCTCCTTCTACAACAACTTTGCAAAGCCAAAGCCTACAAAGCTTCATCAACCAAAGGGCCTTTCAAAGCTGTGCCTCTCCAATGACCAAAGCAGTATAGCCTCTCTACGGCATAGCCTCTCTAATCAACCAAACCAAGAGACAGTGGCTCCAACGAGCCTGCACAAAAGACGCAGTGATGTAGCTCCTCTAAGATCTCCAAGCAGATAAGATAGCCCACGATTGACAGCTCCTAAGGCACCTCTACAGCATCTACTCCATACGGGTAGCTAGACATGGTGTGATGATGGACAGCTAAAAGCAAGAGCACCTTCAGCAAAGTAGATCAACCTGCATATGCTACAGCAACGACCTCTCTTAAGCCCTCGTAACTCCAGCGACGACTAGAGACTCCAACGACCAAAGCTATGTAGCCAGGACTCTACGAGCCTCCAAAAATGGAAGAAGGCAAGAAGCGACTCCCATGACCTACAAAACATGCAACATAATCGTCAACGAGTAGTGTCAACGAGCCTCGACCGATAGCCTCGAATGCCTGCCTCCATCCAACTATGCCCAGCAACTACCCTTCAACAGTCATGGGCTGCATTCCTGCAATGAAGCTCCAAATAGCAGACAATGGTAGAATATACCCCCATGAGCTTCTATAATAGCCCACACTTAGCCACTGCATATCTCCAATGAGGTGGACCTCCAACCCTTACCCTGCTCCACGCCTCCATCGACCGAGACGTAGTCTACAACTAAGCAGCTCCACCTACAAACGTGAACCTCCAAGAGCAAAGCTACACACAATGCATCACGGACCGAGGCTCCAACAAGCAACAGCGCCTTGACTTCAAATGATGGAGAAAGATAGAATCTTCTTGATTTTTTCACACCTCGAAAGATTCTGTCCATGGACCCTATCCTAAGGGCTATTGACACACAAGTACGATGAGAGAGTTGACATGTGTCAACTCTATCTGCCACGTGGCCAACCTTATCACATGATGCCATGTCACACCTGCGAAACTTGCCATGTCATCACTACCGATGGATGCCACATCATCTCTGACTAGCTAACTACCACGTCTGCCCTATCAATCCATAAGGCCACATCACTTTGGATCAAGTTAACTCGAGTATAGTAACCTTGGTCAGCAAGAGAATAGGGTTGGTTAAGCCAAGCCTCGAGTCAGGTTACCCCTAGTTTGGTTACTCAATTGCCACCTCATGAGTGCCACATGGCACACTATCCCCTTCCAAGCACACTAACCCCTTGCAAGGCACTTCATGTGACACATAGCTACCACCTCAGCACAATGCTCCACAGGCACAATCCCTGCTAGGCACAGTCATAGCATATGACCCCCTGACTGCCACACCATCATTGAGCACATTCGCACTCCTTTTGTCCCTCCACTTAGATTAGGTCGTATCTCTTGATCTAGGAAGAATTTGAGGGCGCTCCAAAAATAAAAAACGATTAATTTTTCATGCTCTATATGCTTGTCACATCATGCACACATTTTGGCAAAAGTATCACTCACTTTTGAGCTTCGCCAACAAAACCACTTTCTACATGCACATCAACCTCTACATCGACGCATCTGACCTAGCACATAAAAAAAGAACCAAAGAAAAGAAATTATTTGCTATTCTTTCATCAATTGATGGTTGGTATATATCTAGATTAAAGTAGACTAATCTCCCCAAGTTGCCAATCTAGGCCATGCCCAAAATTCCCGACTAGTACCTACTCAGAGTCAGTCCATATGCTCACATATGATTTCACATCATCACATTACCTGAAACTTGATGTTCATCAGTTCAGTGAGAAGGCTTCAAAGTGTTTAGAGGCATTGTTGATTGTTCAATGGGCAAATAGCACATGATTTGATTTCACACACACATGCCATTATTGTAAAGCATATTCGGCCATTTCACGGCATTATGCACATCATTTCAGCCTTGTAAAGCCTCTTGGCTATTCCCGACATCATTTGCCACAAGCCTTGTAATTCAGATAGGATTATATATATTGCAGTTCTACCTTCAATGACAATTCAGATTTCACTTGCCACAATCATTGTTTTGCAGTTAATTCAAATAGTGATTTTTCATGACACTTTGAGTACATTTCTTGCACCATGTCTATGACTAGCAACCTCAATCTGGAGGCATTTGCTAAGCTAGACAACTCCAATTACAGCACATGGAAATACTGAATGGAGACCATTCTTGTACTTTAGGACAAGTGAGAGTATGTTGATGGATCTACACCTAGACCATTGGACGATCCAGCCAGCAGTAGCTCTAGTCCACCTATTGTCACAGCAGCAGCAGTAGGATCTATAGCTACACAAACAAATTTTGCACCTATAGCAGATCCTGCCATTGCCCGAGCTCAAGCAGAATGGGATAAGAAAGATAAGTATGTATATCATCTTATCAAGCAGAATGTGCAAGATGTCATGCTAGGCCAGCTCAACATAGTCAGGACATCGAGAGAAGCATGGGATATGTTCGTAGCTCTATACGAGTCAAAGAACACTTCCATGATTCTCACACTGAGAAACCAAAATCAACCAAAGTTCTTGCAACAGTAGTGAAACCGGTCATGCTTATGAACTTCGGATCAAAGACTATAACAATCAACTCGCAAGCAGTAAGAGAGACTATGAATCCAATAAAAAATGTTCAAGTCATCCTGAATGACTAGGAGAGATACAAGAATCTAGTCTAGAGTATTGCCATCCAACAACAAATTTTGACATTGGAAGAACTTTAGTCAGTCTTACTAAAGAACTCAGGACTTAAGTCATTCAAAGCACGCAAAGGTCACTCTAATGATAAGGCATTCACAGCTTCAGATAGAAGTAGAGGTAGAGGCAGAGGTAGAGGCAGAGGTAGATCATTCTAGAAAATTGGTCATCATTAGCAACAAAATCATCAGCAAAGCCAAAATCAGCATCAACATCATCCTCAGCATCATCAACATCAGCAAAGAGAAAATCATTCAATCGAGGAAGGTTCCAAGGACGAGGGAATGCATCCACCAACATGTCAAACCTCTAGTGCAAGTACTGTCATAAGTTTGGACACTATGAAAGAGATTGTTGTAAGAAGCAGTACAACCAAGGCGGTTAGACCAACAGTAATTGAGGGAATTTTCGTGGAAGAAAAAATCATCATGATGGATATTCTATAGTCATAGTCATTTTGCAAATGAACATGGGAATATGTTTCTTGCAAACAAGGAAATGCAAAAGACTCATACAATGTACCTAGACACTAATTACAATCCCAAAGAGGATTTCAACTATCAAGTTGACCAAGTAGAATAGGATCCTTGGTATATCAATAGCAGTGCATCATCTCACATGACAAATCATCAGGAATGGTTCACACAGATGAACCATTAGAAGGTCAAAAGAATGTCATTTACATAGTAGATAATACACTAAATCTAGTTCAAGGGACAGGTGTTATCTCTATGAACAATTTCACTGGTACGAAAGGATTGGTGAAAGATGTGCTCTATGTTTCGAAGCTCAGCAAGAACCTCCTGTTAGTAGGTCAAATGACGAAACACAACTGTTGAATCATCTTCAACGGAGATGAATGCATTATCAAAGGTAAATCTAGATGTCAACTAGTAGCAAAAAGTGTCAAGGAAGGATGCTTGTACAGAATGCTAGCTACAGTATCAGATAAGCATGCCATGTTAGCTCAATCACAACAGATGCCACTATCTGCAAAATGGCAATGAGGTAAGGCCTACTTCATGATGTTGATCTTGAGGGAAGGTGTTGAGAGTTCATGCTCAACATCATGTGATCATATATGCATAGCACTAATCCAATAGAGTGCTATAAAGGAAAGGGTTAGATGCCCTAACCCTAATCCTAAATGGGTTTGTATATATTCTACATTTTCAACTAAATCTAGTGTACAGTTAGTCATTTGTGGTGTGCTCTCCAGTTGTGCCCTCTCTCATCATCTCCACTCTTCTCCTCTCCCCTCTTCGTATTTTGTAATGTTTGTGTCTCAAGGGGTTCTATAAAGCATTCTATACTTCCATCATTTAGGAAGTCTACTATCTACTGATTGTTCTACTTCACAAATGACTATGCCTATGTTTGATGCTTGTAAATAATTCACCTTGAATACTCTATGAATCATTTGGTGCTTCTTTCTTTTGTTCTCTTTCCTAAGGACGATAGAGGTTTGCTATACTTGTATGTTCCTTTTGTTCCTCCATTGTGTACTAGCAAGAGTGTTATTATATATAGCACTGTTGTAGTACTATTTACTATTTGGGTGGATGCATGGTTAGGTGGGCAAAACTTTGAGAGCCTTTGTGCTAAATAGAACCTTGAACTTAGTAGCTAATTGGATCATGATAAATAGAAACTTGAACATAGCACCATAATGAGGCATTTACAAGTGTGAGGCATGTATAATAGTTCAACTCACTCTCCCACAATCTACTTTCTCCTCACCTGAACACCAAACTTCTAGAGAATCCTATCTAAAAGAGCTACTCATACGGCTCTTGGGCAAGGAGGATACAAGTGGAGCCTCCATTTCAAAGAAGGTTTCGCCATCATGTTGAAGAGTTCCATGATGATTATGGCCTTATCTTGACTAGAAATCTACATGAGATTTCTAGATCTAAAGATATAACCAAAGAGCAATTGCTTTCTATGTTTTTTTATAAATCTCCAAAGTCTAGCCACAAGGTGAAGGCTCATTGGGTTTGTTATTGTTTTTTAAAGGAAATAGTATTGCTCCACTACAAAGTATATCAGGAAACTTTGATAAGGGGGTTCACCTTGCGAAGAAGAAAGTTGCAATATGACATTGAGCTTAATGAGAATTTGCTCTCCATCATTATGTAGCCATAAATACCAACCACCAACAATGAGGAGTTAAAGAGAAAACTTGAAATTTGCAAGGTATTAATCATGAATCTATTTTAATCTTTTGACATGTATTGTTCATTGACTACCTCTTGCCAGTAATTAATAACAAGAAACGGGAAGTTGTGAATGTGTATTTTGAAGTGCTAAGTGGTTGTTTTGGTGTGGCAATTAAATTGTGAATACAAAGAGAAATAGCTTAAGGAGGCAAATGCTACATGTGGATTTCTACAAGAAGCCATGCAGTTCAAACAAGCATATGTTGTTGTTCCCTACCCCCTACCTTGTTCGTATACAACCACTTTCTCTTAAAAGTGGCTTATCATTATTGTGGATTTGTTGGTATGTCCTTGTAATCACATGCACCATTTTTTCTATTTTATACAAATGCACATACATGGGGTCAATATTTGCATAATAACTTATGCAAGGCAATTCGACAAGACACCAATATCATGCTTGGATTTAGTATCGCAAAATTTAAGAAGACTCTGACTATGATAGATATGAGTTTCATGTGCCATGTTTCTTGATATGTGCTTTCCCCTTTGTATTACATAAATAGAAGGGGTAAATACCTACTAAATAGTAGTTAACAATGCTCTAGTAGTAGTGCTTACCTATCAATTAGAACTAGCATTAGAACTCTTAGACTAAGGGCCTTTTTAAACCTACCATTATGCTATAATAGTGCATTTAACATAACTATTTTAGCTCTTTTAAAGTCACTACTAGCAACATGATTTCATCCTCATTGGTACCCAATATGCTATGCATAAAGTTGTCTTAATAAGAAAT
The DNA here is from genome assembly GCF_047967505.1 of Dipteris shenzhenensis. Classification (NCBI taxonomy): domain Eukaryota; kingdom Viridiplantae; phylum Streptophyta; class Polypodiopsida; order Gleicheniales; family Dipteridaceae; genus Dipteris; species Dipteris shenzhenensis. Next base: position 58,517,053 of record NC_141597.1, on the reverse strand, counting down.
TTTGAATCTTTTTTGGCATAAAATGGTATATCGTTACATCATGATGTCATTCTCTAAGCTTACAAGTTCAATGGCCTCTTCTTTTCAAGGGATCTCAAACAAGTACCCATCTTGTTTTGTTTGTACTTGGTCTTGACCTATTAAAAAACCTAGAAAAAGCCTTAACTAAAGTAGCATTCTGACTATCTACCTTTAAGTCAAACCCTTATTTCCTATATTTCAACTTGTTGCTCTTCACAATAGGACCTTAAAAGCCATTATTTTTGGGGTGCTAGATTTCCAAGCATCTTTAAAATGCATTAAAGATATTTTATATAGATAGACCCCCTTGAAATCCCAATGAGAATACACACACTTTAGTCAAAATCATTAACTAGTCCTTGTTGACTAATAGTGGGAATGGGCCCTAGTAGCTACATATCCTAGGAGTTAGAAAAAGCATAGTAGATGCTATTAGCTAGCACTACAACTATATACCTAAGAGTACTAATATCTATATACCAATATTAAGATAGCCAAGTGCTATGTAAGTCTATCATAACACTTCTAGAATAGCATATGTCCACTACTAGGCATTGCTAACTAGTACCATAGCACTTCTAGAGTAGCATTATAGAACCATGCTAAGATAAACTAGCTACTACAAAGCTAGCATGAGCACAAATCTTCTAGGAACTATCATTCCCAACTTACTCATGCTAGTTCTAACATTGCTAGCACTAGTAGTAGTAGTGCTAAGTGCTAGCATTGGTAACTACTAACCTAGAATTAGTATTGATACTACTAATTTCAAGAATTACTAAGCAAAAACATAGTAGTAGCATACACATGCTAACAATACTAGCTATGGTAGTAGTACTATGATAGCACCACAAGTATAGTCTTGCTAAGTACTAGCATTGCTAACTATCATTAGGAGAGAAAAAGTTATGAGAATGGATTAAGAAGTGGATTTAGTTAATTAGAAGTGAACCTACTATGGTAACCCATGGGCTAAGGGCCCCCAAGCATTGACTCAACTGACATGGGCACCTTTATTTTGAAGTTGGGCAACCTTTGCCTTTGGATGGAGTTGTATGGATGGATCAAAGGCCTGGGATGCATAAAATGGGGTGATACTAAATGGAGGCTCCTTGGTAATCCACAGAGAGAGAGAGAGAGAGAGAGAGAGAGAGAGAGAGAGAGAGGCGAGGGGACCAAGTGTCCTCTAAGAAATATGTAAGATAGCACCTACGATCAATGGTGGAAGAGGTTTTATATTTTATATGGATTTACAGAAAATATACATACATAAGGGGTTTTTTAATCCAAAAAGTGAAAATTTCTATACATAAGGGATACTTGAATCATCTCAAAATTTAAATAAGGTTATGAAAATACATAGGTAGGGGGTCTCTTTATTCCCCCCTGATTGCATAGGATATATGGGGTTTTTACATAGTCGCCCCCAATATATATATATATATATATATATATATATAGAGAGAGAGAGAGAGAGAGATTTTAAATGTTCTTATTTTTTAGTTTTGACAGTGTTTTTATTAAAGTACATTTAGGGCAATGTGCCCTATATAAAGTGCATAACCTTGTTGTCCACACAGCCTATGTTTTTGTCTTCCCTAGCATCCTCCCACACTCATGGCTTCCCCTAGAGAAGCCTTTTCCCAATGTTTCATCCACATATTCCAACTTAGTAGACCAAATTTACCCTATCTTTTGCAAGCCACTCCATATCAAATCACACTTGAGATCTGTCCTTCCTACTGATACTCCCTCTCTTTAGTTTATTGATAGAATTATCTATGGGCAATCTTTCATGATTGCTACCTCCCCTCATCAATGGATCCCATTGGGTATTTTGAGCTCTCTTGACCAAAGCACTCAATTCAAGAAGACTCTAGGTAGGGCCATGGATAATCTCTCTCTCTCTCTCTCTCTCTCTCTCTCTCTCTCTCTTTGAGTACATTATTCCCATCCATAATGCTTCATCTTCGCTCCTTCGTTTGATAGAGAGAGATGTAGGCCTTGCTACTCTCCTTGCAACTAGCAACTTTGATGAGGATGTTGAACAAGAGCCCGAGGGTCCTTTTACATCCACAAGTGGTAGAGCTGGTCCATCCACAAGGGTGGAGTGGATGAGGTAAACCTAGACATAGAACCTGATGAGCATGTTATAGACCTAGCGAGAGAGCAAGCTAAGAGACAGATCATCCTATTAGCATATCTGAATCATGCATACCCATACTTTACCTCTAATCCTGATGAGCCAATAACCAAGCCACATCTGGCATCGATTCATCCAATCACTATTGAGGGTGAGGAATACCTTACCCTATTAGAAGTGATGGAGGAAAACTAGTCTTCGAGAGGATGAGGTACTACGCTAGCTTGCAAATGACACCAGTGAGAATATCATTGACTTTGGTGCTCCCATCGATCAAATAGTCAATGAAATCGAATTCTTTGATGACTCGAGACCCAATAATTTAGAGGCAATCCACTTGACATAGAAGACAATTGAGGATGCTGAGCCAGATTACTATATGTCTGATGAAGAATTCCTGGACTTGTAGAGGTCATTTTTCAGGGACAAAGGTGAAGAAGCTAGTCCTTCAAGTCAACATCAAGTGCAAGACCGACCAAAAAAGGGATTCTAGTTGAACACTATAGATGGCGCCCTTTGCGAGATGAGGCAAAAAAGGGATGTATCCTTGACTACTCAAGATTTAGGGTTTTTTAAATCATTTGATTCCATATCATCCATACACTTCTTAAGGCTCTATTTTAAGTGGAAAATTTCTATCTATCTTCACCCAGTAGGAAACTAAAACTAGGGTTTTGGGTTTAGCATAGCAAAACCCTAAGAATTAGGAATATCTTGAACCTAGATGCTCCTATAGAAAATCTAAACTATGTGTTGTATTTTCAGCCCAGAAAAGGTCCTAGAAGGATGAAATTTGACATCATGCAACTAGGGCCTACCTTTTGCAAAAGCTAAGCCTTGCAAACTATAGGCCCTGGTGGCATGATGTTGGATTTCATGCTTCCAAAGCCTTTTTTGGGCTAAAAATACACCACAAGGTTTGGACGTTCTGTAGCATCACTTGGGTTCAAGGAAATTCCAAAAGAATAATTCTTCCCTTGGTTAGACATCCAAACCCTAATTTATCAAACTAGGGTTTAGGGTTTAGCTTCCAAAAAGTCAATAAATCTAAATTTTTTTAAACCCATGTGATTACTTAGCCCATCTAAAGCATGGGGTGATTTTTGAGACCCAGAAAGGCCGTGGAAGCATGAAGTTCAACATCATACGACCAGGGGCTACTTTTTGCAAAAAGTAGGTCCTCGTCACATGATGTCAAATTTCATGCTTCTAGGGCCTTTCTTGGTCTGAAAACTAAACCCATGGCTTAGATATACTATAGAAGCATTTGGGTTCAAGGAAATTCAAGAAAAAAACGTCTTTCCTTGGTTAGACATTGAAACCTTGAAGTATTAAACTAGGGTTTAGGGTTTAGCATGTAAATAGTCAATAAATCCAAATTCTTTTAACCCATGTGATTACTCATCCCTTCTTAAGCATGGTGTGAGTTTTCAGACCCAAAAAAGCCCTAGAAGCATGAAATTCTAACATCATGTGAGTAGTGCAAAAAGTAGGCCTTAGACTCATGATGTCAGATCATGAAATTCTAACATCATGCGAGTAGTGCAAAAAGTAGGCCTTAGTCTCATGATGTCAGATCTCATACTTCTAGGGCCTTTTTGGGTCCAAAAACTCACCCCATGCTTTAGATTTGTTGAATAATTCTGAATGATCATGTTTTAGGTAAAATTTCCAAAATTTGTATCATAAATCAAGGTTTATGTTTTTTATGTAATATGTTGATTTTTGAATGTGTTGTGGCTAGATGAATATGCTACGTGCAAGGATGGAACCAGAGGATCTTTTGGGGGAGAGATGTCTTCAATCACTCACTACATCGACAAAGTGGATCAACACATATTGGTCTTCCATCGGCAATTATCAATAGATGGAAAGTTAAACATTATGAAGTTTAGGGTCCTTAGTCGGATGGTGAAGATGAATGCCCCATCTATCACACTACAGATCGCATTGTTTTGATTAACCAAAAATGGATCCGAACCCCTCCATAACATCATAGGTGTTGTTGTAGAGCTAGTTGGTGTCACTGATCCCCATGAAATTGGGAATGAAATTGTTCAACCTTTTTTTCTTAGACAAGCTAAAGAGGGTGCAGAGCCTAGCAAACAGAAGCATAGGCTAGAGTAAAATGTGCCTGAAAGGGTTGATCCATGTTATCTCACTCCAAGTCAATAACGATTACAATTTTCAATTGATTTCTTTCTTGTTTTACTATATTCTTTCCTTTCTTTAAATTTCATGTAAGTTAATTTGAGGTTGCAAAATGAATATTATTTTCTTATTTCAAACTGCATGCAAGAAAACTAGAGATTGCAAAGACATAGAGTACAAATTATGTAATAAAAGACACTTTTATTATATTCATAGGAACAAAATACAAGATTGAGAAGCACTCAAGGCGTAGTACACACACCATCCCTAACCATCACCTAAGAAATAGTACATAAAACAAGCCTAAGTACACTTAGGTCTCCTAAGGTGTATAATGAGCTATATCTTTTGCAATCACCATGATCCTGCTTCTGTGGTGGATGGTAGCCAATTGGACATCATCGATGAGGTCTACCAACAAGTAGGCCTTAGCTACATGTTGCAAGGAAAGTAAGGCATCTGTTGAAATACACCAAGGGGCCTCCACGACCCCTCATTTGACGAACTTGGACATAGAGATCTAGTTGAGATCTTGCATGATCTCACGTATCAATTCGGCAAAGCTTGCCTTTAGGATAAGGAGATTGATTGACTTTTGAGACCTACGGTTTCCCTAAAGTGCCATAGTTCTTGGTTTGAACCTAGACTTCTTCATGAGAGGAGGACCTCTTTGGCCTAGAGGTGGTTGCTATGGTATCCTTGGTGTTGGGTGTGGACTCGGTGTGGATGAGGTGGCTATTGTGGTGGAGCTTGTCTCTCTTTTTGCGTGCTTGCTCCTCACAATGGAGTTGTTCATTCAATTGAGATTGCTTCATCCTCTACTCTATTTGTCGCTGGAACTCCTCTTTGATTTCTTCTTCAATCTTTGACTACTCATCTTGGAGATACTTCCTTGACATTAGAATCTTTTTCTTATGTGATTGGTGGGAGATTGGGATAAGGATTGGAGGGGATTGTTGTGGGTGTCCTCATCATTTGATGGTACCTTCTCACCTAGCTTCTTTGCCTTCTTCTTGGTCCTACCCATGGGGGAGGAGACACAGAGGGAGAGGGTACGCAACGGTGGGATGGGGAATCAAGGGCAAGTGGAAGGGCATGTGGGAGTTAAGAGCTCGTAAAACAATGAAATGAAAATAAGATCCAATTCCTTTATATAGCGCTCAAACCCTAACTTCTAAAAATACTTGTTTTTAACTTAAAGTTAGTGCAATGTTGAGCTAATAACTTAGAATTATCCTCCAACAACTCAAAATTTCCCTTTTGTCCTGTAGTACTTTTGCTTTATATAGGGCCCAAAATCGAGCCAAAACCCTAATTCTTAAAATTTCTTATTTTCAACATAAACTCCAAAAGCATAGAATTGGTGCAACCTTGAGCTGGAAAGTTATAGTTAACATTGAATTGGTGCACCCTTGCACTAAAAACTTATAATTAACATCCAATAACTCAAAATTTCCCTTTGGTATTACAATTCATAGCCTTTATACACTGACTTCACTGCATATCATATAACTAAAATTGTACATAAATTCTAAAACTTATGCATGGGCATCCACATTGGAAGAGTCTAAACCTTAGAAAGTAGACCCAACAATATATGCTGTAGTTGTCGATGAAAGTCAAGTAGTAAAGTGAACTCCACCTATATTCTCCCTTCTCTATGGTGGGTTGCACGCCACCTTGCATGATTTTGTCGTACATTTGACGAATTGTATATTCTTCTTTTATGTTCAGTGTGAACATCTCAAATGCAGCCAACCACCAAATCTCCTATTCTGATTGCATGTTAAACTGCCTTGCATCATCAAGCTCAACTTGAAGGTCTGTTATTCTATTCATCAAGGTCAAACTAACTCTTTCTAATTTTTGACCTCTTACTACCTCACTTTCATGAACCTTTAGTATGATCTTTAGTTGACCATTGCATTCTTCCATATGAAAATCATAAAATTTCACCATGGCAAAACTCTTTGAACATCTATTATGAAGTTGTTGTTTACTACGAGTTCCACTTATTTGGATTCTCCAACCTTCCCTTTCATAGCTAGTGTCCTACATACATGTTGAGGCTCGTCGACTAAATCAAGTATACCCAAATTGAGAGCATGCCTTGCCTTATTGATATTGGTTGGTTTTGGAAGTGGGGCTTTAGCAATTGTTCCTATAGAAAGACATGCTTTCTTTAAGCTCTTAAATATGACCCGAGATCTTGAAGTATCACAAACTCCCTATGCATTAGTTAAATTGAATTTCTCCATAACTTTGTTCATTGACTCAGATGTTGTCTCTGATTTTAGACTTTTGAATTTGTATGTTGTATGTCAGACTCCAACATTTTTTTGGTAAACACTTCACACATAGTAGCAGAGTGTTCATCATGGATAGACATGAGTTATGAAACAACCCTACAAGCTCTCACTCGACGCTTTCAGTGACCACTTTTCTTGGATATTTCATCCATCGGATGCAATTTTCCCTTACAAAGCCTTGGACACATAGGAGTATCCTTCATGAATGCTAATGTTTTTTCTAATTTCCTGATCTCATCTTATAGAGATGTGTTTTGGATCTATAAGTGAATTGCATTTTCAGTGCTCTTTCAACAACTGAGCATTTAATGTTTGAGCCTTTACCTATATTTCCTTATTTTTATGCTCTATGCCATCATACCATTTTTCTTTCATAGTCGTATAAACACTTGTAGCTTGCATAGGTGAAACCAAATGTTGATTCTAGGACTCTAGCATTGCAATCATTTTGTCTATTTTGTTAAGCAAAGATTGGTAGTGGATGAAAAGGCTACTTGATCCATGAGCCATCAACCTCTGACAATATCCTAACAAACCATCCTAACCTATGGAGGGGGCGAAGGACCCTTAGAATTCAAGTTCTGCCATTGGTTAGGTCCTCAAAATCGCCCCAAGTTAGAGAGGGAAATGGGAGCAAAAAATTGTTTTAAGCTAGTCAATCCATGCAATTAAGGAGCCTAAAAAGTTTCTAGATCCAGTGGATATATTTTCTCATCTAATCACAAATCTAGATGTGTTTTTCCTTGATTTCAAAGAGCACTAAATCACTTTCACTTGCTAAGGAGGATTCATTCCTCTTTAGAAATGGTGGATTCTCTACATCAATTCGAAAATAGATTTCCACCTTTTTCTTTTTCTTGAGGTCCTCCATGGTTTTATTCACTTTACACCTAACATAATATAATATTGACATTAGCAAAAAACATAACAAAATTAGAATCCCTACTACATGCAAAATCTAATGTTTGAAATCTATAAATCCAACAACACATATACTTAGCATCAAGTAATAAATGATGGTTACCCAAAACAAACATGCTAACATGAAAATAAAAATGTCAATAACATCAACACATATAACATGGTAAAATGACAACACACAAAACTAATATCATATACATAGATCACATAGATAACAAATAGAATGACTTACATGAGAAAAATATAGTAACACACTTAACTTAGTAAATTACATAGAAAAATATAGTAACACACTTAACTTTGTAAATTACATAGAAACAACACATACTACATTTAAATATGACAAACATTGTTAAAGTATTGGATGTAAAATAAATCAAAATTTAAAACAAACTATATTAAATATGCTTTATGAAATTACGAATGCCAATAGCATCAACACATATATATGGTAAAATGATAGACAACAAAACTAATATCACATAAAAAGATATCACACAAACAAATTTAAACAAACTGACTTGCATTTAGCAAATTTAGAGGCTGGCTTGACTTTGTTAATTACAAATAAACAACACAAATGACCTTTAAATACTACAAACATTGTTAAGCTATTAAAAGTAGAATAAATAAGAAACTTGTGATTGAACAATACTTGATTCTTGTAACTAGGGATCTTTGGAGGAAAAATGTGATCAAACTTGCTCTCCCCAGTGGCCCCTCTTGTATTCTAGGATGCTGAAGTTGATGGATCTTGTTCCAAATCAAATTACATGCTCCCAAAAATCTCAAAATCTATTTCAAACAATCTTCTTTAGAAAGCTGTACATAGTAAGAGTGTATGTGTTTGAAACAATTTATTTACTTGAAAAGATACTTAAAGTGACTGCTTTTTTACTGTTGCACTATGATTTCTTGTAAGAAACCCTCTAGGAGCTCACTTCTCACAAAATTTATCTTTAAAAAACAAATCTTTCAACATTTTCAAAACATGTAGTAAAAGAAAACAACTCAACTACACACAAAAAACTACAAACTAACTATTTTTTGAAAGTTGCATCATTAAATCTAAAATCTCGCCATTTTCACTATCTTGCATTGCTACAAAGGATATATCATCTCAAACTCCATGAAAGATGCTTGCATAGACCCCAAACTTCACAAGTGCTTTGAGATAATCCCCCCCCATAGACTAGTGTTGAGAGATGGGCAAAAGAAAGATTGATTTTCATGCATATGCAAGCGTAATGCCTAAAAATCAATCTTCTTTCATCCTTTCTCAAATAATCTCGTCCAATAGCTCCTTCTAGGCTTGAAACAAATTGCATCATTCATGGTTTGTCTAGAACATGATTGACTCAAGTTTCTACATGAAAACAATTTGAGATTGTAAGAGAATCTTATATGAGAGTAGAAGTGGTGAGAATTGAAAGAAAAGCGCCCAGAATGAAGCAAGAAGAAGACAGGGAAAATCTTGTTTAAAAATCTTGAAAGTTTTGAAAGAATGAAAGTAAAATGGGAGGGAAATGCATATAGAGAAGGGAAATGCTGAGATTGTGGCATGAGATTTCATCCCATGATAGGGAGAATAGAGAAATGTGCTTCCCGCTCAAAAGAAATGTAATGATTGCAAGAAGAAAATTCTTGGGAACATAGAGTAGAATAAAAAAGCAGTTCTAGGCATTGGTTATTGAATAACTATGGAGTCGGTTGAGTCTTCCAAATAAAGACCTTCTTGAGAGACTAAACTAGTTGAGAAATTGGTTTGCAACAAGTGAATTCTCATTTGAAATAGAATCTACGTCAAACAAAATAGCCAAAACTGGCATTGTGTTTCTCGTTTTATGTCACCTGTCAAGTCACAAAAGTGGGCCAGGTTTGTCATCACTTGGTGTTTAGTCCCACCAACAATATATATCAAAGAATGAAGTTTTGAATGGAGGGATTGCACATTATTCTTGTTATAAAGTGTTAACCTAGAAACTTGCCCTAAATCCAATTCTATGTCACCCCTCCCTTATAATCCTTACTCCCTCCTCATCCTCTTTTTTTTGAAATTCTTCTCCTTCCCTCCTCCCCATCCTTCTCCTCCCATCGTCCTTTCCCTTGCCACCCCCCCTCCTCCACCAGTCTCTCCCCATCTCCTCTCCTCTCCTTCCTTCCCTCTTTGCCTCCTCTAACTTGTCCCCTTTCCTCTCTTTCATCATGATTTGAACCTGTAGAAATCTTCTACCATGTTTCTCTTGTTGTTGCTCAGCACAATTTGGACCTCTTCCATAGTGTTCTACCAACTCCTCTTGCCTATGTAGGTACCTCCTCTCTAGCCAAAAGCAATATGGACCTTATGTCAATAATATTCTATGCAATCATAGCCTTACCGATGAAAGCATACCAAGAATACAAGTATGCTCAAGTATGAATGAAACATATGTGTGCATCTCTAGTTGTATATACATACATACATACATACATACATACGTACATACGTACGTACGTACATATATATATATATATATATGCATGACCTTTAGTACCATTTGAAACACTGAATTGCCACATGTAACATGACCTACAAGTCGTGCCTTAAACAAGGCTTAAGCCACCCACAGGGCCACATGTTAGAGATCCCACACCTTAACTACCTAGCCACTCTATGAAGGCTATCAAGCCTACTGCACAATCATGGTTTACAATTGTGAGTGGCATAGGAATTAAAGCTAGAGCTGGCATGCCACTTGAAAGTAAATCAATTGGGCATGATGACCAACTCCCATAGTAAGATTCTATCAGAAGTAGGGACATTCAATTTGATTCATTCCCTCATCTAGTGGGGGCATTTGATGGACGACATAAGGGGTCAAATGTTGACATTTTGTTGAGTTTCAACTACCCAACAAGAGCCCAACAATCAACTCAAGTTGCATTTTAGAGCTTGAAAAGTTATATATATGGCATGAAACGGAAGTCCATTGGAGTCTCCATCTCTCCAATCATTAGAACCTTCATTGTCTCTATGATGGAAATTTGGGTAGACATGGGTATATGAGGACTCCTTACAATTAGGTGCATTATATGACTTCCATGTTAGCTACCCATTTGCATGTGGGATTAATCCCTTTATGGCCACTTCTAAATGTCCTCCTCATGTCCTCCAAGAGTGAGGGGCATTTTAACGTCTTTTACCTCCAACAGAGTGCCTCATCTTTACTAAGATATGTTTAGACTTTCGAGTTTAGGACTTAGGGTTTACGGTTTTATCAACATTATCATCATGGTAGTAATATTGTGTGACATTATGATTTGAACCACCTTTGTCTTATCTTTATAATTCAGATGAGTTTACATTAGGGGAATTTTGGGCCCAAAAAGGACCTCATAAGGAGGCGAATAGGGAATGGGAAGTTGGGATTAGTTAATGGGTAATCTCCATAATTTTTTAGGAAAACCCCTTAGTAAGATTCATTAAATGAGTGGATTTTATAGCATCAATCCCATTTGTCACTATTTGCTCTCTTTGATTGTCAAGATGCATCAAAGATAGTATTAAAAATGTGATCCAAGCCAGGACCAGATGGCTCACAAATGGCACCTAAAATTGGGGCCTTAGATCATTTTCCATCTAGGACTTATAGTTATTGCTAGATTTGAGCCATAGTATCTCATCATGCATCTAAAGGTGCAAAATTGCAAGGCTTTTGGTGTGTGGGTGGCATGTGGCATCATCTTGGTATGTGGCAGGCATCTGATGTCTCTGCGATATATACCAATTCCCGCTCGTTGGATGAAAGCCCTCATCCAATTTTGCACGATGAGTGCCATTTTACAACCATTAGATTGGCATGGAGATCTAACAGTTCTAAGGTACTCGAGAGACATACTTAAAAGGCCACCCCCTAAACTCGCACAATCGGGGCACAACCACACAATCAAAAATACTTTAATCGCATGCATTTAGCACCGAATTTACATTGTGGTATATTTTTGCTCATCCAAGTGCCCATGATCACACTGCTTCTTGCTAGCCATTAGATGTTAGAGAGATCTAATGGTTCCAAGGAACCTTATGTGAGCTACCATCATCATCGCGTGATCCATAAGAACACTCACCGTGATTGATTACCATAGACTTGCAACCCCCCATAGCCATTGTATCATACATGCTCCATTGACAAACCAGATAACTCAACTTACTTGGGGTGGGACCATTTTTCTCCACCAATGAGAAGGTCCATTTTTTTCATGCTAGAGCCTTCTCATTGGCCTAAAACTTAATCCAAGTTCTTAAGATCCTAATGCAAGAGAACCTTTTTGAGCCCAAACTTCTCCTAATGGAGTTGAGGGTTTACTTCTTAGGGTTTTACCAATCATTATATCATCATGTTACTAACATTATGTGGGTTATGCTTTGGAGCACCAATGTCTTATCTTTACTGAGGTAAGTTTAGAGTTTGGAGTTTGCAATTGAAGTTTTAGCTTTTATGATTAATACTTAGAAATGATATTTGCATCCTCAATAAGTCCTACATTCCAAAGAATTCAATCTCTATCCCTCTCCCTTGCTTTCCTATGTTATTAGGATCTATGGCAGCTAAAACTTTATCCTTTGATGGTGATGATAATGCGATAGAAGCAGTAGAAAATGTACTACCCATAGATCCCTTAGAAGACGATGAATTTTCTGGCAAGAATTTTTGTCCAATAGTAGATGGACTAACTAGAATCACAATGTTAGTCACACAATGATATGATTGTTAAACTACTAATTATTATCATGTCGCTAACATTGTGTGAGATTATGACTTGGAACCCCAATGTCTTATCTTTATAAGTTTAGTCAGAGGAGGGCTGCGAGGAGACGACTGGATGCCATAGGTACTTCGCACTTTGGTGCAAGCGGACGGTTGGCATTCGAGGCAACTGTGGTAAGTCTACTTCTTCTCATTTAATGTATTGTTCTATTTGTTTTACTACATATTACATGCACTTTATCTAACTCTCGTAAATTGGATCCATAGCAAGCTACGATTGGTCATCTTCCTACAGATACAAAGCCGTGGTTTATTGAGCAGGAGGTAATGGGAGAGATGGTTGATTGGGTTGAGGTGGCTGCTCGCATGGTATAAGTCTACTCCTACTTGTAATCTCACTTTTTAAATTGTTTTATTCTTTAAGTTCCAATCTAATTTTCAATTAATATGGTTCCATCACCGGAGGCGAGCGATCACGAGGGCCAGGGATTAGGTTTGGAGTTTAGGAATTAGGAATTAGGGTTTAGGATTTCATTAGTCATTATTATCTAATTTTTTGTGAGATTATGATTTAGAGCAACATTATCTCATCTTTATTAGAGTTTACAAATTTAGAATGTAGGTTTTAGAGCTTAAAATTTCGGGTACAGGTTCTAGGACTTCGTTTATCAACATTTTTATCTTTTAAACCATAAAAAATACAAAAAAGTCTTTTCACAAAAGATATACAAAACCACTTTCTATCAAATTTTAAGTAGTCTCAATGTTGGTATAGATGCCAAAATTTTCATTGATATATGCCATGATCGTCAACAAAAACATTGATGTTTATACTAATAAAAATACCATGAAAATGCCAATGTTGAAAACTTGGCCACCGATGTTGCACTATTTTTTTTACAAATCATCTTTTTTTAGTTTTAAAAAATCACTAAGTACCAAAAAGCATTACAAATAAATGATAGAAATGGCCTCTTGCATAGTACTACAATCCATCAAAAACTAACTTTCTCGAAGCATTATCAATTTGTAGGGCTTGTATGGTGTATACATACATACATACATCTAGATTCTATGTGTGTGTGTGTGTGTGTGTGTGGAGAGAGAGAGAGAGAGAGAGAGAGAAAGAGAGAGAGCAATGGCTATCACTTTGTCTGGCCACCGGTTTCGGTGGTGTAAATATGCCCATGGATGTTCATGCAGCTATGCCCATCGATGTGGGTAGGGATATGGTCACGGATTTTGTTCAACCAATGCTGGATATGACTTTAAATGCTTAGGAGCTGAGATTGGATGCCCTAGAGTCCCATGTGGTAGAGTCTTCATAGCATATATCAGTGCCAAAAGCAACTTGTGATACTTCCTTTGATTTATAGTTCTTTCACACCCTTATGAAATCGACATTTGACCCATTGCTTCAAAAATTCAGAATACTAGCTATCATTGACAAGAGTCTAAGGGGTTCAAATGTTTTTATTTTGATACTAGAGAAATTGTTCCTTTGCATACTTTTCTAGTAAAACTAATGTTGATTTGATCCTTGTGCCTCACTCTAGACCCTCTTGAGGTTTGCCTTTTACCTTGTAGTCTGGAGTCCTCAGTATTTTGCCAAGAGTTGCTAGTTGAAACTTTAAGCCTTTTCTACTTCATGATGAGTTTTCACCTATTCTGAGGTTTCACACACATTAATATAAAGTATTATTGAAATTTGTGTGTGCATGCACACGCGCGCACACACACACGTTAGTAATGATTGGGAATTGCAAGATTGAGGCGTAAGTAGAGTAATTATTGTAGCTTAATGGCAATCGTTAAACTTGATGAAGCAATTGCGCACCTACTCTCAACAAGGAGAAAAGTGCTTTAAGGACTTTCTCTTTTTGAACAAGTTGAATAAATTCAAAAGGCCTGCCTGGAAGCTGAGAGAAGAAGAAGAAGAAGAAGAAGAAAAAGAGAGAGAGAGAGAGAGAAAGGGGGAGAACAAATTGGGGACCAAAATAGCAAAAAATCCACATCATTTTCCATTCCTTAAAGAGAAACACTTTACTAAAAGCCAAAAAGACATAGTTGGTGCAAATGAAAAAGGTGAACAAGATCATTTTGGTAAGTTATGACTGTCCGAGCTCCAATCATTCCACTAGAATCTTGAAGCGTCTATGTTTGTATGAGTGGCGAGACTACTCGTTAAGAAAATCCGTAAGTTAAATATATATAATATGAAGTAGCTGTTGTGTGTGTGTGTGTGTGTGTGGAGAGAGAGAGAGAGAGAGAGAGAGAAAGAGAGAGAGCAATGGCTATCACTTTGTCTGGCCACCGGTTTCGGTGGTGTAAATATGCCCATGGATGTTCATGCAGCTATGCCCATAGATGTGGGTAGGGATATGGTCACGGATTTTGTTCAACCAATGCTGGATATGACTTTAAATGCTTAGGAGCTGAGATTGGATGCCCTAGAGTCCCATGTGGTAGAGTCTTCATAGCATATATCAGTGCCAAAAGCAACTTGTGATACTTCCTTTGATTTATAGTTCTTTCACGCCCTTATGAAATCGACATTTGACCCATTGCTTCAAAAATTCAGAATACTAGCTATCATTGACAAGAGTCTAAGGGGTTCAAATGTTTTTATTTTGATACTAGAGAAATTGTTCCTTTGCATACTTTTCTAGTAAAACTAATGTTGATTTGATCCTTGTGCCTCACTCTAGACCCTCTTGAGGTTTGCCTTTTACCTTGTAGTCTGGAGTCCTCAGTATTTTGCCAAGAGTTGCTAGTTGAAACTTTAAGCCTTTTCTACTTCATGATGAGTTTTCACCTATTCTGAGGTTTCACACACATTAATATAAAGTATTATTGAAATTTGTGTGTGCATGCACACGCGCGCGCACGCACACGTTAGTAATGATTGGGAATTGCAAGATTGAGGCGTAAGTAGAGTAATTATTGTAGCTTAATGGCAATCGTTAAACTTGATGAAGCAATTGCGCACCTACTCTCAACAAGGAGAAAAGTGCTTTAAGGACTTTCTCTTTTTGAACAAGTTGAATAAATTCAAAAGGCCTGCCTGGAAGCTGAGAGAAGAAGAAGAAGAAGAAGAAGAAAAAGAGAGAGAGAGAGAGAAAGGGGGAGAACAAATTGGGGAATAAAATAGCAAAAAATCCACATCATTTTCCATTCCTTAAAGAGAAACACTTTACTAAAAGCCAAAAAGACATAGTTGGTGCAAATGAAAAAGGTGAACAAGATCATTTTGGTAAGTTATGACTGTCCGAGCTCCAATCATTCCACTAGAATCTTGAAGCGTCTATGTTTGTATGAGTGGCGAGACTACTCGTTAAGAAAATCCGTAAGTTAAATATATATAATATGAAGTAGCTGTTGTGAGATTAAGATTCGAAAGCCTGTGTTTTTGTTTTTATGAGAGTGGTAGCAATCGTGTTCGCCTCGTGATAGCAAGTGTGACGTACGAGTAGAGGGGACAAAGTCCGTCAATGAATGAATAGTGACGAGGAACGGAGCGCTAATGGCAAGAAGCATGCATGGGCACCCCCTCGTGAATACGAGACATTGAAGGTTTTTACGTAGAAGCTAGCGAAATTACAAAGGTCTTGTTATTCTTCTTCAGCTTGGTGTTGCTGCTTATTCTTCTTGTTGCTCTTCGTCGAGCTTAGCTATGGCTTCCTCCTCTGCTCCCCCGTCCACTGAGCTTCTCGACCTCCTCTCGCCCCCTCTGCCTTCCTCCTCCTCCCTCCCTTCTGCCCCTCCTTCCTGGTACTTCTCCCACCTCGACCTCCCCCCCTGGCCTCATGACCCTTCCTCGATCCTCTCTTCAACTACTTGGCCTCACTCCGACCACCTCCAGAGCTCCACCCATCAGCTCCCTCCCCCCCTTCCTACCTCTTCTCACCTCCCTCCCCTTCCCCTCCCTTTCCTTTCGGCCCCTTCCCTACCCAACCTCAACGACCTCTATCCCGGCCCCCTCGCAGCTGGCTTCCCCTTCGAGTTTCCCCTCACAACCCCCCTTGGAGATGAAGTAGCTTTCGCCCGCGCCTGCATCTCTGCTCTTTCTCCCCTCCCCCACCGAACAGGCTACACTCTCTCGGACTTCCTCGGAGCCGGGCGCCGCATTTTTAAATCCAAGAGTGGTGGTTGTGTGCAACGACCCCGGCATGTTGTCTCCGAGAGCCTGCGTCGAAAGCAAATGACGCGCCTGTTCTACACTCTGCGGGCCATGCTCCCCACGGACGTTCCTCAGGTCCTGAGGCATTCTGAGATTTAGTAGTTCGGATGTCTCGGTTCATTCTGTAACAATAACAATTTGACCGTAAAAAAGCCTCACTGGATCGGTTGCCTCTCAGGCAAGGTGCCGGAATAGGGTGTATGAAAACCAGAATTGCTGAGAAGTAACTGGTCACGCAAATGCCTGACCATGCGTTTAGAGATGTTCTGCGTGACCTATTGAATTGAAGGAATCATTCTCCCGGTGTTCTCACGGTAACGCTTAAGCTAGACCAGATCGATATTGCTGTGCAATGTGAATCACAAGAGTAGTGCTAGGCCACACAATATGTATCAGCAAATGGAAAGTCAAATTTGCGATCTGTCTGTGTCTCACTGTTTTGTCTGGGCCTTGTGCAGAACGATCGATGCACCGTCATCGAAGAGACGTGCGACTACATTCGCTCACTAGAGAAACAGCTACGAATGCTTAAAAGGAAGGCGCAAATATTAGCCTCAATTGAAAAATCACAGCCTTCGCTTCAATCACTTGGGATCACAAAAGAATCCCAGGCCGGATCAGAGCCGGAGATCAAAAGGGAACCCGAAACACCGTTAAGCGCTTCCGTTCCCGATAGCCTCGACTTCGAGGCGCCACATGTAGAGACCGTGATTGCAGCAGACAAGAGCATCAACATCATTATTGGTTGCTACGAGAGGACGCCCGGCTTATTTCCCGACATATTACAGATCTTGGAGCGACGTGAGCTGGACATAGTGAATGCGAATCGCTCACAGAGTGGAGAAACTGTACTGTACGCGATTCACGCAAAAGTGAGAATCACTGAACTGTTACTAATAATCTCAACTTTCAACACTACCGGTTTTGCTCATTGTTACTTATAGTCGACATTGTTGCTTTTTTTTTTTTGTATACATTGTAGAGAACAAGGTTTATAGGTTTGTCAACCGAGATGGACATTGCTGCATATTTGGATACATTCTAGAGAACAAGGTTTATAGATTTGTCAACCGAGATGGGCTAAACAAAGATGCATGAAACGCCTGCAGGCACAACATGCAAGTTTCTCGGAGGTAGCTACGGAGGAGCTCAAAGTGGAGCTGTACACGCAGGCAGCGTCTAAGTTCTAACTTGGAAGCTACAATGGCAGCTCTAAATTGCGACCTGGAGCACCAAAAGCCAATAGAGGCGATCCGGGCAGTCTGGTAGCGCAGTCTTCCGTACTCAACAATGTAATTTGCAATATTTTCCAATAATAAAAAATTATAATATCACGTCAGCGTAATAAATTGCAATGGATTTCTCTCTCTCTGTCTCTTGCCCGCGCGCGCGCGCTCTCTCTCTCTCTCTCACACACACACACATACACACACGCTCGCATGCACACACTCATGAGCACGCATGCACGTTCGGAGAGGCACTATCACACATCCACCCAAAAGATAACAAAATTGTAGTTACAAGTGTTGCATCTTGTCAAAGGATAAACAAAATCTACTTGCTTTTTGCCAAGCTAACGTAGTGTTCGAGACAAATCATTCACCATGTCCTTGTAAAGAGATATTTATCTCAATCCGTTTTTAAAAGTGACCATATTTCAAAACTTCCAAATGTGGTAAATAACCAGTGCTCTCACCACTTGCCAGAGACTAAAAAGCATTTCATTAAGCTTGGCTCTCTCACCAAGACTAGTGATTTTCCTTGAAGGCTGAATGATAGTCAAGAATCTCTCGAGCCATTTGTTGATTTTTCACCAAGCACCTTTAATAACACATGCAAATATGTCTCTTTATTTGTCTTACACAATGGGCATAGTGGCAAAATCTTTGAAGGGATTTGAGTTACTTGATCTAAATAAATTTAGACTTTTGTTTTGAAAAAAAGCGATAAAAATAACCTTCTAATCAAGGACCTTTTTGTTGGTAATTAGTTGATTCCATAACATGGCATTTCTTACTAGCAGAAAATAAATACTAGCGTATGGTATATCATGTTGTGAAATGAGATATTAAGCCATATATTGTTGTTAGCAATCGATTCCCCGAGTGTTGGCCATAAAGATTAGAGATGTTTAAGGATTTAAATAGTTTGAATGGATTTAAATTGATTTAAAGTATTTTTAAAATTGTAATGTTTAATAAAAATCCCACCTCACATCTCAATGTTTGTACCTACATGGTAAGAAGTTGGTGGCTCTAAACATAATGATATAATATGAAGTGGGACCAATATTCCAAAATTTGAGCATATACTTAAAATCAAGAAAGAAGGAGCATGTGCAAGGTATCCATCACACACATAAATGCCATCCATGAGATTTAACCATGCCTTTATGGGAATTGGAATTTAAATGCCCTTATCTCAATAAATGCACAATTTAGCCAACTCTTATACTTGCCATTTTGAGTTTACCATTTTTCCATATGATGTTAAGTTCTAATATACCATTCCATTCAAAAGTAATGCTTATTAAGTAGTACTCTATGACAATCATAGTCATTTTTGCTCTGCGATGTATGTGTCCCTCTATCATAAATCATGATATGAACTCGAATCAAGTTACAATTTATGGATACATTATTGTGAAATAAAGGTCCTTAAGAAACTATGTTGAAGGATCTTTTCTTAGGTTTTGATATCTTAACAATTGAGGGAACCATTATAAGAGTGTTAGGCATGAGCTTATAGTTAGTTTTAATGGCCTCTTCCTAATGTAATCATATGACCATTATGACTAGTTATGATTTTGTGAAAAGATGGTCATAACTTAGGATAGTATCCAATCACATCTTGCAACAACATGTAATGCTTTAAATTGATAGAGAGCCGCCCTTACTCGCATGGTTTTATACATAGAAGGCCCTTAGATTAGAATCTTTTTATTTTATTTCTAGAAACTAGAATTTTAATGTTTTAACTTAGAGTTTTCACTTAATACTGTACCATTTAAAGATTCATTTGCACACCATCTTCATATCATATTATGTCAATGATGACCTCATCTCTAATTAATAGAAGCTTGGTATTTTAATAGGACATGGTAGTAGCATCCTTTTTAAGGGTTCCTTTGAATGTTTCCAAGGATTTCAACAACCCATATAGTTTTACAATTGCTACTTAAACTACGTACTCAAACCTATTGATACTTGTAAAAGGAAAATCTAATTTATTTTCATCTTACATATGTAATTTATTTTGTTGGAATCATAAGGGAACACTATTTCCAATGTTAGAAAATTTCAAAAAGTCATAGACTTCAAGTCATAGCTACAAGATGCATGTAATCTATGAGGTGTGAATACAATTAATGTACATAGATTTATTCACTTACATGTGCATTTGGGTTGCCTATGCTTTGGGATTTGCGAAGGCAATCTCGTATTTCCCATATTGCCTAATGGAAAGCTCTCACTATTGAAAGGATGGGTTTGACATGCATCACAACCCCTTGTGTAAAATTCTCATTTGTAAGACAGATCACATAGTAGATGAATGCGAGTTCATAACGTTAGAAAGTGCATTACCTACATAGAGATGATATCTAAAGTGTTTTGACAAAAGAGGAGTCCCATTCATTACCTTCATTATCAGCACAAGGAATTATGTTTTGCATTACTATACTCAACACACCTATATTCCCATCTGCACTCACACTTTCACACATCTATTCACCTTGGACCCATCAATTG
The DNA here is from genome assembly GCF_047967505.1 of Dipteris shenzhenensis. Lineage (NCBI taxonomy): Eukaryota > Viridiplantae > Streptophyta > Polypodiopsida > Gleicheniales > Dipteridaceae > Dipteris > Dipteris shenzhenensis. The sequence continues at coordinate 58,496,831 of NC_141597.1, read as the reverse complement.
CTAAGTATACCGCCTCTATTATTTCTTAACTTTGCAAAGTAGATCTTAATGGACCTACAACAACTACAAGGTAGCTCTAAGGGTATTAAAATCCTAAGTATGATACAAACTTGGTATGATTGTCTTGGAGGTGTACCATCGTCCAAAGAGTGTTTAAATTCAGTCCCATGTCTTTGACATGTGCTTCAATGTACCACTATTTGCATACCAACCTTCACTCATTGGAGTTGCCACGAGTACTAAAGAATAAACTTGCTTTTATCTTTGAAGTGATTGAGCAAACCTCAAAAAGTTATAGTCGATTCTTTAATTGTGTGGAAACTAGTCCAAAGTAGTAAAAACTTCAACTTGGAGTAGAATGGTGACCAGAGGGGAGTCTCCTAGAGATCAAACTGAGTGAGGTCGACTTGTAAAGAACTCCAAGCTGATATCTAATGCTCTAGGCTGGGCCATGGAGTTCAGCCCATGGAGTGGGCAGAAAGCGCCTTTTTCTCTCTTTCCCTTCATCCGGCCTCTCTTTTTGCATCTTTCCCTCTCTTTTCACCTTCATTCCCTCTCTTTCTACATCTTTCCCTCTCTTTTTCTCATTTCCTTCCCCATTTGCACTCCTTCCCTCTCTCTCTGCCTCTCTTTTATCTCTTGCCCTCTCATTTGCTCTCTTTTCCCTTCTCTTTTGCTCTCTTTTCCCTTCATCCCCTCTCTTTCTCCCTCCCTTTTCCCCTCTTTTTTGCCTCCTTTCTGCTTGTTTCCCTCTCTGGTTTTGCTTTCTTTACCCTTCATCCCCTCTCTTTCCTCATCTTTCCCTCTCTTTTCCCTTAATTCCTTCTCTTTTCCCTTTATTCCCTCTGTTTTTCCCTCTCTTTCTAACATTGCCTTCCTCATTTACTCTCCTTCCCTCTCTTTTATCTCTTGCCCTCTCACTTGCTCTTTTTTTCTTTCTTCTCCCTCCATCCCCTCTCTCTCTCCCTCGCTTTCCCCCCCTTTTTTTTCCTCCTTTTTAAATATTTTCGTCTCTATTTTTGCTCTTTTTTCCATTCATCCCCTCTGTTTTCTTCATTTTCTCCTCTCTTTTCCCATTGTTCACTCTTCTTTCCTTTCTCTTTCCGCATGTTCCCCACTTTTGCATTGCCTCCTTCTTTCCCCTCTCTTTTTTGCATCTTTCCTCTCTCTTTCTGCTTCTTTTCTATTTCATCCCTCCTCTTTCCCTTTTCTTTTGCATTGCCTTCCTCATTTTATCTCCTTCCCTTCATCTACTTCCCTTTTCCCCTCCCTCTCATCTCTCTCTTTTCGGCTAGATCAAGAACATGACTACTCATATGAATATGAATATGAAGTTACGATCATAACTGTGATTACAATTAAATGCGATGAGTGATTTTATTTTGTATAAACATGATGCATAGTGCATTAAGTTTAATATGGAAGTGTGTGCACATGGTTAGGATCAAGAGAAAGAATGCTCAGGAGCATGCAGTAAAATTGGTAAGAACCAACTTGAGGGACCTCAGGAAGCTTTCGAGAGACACCCAACATCTCCAAAGAGTTTCACATGAAGGACATAATGGCTTGTGTGGATATGTTCATGCTGTGGTCACACCATCCATGAAAAATACCGATACATAGAGGAGGATGTACAAGAGGAGTTCGCGAGTGAGCCCCCTAGCATAACAAAGAGAATGACAGTACGAGTGACATTAACATAGACTACCTACAAATTGTAATAGCTCATGGCAATCTTCACATGGCTTCTAGGATGACATATCTACTAACATTAACAAATCTCAAATGCCTTGATCTTGAGGCATCTTTGTTACGTGGACCACCATCAATCATTCTTATCGTATAGACACCTTTGTCCTTTCGATTAAATGAGAATGTTGTCTAAGATTTGCTGGTAGTCTTTAATGACAGCATTTTGAGACCCATATGGGGTGACTTTGGTGGTCTCCCATCATGGGGAGAAAGTCCTTGCACAAAGTACATCCCTAAGTACTTTCTCTAAGCTTTGGTGGTGGTCTTAAATGACATGATTTTAAGACCCATATGGTGTAACTTCTGTGGTCTCCCATGAAAATGAAGATTTTAATTAGAAATTAGGTGATAAGTCTAAAAATATTAAAATCCCAGTTTCTCAAAATATTTTGATAAGTGGGACTTTCTATTGATTATTAAAGTACTCAAGGGTCACTCATAAGTATGTAGGTGTAGCACATGGGTTCAATCGAAGGGCTTTTAAAAACCCAACAAAAGGGGTCTTTTTTTTGTGGAAATTTTTTAACATACAAAAGGGGACCATTGAAGGGGGTATTCACAGATTGTACACAAAAAGGGTGTGTCTAATTCATGAAAAATAAACAAACAAGGGCCCTTAAAATGAGGCCTTTAATGCATGTGATATCATGATTTACATATAATGAAGCCTCGATTTAAAGCATCACATGTTGTTGTATGATTGGGTAGTGTGGCGGCATCGGTAATCATCATTGGCACTACTATGGATGTTATCCTTTCTCACATTTAATTGGCCAAAATGTCAACTGTGATGAGGGATTCAATGTAGGGCTACATCATGAAAGTGAAAGTATTTAGAGATCCAACTTGCAGCACTTGGGTTAGAAATTAGAATTGTCCCAAATTGACAAATTTGAAATAGGTGTTGAGCATGCTTCCTCAAAGTGACAACAGGTCCATATGACCATGGCAATAAGATAAAGGTCGATATTGGTGGGTAACTTCAAGGAACTAGGACCTTTTCTTTTCTAGGAAGAAGCTCAAGAGAAGCAACATGGCAAATCCAAAGACAATGTCTTCTTCGTAAAAAGGAATGGAAAATGGAAACGTATCAAGAACAATCTATGTAAGGGTTCTAAAATAAAAAGGCCAGATTTAACAAGAGGCAGAAAGTGTGTTTTAAATATGGCAAACAAGGACACCACTAGAGACTGTCAAAGCAAGAAAGGGGGTCCACAACAAAATGGCTTCATGGAATCTAAGTTGGATACATAAGAAATGAAACATGGAGGGTCTATCTATTGTGTTTTGTCTTCTAAGATAAAGTCAAAATCGCTACCATTTGGTGGTGGTGAAAGTGGCAATAGAGGGGGTACTGGCAAACTGTGTTTTCTTTTATGGGGGACAAGAAACAAGAGAAGCATCCTTCATATGATGCAACAGTAGCTTCACCTTTTCCTAACACTGGGCAAAATGAGGTCATTCTTCTTCTACAACAATAAGTTATCCATCTAAAAAAGGAGAACAGTGAGCCAAAGCACAAGTTCCATGACCTTGAAGAGAGTGCAAAAGTGGCTGAGAGAAAACTAGAATAGGCAAGTCCCACTACAACTCTAAATGATGAACATGTCTTTAGTCAAATGGAAGAGATGCATGAGAAAATCAAGGGAGAGATCAAAGAGAAGCTCAAAGGAGAAGTAAAGAATTCCTTAGATACACAAATGTCTACTTGACTATAGAAGAAAGTTAAAGAGCAAGCTGGCAGACTGTGCAATTCTAGAATGCTCTGGGTTGGAGGTTTACCAAACAATTGGTACATAGAGGAAGACTCTTATGAAGAGACTCATGAGAAAATCAACAAAGCTTTACCCCAAGAGTTGAATAGGAAGACTTAGAGATTAATATTGCAAAAGCAGGAGTGCATGCAATCCTTACCTTCCAGTCAAGAGCTGAGAGAACTTAGGTTGTCAGACAATCGAAAAGCTAAAAGGATTAAGAGTGTGGATGGAAGAGCAACTCACAAAAGATCACAAAGGTAAAGGCGGCCAGAAAAGAAGGAAAATGGGCAGCCTTTTAGGATGGTAAGGCTTTGATCAGAGACTTCAAAGCCAACTCCATGAGTCTTAGTCTATAGCTGATGTATGATTTGCTTTTCTTTCTATCTTAGTTCTTTTGGTTAATCTTTTTTAGTTGAACAAGTTGTATATGTTGGAAGTGATATAATCCAACCATCTTTCTTTTGAAAAAGATAGAAAAAGGTAGAGGAAAGAAAGAAAAGAGAGAAAAGGAGAAGGGAAAAGAGAGCAAATGATAGACTTAGGAGAAAAAAGAGAGAAAAGGAAAGAAGAGAAGAGAGAGAGAGAGAGAGAGAGAGAGAGAGAGAGAGATGCAGAAAGGAGGTGAAAAAGAGAGGGTAAAAGAGAGGGAGAGAGAGGGAAATATGCAAAAATCAGGCAAAAAAGAGAGGAGAAAAGAGAGGCAGAGGAGAGGAAGAGAGAGGGAAACATGCAGAAAGGAGGTGGAAAAGAGAGGGATAAAGAGAGGGAGATGAAGGGGGGAGAAGAGGGAAAAAGAGAGAAAAGGAGAGGCGCAAAAAGAGAAAAGAGAGAAAAAGAGAGGGGGAAATAGAGCAGATGAGAGGTTAAGAGAGAAAAGAGAGGGAGATGAGGGGGAAATGCCCATCTCATTTGCTAATGCTTAAGGCAACACAATGTGAACAAAAATGACAGAAAGAGAAGAGTTTGTTTGATACACGGATATATACATATACATATCCAAATAGTATTTTACTTGATTTTTGTATGGGCATCTTAGTTTCTTTTAGATAGCGATGGTCACCACTCTTCGAGTGTATCCCTTCATATCCACGCATGAGAGATGTGTTAATGTGTATGATGAGAGATGTGATTCTACTATAAGCAAGTCTGAGAGCATATTCTATTGAATGATGATGACTATTTTGGGCTCATACATTTTATGTACTAGTGTTTTATGATTATGTTGTATATGTCTTGGGTGTAGATGCCCACTTAGAGGCTCCACCCAGTCCGTGCATTTTTTTTGGTTCTTTTCAGTCTCATAGACCCTTTGGTCTTTCAAAGAATTTTCATGAACTTTCTTTCTTTCTTTCTCTAAGAGATGCACATGCCTACTACACACGCATATGCAAGGCTATTAGCATGCACACATGCACAAACAAAAACATGCATGTGCACTCATGCACATGCACGCATACACCCATGCATGTATGATGGTAGATAAACCTATGTTTGCACTGTCTAAGATCTACTTTTTTTTTGTTTCACCTTGCTTGTACCAATCATAAAAAATCTCCCTGTCAAATGTGACATGCAAAAGCTGTCCCGTGCAACCCATCATGACAACTTCTTTCTCACCTTCAATGTTTTTCCTTAAGTTATTGATATTGTAATGCAAGCTTTCATTAGGGGGATTCCAAAAGGGCCTAGATGGACCTATGGTGCTAGAAGATGGGGTGGTTGTGTTGGTGGGAATGGTGGAGGCCATGTGAGGGGTGGGGAGTGGGGGTAGGTGGAGTAGAGGTGGAGTGTTGAGGGGTGGAGTCCATGGCAAAGGTGTGATGGAGCCATTGGTTGGTAGCCTATGTCTTAGGACCACTATCTCAACTAGAATGTGATGGATCCAGTGGCATCCTACATCTTAGGAGCATTTTCTCAACTAGAATGTGCTATCTCATCTATAAAGGTTGACCCCACGCAACATCCCCAACTTTTCCTACGATGACCTTGATCCTTTGCCATCGACACTGCCTCACCACAAAGAGGCTATCTCTCTCCACTAGGGAGACGAGGCTTAGTATATGGAGATGCTAGAGAGGCATGAGATGAGCTCATGTGAGACTAAAGAGCTGTAATGCCTCTAGCTGGGAAGGACTCATACTATCCACAATCTCATCACGGCTCATCTGGTAGACACGTGTCAATGGCTTGACTCTGAATCCAAAGATCGACATGAAAACATATCTAACACATACTAATGTTATAAAGCAAAGGGTTAGATCCCCTAACCCTAAATCTAAACGGGTTTGTATATATTCTACATTTTTAACTAAATCTAGTGTACAATTAGTCATTTGTGGTGTGCTCTCTACTTGTGCCCTCTCACCTCATCTCCACTCTTCTCCTCTCCTCTCTCCATATTTTGTCAATGGATCCCATCTCTTCACACTTGCAATGTCTTCATAATTTTCATAATCCCCTTTGATGCACTCAGTGCATAGTTTGTTGTTTTGAGGATTGGTTATTTGAAAACCCCATATGTTGTGCAAGCTATGAGTTCCTTTAGTGCTCACCAATTGTGCCTACTTCTCCTTTGCACTTCATTCACTTCCTCATGGAATACTCATCGCTGCACTATTATATGTTGATTGTGTCCCTGTGGAGAGGTTGGTCATAAGCCATGTTACAGCATCATGGGCATCATTGAGCTTTACTTGAGGGAATGCTAATTGGTGTTTAAATAGATCTTGTTTAATAACAACACCACAACCATCATGTTGAATCTCTCGTGCCAGGGCTAGACCCCAAGAATGTTGAGATATGGTGCCATGAGCACATATTAGAGGCTAAGGTATGGTATAGGAAAGAATTAAAGTAGCCACCCTAGGATGTGGACTACATGATGTGGAGATGTGGATCAAGGATATCCACAAGGAGAGATGTGGATCAGAGGATCCCACAAGTGTTGACTATTCAAAGGGCTCTCTCTATATAAGAGCCCTATCATGTATTATTGAATAGAGAAATGCACATATACTCAAGATTTTGTTTATGAGTCCAAGCTGATCTATCTTGGAACCTAATTGACTTGAGGTACATGTCATGAGCACCCTCTTCATCATGTTTGCACTTAGGTTGCATCCTCCTTAGATTAGTGTATCATTAGGATGTTGTCTCATGACTAGGGGAGCTCGATCTCTTGATTTTACATGGTATCAAAGCTTAGGTCTAGCTCTCCTTTGATTAGTTGTAGGCATTCCTGAGGATTTTATGTTTTCTCCTAGGTTAATTTTAGTTTTAGGGATTAAGAGTTTAAGATTTTTTCTTGCGAGAGATATTTCTACTCATCCACCTATTGAGAAATTTCCATTGTGAAAGAGAGTGAGACCTTCTATTGTTTGAGAAATGCCAATGTCTATTTATGTGAGAGAGAGCTATTTGTATCTACACTCTCAATTAGAGTCTTCATCATTGGGAGAGAGAGATATATATATATATGTAAGTAAAGTTGCTACCTATCCTATTCTAGAGACTTGACTTGTCTACTCTAGCTAATGCTCTTTATCACAACAAGTGCCACACACAAATGCAAAGCTTGGCACTGAAGCAGATGAGTTATAAGCCAATAGCAGCGACCAAGTCTCAATGCAATAGCAGTGAGGAGTGAGCAACCAGGCGACTCAGGCAAAGACAGGAGCAAAGAAGTTGGTTTAGGACCAAGTTTACCTTCACATGCAAGATGGTCAAGCAAAATATATCATGTATTTTCTTCATAAACTTCTTTCCTCAGATGTTTGGAGTGTTGTGCATTCAAACAATCAACACAAATAGGGAAAGCATGGTATCGACTTGTTTGAAGACTTATATGCATAAAAAGGTCATTACACATGCATCAATTAATGACAAATTAAAGCATAAAAAGGTTATTAGGCATGCATAGATCTACAAGCCCATACCTGAGTACTTTCCATATCCTAGAAAGTCATCCATGGTCCATATTAAAATTCCCCTAATCAAAATCTCATTAGCATGCCTCAGAGCTCTACAAATATCAAATGCACATATGCCTCTCCATAGGGTTTGAAGCTTATGTATCAAGGGTGCCATGTACACGTCTATATTATTTGCCTTGTACTTCCCTAGCATGAGAGGGGAAAGCATGAAGTGTCCCTTCTTTATTGTCAGCCACAATGGCATCTTACGTAATTCACCAAAACCATGGGCCATGTTGACCAAGATGTTGAGCGTAACCCAAAAGGATTCATGCCATCCATCACAATTAACCAAATCTTCATGATTATGATGAAAGAGAATACAATCATTAGGACAAGCATGGATAGTGTTATATCCATCCCAACACTTGTCAACATCTTTTGGAGCAACCTATTGCAATTCATGTATGCAAATAACATTAAAAGTATGATACTTATGATTATTTAAATAAGATCAAAACATTTAATATATATAAGTGCACTAGCCTTAATAAGGCTGAGACACTCATGTTCGATCAACCATACATTGCTTGCAAATTTAAGATTGATAGGCCAGCCCATAGTTTTGACATCCAAAAACAATTATACAAGGGTGTTGATTGCAATTCTTTCATGATGATTTTAGACTCAGACATCTTGTGCACATGTGACATCGTGCCTCTAAAAATTGCATCCATCACATCAACCATACCCGCATCATCTCGTGCATCAGGGAGAGTATCATCATCTCATATATTTGAGAGACTATCCTTAGGATGCAAGCATGGTGCATGCCTCCTTCGCACACTACTTGAAGATCTCCTAAATTTTCCCGTCTGCATGGCCACATCGGGTGTTGCCATGGAATGTGCAGGTCGCCTTTGGCACCCTCCTTATACTATATAGTGCTTTTGTATAAATAATGTTGGTATTTGCAATATGCATGTAATCACAAATTGACTCGCTAGTGATCTAGATCAGTAACATTCAATCACCGATGATCTAGCATCAGTACCATTTAGAATTGAAAATCATCTCATGAAAACTCCCCATACACCTACCCGTGGCACGCGACAATCTAGCGCTAATGTTGAATTTGTTGCTTGGAATGTGCGCAAGGATAGGCAAACCTTTGGCTAAGCCACTCTGAGCTCTCAGGGGCATTGGTCCTTCATCCAATGAAGTCCCACACATCCTATCTATCTGCTCACATTCAAAACCATACCAAAGATCAAAATCAAAACCCACAAAGAGCAAAAATTGAACCAAATATGAGAAAAACCTTGTTCGCATTGGTATATCTGTCAACACACCTGCCCTTCTTGTCTTTCCCTCTTTTGTCCTTTCATCCCCTCTTTTTTCTTCACTCTTTTCTACCTCCTTTGTGCATCTTTCTCTCTCTTTTTGCATTGCCTTCCTTATTTGCTCTCCTTTCCTCTCTCTACCTATCTTTTCCCCTCTCTTTTCGACCTCCTTTTTGCATCTTTTCCTCTCTCTTCCTCTCTTTTCTCTCTTTTTCTCTCTTTTTCTCTCTTTTTGCACTTGCCCTCTCATTCTCATTTGCAAGATTTTCTCGTCTCTTTTTCTCTCTTTCTTTCTCTTTCTCATTTTCTCATTTTCTCTCTTTTTTCTCTCTTCCCTCTCTCTTGTCATCTCTTTTTTTCTCTTTTCTCTCATTTTCTCTCTTTTCTCTCTATCTTGTTTTTCCCTCTCTATTTTCTTCATTCCCTCCCTTTCACCTTCCCTTTGCCCCTCTCTTCTCTTTCCTTCCTCTTTTCCCCTCTCTTTTTCTTATCTTGTCTTTTCATTCTCTTTTTTGCCTCCTGTTCTTGTCTTTCCCTCTCTTAATCCTTCATCCCCTCTCTGTGCTCCTCTCTTTTCTACCTCCTTTCTACATCTTTCCCTGCCTTTTTGCATTGCCTTCCTCATTTGCTCCTTTCTTTATCTCTCTAATTTTTTGCTCTCCCACCTCCTTTTTCTCTTTTTCTTCTCTCTCTCTCTCTCTCTCTCTCTCTCTCTCTCTCTCTCTCTCTCTCTCTCTCTCTCTCTCTCTCTCTCTCTCTTTTCTCTCTTGCTCTCTCTTTCTCAATTGCTCTCTTTTCGCTTCTCTTTTTCTATCTTCTCTCTTTCTCATTTGTTCTATTTCTAGTCTCTTTTTTGCCTCGTAAGTTTTTCTTTCCTCTCTTTCCCCTTCATCCCCCTCTTTCCCGCCTCTCTTTTTTGTCTCCTTTCTGCATCTCTTTTCCCTTTCATTCCCTCTCTTTTTTGCCTCTCTTTTCTATCTCCTTTCCACCTCTTTTCCATCTCCTTTCTGTATCTTTCCTTCTCTTTTCGAATCGCCTTTCCCATTTGCTATACTTCCCTCTCTTTTTCTCTCTTTCACCCTCGTTTCTCTCTTTTTGTCTCTTTTATCTCTTTTCCCTTCGCTTTCCCCTTCTCTTTTTTGTCTCCTTTTTGCATCATTCCATCTCTCCTTCCTACTTTTTTTTGTCTCCTTTCTACATCTTCCCCCTATGTGTGTGTTTAGATTTAATAATGCCATCAATAAATGAACCATACAATTAATTCAATCATTTGGATAATTATAACAAGCTGCATATAAGAAATGAATAATTTTTTATAGGAAAACTAAATTGAAGTAACTTTTGACATTATAGCAATCCAAGATTTTGTAAAGAAAGCAATAGGATTGGCAATAATTTTTTTCTTTATATTGAGTTTGCAAACTTAAGCAAAGAATCAATACAAAAGTGTCAAATTCGTCAGGTAGTCTAGGCTCCGAGGTCAGGGTCCACTTACTTGCCACCATTTAAACCAACCAATTGTTAGAACAATGAAGTTGAATTTGGGTAGACAGGTAATGCATGTATCCCCTAGCTTGTTATCACTTCACCAAAGAACAAGAACACACCTTTCATAATGTAAGAAACGGTGGGGCATTACATTCTAAAGAAATTTGAGAAAGTGAAAAAAAAATTAAGGGGGGTATAATCCTCGACCCTGAGTGGTAATTAAGGGCCAAATAAATTAATTGGCTTAAAGCTAATCAAGTTGAAAACATTAGTGAAAATTAACATTGGTTTGAAGCTAACCACACCCATTAGGGAAAATTAAGATGATTTATTATAGCATACCAAGGGAATCTATCTCTTTATGTGAAAAATTTCAAAGAGGGTTAGTGAAGGTTTAAAAATAATTGATCACTCCAATAAAGAGAGTAAAATAACTTGCAAATAGGAAAAATAAATGGATAAAAAAGAACTTATAAAGGAAAAAGCAAAGTTATTATGCCATGAGAGAATTAACTAGATACTTAGATAACTATTTCCATAGGAGGTACCAGAAATCTGAAAGGGTAAGGGAATATTCTATATGGGACTTAATAAATAGGCTTAATGGGTTCTTTCTTTTTTTCTTAGAAACAAAAATTAGAGAAAAGGAGAAAATTTAGAATAAACAAATAAAAGGTGATCATAAAATGTTTGAAGAAAATATAAGAAAAAAAGAAATTTGAACCATTAACAATAAGAGATATTTTGAAGATAAGATTTATGTAAAAGAAAAATAAATTGAAATATAAAATCAATAAACATAAGAAAAAAACTATAACAAAATCAAAAATCAAAATAAATTTCTTAATTAATTAAAGCTAACCTAGATATAAATAAGGGAAATCTAAAGTGGTTCACATAAAGAAATGGCATAGTAAGGTGAATGCCAAATATTAGCTAGACAAGCGCTTTCATTAAACTATATTGACTTAAGGAAAAGCACTAACAAGAGAATATGTAAGAATATGTGTGTGTTTGTGTGAATAAAAATATAAATACATATAAAAAGAGTTGTAAGAAGGTTGGTAGAATTTTATAGAGGGAGTTCAAAAATTTATGTGCTTCTGCATGCTGCATGCACACTCAAAATCTTTGCTTGGTATTGTGCATTGGACCTTTTGCTATAGTGCTCATCCTTTTGTGAATGGATGCTTGTAGCTTGCAAGAGTATAAACCTCACCATGAGTTTATTAATGAGTCATAAATGCAGTGGAGATTCGAGACTGTCGTCGCAAAAATTGCTAACAAGTGTACAACTAAATTGTCACCCCTAAAAAAAAAATTCCTTGACTGTTACACTTCGGAGTCCCACTAGCCAAGGTTTAAATGCACTTATTGTTGGTCTAGATGCATGTCTCCACTTCATGAAAGAGGGCTTCAATATGGTCCTCAGGCAATGGCAGGATCTGCTACTAGTGTAGAAACTATTTGTGTAGCTATAGATGCTGTTGTAGATCCCATTGCTAGTGCTGTGACAACAGATGGAGTAGAGCTACTTGTGGCTAGATCGGCCAATGGTCTAGGTGTAGTAGACCCATCGACATACTCCTATTTGTGCTTCTAGCGCTAGTATTTTTCCAAAGCGCCCACTCCATGGGCGGCCTTTCCATGGTGGACATCTTTGCTTTTCAAGGATCTCAAAAGCTTTAGCCACTTTATGTGGATTTATACAAGTTTTTTGGACATTTTGATGCACAAGAACAAACGAAGGAGTTTGCAGGTTTGGCTTGATTGGAATTGCCTCACAAAGCCTATGGATTATATGCACTTACAAAAGCATAGCAATTGGTTTTAGATGTACTTTCTTGAATCAATGGCTTGAGACAAACACCTTGCAGTATGGATATGGTTCTTCAAAGGAAATTATTGTAGCCTTGGATGATGGTCATGGAGCTACTTGAACTATATTGCTTATGAGCTAGCATAGCTAGGGCAGTAAGCTTCCTGAATAAGTAACATGCTTGTAGTGGTAGAGAATTAAGTGGGAGGTTTTGAATGGTCATGGAGCTACTAAAACTATATTGCTTATGAGCTAGCATAGCTAAGGGATTAAGCTACCCAAATAAGCAAGATGCTTGTCATGGTAGCGGATAAAGTGGGAGTTAAAATGGACAAATACCTATATATGCATTGCTTGACCAATACTAATCTTATAGGTTTCTGTCCATGAGGCACCCTATGATACCAATGCGTAAAATCTACAATGTATTGAAGAAGCTCTTATCCATGCTATAAAGCCCTGGATATTGACACGGGATGAGAAGGCCTTGAAGATACACAACAAATATGTGAAGAAATTTGCAAGGGCTATTGTAAAAGCAAAAGTCAAGGCCAAATTGGCGAGGGTCTAAAGAGGAAAGAAGAGAAATGGATTTAGATTGAGGTTTTACTATCCTTTGGTTATTACTACATCCTAAAGTTGTTGGTAAGAATAAATATCAATTGAAGACCATGGATTAGACCCTCAACATCTTGATAGAAAATTTCGTGCTAGCAAATTTCTTTTGTGTTTAGCATATCCTCCAATCTATATTGAAAACATTATTTCTAAGGAAATCATGTAGTTTGCACCTCTATTAATGTATTCAACGGCCTCTAGTAGGCTTGAAGTAGGGAAGAAAGTTGATGGGAGATTTCTGAAAAGAGGGTCCTTGGAAAAAGGTCTCCAACATACTCAAGGGAAGACACTCTTAGAGCACATTTATCTATCTATCTATCTATAATATATTGACGAGACTATGAGTTTTCTACATTGAATGTTGTTTTGGATTTAATCTCACATGTGCACCATCAATTACCATGTCCATCCTTCTCATTTTGCTTATCTACTTCTCCCCTATCTGTCAATCTATATTTCTCATTGGAATTCTTTGTTTTCCTCTATGATATATTCAAGGATATCTATGCGGTTGCAATGGATTTAAAGAAGCACCTTTTCAAATCAACGATGTGATAGCTTTACTTCATGGCTTGCCACGTGCATCCAACTAGTCCTATTTAAGGGGAAGCCACAATAACCAATATGCACGTTGAAGTTCCAAAAAGTATCAACGAAATCAAACTACTCTGTTGATGAAAAAAATACTTACCTCAATTGAACTCTTGCATGAATAGCATAAACAGTCAAAGATAATTGGCAATATCAAATCCCCTACTGCTCTCTACAAGATCTCTATCTCCATCTCTAAATTCATTGCTACCAAACTACAAACAATTTCCAATCAGGATCAATTGCTAATTTTGCCTCGCTCATTAATTTTTTGTGCATCACGTTTGATTATCCTAAGCATACTTTGATTAATTTTCTACGTATCCCTCCCTTTGCCTCATAGTTTTGAGATGAAGACTGGAGGACAGAGCTCCAAACAGCATGAAGAGGGCACCAACGAAGCTAGTGAGTTATTGCAGATTGAGGTTGAAGAGTTGTGACTTGGAAGATGGAGTAGAAGGAGGTGGCAGTGGAGGCGTAGAGTTTGAGGAAGCAAGTTTGAGGCTTCCTGCTTTCCCATCCCTTCAACTCGGCCAACCCACTCTCCCTCTCCCTCCACTCTTTCTCAGCACTCCTCTCCCTCTCCCTCCACTCCCTCTGCCCTCAGCTGCCCTTGCCTCCACTTTGCTTCTCTTCCTGCCCCTCTCCTTCTCCCTCCCCACTCTCTCCTCTCAGCTACCCTTACTCCTCTCTCCGTTCCCTTCTATATAGGTGTTTCTTGAAAAGGAAACTTTTGGGAACTGATTTATTAATCTTTCCATATCGTAGGTTAATCATCATCGCATGCCCTTCGACTAATTTACTAATACACTATTTTTCAATGTTGTGGGCACCTATCCAATCCATGTGCCATCAAATAGATTCTATGTTGATAATTGGGCATTAGACACTGGTGGCTCTGATGTATTTTACCAGGGGTTTCCACCTTGGATCACTTTCCGATGGTTATGATGATTCATGAGTCTCATTTGAGACGATCCTCTATCGATATAGATGCTTCGTATGCAAAAACCTTACAAAGGATGTGTTATGGGTTTATGTGTCTCATATGCAGGATGGATTACCATCTTCTTCACATGTGGCAGTAGCCCTCTCTGGCCTTATTGATTTTTATCAGGCCATTGATGGTACCAAGAGACATGAGATTCTCAAAGGAAGGTTGGCCTCTAATAGCAATTTAGAAACCCTATAGGGGGAGGAGAAAAAATAGCCTACAATGCTTGGATTCAAGGCCACCTTGCCCTTGCTGGAACAAGGAGCAAGGGTTCATGAGTCATCACGTCCCTACCTTCAGGCTCCTATACCTGTGAGCCTCCTACTTGGGCTCTGATACCATGTTAGAAATCAACCAACAGAGGGTACACACAGTGGAAGACTAATAGAATAGCCCAAGAGCTCACAGAAGGTGTGTGGGAAGTGGAATCACAAACTGCTTAACTTAATGTGAATGGCATAGATGTGCAAGCTCATCAATAGACAATAATCTAGCCATATATAGAAGCTACCAAAACAATATATTTTCATCCAAAACTATGGACACAACAAAAGAGAGATAGATCCAAAGTCCCACCAGAGCATGGTACTTTGATCTTACCACAATGTACTTCTACTATCTGCCGGATATCTCTAGACTTGAGCCCGCGTGCTCCACCTTGAGCGTTTGCAGACTTTCTGCCTAGATCCCTTCCACCTTATTGTCTTTGCACTAACCTAGGTGGAAAACACCTAAGCTAGGTCTGCAGTCCTACAACCCACTTGTCTTCTCTTGGATAGAGGCCCACAGATGGCTGGTCTACTGCTTCTTTTTCTCCGTGAAGTGTTGCTCCAAGTGATGATTTGTGAGGGCTGAAATTCTTGATACCTGCTCATAACATGCCATGTCTCAATATCTTGTTGTGCATTGATGATAATGCTACGCTTGAATTTTGCCCAGGTACGTGCATACATCTTCTTGGCGACCTTGTTTGAGCTTGCTTAGTTGGAGAGCGGGATCATCTTGTAGTCTCTCCGTTTGAAAGCACCTCTTGAATTCAGTTTACAACACATCCCATGTGGCTCTTTCTTCCACTAGGAGGTCTAGGTACCATTTTGAGGCTTCATCGGTTAAGGCCGTGGGGAACCAGGTGACCTTGGTTTCATTTTATTGATCTCCACCTGCTCGGCATGTGGCATCAAAATGCTAGAGGAATCGGGTTGGATCGCCATTATATTTGGGAAGTTCGATTTTGCCCAAGGGGTGCCTACCTTGATTGTTATTATTGTTGCCAAAATTGTTGCCATTAAAGAAATTGTTCCCCTCTGCATCGAGATCAATATCCCCATCATCGCCGGATGATGCATGGCCATGTTGTGGCGTGGAGGAGTCAAAGGGATTCCTGAATTTCAGGGGGGGAATCGGGGTAGAGGATTGTTGGAGGCATTGGTCACAGTGGAGTTGTATGCAGATGTGGTGAGCGTTGGTGTCGGAGGTGTTGGCTGGAGCATAGCTACATGTAGATTTGGAAAGTAGTGGAATAGGTGTCTCTGCCACAAGTGCGGGTGAAGATGTAGTTGTGTTAGGAGGGTTAGAGATGTGTTAGTGTTGTAGGGACCTTCATGTTAATAATGTTCCTAGGGTTGTCCCATGTGTGTACGAAATGTACCAGTGCAAATGGATCATCAATCAGAGGTCACAACAGAATTTTATGAGTGAACTAGTGCAAAAAGGTGCCCAAATGGGGGCACAAATTAACGAGTACTATGGACGCCAAAATGGTGTAAAATGGGTTGGAAAAATGCCCATAGTGTGATGTTTTTATGTGTGAAGCCGTGGTTAAAATGGGGTTCTGTTTGGCCGCCAAATGGATGAGTTAAGAGGGTTTAACTAGGGGTAAAATGGGGTCTTTTTGGTGGGGGGGGTGGTCCCTTGTGTACATCGCTTGAAGTACCTCACAACATCAAGAGAAATCTTTCGATGCTTTGCAACATGCAAGTCCATAGAGTTTGCTTGCAGCTTCATGTTAAGTTGATATTTACATTTTCAAGTTGATAAGAGCCCGCCGTTTGCATGTCCCACATTCTAGTGAGCCACCGGAATGACATTCAGTGCATAGGTTCATCTTGGTATGCTTTTTTACAAAATGAAAGCAGCCAAAGCAGAAACAAGCTCCCCACAATTGTATAGTTGCAATAGTTTCTGAGTAGAGTCCTTTTTTCTTTTGCAGAGAAATGATGGTATTTGCAATTATAATTCCTGAATGGTCATAACATTCAGTGCATAGGTCATACAAGGTAGTCTTCCAAGTGAATGGAAGTCTTGTGATTGCCCCCCACACATAGTAAGGACAGCTATTGGTAAGCATGCAGTAGCTCGTGGTTGCTAGCAAGTTCTAGAGGCAGCATGCAGATGGCAATGACTCTATGTGACTCTTCAGGATCATAGGTGACAAGAGTATTTTACAAAGCACTGAGCTACGAAGGAGGAAGGTACTTTTGTCTGAGGAGTTCTTGCTCATGAGAGTCAGTTGTTCCTCATAGTAGTTGATATAGTAGGGCAGCTAATCATGTGTAGGATCCATAGTCGAGTGATGTGCATGATGTTTCAAGTCTTCTCCAAATTCAATGATGTCATTTTATATGTTTAGAAGTCATATTTACGTCACCATGTTCATTTGAGTTGATGTGGGTTGTGTTTATTGATGATCTTTGTCTGCCCTTCTTATTTCATGTGGGAAACCTCCAAATTTAAAGATTGTACGATCTACTGTGTGCATCTAAAAGACAACATACACAAGTTTTGTTTGGTTTCTTCTCATGGGCTACTACTTGGTTTGTGCCACCCTGGTTGGTGTGCTTCTTATCTACTAGTGCTGCTTGCTTCATCTTCTTGGTATGACCACTTGCTCTTCCCTTCTACTACATTAGCTCCCTTGTTTTTGGTCCCTTGTCCCCTGCCCTTATTGGCTGCTTTCTTTCTCTTTCCATAGAGTCCTTTGGTCTATGTACTTGTTTACTTGTCTCCATATATATATATATATATATATATATATATATATATATATCCATGATGACCTCCAAAACTTTCTCGAGGACTGTCTCTCTTATAACCTTTGACAATACACTGGATATATAGGTCCATGACTTTCTTATGTGCGACAAGCATCCTTCTGACTGCTTCTCTTTCAAGGAATACTTTCGACTACTTCTTTTTCAAGGCAGTGTGGGAGATTTGTGTGAGGAGGGAGGCAGATTGCAAGATGGATGATAGCAATCACTTGAAACCACCTGAATAACTCTCCCATGCTCCGTGATCTCTAGCAATAACCTCTCACAAGCAAGAGTCACAAAAACAGATTGTACAAGATGAATCAAGAGCAGCTGATAGATTTTGAAGGTGAAATTTTTTTAAGACTTTTACATTCCACCGCTGCGGTGGATCATTGATCTATTTAATGCTTTGAAGGTTTTGGTTGCGAGCAACCTTCAAGTTTGTTAGCAGTTGTTACTTTTTGAAATCATATCTCTTTCTCTAGGTCTTGCCCTTTGTGGGCGACCTATTTTTTTCTTGGTTCTGTCCTGTGTGGGTAACCATCTATCTGTGTTTTGTGAACTTTCATTTCGATTTCCACCTCAGATCGGGAGTGAAAAGCCTCGACATGTCTTTTAAAGCCTTACAGAAGACCCCTCAGATGCATTGGTAGATTCGATGTATGCATGGTGCTCACGACTCTCCAATCAATAATCAATGGTTTTGGTTTATGGGGAGCTAATGAAATTCTGAGGAGATTCTATAAAATCAGCAATTAATGGTTGGGAGCTAATGCAGTTCTAAGGTGATTCCATAAAATAGCTACTTTTATGGAGGTTCAAAGGAGCTTGGAGGAGGTTTGGAGCAGGGACCGTACGTAGTGATTACCCGCAGCACAAGGGCAACAATGCAATCTCACAATGGCGTGCGGGAGGACGTGAATGGTCGAGAGCTATCAAATGACGACCACGTTAGCAATGGGGTGGAGTCATTAGATGATGACTGCATGCAGTCTGTCGTGATAATGCCATGTAGCTCAGGGACAGTGTGCCGCACCATCCCACCACATTGTCGCACCAAGCTCCAAGACTAGCTCCAAGACTAGACTATAGTTTTGACTAGCCAATCAAATCACACGAGATTGTCAGACTGCGAAACGATGACACATAGATACGCAAACATGTTGACATGTTGCCGATATGCACACACACACACACAGAGGAGTGTATATGTGTGTGTGTGTGTGTGTGTGTGTACATACATACGTACATACATACATACATACATACATACATACATACATATATATGCATACATACATACATATATATATATACATACATACATACATACATACATACATACATACATATATATGTATGTATATGTATGTGTATGTATGCATATATATATATGTATGTATATGTATATGTACATATGTATATATGTATATATATATATATACATATATATATATATATATATATATATATATATATATATGTATGTATGTATATATATATATACATATACATACATATACATACATATATATATATATATACTGATATATATATATATGTATGTATGTATATGTATATGTATGTATGTATATATATATATATATATATATATATATATATATATGTATGTATGTATGTATATGTATATGTATATATACATACATATATATATAGAGAGAGATATCTATAGATATACATATACATACATATATATAGATATATATAGATATACATATACATACATACATAAATATATATATATATATATATATATATATATGTATGTATGTATGTATGTATGTATGTATGTATGTATGTATGTATGTATGTATGTATGTATGTATGTGTGTGTGTGTGTGTGTGTGTGTGTGTGTGTGTACACCCACACACTCACACACACACACACACACACACACACATATATATATATAACATGTATATATATATATATATACATATACATATATATATACATATATATATATATATATATATATATATATTATTTCTTGATGTAGCTTGATTCATGATGCTTTGTTCTTTGTGTGCCTTTAATGTTTTATGTTTTGTGCTATGGTCATCTCATGCACTTGTGCTTTTGGCTTGCTTACGATAGCGATTTGTGCATCCATGCTTTGCTTTGTCATTTGTTGCAAAGGTCTTACCAATAGATTTCTTTCAATATTGGGAATGTCTTGCATACACTTATTCTAATGTTACAAGTGCATAGGGCTCAAAAATCTGATCACTTGTCCTTTTCGAAATACAGCAGGCAAATTCTTCTTGGATTGAAAGTTATGGCTTATTAAAGTTTGAGGGGTCCAATTGATGATGTGGCAATGTAGATATCTTCACATGCAACTTACAACTGTGCTTAACAAGTGGTTGTCTGTTTAGGTGTGCTAACGTTGATACTAACACGTGTGAAATGATGCATGTGTCCATGTGGCACTTTATTGACCACTCATGTATGAATCTTGGAATGAAGGTGCATGATGTTTTTGTAGGAGCTCCAAAGGACCAGCAAGTTCAACACTTGCGAGAGGAAGATGATGATATTTTCCACTGACGATACTACAAATCGTTGGGCGAGAGGATGGAGAAAGAGCCATTTTAGTTACAGTCATTGTAGTTTTTGTTTAGACTACTTGCCTCGTTAAAGAATTTAGTTTTCCATCTTTGCTACTTTGAGTTGCTGTTGCTTTGAACATTTGTCGAGGTGATCGCTTTGTGTGTAGGCTGTCTCATGTTTACCTTTGCATAGTGCGTTTAGTTTGCATAGCTTGTTTGTGTTTGAGTTGGCCCTCTTGTTACCCGTTGATGGTTGTAGAGTCGAGATTGAGTTGGAGCTATGTCCATTGTTGTGTATTGGCTTTTTTGTTGCTTAGTGCTCCGTCTTGTGCATCATCACAGCTCTAGATGATGATTCATGTGTTGTTCCCTCAAGATCACAGCATTGTAAATGCTATCATTGAGCCATTTCGATGCTGACACTAAGCAACCCTCCTCGAAATTCTAGTAGCCACTTGAGGCAAGGTCATTCAAGAATCGTTTGTTAATCAATCTTGCTTGGTGGTCGGCTTGCATATGGATGTTTGTTTGTCATTGAGTCACTCATGGGTTTGCTTGGTTGTTGATGTGCTTTTATAGTTGTAGTTGAGCTTAGTTGTTGTTGCCTAGTCTTTATTTATTGCTATTCTTCTCCCATTGCACGGGTTGCTATTTGCATTGTATGCTTGGTCGATAGTGTTGTTTGCTAAGTCGTCATAGAGATTGATGTCCTTTGATTGCTTGTATGTCAGGTCTTGGTCGCATTTTTTTCAACTATGATCTTCAAGGGAAAGGACTCTGTATCGCTTGGATGAAGAGGACACACTCTCTTTCTCTAAGGACCATTCACAGTCTCACAAAAGAGTAGAATAAGTCACAAATTTCTCATAAGAGGAATAGAAATGATCATGAAATGAATGGATAGAGATCTCTAAATGGAAATGAACTCTCAACAATCTTAAACTAATCTCGGAGAATGTGAGCAATCCTAATGAATTGATAATGCACTAAAAACTAAGCTAGGGGAGCAAGACCTCGGCTCTCATACCATCTAAAAATATGGATCATGCTCTCCTAATGAAGCACTGATTTAGCAAGAAGATCAAGGGGGATCAAACCATGGGAAGAAACTACATAAGAGACATAGGCACACTTGTGGTATCCTTTGATCCACATATCATCTAGTGGTACTAGGTAGCCCTTACTCCACATCATCTTCTCATGTAGTCCAAATCCTTGGGTAGCTGCTTCTTTTAACCAAGGGGTTCTCCTCCACCACTATTTTGTTTCACTGGTGCTGCTTAAGCCAAAGCTAGAAAAAAATACCATGATACAAAATTGTGGCCAAGTTAGAGTGAATGGACTTCCATTGGTGGAGCAATGATATGCAATTCTCTAATGGACCAAAGTCAACCTAGCTAAATTCTCCCCTTTAGCCTCATTAGACTTACCCTTGACAAGCTTGGTTGAATCCCTTAGGTAGACCTTGAGGAAAATCCATTACATCTTCTATTAACTCAAATTTAGTTTAACTATTGACCCAAGTTCTTGAATAATACAACAAGTAGCTGATTGTCCAAGTGGTCACTCTTTGAGCATCATGAATGGGTACAAGGAAACCACATCTAGAGGCCAATTAGAGTAAATGTTTCATAGTTCATTTTGGGTGGATTTTGAAAAGTTGGTTGGCTATACCACCCAAGTCTAGTATGTCAGGTCTATTTAAGTGTCAAATTTGATGTAGAGTGGGTTTGGACAAGTTGCCTAGGTTTGTCGACTTTAGTCAAATAGTCTAGTGCTATTGAGTCCTAATCTTATCAATCCAATGTAGCTTTGTAGAGATTGGTTTGTGCCTTAAGCCAATGTGAGTGTGTAAGATAGCACCAGCACCATGTTGCATGAGCACATGTGGTTGGAGCTATTTGTAATAGGAATTGAGCCCCTTGATTCTATGATAGTATAGGTGCTTAACTTTCCTTACATTACTCGTTCCCATTCTTGCATTTCTAATCCATTCGTATCCATATCGTTCTACTCATGCTTGCACAACCCCACTTAATATTGATAGTTTGACACCCGTTTCTCTGAACCACACAATGTTTAGGATGTTGTGTGCCAAAAAATTCAACAAGAGAAGGAATCTTCCCAAACCATGCATCGTGTTGCAAGCATTGGGCATTGAGCACTAGATACACTAGTAGGGGTGAGAGAAAAAAACCAGCAACATTTAGTGATCTTGCTAGGGAACACTACAAGAATGAGTAGAGGAAGAGAGGGGATTGAATAGGTCTATAAGTATGAGTGCACAATTCCTAAGAGCAATAGTTCATGATGACGAGCAACAAGTTATGGCAATTGCTTGGTTTGGTATATTATTACAAAATAATAGTTTGAGTTTTTGAAGATGACTTGGAGCTTCTAAAGACCTACATGACAACAAGTGTCTAGACAGAAGATTGTCCTAGGTAGCTTGCGAAGTACTTCAAGCCTTGATCAACATGTTCAAAAAGTTACCAAACGATATGTGGCTAGGCAAGAGGAACACCTAGGTTGAGGTAGAAGGAGTTGGCAGAATTTGGTCCTTTGAATGATTTCAAATCTAGGGATGCATGACCAACAACCAAGAATAAGAGTAGATAAGGACCCTCAGCATAGCGGAGACCCTTGGCATAGCGTAGAGCATGAGGATTGAGAAGACCCAACCTGGTATTTGACATGGAGAAATGGTATTTGACTACTACGCTGAGACCAGGAGTAAACCAATCCTATATTTCATTCAAGATATCTTGAGGAGCTAGCTATATATGGAAGTACGCTCGAGGTAGTGGCATGAAGGTTCCAAGTATTCATCTATAGAGAGCCAAAATTTGGAGACCATCCATGCATCCATGCATTGAGCCACAAGTGCTACCATTGATCAAATAAGCATGCATCAAGTCTAGAGGCAAGACATGCCTGAAACATGAACAAAGACAAGAAATACCTACCTGAGAAGGGAGGTGGTGTAGGTTCCAAGTTGAGCATGGCCACCTAGGTTCTCCTAGGTCTCAAGCCTAGAGTCATAACAAATACGAATTGTGAGTGATATGTGCAACACAAGCCAAGACATGCGAGGTTGAGATGAGCTTTTATGGTGAAAGGTGTGTCCAACCAATGGAGATGAGTGATCCCAAATATCCATGAGCACTTGCTCTTAGATGGGACCATAGACTAGGCATAAGAAAACAAAGTTGAGCACTGTCCTTAGTAATGAGTGCTAATATGGACCAGGGCAGCACCTAGGATATTAGTCAGATCATTATTGAGATGCAAGAAGATGATTTTGGATCACAAAGCGAGTTGAGAAAAAAGGAACCTAAACAAGGAGCCACAAGGCGATGATGAACAAAGTGAAATCTGCATATCTCCGTAAGGTAAAATTTTAGGACTTCTAGAGAACCAAGGATGAAGACCATTTTAGTTACTTGTAGAGCTTCTTGCAAAATTCTCATATCAATGGAGATACAAGTAAGGAGGACTACATGAATGATTTTTCATGTACCTTGGTCAAGACTGCTAAGGTAATTCAACCAATTTTTGATTGGTTATTTTATAGATTGGCTGCACATGACTGAGGCATGTCTCTGAAGGTTTAGACAATAAATTAATGTCTACACAAAGCTGAGTGAATCGAAGCAAAAGAAAAATGAGTCTACTATCTAGAGATTTGTGCTACAAACACACACCCTCATTAACTAGCTAAAAATGCCACATGATGAAAAATCTATGCATGCTTGGTTGATTACAAGTTGCATGCAGATGGAGTTGCACTTCATTGATATTGTGAATTTGACCAAGACATGTGAAGAACTCCTAAATTGAGCTATCAGTTTGGAGAAAAGTGGTGAAGCCAAGCCCAAGCAAGATAAAAAGGGAGGGAGATGATACTTCATCTAAGAAAGATAGTTGATGCTCAAGAAACCTTGGCAAGAATTGCCATTCGAGGGAAGCCCAAATATTCTTGACATGGACATCCTAAAGATGATTGAGGAACCAAGTACTATGATGCATGTTCAAAGTTTTGGCATCGTCAATCCAAGTGTTGGTATGTGTTCAAAGTTTGGGCATGATCACATTGAGTGTTGCCAAGAAATGTAGTGTAGATGTCAATTAGGTGGCAGAGTACACCAAGACCAAGGCTGAGCATCCTTCAAGGCCCAAGCAAGGCTAAGGAAAAGGATTAGATTCTTTTTTTTTGGGGAACATGGTCATACTAAGGTAGAATGGAAGTTATGGTTGGAGCACATCAAGATACTCAAAAGCAATGCTCAAAGATAGGAGATTGATCCCTACTACTAAGTAATCCTTGTGGAGGTGACAAATCCACTTGATGCCAACATTATCACTCGGTCTCAGGGAAAGGTGACCGATTCTGATAAGGGACCTTTCTCTGACCAAGGACATTAAGTAGAAAGCAAAAAAACAAGTCAGCTCTAGGTGGCAAAGGACTTGAAAGGCAAAGCCCTTGTAAGAACAAACTGGTTTTATAGCCACTTTAGCCAAGCAAAGCCTTAACAAGTAATTCCAACTCTGAGAAAAGACAACCCGATAACTCGAGCTTTAAAATAACCCAAGTATGTGACATATTCCATCGTATGAAGTTAAGCCTCACCATGGCAAAGATTTTGTAATTGGCTCCTTTCTAATGTGATACAAGCAACTCACCACCCAACAAACACCCACACCAATGGTGAAATCCTTAGTCATCATCCTAATGATTGATACCCCAATGGGTTGATGAGGTAGTACACTTATTATTGCAAAGATTAAAAAGTAGCAAATACGAGGTGTTATATGGTGACCATACTCTAAAAAACTATAGTAAAGCAACTAAAGCTCAAAATTTTGAATCATCCTCAATTTTGAGTATGAATGGCCTAACAAAAAATAGCTAGAGACCAAGGGCATGCTCTTGAATGTGGTCATCACAATTGGTGATATTCATTATACAATTCATACCATTTTGAGTACAAATGGCCCAACCAAAAGCCAGTTGAAACCAAGGGCATGCTCTTGGATGTGGTCATCACAATCAGTGATGTTCATTATACTATAATTTTTATTATGGCTGCTATGGAAATGAATGACTAACCTTTGTTATTGGGTAGACCATGGTTAAAGAGTGCCAAAGTATTGCATAACTCAGGGATCCAAGTAGATGACTAGGATATTGAAGTGACAATCTTGACTAATCTGATCAAGGTATCGAGTAGCTATCGACCCAAAGACTTGGAAGTGAATGATTAATTTCCATAGGACATTGAGTCCTATCTAATGGGAATGCATATTTTGCCTATTGTTGAGATAGCTCCTGTCCAAGTAGGTTTTGAATTGAAACAAAAGATTAAAGAACAACGCTAGAAGAACAAAAGCATTTGTATCATGAACATGTCACTGAAAAATGTGACTACGAAATGAGAACTAGATGAAGAGCCAAGGATGACTATTACTTAGCTTAGTTTTGGGGTCTCAGGCATTAAATCTAGGAACATCAAAGACACTATACACAATCCTAGTAAGTACAAATACGGTTGGTGACCAGCTCCATGCGGTGAAGAGTCTCTTTATGTAGTATAAGGATGTGTTTTCTTGGAGGTACACTGATTAATAGGGATTTGGTACCTTATGCTTGACTAATCTGCCAACAAAGGTATTACATGAATACAAACTATGCCAAGTAGGTCAAGGCAGAGCTCAATTAGTTAAGTAGGCTTCATCTATGCAATCGATTGGAGCAATTGGATATTTCCAATCACAGTTGTGCTCAAGAAGAATGGGAAGCTCTGAGTATGTGTTGATTACCAAAAGATCAATGCTTAGACAGATCCAATTTCAGAAACTACTTATCCACCAAGAGTGTGGATGCGTTGATGCGTATATCCATTGAGGGACCACCATTAAGTGAATTTGATTTCTCCAATGCAATTCAAATGTGGAAGAACAAGTCGACATATCTTCGGTGAAAGTGCGAGGTAAAGTATTTTATAATAATCGTATCAATGAAATCGCTTGTGCTTACTTACATATATACTAATATGTTTTATTATCATTACTAACATGTTTTCATGTGTGATTGTGTAGGTTGAGCGAAGATCATGACAAGTTTGCATATTGAACTCTCTCTCTCTCTCTCTCATGTGTAAATGTGATGTGTATGTGTGTGGGACTTAGGTATGATGTGTTGTGTTTGTGTAAGATTTAAATGAGTGGTTTTTCTTTATGTTTGATTGCTTGAATGTATGGTTTTTATTTGCTTAATCTAATTTAAAAAATTATAAACATATATGGCCAATGATGAAAAAAATTTTGGAGCCTCAGCTGGTTTTATTTGAGGATCTAATAGAAAAATCATATTTTATGATGTGTTTTGTACCATAGCTCCATCTTATTGTATACGACGTTGTTTTTTGTTCTTCTTATTTTGATCAGTCTTAAACATTAGCTTCTTAGTTATGTATAAGACTTGAGTATGTTTTAGATTGGTTTTGAAGGGATGTACTCTAGAGGATGGAATAATGGATGTGTAGTTGATGGGACTAACGTTGAGGTTCCTTTTCATTTGTGGCTGGACAAGAAGTAGGGAAACTGGATGAAGCTTACTTGAATTTCAATGAAGCACATAGCCAACTAGAAAGAGAAATGTCTACACATGGGAGTACCAACTTTGAGGGCTTGGGAATTAAAACTACCACTTCCCCAAAAGATGTTGTTAGGACCTTTGGTCTAGGAACTTTTACCTTGTGGAAGTATGAATTATGAGGACCATGATGCTGCTGTTTATGATGTTAGTTGTCCTTCTATGGATGCTGCTGGTAGCTTGTTAGCTCAAGCCCTCTATGAAAATCTTTTTGCAATATTCAGCTTTGTCTCCTACTGTGTGGAGAGATTTTCCAAGAAGACATTGTACAAATCCTGTGAAATAATAGAAGATCAACCTTTAACTTTTTTAAAAAAAAACTTGATTTTGGGAGTTGTACTATGGTACTCAATTTTTGCATGTCTCTTCCTCTTCTCTCTTCAATTTCTCTCTACTAGGGTAGATTCTCCTTCAATACCAAATTGGAAAGAAGCCTATCTATTTCTAAGTGTGGTTGGAAACTTTTGTATGCTTCCTTGCTTATGTTCTTTTGTGCATCAAGTGCGTATTACAAGATCTTATGAACGAGGGGAAAAAATAGTCTAGGTGTTGTTGAAGGAGCTAATAGTTCCACCAAGCTTGAGGGGCCAGTTGATTATTGCTTGCTTTGAGGTAACACCTTGAACTCTATGGGAGAATCCAAAAGACAAGGGCACAATCCATCATTCTTAAGATAAAGGCAAGAATGGTCTTGGATCGATATTTTATGTGGGTGCAACGCCTATGCAATGTCACTCAAATCCCCCTTCCCTACACAAGGAAGTGGAAGTGGACCATTTGGCAAGAGCTTGTAGGAATTTGATAACTAAGCCTTGCCCAAAATACTGGAAAGCCCACCTTGAGTTGAAAAGAAGAAGGGTTAAGCTCCATATAAGTGGAGGGCAAAGAACCCATAGCCAAAAACTCAAATGAGGCTGGTCAAGAATTAGGATATTCTTAACGAAGATAGTTAGCAAGACCAATGATAGAGACCATTGAGCTAGCAAATACAACCTCAATATTCAAATTTGAGAATTTTTTGACATAGAAACAACCATTTGTGCAATCTTTTGTAGAGCTTCTACCAAGTTTATGCCATAAATAGGAGAAACACCAAGTATATAAGTTATTCTGGTAAATGATGGAGACTAGTGTCTTACACCTAATCCTATGCTAGAAAACACCAAGCCTAGGTATACATATATTTTTCTAAAATGATGGAGACTAGTTTCTTAGACCTAAATCTACACCAAAAACTTTATCTAGGTTCACTGATGCTCAGTGTCTCAGCACTAGTGACATGTGAACAAGTAATCTTGAAATAAACACAAAATTTGGGGAGTGTTAACGATACTAAGTGTTCATTGCACCAAACATAGGTCAAATTATTACAATATTTGCATCCACCAATGGCCACACACCTGCAGGTAAGTCTTATATTGTCTATCTCAAATTGTTACAATATTTGCATCCACACACACCTACAAGTAAGTCTTATATTGTCTAGCTCCAATTCTAAGCACCTTTCTACTCCAAAATCTATCCTTCACCCTCCTATTGTGGTACTTTTGAGTGAGCTTCAATGGCTTTTTTTGGATTGTAGAATGATGCCACCAGGCACTATTTATATAGGGAATGGGATCCTCTATCGTTTGCTAGGAAAGCCTAACCTTGAGAGGGTTGACTAAACCTAGATCTAGCAAACCTTCTATGCTCCATTGACCCCCTTCTTTGGCCCACTACCTTTCCCTTGTCCTTGACTAATAATGCCTTCTTGGAAGACCCATCCAATCCAATAAGAGGCCCTAATTATTCCCTCATTTTCCCATTTTCTTGGCTCTTCATTAACAATGCTAGCCTAGGTTCTAACTTTTCCACTAGGGTTACTCAAATCCATTCCCAACTTGAATCTACAACTGAGAACATGTTTCCTATGTTATGATCCCGTATTGACATGAACATGGGAGCAAGGGAGGTAATCGCACTTCAAAACTTTGTAATGACATGATCCCATCTTGACATGATCTCATCTTAACATGAACGTGAATTACAAATTGAGGATTCACCTATCATAAAGCATTCATGCATCCACTATCTTTCATGACTTTTCATGAATCTTATATTCGGTTCAATAAAAGGATTCATGAAAGATCATATTCAATGATTTGATTCTTGAGAAATCTGATCATATGCAACGTTATATGTTTTTCTTTTTAAGTTCCACCTAAACCCTAAAAAACATGAATACAAAAAGTGGTGCATCAGTTATCATTCATCATGCATGCAATGTTTGAAAGAAAGGAATCAATCCTTAAGTGAATCTCACAATCACATGCATGGAAAAATTTAAACATAAACAATCAATCTCATATTTTTGCATGTCTGGATCGATTTAAACTAAAATAAAAAGAATTGATTCAAACGTTCATGCATTCATCATTCAATGTTCAAGCAACTTTCTCCCCGTTATAGAGTTAGCTCAAATGTCCACCTCTCAGTAAGTTACCCACTAGTATTATGATTAGTACCCAATTTATAAGGCTCCATATGAGAAGAAAGCATGATAGACACTGTGGATATCGGGAGGGTTCCTAGTCTAGATGTTAGACAGGGTCATAGTTTATGAATCAAATGGTTTTGAGAAGGCATTTGTGGACTTGACATTTAGTCGAGTGGGATAGAGCTTGCTACCTGCCTTAAGGTTAGGTTTGGGGAGAGTTAGCCCCTCTAAGAAGCAGGGGGTCTGAGGTTACAATAGCCCCCCCAGCAACTTCTAAAGGATTGGTAGGCGGCTAGTATGACTGACCCGCTAAAAGGCAAAGCTTTTGCAATGCATTTTCTCCTCTTTGGTCCCCCCAGCAACTTTTAAAGGATTGGTAGGCGGCTAGTATGACTGACCCGCTAAAAGGCGAAGCTTTTGCAATGCATTTTCTCCTCTTTGGTCCAAAGACCAAGGAAGAAAGCAACATTGCAACAGAAGTGCAATCATAATGCTCTTTGAACCCAACCTGATCTAAAGATCTAACAAAGCAAGGGTTCTAAAATTACACTTCTAAATACCTAAAACACATACACATCAACATTTAAGAGGCCATGATAACAAACTTTTGTACCAGAAGCCTATATGCTATCGATATATAAAGTTATACTACTAAGCTTATATCGCTAGGCTTATATTGCTAGGCTTATATTGGCGGTATGTTTTCTAGCTTCCAGGCCATCATTAAACACACCATGATTTCCCATTGCTAGCATGATTTTGTGATCACGCTAGTTAACAACATAAAAGTTTATCCAATTATGTGATTTGGAGATCCTTGACTAAGATGTGTCATAGGCTCACCCAGTCATTATCTTGGACATTATTATCTATTCATGTCGTATCTTTACAAATACCCACCTGGGCAATCCATATAGACCATGTTTATGCCCATGTGGCTTTACAACATGACCACATGGTAGTCCTATCATACACATACCTACTATAGGTGTGAAGCTCTTGGTGCACCCTCATTTAGGACTCAAGGTCAAATTTTGACTCTTCAAGTCTAGCATCTTACTCAATGACTCACGGGGTACCAACACTCCTTCAAATGGGTAATGCTCCATCACCCTCCATATAAGAGCTACTTGGAGCATGCCAAAGAAATTTTTGTGTCCATGTTAAACCTTCTACATAACTAGTGCCCCTGGTCCCCCTAAGGTCCTGCTTTACATTGTACTAAAACAAGTACAGTCATAACACCACGCAAGCGTTTGTGAGGTCAAAGGTGGTGTTTGACTAATGGGGAGGTCCCAAATGGAAGTCTAATCCTCACTTTCTATTTGCATGACAGTGCATGTCAATCATCATC
Source organism: Dipteris shenzhenensis (assembly GCF_047967505.1). Taxonomy (NCBI): domain Eukaryota; kingdom Viridiplantae; phylum Streptophyta; class Polypodiopsida; order Gleicheniales; family Dipteridaceae; genus Dipteris; species Dipteris shenzhenensis. Next base: position 58,466,464 of record NC_141597.1, on the reverse strand, counting down.
ACAAACTTGCCAAAGTCTTTAAGATGCCTAGCCACCTCCAATAAGGCACTATCAAACAAACACCAAGCATATTGGCTATGTTCTTGTAGAAGGCGATAGTCAATGAATAGCTAGATGATGCCTTTCTTGCTACATTATTGGTGGAAGGAGTGATTAAAGGCTTGGTTGAAGAGGATAGAGGATGCTTGCATGAAATGGAGAGAGACCCAATTAGCCCAAGAAGGTTGTCTATCTTCGAGAATATTAAAAGAAAGCATAAGAGAGAAGCAGTGGATAGGATGTAGGATGTGCATGGGAATGTGACCATCAAGCTTTGTATATTGTAGATGCACTTAATTCTGAGCTGAGTGTGATCCAAGTTTGCTTGATGCATGCGAAAAAGGTGTAAGGATATTCCATATATGATATATTGCGACTAGAGTGAGCATGCTCAAAGAGCCACCATAAGAAGGTCTTTTATTAAAAGAGGAAATGTAGGTGAAACGAGTTGGAAATCTAGGAGGCCCTTATGAGCATAGAGTTGGAGAAATCCCTTGAGCCTCTAATTACAAGATGTACTTCGAATCATCTTGAAACACTAAGCAAATATATGCTATGACCTTGGAGAACTTGTTTGTGTATTCTTCCATAGACAATCTTGCCTTCCTTAAATCCTCTATTACAATTTTGTGTGCTTCAATAAATGATGTCCGTTAATGCCCCCAAATATACATCTCTCTAATTGTATGGAGACAACATATACTTGTTTTCTCATCATGCCCATATCTTGTCTCAAACAAAGTACCTTAAAAAATCAGGTCACTATTCTTGAAGTCCTCAAATGATTGAAATAGATCTTCATGTCTGTTGAAAGTGATGTCTTTCAATTAAGGATCATCATTTTGAGATCCCTTAAAACATGAGACATAAAGTGATATTGGTTGCTGAAGGTGCTTTTTGTGTCCTTGCTACAACCTCATGTTTTTATTGAGAAAACCATTCATCAATCCTTCTTTACTCCCACAAAGACCTGAAATAGAAGAGGATTATGGAATTCATCATCTTCTGCTTCTTTACCTCCCTCTTCTTTTTCATTTGATTCCTCAACTTCCCTTAATTTTGTGGCACTTTGGTCCATAAAACTTGTTATTTTGGTCCATTCTTAGGTAAAGGCTTGGCTACCTCACAACCAATTCACTTAGATGTATTTGGTCTCCTATGTATAGGAGTTATCTCTTGCACATTTCCACTCCTCTTTTTCCTATCACAATCGTTGCATATTTTCAATGCTCTTGCCACTTTCAATTACTTGAAATCTTTGTTCATTTTCACTAATCTCGTCTCTTTCTCCACTTGGAAATGCCTTATATATAGCTTTGAGAGACTTTAAGCCATTAGATATTTGTGAAAAACTTCAAGAATACTAAATTAGATCATTGGGTCTCAATTTATGGTACATTTCAAACCTAATGTTTCTACAAGTTGTCTTCATGGTGCACCTGGAAGATCCATCTCCATGTCTAAGACCCCACCATATTTCTAAAACTCTCAAAACTATACAATGGCTTGTTTTTGTTAAATTCTCCATAAAAAACACTTGTTTCTATTCATAAGAATGTACCAACCATGACTAATGAATTTGGTGGTCAAGCTTGTTATTTCTTGACTTTGGTCTACCATTTTCAACAATAATGACAACCAAAATTAGTTTAAAAATAAAAGTGAAGATAACTCCTTTTTTTAAATTGATACTAATTCTTTTTCCAAATAAAATTAAAAAAATCATATTTTAATTCCAAATAAATAAAATGATAATTATTTTTTAAACAATATAGAAGAGGGCTCAACGTTAGAGGAGTAGGCAAGAGGGGGTAGGACGGTGGGAAGGACAAGCTAGAATGGGGAAAGGAGGGAGAGAGGATGAGTGGAGAGGAGGAGAAGGGAGTGAGGAAAAGAAAAGGAAGAGGAAAGGAAGGGAGGGGGAAAGAAGGGGAAGAGAAAAGGGAGGGGAGAGAAAGGTGAGGGGGATGTTGGATAATGGGAAGATGGGTAGAGGAGGAGTCTAGAGAGTAGAAGTGGGTGAGGAGCCTAGAGAGAAGAAGGGGGGAGCGAAAAAGGTAAGGTGGAGGCCAAGAAAAGGTGTTGCAATACCTTGGCGGGAGAGGCCAGGGAAAGGTGAGAGCGAGGGTACAGGTGAGGCTATGTGAGGGGAGGGCAAAACACTTAAGAAGAGGCTATGGGAAGCTAATGGTTAGGCTAGGTGAGGGAAGGGAAAGTTGTTGCACACACACAACACCTTGGGGAGAGGCCAGAGGAAGGTGAGGATGAGGATGAATCTTAGGTAAGCAAGGGAAAGTGATTGCACACACAACACCTTAGGGAGAGGCCATAGGAAGTTGAGGGTAAGGGTGAGTCTTAGTGAAGGGAGGACAATGTGTTGCACTTGCAACACAAGCCAGGGGCTGGTGAGGGTGAGTCTAGGGGAAGGTGACATTGAGGCAAAGAAGGAGTTGTAATGTGAGGGTGAGGCAATGATAGTATTGTAATGCAACACCTTGGAAGTGAAGGAAGTTGAGAGAAAGGAATGATACATTGAGGATTTCAATGAAGGCTAAGAAAGAGGAGGAAGAGCAAAAGAGGTTCCATAAAGGGGGAGGAGGATCACACAAGGAGGAGGAGAAAATGGTGAAGAAGAGAAGAGGAGGAAGCAGGGAAGGAGGAGGGAAAAGAGGACGAGGATTGGGAGAGGAATCAAGAGTGTGTAATGGGGAATGACCTGGTAGGGATGGTTATAAAAGGTATGGTAGGTTTTTCTTTTATGATTTTCACTCCAATTTTAGCTTTTAAACCTTTCTTCCTATGTTTCCCCCCCTTTTATAACAATTTCAGCCTTCTTTTACCTCCAACCTATTGCCGCTTTCAATTTTTACTGTAATCATGTACCAAATAAAATCTTACCCTAACTTGTTGCATGTTATAAGAAAAAATCAAAAGCATGCTACAAGTGAGTTCCTTCTAAGTAGTTGCATAAGCAAGATCTATACAAAAAGATTTTGAAAAAGATTTTCAAAACATAAAATCTATTTTCCCTTCCTTCATCCAAGGTGTTGCACATGCAATACCTTTTGCAGAACTAAAGTCCTCAATTTGCATGAAAAATAATCACTTTGGAGGAGCATTTGATTGTTGCATTGTATGCAAGAAATGAATTGGAAGGATTTGGAGAAAAACATAGTACGGATCCCACAATGGTTTGTTAATTTCAATGTTGTGGTAAGGAAATATGTGTGTAATAGTTACCAATGTGCTTCACCCTAAAACACCATGGAGATATCCACATTGAGACTTTGAAATATTGGAAGATTTTAATACAAGGTCAAGTTAAGGTCTCCAGCACAAAGAACCCTTGGTCAATTGAGAAGGAATTGTAACTAAATCTTATCTACATGATATCCAAGAATCATATTGGAGAAGTATTGGCATAAATGGAAAATTCAAAGGCTATGTTCAAAATTATCCTTGCAATGTAGAGGTAACAAAGCTCACATGGTAAGGCATCTTTGAGAGGAACACAATTGACATTTATTCACCTTTGGAAGTTCACAATACTATTAGATGGAAAGTGGAAGAATTTGTCTAAAGCAACATTTGATGTAGTGGAAGATAGAAGGAGCTTATCATGGAGAATATGACTGTACAAAAGAGTTCTAAATCCATGTCAATGTGTGGGAATATGAAGTCTATAATAGTGATGTGATCACAAGTAGTGAAGACATTTAAAATTCTAGAAGGATGTTCTTATAAGGATTAGAGGCATGGCTTGTGTTGAATGTGATAGCATGATCATCCGTATAGAAGACATATCTTGCCTTGAAAAGAACTCAAAAAGGAGACCATATATGCACGTACTAGCGAGATTGGCACTACTCTTCTCATTATATTGGAGGATGTAGATACTAGAGCAATCAAGTATGGAGAGATAGTTCATTATAATACAATATTAGGGACCTTCGGTGATTGATTGGCACCAATCACTCCATGTTTAAGATTACCATTTCCAAGGTTTACAAAGCATCAAATAGTCATGCGGATTTATCAACATTTACTTTTATGGATGAAGAATCAAAACATAGGCGTTCAAGGGATAATCTATTCATGAGCAACAAAAGAAAGTCGATACATTCAAAAATGCCTTCAAATCATGGCACCAACCTAAGAAAATGGCTAGGAATTCCCAGTTTTACCTAACCACAATCTTGTATCTCAATGTGTTCTTTTTCCTGTGTTGACCACCCACAAAACTAAATAGTGGAGGGTACCCTCCTAGTAAATAAAAAATTATTGCAAACTTTAATACACTTGGGCCTCACAATTTCATAAGAGATATAGTTTGCATATATGCCTCAATGACTCTAAAACATGAATGAATCAATATCACTATTACAAGAGTCTCAAGGGTGACCAAATTTATAGCATAATGAATATATTTTGTCTTGCAATATCCAATCTTAAAATTTTCATGTAGGGCATTGATCAAACCTTGGAGAAGATGTAGAATGACAACCATATATTAATTGATCTTGGAGATTCATGCTCAAGAGAGAATGATAAGTTTTAGGTTGGAAGAAATGAATTAAAATTTACGATATGACCTTGCAATTTTGACAAATATAGTATTATAAAATTCTCTCTACTTGACCATTTTTAGTATAAAACAAGGTGGGAAAACCACTACGGTCCTGCTTTTACTGAAAGTAAGAGTAGTTCAACTTTCACTTAAATGCTAAAAAATGATTAACCCTCTTTTGTGAAAGCTAAAGGAGTTTCCTACTCCAAACACACGTGATGCACATACCAAGAATATGACCTGCAGGATTACCCATCCTTGGGTATCCAATGCTTTGAGTGGGAAGTTTTCGGAACTATGTTTCTTCAATGGAGTACTCAGCTTTGATAACAAATACCTTAAAAAACCTCTTTCTGTTGAACTTTATGAGGCTGTCAAGGTAACATATCATTATTCATGATCAACTTTTTGAAGTGGGCCAGCTTGAACAAAAACAAAGGAATAGAGGGAAAACGGGCCACATTAGTGAAAAAATCAACCACTTGTATAGACCCTTAAGAGGTCCAACAAGGGAACCCATAATAAATGGGGACCAACCTTCCATATTGGATTGGTTATTAGCGTGGCTCATGTATTTATTGGCAAGAACCCTTCCATAACCAAGGTGAGGGTGGGTGGCATTGTTCGTGCAGAACTATATACAATGAACTTGCAACATTTTCATTACACAAGGTAGCCCATAGAAGGTTTTGGGTTTTCTCAACCCTCATGAAGCCACTTGGCCGCCTTGCACAAAGCCACTTGGCAACTTTATTAGGAAGAGCTTTTTTAAAAGCTCTAGCTTTTCTTCTCTTAGGTTCATAAATATCTTGGCCTTATCTTCGCCTTTAAAATAGTGTTCAATATAATAAATGTCTCTTTAACTTTTAAAACACGTTCAATTAGTTCCAAAGTTCTTCAAACTTAAAAAGATTTAAGAGTTGCAAATTTTCATCTTCATGAAGAGTTTCTGGTCATCAGAAGAATTTTGGAAATCATGATGGCAAGTCATGCCCTACTGCTTCTTGCACTCGCTCTAGATTAGTGTCGTAGCCCTGCACCGTACTTTTGCTTCTCCTTCCCAACTTCCTAATGTGCAACAACTTTGCTTTCATCTTTTGGGTTAGAAACTCATGCAGATGTGCTTCGACTAATTTGCCTCCCAAACCTCCTTCCTTGCCAATCGTTGGCCACCTCCATTTGATTAGAAACCCTCCACACCAGTCCCTTCAGAGTCTCTCTAGAACTCATGGTCCTTTGATGAGCCTACGCTTGGGTACCGTCTCCGTTATTGTTGCTTCTACCATTGACATTGGCTAGAGAAATCCAATGACCTTAACTTCGCTTCTTGACCCCGATTCACAACAACAATATATTGTTGCTTCGACTACATGGATATCACCACCTTTATCACATAGTTTGGAAGTTTTTGTGCTTTCATTTGGAAGGATGGGCTATGGAAAAATTTAGTGATGATAGTCTTGCGGACTGGATGAGTTGAAGGGCAAGGATTGGGCTGTAAGCTATGGATGAATGGATTGATTTGCAAGGCTATGTAAAATGCATAAAGTTCAAAGGGAAAAGTTTGAAATAAATCCTCCAAGAGCTTATCGACAGGAGGCACAAATAGAGAAAAGGGGATATTTTAAATGTACAAGCATGATAACTATAATTATTTGCAATACATGTATACATTAGTGCTGGGGTCGCGTTTGAACTTCGGTAACGATCGGAATGGACTACTTAGATTGAAGGTGACGAATTGAGAAAAAGGCCAAAAAAACCACCATCATTTTTTACCCTTTTCTCAGTTCTTAGTCCAGAGAAAAAAGAGTTGAGAAAGGCATGATAGAGCCAAAAGGATGGAGGCAAAGGGCACTTGGTCTTGAGAAGAAGCCATGATAAGGGATTTTCTGAGGAGGGCTAATTAGCTATTGCTTAATCATCGCTTTGCATCAGGTACGAAGGCACAATTGGTTCATTATCGCTTTGCATGCACATTTAGAGAATTGACTATTGCTCTAACTTTGCTCTTGCATATTGTAAATATCTTTGTGCTTCTTGATTGTGTCACACATTACAAGATTGAACTGGACATCATCGACCTTGTCTTACAATGTTTCATTACACACTCTTACCACCTGACAAACATTCGAAAATATAATTTTCTGTCGTCGACTATTACACTATTCAGAACCGATGGACCAATGGATCATTACACCCATACACCACGAGGGAAGGGCCCGTCCTTGAGCACCGCCTCTCCAACCACACACTATGTGGCTGTATTTTAATTTACTTTACACACACGCGCACGCGCACGCGTGCACACGCACACATTACTTGCAGACATCATCGACCTTGTCTTACAATGTTTCATTACACACTCTTACCACCTGACAAACATTCGAAAATATAATTTTCTGTCGTCGACTATTACACTATTCAGAACCGATGGACCAATGGATCATTACACCCATACACCACGAGGGAAGGGCCCGTCCTTGAGCACCGCCTCTCCAACCACACACTATGTGGCTGTATTTTAATTTACTTTACACACACGCGCACGCGCACGCGTGCACACACACACATTACTTGCAATATGGAAAAAAGTATATGTTAAATCAATTAAACTTCTATATTGATGATTCCTCTCTTTTCATGCATGTTCTCGATGCGAGCGAACATTTGGAGTCAACAAAGAAGATAGCCAAATTGGATGTAAGATCGAAGGATGACGACAACGTTATATAGACTGTACATCATTGATAAATTATAAGCTCTTTGAGCATATCTTGAATCATGTCTTTGTTGGGCTTCAATGCCCAAAAGACACAAATATTTTAGCATCAAAAAATCAATAATAAAGCACCAACCTTGACATTTGCAAGGAGGATCGGGTCCTAATGGACCCTCTGTCGTGTCTCATGTCCATAATTTTATCGTGGGAAGCGCTCATGAATGAAGGATACAATGACCTTTAAGTGAACCCGGCCGGGGTCATCGAATAAATATTATTTTCAACATAAAAGGGTCTTCTTCTATCCCCTAATTTTGCAATTACATAAATGTGAACTTTGATATAGGCAATACATAAACACAACTCCATCATTTTTTATGTGGGAACATTAAAAAAGTCTTGTTTTATTGACAAACTTTACAATTGCATGAATGTGAACGAGTAATTCAATCAGGTCTCAAGTACTAATTCAAACGGACACAAAGTAGCTTGCCCTAGGTCAATGCCACTTACTAGTTTGAACCACGCCTTGTGCAATACCCACTTATAAAAAATGTTTTCTCAAATTTGTAAGATCTACAAAATTATAAGCGATTCAGTTATATATTAGCTAAAGATATTTAATCATTCATAAGGCCTGCCCAAGATAAAAAAAGTAAACAAAAAGGAATCCACTAGAAATGGTGTGGAGGAAGCCTTGAGGAGATAAAAGGGGGGGGGGGGGGAGAGAGAGAGAGAGAGAGAGAAGTGAGGGTGTGGGAGAAAAGGTGGAGATTGTGTGTGAAAAGATTTGAGGAGATAAAGAAGGGAAGAGAGAGAGAGAGAGAGAGAAATCAACCACTTTAAAGTCTTCTTGAAGTCCAATGAAGAAAAGCCATTAGGAAAAATGCGCTTCCAAAAAATTAAAAAAATGCCTAATTTTTGGTTTCCCAAAATTGCATCATTGCTAAGGCTACCCAAAGGGCAGGCCAAAAATCTGCAAATTCTCAAGACGTTAAAATTTTTGAAACTCCAAGGTTTGTGATTAGTTGAGAAATTTGTTTTTGTGAATACTCGTGGCCCGTGGGTGGAGTGGAGCTTGCCTATTGTTGAGAATCGAGATTTGTGTGGTAGAAGCACGTGCACGTTTTTTGACTCAATATGAGGACGTGGCGTTGACAGCGTCTTGGTGTCGCGTTCATGGAAGCGCGGCTATGGCATTTGGGCGCCCCTCTTATTCTCAAGCTCCTCTTCTGAAACCCTCCAGCCAGATTGTTCTGCACGTTTCCACCGTATTCGACGCAATTTCATTTACAACAACATACTCTAGAGCACGCGCGTCCACGACCTGTATTTTCAGACAACATCCTTCTTCTTGATGCCCGATTCGGCTGTGCTGATCTTATGCTTGTCCTGGGCTTTTTGTTGGTATGCAGCTAATGGCGGGATGGATAAGGAGGGGAATAAGAGTCAGACTGAGGACTTTGTTTGGAAATCTGAAGGATAAAGTGGCCGTTGCGGGGGCTCGAGCAAGGAGTCGCTTCGCGAACTTGCATGTAGCCTTGATTTGCGCAACGAGCCATGAAGAGGCCCCGTCGAGCCAAAAGTATGTGCAATCTGTCCTGAGAGCAGGCACAGGCTCCCGACTGCGCATGTCGTACTGCATCCGATAGATTAAACAAGACAAAGAATTGGGCTGTGGCCTTGAAATGCCTTACACTGATTCACAACGGTCTTCGAAGTGGTAGTTTCATATTTCAGGACCAGCTTAGCTTTTACCCAGCAAGGGGGGGCCGAAATTACTTGAACCTCGCTAGTTTCAGGGATAAAAGCAGTCCCGTGGCTTGGGAAGCGTCTTCTTGGATTCGTTGGTACGCAAACTTCTTAGAACAACGGCTGATAACTTGTAGGATGGTGGGAAGTTCTTTTTCAGACTCTCAACGGAGTCACAGCAAACTTATTCCCGACAGAGTCTCTGCCTTGGAAAATAATGGCCTGGTGAGAGAGGTTTCGACGTTGGCCGATCTTTTGCAAGAAATTTGCAAGTGTCCTATGAAGGGAAGCGCGGCTAGGAATGAATTGGTAAAAGATGCCTTGCGATTCGTGATCCTGGACGGATTTAAGACGCAGGACGAGCTCAAAATCCGTTTAAGGGAAGTTTATCAGAGGCTTAATAGTTTGACGACTTTGGAAGTTTCGCGGTTTGTGCAAGTGTGCGAGAGGCTCTCCACGGAATCGGTGAGTTGGATCCATCTCATAGAGTCAGGCCTGGCTCTAAATTTGTTTGAGCCATCTCAATCTCCAGAGAAAGTTCTCTTCCTAGATTATGAGCTCACGGAGATGAAGGAAGCACTAAGGGATTCAGTATCTAGCGGGAAACATATGAGTCTTCCGAGTGGTTTGAGGGTTCTGTGTTAACCAGAATATATATTGCAGTCAGCTTATGATACGTGAGGTCAAAATTTGAATTGAGATGTATATATTTTAAATCCTTTTTGGGCTTCTTTGATCTTGATGAGAATTCAAGGGTGTTAGCTTTTTGGCTTGCCCTAGGCAAACGGAAAAATCAGAATTTTTAAAGTTTTTCTTACATGTGAACGATTTAGTGGTCCTGGTGTTCGTGTATTTAAGTGGTTGCATGCAATGTGCGATGGTTAACGAGAAGTTGCACATATAGCAGGTGCATTGAGATGCAAAGTCCCCTGCTGTCCAAGCAAAGTTTTAAGGAATGGCCGCAAGGATGTGTGCAGCCCCGTTTGACAGAGCTATAGGTCCGTGGTTTGCAATTTATTGTTGGTGTCCTGTGTTCCGTTGTTCGGTTCTCTCTTGGACGACGGGACATATTTACTACAATTTAGGAGCAACCTGCAGCGAACCGATTGGCCGGTGAAGGGTTGGAATGCCACAAACAGCTCGCGAGTCGCCATGCGATTGGGAGGGGATATTTTGTACAGCTCGTGGTCGTGTCTCAACCTTGGAGCTTCTAATGGTGAACTGACCGGAACTCTGTCAAATAGCTTCGTAATGCTCATAGAATTCAGGATGCTTGATCTGACCTCAAATAATATGGGGAAATTCCTGAAGTGCAAATTGTGGACCGTAGCGATGGTGGATTCATCGAGCAGATTCAAACCGAGCTAGGGAGTCTTGCCTACCTCGAGATTTTGGATCTTCGTAGAATCATTCCAAATGACTTTGGCAATTTGCAAAGCGTTTGTGTTCTCACTCTCATTGCCAATTTTTCAATCCAGAACAGTTCAGGAAACTGCATCCACTGCGACTTCTTGTACGTGTTTGCTTCCACCGCCCCCCTTTCCCGTGACCTCCCTTGCGTGTTTGCCTCACTCAGTCCCTCCACTTGACTTTACAAACCCTACACAATCCCTGCGTCTTGGATTATCTTTGAAGCCCGAATCAAATCATGGATCACATTCGGAACCATCTCCTTCCCTACACCTGCTACAACTCGCACACCAACCTTTAGGCTAAGAGTGATGGCTGGCAGAACATACTTCATGTAAGAAAGAGCCTTCCTTAGAACAGCACTTCCCAAGATTTTCACCGCGCAGTGTGGTTGCCCAGAGATCCTAGGCGGCTCTCCTTGTCTTTCACACAAGAATTGTAGCAACTAGAAGCAATTTAATTACCAATCTATCATCTTTGACAAAGAAAAACAGATGTGGTATCTGGCCATCTGCGCAACACAACTGAACTGTAGCTCGCCAAGAAAACCTTGATTGTTGGCATCAATCGATCTTGTTGTTTCACCAATGTTTGAACATAAAAATTGGTTTCCTTCACATCTTTAATTCACGTCCTTCCGGCCACTACCTGTGAAGGATCACTTTCTCTCAGTTCTAGGTGCATGAGATTTGACTGCGCTCTTGATTATCGATCATCATCCCAAGAAGAAGGCTCTAACTCTTCTCTCAGCTCCTCCATCTGCATATGCAGTGTTTCCACCACAACATTGTTAAACTCATGCAGAGAATGGAGGACTCCTCTGAGAATCTTTTTTGTGACTGTAAGGTATCTTCCTTCTGCAAATATTAACGACATCAATCCCATTTCAAGCATGTCTATCTTGTTGCTCTTCCATCCATGTTCCAAGCACATTTCTCACCTCATCGCCTATCCTATAGATCTTACGGGAATCCCATTACCTCCCTTGCGTGTTTGCCTTCCCCCTCTCTATTTCCCCTATTGCGTAACCTAGCCCTGTCTGTCTCTCTCCTCGACTCTATCTGATGTGTTGCTGCTTTCATTCCATGACTGTCATAATTTGAGAGCTTAGCCAATACCTCCTTTTTGAACTTCCCTTTGTGTTCTCACATTTTGGGCAGGCCTTACGAATGACAAAAGTCATTGATTCTTTCACTTGTTAGCTACTTTAATGTTGCACACTAAAGGTTTTTGCATTGAAGCATGGACTTTTATATGTCAAGTTCACCATAAAACCTTCTCTAGTGAAAGAGCATCAAATATGCATGTGCATACAACTTTTTAAGCAAGAGCACCATCCTAGGCTTAGGTAATGCCCCTTCATTTGTTGAAGCTACTAGCAATGAAGAGAGGAATGACAATTCTCTCTTGTTAGACCTCCCATTTTAATAAAAGAAAATTCACATTAATTTTTCCTACATAGTGCCTAGTTGTTTATCCTTCCTACCTTGATTCAGTACAAGACTCTACAATTCCATGTGCAGGAAAAGGATCATTTACCGATTCAAAGGTGCATGATATGACATCTATGCATGGAAGGATTTGGTGTGATGCAATCCAAACATAAGGTTGAAGATGATTTTTAGGATCATTGGGGACCAAACTATGAGAAGTGGGATGTAGTAGTAGGAGGTATCTGATAAGAAAAGCAGAGTGATTATATGCTAAACGATTTTTTTAGAAGGGTGTCATTAAATGTGTGTTACATATCTATCTAGACTTTGGATTAAGGTGATCCAAATGATGATGATGAGAATACTACCTACAGAGGATGCTAAAGCCAATGTATAATAGGCACAAGCCTAAGAAAAGCAAGCACACTCTAATGTGTAGCAAGCTCAAAACTGAAAAATCATGAAAGAGCAAGAGACATGGTTAACTATCAACTATGATCCTAGTGCCATGGAAGGCCCTGATGGGACATGAAGATATCTCGTATCTATCTCTATTGGATTGTCTCTCGATGCGGTGAGGGGTGTGGCCCTCGTGATCTCTATATCCAGAGGGCCATATTGAGACAGAGTTGGCTTTGACGGTCTCTGTCTGAGGGGGGGGGGGGGTTCTTAACACTTCCGGAAGTATTACCGGAGGCCTAGGGCCACTGGTGCGAGAAGTGAGTAAGACGTGCCATAAGTGTCACTGTTGGTACGTAGGTGAGTGCTTGTCGATGGTGTCAACTATGTGCAAGCGGTAGATGGTGTCAACTATGTGCAAGCGGTACAAGTGCTGAAGTGATGTGAGCAAGAAGAAGACCAAAGCGGAACAACATCATGAAAGCCATCCCTCGACATGAACAGCAAGGAACTTCAACCACATGACACAGATCCGTTGTACCAAGTGAAGGGAGAGGAGGGGAGGAGAACACAACGAAAAGAGATTTTAGAGTAGCGAGCAGAGATGGGAAGTAGCATAACTCATTAGAGAGCAAGATGACTGATACACTCCCCGAAGATACACACGAGGCGAGCTCTTGACTCTAGCCTCTCACTCCTTCACTCCTGCCTCTTGTCCTTGCCAGAATGTCCCTCCCCTTTCCCCTTTCCCCCTCTTCACCTTCTCCTCCTTTGCTCCACCCCCCGCTACCAATCTCCACACCTTCTTCCTATTGGTTGCCTTCTTGCACCCTTAGCCATCCTTAGCCATTCCACCGTTTGTGGGCCGCTCTGTCCTTGATGGCTTCCGCAACACTCCAGCCTGTCCTGGGTCAGTGAATCCCGTGCTCCATGTGTTCTCCTGCGCTCGTGACACTAGTTGGTTGAGAGGGTTGGTGCACCACCTATGCCTCTTAACTGATGGACTGCTTCCCATGTGCACCAACAGGTGTATCCCGCGTACCATTGCGCCAATACTTCCCTATGATTGACTTTGACCATGGTGAGTCGAGGTTGAGGTTTGGCACTCTTCAGTCATGTATTGCTTCCGTCATGTCCATGTCAAGTCCATGTCATGTCCAAGTCATGTCCATGTCAAGTCATGTCATGTCCAAGTCATGTCCATGTCAAGTCCAAGATGTGAACACATGTGAACACGCTGCGACTAGGTATGACCAAGGTCTAACAACTTGGCATGTTGCTGAGGTGACCATGACGTGACCCAAGTGTGACTCTTGGTGGGTCGCCATAAACTTTGAGTACAACAGATCCCCCGCCACTATCATTCACCGTCCCGGTGAATGACCTAGGATCTTGTGAGAGAAAGTTAAGTGTAAATTACAAATAAGAAAGTGACCTTGGGGTTGACATCCCAAAACTGAAAAGAAAGGGCTCATGGCCTTACAACTGTAAAACTGAAAAAAAAAAAAACTGGCTCATGGCCATACAACTGTAAAACTGAAAAAAAGAAACTGGCTCATGGCCATACAACTCCAAACTCCTTATTTACATGAGAATCCAAATGTACAAAGTTCGCAAAAAGATATGCCGAACTAAAAGATCCAGGAGCTACTGCTTGCTGGATGAAAGTCAGGGAGGGGGAGGGGGTGGGTGTGGTGGGTGTGCTGAGGTTCCGGGGCTGGTCCTTGCCTCTTCCTCGCGACTGTGTCCATGAGGTTGCGGATGTCCTCGTATTTGGATTTATACCTATGGTAGCCAGACCTGTACTGTTCACACCGAGATTTGAGAGCAGCATTTTCATCTTGCAGCCCATGGAAGTTGTCCTGCAACTTGGAATGTGAAACTTGGAGATGGTCTTCCGCCTCGCGAATCTGCTTCATTTGACTCCGCACCACCTCCACCTGTTGATCCACAGTAAGCTTATCCGCAGCCAGTGAGGTGTATCTGTCCTGTAGGGCGGCAAGCTCCCGCTGGCTTTGAGCCTGTTGGGCTGAATGGTGGTCCTCCAAAACTTTCTTGGTGGCTGTCCACTCTGCCTCCTTTGCTACAAGGCTTTGCTGAAACTCGTCTTGCTGAGTTTTCCAGCCAGCTTCCCTTGCCTGTAGAATTGCTCCCCACTCCGCTGTTTTCATTTGCAATGTTGTATCCCATTCTTTATGCATGCTGGCTACCTGCTTCTCATGTTCCAAGCGGAGGTGTTGCTTCTGTGATAGAAGCTTGCAAACCTGACCCGTAGTATTAAAGAGGGAGGCACCCATCTGAATGAAGCTGTCATCTATAATGCGTTGAGCCATATGAAGGGACCTTTTAACCCATGCATACCTGTCCCGATAGGTCATTCGGTCAGCCATGTCAATAAGTTCGCCATATTCCTCGAAGGCCGCTTTCATCCCCTCTTGCTCTAGGTCCTCGAGAGAGCTGCCACTGGAGCCAGTGTGTCGATGTCTAGGTAACAGCTTGGAGCTTGGGATACCTTCTTGTTGGAAGCGATTGTCTCTTGCAAGGGAAGTGTGAAAATTTGGTCCAAGTCCTCCTCCTCCATGCAAACAGGAGACCGCTTCCGCTTTAATGCATACAGCAGCCGTTTGTGTTCCTGGCTCTGTTCCTCTATCTGGGCCTCATGGGTAATCTCCCGAGGAGGTTGCGAAGTAGGTATCCAACATATCATTTTGAGGAAGTGGAGGACAATCCGCTGGAAAAGGTATCTTACCCCTAGCAAAAATAACCTCGCCAGGTCGAGTTTCCAGTAAGTCCTGTCCAGCAGCCTCCATACTTGGTTCAGGGGTCAGTCGTCGAGACACCCGGGGTGGGGTCTTCGCATCACCAGTGGCTCCCAAAGTAAGATTCAAGTTCAATAACCTGTGTCGTTCTGATGCCTCTCCATCAAGAGATTCCAGGGCAGAGGTGCCAGCAGCTGCCGTAACAGTGCCTGCTGCCGTACCTTTTGTGGAGGGATCCCCCTGAGTTGGGGGATTAATGTGCATATCTTTGCACCCTACTGACCCTGATGAGATGATCGGAGGGGAAATGGTCATGACTGCGGGTGAGGTAAGTGGTAATGTCCTGCCATGGTGGGTGAGACCTGAGGAGGGCAGGGGAGTGACCGGAAGAACATCATCAGGGAAATCACAATCTGCCTCGAAGGGGATGGATGGAGAGGCGACTCCTGCATGAGCAACTGATGGCAAAGCTCCAGAGGCTGGCCCAAGAGGGAATGGCTCAGAAACCTGTGCTACAGATGTGGGTGGAGCAAGAGTGGGAATGGAGACTGGAGATGCAGATGTGGAGGGAGCAAGAGTGGGAATGGGGACTGGAGATGCAGATGTGGGGGGAGCAAGAGTGGGAACGGGGACTGGAGAGGAAGAGAGGACAGAGACTGGTGCAGCAGAGGCCGAGGATGCTGGGGCCGCACGAAGGGCCAGTGGAGATGATCTCAAGTGGGGGATCATAGGAGCGGAGGGTGGGCGGTGAGGAGAGGATGAAGTATGTGAAGGTGGAGGAAAAAGTGCAGGCGTTGCAGCCCGCCACTGGTGCAAGAGGTAGGTGAGGTGAGGTCCACAAGTACATGTGTGTGTGCTTCGGCGTGTGCGATTTCGAACAGTGGCCCGGAATGTTGAATAAAAGAGGGATGCAAAATCATACTGAGTGATGGTGAATAGAGCATTAAGAGCAGGACGGATACCTTTCGTGATGTAGTAATGCCCGGGTGCTGAATAGAAGCGAGTGAAGAAGTAGCGTGTGATCACTGCTTCTCTGCTTCCACCTTCCAAAACCTTTTTGCAATCATATCCCCTCCTGTTGGGTTTGCACTGTGAAAGGAATGACAGGAGATGTGGTGAATCGTCGGAAGGAGGCTGAATAGGGAGAGCAGGGAGCCCCATGTACTGTGAGACCAAATTGGGTGTGAGAAGCTGCCTGGAGCCCATGAACTCAAAAGTGCCTGTGACATAGTCGTAAGATCTGATGAATCCTGTACACAGTTCCACATCCACCGGAGGAAAGATGACCTTGTTGAACTCAGTTAGACTGAGGGTCTGGATCTCGGAAGATGACAATACGGAGGATAGTTTGAGGTTCGGATCCATAAGAGGTTTAAACATAACCCGAACGTGGGAGAGGGGAGGGGTGGTTACCGAAGGGCTCTGTATCTCCGTTGGCCCACCCGACCCTTCTGAATGTGGTCTCCGTGCAGAGGGGGTGTAATCTGAGCCCCCATGGTCAGAAGAGGAGGCACTGGAGCTCTGGGAGTGGAAAAGAACCCCCCGCTGCTGTCTTGATTGCGGTGGCTCACCATCCGAGATGATAGTGATCTCCGGACCAAGATGGGAATGTATCACTGATGAAGTCGGTCCTGCTAATGAAGTCGGCCCTACCGATGAAGTTGGCCTTGCTGATGGAAGTGGCTCTGCTGATGAAGTCGGCCTAGCTGATGTAGTCAGCCCTGCTGAGGCTGTAGGCAGGGGTGAGGTCATGTGCACTGCAGAGGCTGCCTGAGACGTCATGGCGGTATAGAAAGGAATGAAGAGCTTATCTCTGGGCAACCTTGGCTTACACTTAGACTTCTTCTCGAGCATGAAGAAGAACAAGAGGTAAAGTGTAAGCTAATGACGAAGCAGGAGAGGAAGCTGATGACGAAGCAGGAAGGTGAGTGATGACAAGGCAAGAAAGGAAGCAGGAAGGGAAGGGGGGCTGGTGACGAGGTAGGGGAGCTGCTGTCGAGGGCTTGAAGCAGGAAGGGAAGGGGAGCTGGTGACGAGGTAGGGGGGCTATTGTCGAGGCGTTGGCAAGCCCACTGAGATAGAACGAGAGAGTGGGGTAGGTGGTGACAAGAGGGGGAGCTGATAGTGATGAGAAGGGAAGCTGATGGAGAAGCACGAAAGTTAGAAAGGAAGCAGGAAAGGAAGGGGCGTGAATGACGAGGCAAGAAGGAAGCTGGCCAGATGATAATCGAGAAGGGGAGTCGATGAGGAGGTCTAGAGAGGAAGCTTGCGAGGTGCTAGTGAGGAGGGGAGCTGGCCAGGTGATAACGGGAAGGGGAGTTGATGACGAGGTCCAGAGAGGAAGCTGGCGAGGTGCTAGTGAGAAGGGGAGCTGGCCAGGTGATAACAAGAAAGGGGAAGGAGAATTGCGATGAAGGTAGGGCTGCAGAGAAGGCGTTGGAGGGAAGGCTGTAGGGTTTTGCAAGATGGCGATGGAGGGAGAGCTGTAAGGTGGCGATGGAGGGAGAGTTGTAGGGTGGCGATGGAGGGAGAGCCGTAGGGTGGCGATGGAGGGAGAGCCTGCAGGAGAAGGAGGGATGCAGGAGAAGGTGTTGGAGGGGAGGCTGCAGGCTGCAGCAGGAGGGTTGCGATGATAGTCTGCAGGAAATATGCGAGGGAGGAAGAAGGAGGGAGGCTGTAGGAGACTGCAGGAAATATGCGATGGAGGGAGAAGGAGGGAGGCTGCAGGAGAAGCGTTGGAGGGAGGCTGCAGCAGGAGGGACGATGCTGTAGAAGATATGCGATGGAGGGGGAAGGAGGGAGGCTGCAGGAGAAGCGTTGGAGGGAGGCTGCAGGAGAAGGAGGAGGCTGCAGCAGAGGGTCGATGCTGTAGGAGATATGCGATGGAGGGGGAAGGAGGGAGGCTGTAGGAGAAGCGTTGGAGGGAGGCTGCAGGAGAAGGAGGAGGCTGCAGCAGGAGGGTCGATGCTGTAGGAGATATGCGATGGAGGGGGAAGGAGGGAGGCTGCAGGAGAAGCGTTGGAGGGAGGCTGCAGGAGAAGGAGGAGGCTGCAGCAGGAGGGTCGATGCTGTAGGAGATATGCGATGGAGGCGGAAGGAGGGAGGCTGCAGGAGAAAGCGCTGGAGGGAGAAGGAGGGAGGCTGCAGGAGACTGCAGGAAATATGCGATGGAGGGAGAAGGAGGGAGGCTGCAGGAGAAGCGTTGGAGGGAGGCTACAGGAGAAGGAGGAGGCTGCAGCAGGAGGGACGATGCTGTAGAAGATATGCGATGGAGGGGGAAGGAGGGAGGCTGCAGGAGAAGCATTGGAGGGAGGCTGCAGGAGAAGGAGGAGGCTGCAGCAGAGGGTCGATGCTGTAGGAGATATGCGATGGAGGGGGAAGGAGGGAGGCTGCAGGAGAAGCGTTGGAGGGAGGCTGCAGGAGAAGGAGGAGGCTGCAGCAGGAGGGTCGATGCTGTAGGAGATATGCGATGGAGGGGGAAGGAGGGAGGCTGCAGGAGAAGCATTGGAGGGAGGCTGCAGGAGAAGGAGGAGGCTGCAGCAGGAGGGTCGATGCTGTAGGAGATATGCGATGGAGGGGGAAGGAGGGAGGCTGCAGGAGAAAGCGCTGGAGGGAGAAGGAGGGAGGCTGCAGGAGACTGCAGGAAATATGCGATGGAGGGAGAAGGAGGGAGGCTGCAGGAGAAGCGTTGGAGGGAGGCTGCAGGAGAAGGAGGAGGCTGCAGCAGGAGGGTCGATGCTGTAGGAGATATGCGATGGAGGGGGAAGGAGGGAGGCTGCAGGAGAAGCGTTGGAGGGAGGCTGCAGGAGAAGGAGGAGGCTGCAGCAGGAGGGTCGATGCTGTAGGAGATATGCGATGGAGGGGGAAGGAGGGAGGCTGCAGGAGAAAGCGCTGAGGGAGAAGGAGGGAGGCTGCAGGAGACTGCAGGAAATATGCGATGGAGGGAGAAGGAGGGAGGCTGCAGGAGAAGGAGGGAGGCGGCAGGAGAAGGAGGGAGGGGAGGCTGCGTATGATTTCGTAGGCTGCAGGAGAAGGAGGGAGGGGAGGCTGCGTATGATTTCGTTGTCTGGAGGGGGGGGGAAACAGCCATAAATATATAACGAAGAGATCCAACTTTAGAAAAGTAAGCCAAAATTAGCATGAGTGGGCTGCAAGATGCGGTGGAGGAGGTGGATGAGCTGATCCCAAGGATCCACGCTGAGTTTAGCCAGATGCTAAATATAGCAGTGGTTGGAATTAGGAGAGTTTAGCCAGATGCTAAATATAGCACTGGTTGGAATTGGGAGAGCTTAGCCAGATGCTAAATATAGCACTGGTTGGAATTGGGAGATAAAGGACAGACGCTGAATTTGGTGGCTAAATATAGCCTTGGTGGGAGGGGGTAGGTGAGAGAAAAAGCGGTGTGGGCAAGAGGAAATATTTGAATGAACACGGTGGGAAAATTGGAGTTTGAATTTTACTCTCTCTCTTGTATAGGATATTGGATCAGGGTGTTATAGAGGTGAATGAGGCTGAATGAGGCTGAAGGAGGGATGAACCAAGGGTGAACCAAGGATGAACAAGGGGTGACCTAGGAGTGAACATGGGTGACAGAGAGGTGAACAGGGGTGACCTAGGAGTGAACATGGGTGACAGAGAGGTGAACATGGGAATTGACATAGGAGTGAACAGGGGTGACCTGGAGGTGAACAGGGGTGACCTAGGAGTGAACATGGGTGACAAAAAGGTGAACATGGGGAGTTGACATAGGAGTGAACAGGGGTGACCTGGAGGTGAACAGGGGTGACCTGGGAGTGAACATGGGTGACAAAAAGGTGAACATGGGGAATTGACATAGGAGTGAACAGGGGTGACCTGGAGGTGAACAGGGGTGACCTAGGAGTGAACATGGGTGACAAAAAGGTGAACATGGGGAATTGACATAGGAGTGAACAGGGGTGACCTAGAGGTGAACAGGGGTGACCTAGGAGTGAACATGGGTGACCTAGGAGTGAACATGGGTGACAGAGAGGTGAACATGGGGAATTGACATAGGAGTGAACAGGGGTGACCTGGAGGTGAACAGGGGTGACCTAGGAGTGAACATGGGTGACAGAGAGGTGAACATGGGGAGTTGACATAGGAGTGAACAGGGGTGACCTAGAGGTGAACAGGGGTGACCTAGGAGTGAACATGGGTGACAGAGAGGTGAACATGGGGAGTTGACATAGGAGTGAACAGGGGTGACCTAGGAGTGAACATGGGTGACAGAGAGGTGAACATGGGGAGTTGACATAGGAGTGAACAGGGGTGACCTAGAGGTGAACAGGGGTGACCTAGGAGTGAACATGGGTGACAGAGAGGTGAACATGGGGAGTTGACATAGGAGTGAACAGGGGTGACCTAGGAGTGAACATGGGTGACAAAAAGGTGAACATGGGGAATTGACATAGGAGTGAACAGGGGTGACCTAGAGGTGAACAGGGGTGACCTAGGAGTGAACATGGGTGACCTAGGAGTGAACATGGGTGACAGAGAGGTGAACATGGGGAATTGACATAGGAGTGAACAGGGGTGACCTGGAGGTGAACAGGGGTGACCTAGGAGTGAACATGGGTGACAGAGAGGTGAACATGGGGAGTTGACATAGGAGTGAACAGGGGTGACCTAGAGGTGAACAGGGGTGACCTAGGAGTGAACATGGGTGACAGAGAGGTGAACATGGGGAGTTGACATAGGAGTGAACAGGGGTGACCTAGAGGTGAACAGGGGTGACCTAGGAGTGAACATGGGTGACAGAGAGGTGAACATGGGTGACAGAGAGGTGAACATGGGGAATTGACATAGGAGTGAGCAGGGGTGACCTGGAGGTGAATAGGGGTGACCTAGGAGTGAACATGGGTGACAGAGAGGTGAACATGGGGAGTTGACATAGGAGTGAACAGGGGTGACCTAGAGGTGAACAGGGGTGACCTAGGAGTGAACATGGGTGACAGAGAGGTGAACATGGGGAGTTGACATAGGAGTGAACAGGGGTGACCTAGAGGTGAACAGGGGTGACTAAGAGTGAACATGGGTGACAGAGAGGTGAACATGGGGAGTTGACATAGGAGTGAACAGGGGTGACCTAGAGGTGAACAGGGGTGACCTAGGAGTGAACATGGGTGACCTAGGAGTGAACATGGGTGACAGAGAGGTGAACATGGGGAATTGACATAGGAGTGAACAGGGGTGACCTGGAGGTGAACAGGGGTGACCTAGGAGTGAACATGGGTGACAGAGAGGTGAACATGGGGAGTTGACATAGGAGTGAATAGGGGTGACCTAGAGGTGAACAGGGGTGACCTAGGAGTGAACATGGGTGACAGAGAGGTGAACATGGGGAGTTGACATAGGAGTGAACAGGGGTGACCTAGAGGTGAACAGGGGTGACCTAGGAGTGTCACCCATGACCTAGGAGTGAACATGGGTGACAGAGAGGTGAACATGGGGAGTTGACATAGGAGTGAACAGGGGTGAATAAATAGAAATTCAACTAATAGGAATGGAAATCCTTATCCAAAGAGAGAGTCAATGTGGATGATATTTCTTTACCCGTGAGCCATTTACAGGTGCTGGTAACTTCTTGCCCTCCAAGGTGGCCAAATAAACCCCTCCACTGGGAATAATCCTTGTGATAAAGAAGGGCCCTGTCCAACCACTGACAAATTTGGGTTTATGTTTCAAGAACTTACTGGAATATAACAAGACTAAGCTGCCAACTTGGAATTCCCTCTTCCTGAGATTTCTGTCATGCCATGCCTTCTGCCTTCTTTGCCAGACTTCCTGAGCCAGGATCGCTTCACGACGATGTTCATCCAAGGCTTCAAGATCCCATAATCTCTCAAGTGTGCATGCCTCCAAGTCATCATCCATCTCTGCCATGACCCTACCATTCGTGGAGGTTGTTGGGGTCTTGTTGAGGAGGGGTAGATGCATGGAATGTCTGGAGATCTACTTGGAGGCTAATAATCTATTGCTACATCTATTGGATGAGCATGTGGAGTCACTTAGTTTGATGGAGTTATTGTTCCACTTTGCTTCTAAGGCTTGCTTCTCTTCCTGTGCTCGTGTGTATTGCTATTAATCTAGAGTATCTTGGCATTTATAACGCATCATAATCTACCTAGAGGGTATCTTTGTGGGAGCATTCAATTGCAAGGGCTTTCTCTGTTTTTTGTAGCTTTTTACTCCAGCTCTACTAGCTAATTTCTATTGCCTTCTAGCCACTTGTTGTTGTAAAGTAAAGGAAATGAGGAACAAATTACAGCAAAATCATCATTAACATGTTCAAAATGAAGCATGAAATGGACATAAAACTGTTGACATGTATCGTGATATGTGGCTCTATCTGCCAGCTCACATAGGATAGGTAGAGCATGTAGATTGTCAATTTGTCTTATCTTGTTTTCTTAGTAGTTGTGTGTTGTACTTAGTGCCCACGTATGTAAGGCACATAAGCCCTCTCTATGTATGCTACATACTACCTATGTCTTCACTTTCATAACATCGTGCAAATCCTTGGCAAAGAATCTCTAGTTTTTGGCTTAAGTGTTGTCCATCATAAATCTCATTAATACACCCCAAGTGCATCTGCATCTCTGTGGTTATTGGGGGGGCTAACTTGAACTGGAGTCCTTAAATTCGTCATCTCTGTAGATAGGGATTTTATGACGCTTCGATGGTCTAGTTTTGAGGACGTCTCCAACTATCCTATTAATCCATATCCATGATCGACTTGTTAGTCTCTATGCTCTAGCTGGTTATGACTTGCTACTTTACAGGATCTAGTTCACATATGAACATCCTTTTATTCCCCCTTTGTAACCTCAGGATGGTCAATAATATCTAGTCCAATAGTAGGGTATATCTCCATCAAGGGTGAATAATAAAGGCTTAAAGTAATTCTATAGCCACATCAAGAAATACACGTTAATGTCAGTATATATATATTTTTATCCATTTGGCTATAGTTGTGAAATATAGATATATCCCTAATAATATATGCGTGAATGTATTAGTCTATATTCAAACCTCTCCATTCTTCCATGGGTCTAGTCCATATCATGGTACACCCTTGGATTATAAACACTATAACCATCCAAACTTGGGATTTCCTCAATACAAACCATAATTGGAATTCTGTGCGAAGGATACTCTAACTCATATTGCTCTACTACACCTAAACAACAGGTATATCCCATTACCGTCCTGAATGGGAGGGTGTATAAATGTGTGTGTGTGTGTGTGTGTGTGTGTGCGCGCGCTCGGGTAGGATACAACACACTAGGTGAGAAGTAGGTCATCACCTAGTGCAATGCCTTACTATCTACCTGAAAGGGATAGAAGTATCTATAAATTTAGTTAAGGCTAGGAAAGAACATGGTTAGAGAAGTAAGGGAGAAGTTTAATTGAGGGAATTAAGAAAATGAGCAAAGGACACAGAGTGAAAGATTAATGATAGCAATACTAGGGAGATGAAGGGAAGAAAAGGGGGGAAGTGGGCTAAATTGAGCATTGTTTGGGTTAGAAGATTTTTTGAAGCAGTGGAAATCAAACACTTAGTGGGAGAGATAGTATTGCTTAAGCAAGCTGCTTAAGCAAGCACTGAAGTGAGTCAAGAGGCAAAAGAGCCATAATGACTGAAATGTTCTATGTGCAACCATCCAGAGTTGTAGGGGAAACATGATTGTGTGTGTGAAGACTCGACAAAACCCCATTTCATAGTGAAATGAAAACAATTTTGGTAATGAATGCAAAAGACAAAACTATTATAATTTAACAAAAAATTCCCAACATGTAGGTGAAACCTTACACATAAATCAAGAGGTGGGTGGTTTGTAAAAGGTTTATAGGATGTATAATAGTACAAAAAAGTATTTCTTTAATAAGTCATAGTAAGCATCACTTTAATTGAAGAGGGGAGTCTGCATATACCTGCCACCATCCAACCAAAAAGATAGGTGAGTGCCAACTTAAACTTAAGTTGGGAAGATAGGTGTCATAAATACCCCTCCCTTGTTATCGAGGTCACAATAAAAATAAACACTTGGACACAAAACCTATCCAGCTTGATGAAAACATATGAGTCGCTTAGGTTATGGTAACTAGATAATTATAGGTGAAAATGATTCATAAAATATAATGAAATAATTAATAATTAAGGGTTAATAAAATGTAGTAAAAAAGAGAGAGACCGAAAAAAGTCACATTAGAGAGGTTAATAAAAAGGAATAGACAGTAATAAAAACAAACAAAGGGTTAAGCAGGCCTAGAAGTAGGTAGAAATAAAGGTAGAAGGAGAGAAAAAATGGATAAAAGGATAAATAATTAGGAAAGGGGAACATAGGAAAGAGATACTAAAATGATTATTAAAGAAAGGTAAGAAGAGATTAATAAGGAGGGGGAGGAGGGAGGAGGGGGGGGAATGGTGGAATAATAACCAAAAGTACGTTAAAACATGGGGGGGGGGAAGTATATGAGTTTTAGAACTTTAAAAAAAGGTTAAAAAGAACTAATAAAAAAGGAGGGGGGGAAATTATAAAAGGGAATGCAGGAGGGTAAGAAAATAGAGAAGTAAATTAGAAAAAGAAATGATAGAGTTGTGTATATAAAATAATAGAGAAGGGAGGTTTTAAGAGTAGTAAAGAAGTGAAAGAAGGAAAAAATAATGAGATAGGGAGGAATTTAGAAGAGGTGGTAACAAGCTAGAATTATAATTAATAGAATAAGGTGAAAAGGGAGGGTGGTGGAAATAGAGTTAGAGGGGGATAGAGGACAAAGTGGCAGTGAAGGATAGAAGGTTCAATTAATAACTGTGAGTCAATGGGTCATGTAATGGTAGTTGGAGGCCAAGAGTGACAAATAGGTGGAGCCCAAGGGTGGCACAATATAACTTAGGCACAATGGGGACATCAGCAGTAGTAGAACCAAAGGGTGCTCATAAGCACGACAGTTTGCCATCAAAGAATTCCACACAGGTCACTGCACAGTTTTGATGACGGGAGGATGGGAGAAGTAAATGTGTGCAAAGCAGATTGGGTGGCAGAATCTGGAGGTTAATCAATGGGACACTCGGGATAGAAAGGGATGACCAGGAGGAGTATGGAGATCAGGGGGTGATTAAATAGAGATGGAGGAAGTACAGTCATAGAAATCGAGATGGCTGAATGAGGAAGATGAGATGAATAGTCACGGGAGACGAAAAGTCAGGGGGTGGGGCAGGGGTAGAGAGAGAAGATTAGAGAGGGAGGAGATTAGTTGGCGAGAGAGTTAGGCTAGTTTGGGAGTAGGGAGAGAAATAAAGGGAGTATAACAAGAGTTAGGGTAGTGAAGTAAGGGAGAAAAAGAAAGGGTGGGTTTAGAGAAAATAAATAATGAGAGGGTGTTATCTTAAGCAAAATAAATTGAGAGGGGGGGGTTTTGTAAAGAGAGAGAGGGGTTTGGAAAGTGAGAGAGGATAAGTAGGGAAAATAAAAGGGATAAGTAGGGGGGTGGAAAGTGAGAGAGGATAAGTGGGGGGGATTTAGATTAGAGAGAGATGACTAGAGAGAGCGGGACGTTAAAATAGAGAGAGAAGGTTTAGAGAAAATAAATAATGAGAGGTGGTTATCTTATGGAAAATAAATTGAGAGAGCGGTGGGAAAAAGAGAGAGGGGGTTGGAAAGTGAGAGAGGATAAGGGGGGGGGGGTTAGAGAAGAGAGAGGGGGATGTTTAGGTAAAGGGAGAGATGATAGGCAGTCAAGAGGGAGGTATTAGGAAAATTATAGAAATTAGAGAAAAAATAGAAAGAATATAAAAAATAGGAAAAATAGAGAAAATGTAGAGAAAATTAGAGAAATTAGGGTACATTTAGGGAGAATTAGAGAAAATAGGGAGAGATTAGAGAGAGAAAGGAAGAGAGAGGAGGGTGAGAGAGAGAGAGAGAGAGAGAGAGAGAGAGAGAGAGAGAGAGAGAGAGAGGGGGGGAGGGGGGAGAAAAGAGGAGAGAGGGCTAAAGAAGAGAGGGGGAGTATGGTAAGGGTTAAAATTGGAGAGAAAAGTCAAGGATAAGATGTTAAAGGAAATAAAATATGTGTGTGTGTGTGTGTGTGAATTCTCATAGTAGCCTATCCATTATTCATCTGTATGCATTATCCTTTTTCCTTATTTTTACATTCCAACACCATGGTATTTGATATGTGCAAGAATCTACCCAACAAATCTTGGATAACAAAATTAGTCTTCCTCCTTACTAATCTAGTGTTGAAATGAATGGGTTCTTTAAACCCTGACTTTGAGCACTTAAAAAGACATATGTACAATCATGCGCCCTTCCAATGCTATAAACATCACAATCATCCACCACTTTGGATGGTCCCACTAGGTTTCTTAAATTATACACAACCTCTTGCAATAGTAAATGGTGTAATGCATGTCATCTTGGATCTTTAATAATGGAAATTGAAACTCTCTTCTTAATTGCTCTCTTCATAGCATAAAATATGTCACTCTCTTCCAAACAACATATCCATAAAGTTCTTACAAAGAGATGAAGATGAAATTAAAAAAACACAAGAGTTACTTTCTAAGAAATGAAACGTACATTTTAAAAGTAGAAAAGAACAAAAGTAGATAGTTTTTAAAAAATACACACCTCTTCCTTGATCCACCTCCAGCTCCCATTAATTGCGTAGCCTATTTATGGTTGTAATTGAGACATGTGCTTTTAACTATGTATGATTTAGAATTAATTGCTTTAAACTCGTGCTTAAGCAACATCATTTATATCACAAATGAGCCTTATTATTTCCCAATCTCATAATGACTTTTCCTTGTCTGTTGTATGTTTTTGGACCTCAACTTAATATTCCTTAGGTTGCCTATGAAGAGAACACATTATTTCTACTAGTTGTAATTGCTTTTCATGCAAATTTTACACAATACCTTAAAGCCTTTCATACGCTTCTTGCATCATATGTAGTTGAATCTTTGCAAATGGGGCTTGGGATTCATTGTGACCAATGCAATTGCAATAACAAAGTAATCCCTGAGGGATCTTTGAATGTGGGAGGTGTACTTCTATGAGGATTCATATCTAATTCAATATTTATTTATCTACATTCTTTTAAAATGTGACTTGACACATTTTCAAAAATGTGAGGTGCACTTTTACGAGTACTTGTAGCCAATTCAATGCTTATTTATCTATATTCTTATTGCCATTTCATTAACAAAATGTAGCACACTCAGATGCACTTTCCATGTGCATTGAACATTTTTATTTTTTGTGGTGACATATTCAAAAGGAGCCATGACAAGATGTGAGAAATATGATTTATGACGTTAATAAATTGAAGCAACAAGGATTAGAGATTATAAAATTTCAATAGGTGAGAAAAAAACGGGTTTGGGCTAGAAAATGATTTTGAAGCATATTTATGTGCTAAGGAAAGGTTTGGGATTTTTTCAAGTCCGAATTGAAAATTTTGAAACTCATTCAAATTTTGAATGAGGTGTCATATGTGACATCTTTTAGGGAAAGGGACCCTCGCATGGAGTAAAGAGAGGCACCTTTTGGGGCTAGGGGGTTTTCCCAAGTGGAAGGGGGATTTTACATTTTAAGGGCAAGTGGGGTTAAGCCAAGTGGGGTGCTTTTTTAAACTCATTTTTAAGGGAGTGATGGGACCTCTCTAGGATTTCTTAGTAACAATCCATTCTGTATGAGGCCCTTTTTGAGTATGAACTACCCTCATGATTAAGCATAAAGACAATTTTAGAAGTGAGAATGAAACGTTATTAAGAGACCAACCATAACAACAATGGAAAAGGTACGCCTCCCTATACTAGAACTACATGTCATTTCCTTAATAGTATCAATGATAATCAAAGCAAACTTTTTATCTATGTAAAGCATTTGTTGATGTCCTAGACAATGTTAGTGAGCTGAGGTTGAATCACACTAACCCTTTGCTCCATCTCAACACAATCCCAATAGTTTTGAGTATGGATGCTACACTAATTATATATTTCATAAAACTAACCAATACACCTCTTATTCTATTATTTCATATTCAAAGGCATGGCAAAAATATTTTCTCTATCAAGTCTCATCTCTAGGTTTAAGCATTAAACGTCTTTACTCAATTGACCTTTTATTGCTCAGCCATGTTCTAAATCCAAGACAGTTGATGTCATCTCAAATCAATTAGTATATATGTTGATTTATAATCTAAAGAGTAGGTAATGCTCAAGTAATGTAGCATTCCATTCATTTGGAAGCTATATAATTATGCATTCATATCCTTGCACATAGTATCTGGTCTTTTTCTGTCTTGTCCATGAAATTTGTTTTTTTGAGAATCCCCACCAAAATTTTATAAGTGCTTAATCTCCAATCTTGGGGTTTTGTCATTTGGTGTACAATAAAGAATTGGTGGACATTGGCCTTGGCCTATTTTGTGAAGTGATGAGTGGCCATAATTCTCCAAGTAAGGTATTGGAAACAAAGGATTACCCCGAGTTTACGATGCTTGAGTGAAACTAACAATTTTAATTTCTAGCTTTCTATCCTTTGGCACATCACATTTCCCCACATGTTTATTGGAGTTCTTGAATATGATTGATTGCCAGCAACAACCAATAGTTAAAATCTTTTGAGCGTGGTTTTCTTAGTAAAACAACTACCATGGGTTAATTATGGAAATCTTTCAATGGGAAATGAATTCCTTCAAGCATTACACAATCTCTATAAAAGGCCTTCCATTCCTTTTGATAGAGTACTCTAGATAATGATGTCTCAATGATGTATATCAAAGGGAATTAAGATGAAGTTCCCGTTTGTACTCATATCCCAATGTTTTAGAGTTTCATAGTGAATAGATAATTTGCTTCACCTCGGCTATTGTCATTTTGTGCTCATAACCCAATGTTTTGGGGTTCCATCATGAATGGATAATTTGCTTCACCTCGGGTGTTCACTATGTGGAAACTCTATATATCACGTGTGTCCAAGGGCTATTAAAAAATGCCCTACCTACGGATTTTTACACCCTATACACACACCTTCTATAGA
Organism: Dipteris shenzhenensis; assembly: GCF_047967505.1. NCBI lineage: Eukaryota > Viridiplantae > Streptophyta > Polypodiopsida > Gleicheniales > Dipteridaceae > Dipteris > Dipteris shenzhenensis. Next base: position 58,437,311 of record NC_141597.1, on the reverse strand, counting down.
TTTTGAGATGATTAAAGTACCCTTTCTCTATGGATAGAAACCCTTACATATGTATAATCTATGTAAACCCCCAAGAAAATAAAACGTACATGCTACCTTACATTTTGTTTAGTGAGCTTCTTGGGTCCCTTCACACCAAACAAGGATTGTATTTGATCAAAAGCACGTGTGTTGATGGTATTTTTCTCACACCCTTGGTTGATTAGTGAATCCTATGCTAAATGCATAGATGAGTGCTCAATGCTAGACGAGAAGATACCCTCTCTTGCACTCCTACAGTTGCTTGATAAACATTTGCACTCCTATGGTTGCTTGATAAACATTGCGTAATCGTTGCTCGGAATGCAAAGCTAGACATCAAGAGAACTAGCATAAGGATTTGTACTGCGTGGGTGGAATCGTATGGAGATAAGTGGTCAATAATGTGCAAAAGTGATACAAGTTTTGGAAAAACAAAATGAAACTCAAGATGAACACCCACCACATTGGTATTAATAGAACTCAATTGAAATACAAAAAGTGATAGTAGCTACAAACTCAGAACACATACTTCACTCTCACTCGCCTTGGCTTGAGGCACCATACTCACCGAGAGATAGCAAGACTCAACTCTTTTTAGCTTGGATTGATCATAGCAAGACAAAAATACAGTATCCAACAGGCCCAAGGCAATCGAGTCACAAGCTCAAGCCTAGAACTGGTATACGGGAGTGAGTGGTTCCATCTCAAAATCAATTGAATCACAAGTTCAAGCTCATGTGCCTAGAACTGGAATACGAGCGAGAGAAGTAGAAGTAGAATTTTATTATCGTCCTCGGGGGGCCAAAAATGACCCATGGGACCTAATCCTCAGTACAAAAATCTCCTCCGCTGTGGAGGGGTCAAGAATTTTCAAGTTCTTGATGGTATAAAAAAAGACAAGTAACAAAAGATCCCAACACTGCCGGAGATGCAGTGGAGAGAGCTGACGAGATCTGAGTGGTGTCTGCCAGTATCGACTGATAGTCGTCTCCGATGTGTGCATATTGGGGGCAGTGGAGGGCTATATGTGCCTCTGTCTCTACTGTCTCTGCGAATCATAGAATCTACAAACTCTGACATGTCGTGGCAGATTTAGCCAAGCTCCTATCTCTATTGCCAAGGTATGTGACTGTGTGCGGAATCTGGCAATATTCCTGCGATAGAGAAGAGGTGTGGGAGTACTAATGTATGGCTGAGCAGGGGCATCTGGTGTCATGAAAGATGACCAGCATAAAGGATTTATTTGATCTTGATAGTATTCTAGCTTGGTCCTCTTTTTTGCATTCAACCATTGGGTTTGTAGAGTGAATAGTAGGGACAACTGGAATTCTTGCATCTTGACCTTTTCAGGGGGCATAGTCAGGTATGATTCCACTTTCCATCTGCTGAACCATTTCCTTATATCTGTCCCCCATCCTGTGCAGATGATCTTACTTTTATGATTCTTCGGAAGTTTCATACTAGCAGTCCATGCTCTATGTGACAATCTTTCTTTGTACTTCTACTAGGTACTGCATCACTCTGATCAGTGCATGGAATTCAATTGGCCGCCTGCCCATTTCCAATAAGAGGATTGAATAAGGGGTAGTTGTCTTGACTCCTAGATGTCTTCGTAGGAAAGCTTTCTGCATTTTTTCAATCTCATTCCATGTGGAGAGAGAGATGCTGCCCCCCCATACTTCTACTCCATATAACATTGTTTAGACCACATATGCATCAAACAACATATTCCGAATCTTCCAGTTCCGGGTGTCAGTGTGCCTACAGTCGTTTTCAAATTGATAGTACTTCCCCCAACCTGTATCTAGCCTTCTTTGTGCAAATTGCCACCATCTATGATCGGCTAGTATGTCAATTCTCAAATATTTAAAGGTATCGACATATTCAATGGGTTGCCCCTCAAAGCTGATAACCGGGGGATGTTTAGGTTAGGTGGTGCATACTACCATCATTTTGGTTTTGGCAGTGTTAACTTGTAGCCACTTTCCATGCAAAAGACCTGTAGTACATGTAATAGTTGATGCATGAGCGAAAAGAACCACGTCATCTGCATATAAGAGCAATAGTATTGTCCATAGCCCAAGCTTGGGCCCTTATATCCCTTCTTCTACTGCAAATTCATTAATCACAGAGAGAGAGAGAGAGAGAGAGAGAGAGAGAGAGACTCTACCTCTTGAAAAGGCATTATGAACCTATGTTAAAAGCATGCTTTTATGGATCCCCAATGGGCAGTGTCTACATCCCCCACTTTAGGGGGCTCTCTTTAGTAGGGGCTTTGCCTTAGTTCCAAACCTACTATTTTGAGTGCGTGTGTGTGTGTGTGAGAGAGAGAGAGAGAGAGAGAGAGAGAGAGAGAGGGGTGAACACCACCTTGGAGATAGTTGATCATTGAGAGTGACTTCATGAAAGATGATGACAAGCTCCATGTAAAGACTAAAGCAAGATTTTTCAACACACGCAACAAGTAAAGAGACGTCACACAATGCTGATGGACAATAATCTCACCGTGGAGGACAAATACCATTCTGTAGAGTGAGACAACCAGAGAGCACCAGGGGGTGTACCGTGCCACAAGTATACATATTATCGAAAGCCGTTATTGTTTGGCCATTCCACAGGGGAACGAAGACTCTTCAACTAGACACGTCCTCTGGATTTTGACGTTTTTAAGGACCCCGTGTTGGGTTCCCATTACCATTGCAACACAGTGTTAGACTCACGCTACCGGCATTGCTCTGGGGTACGGATGAGCTGCTATGTTCGATCACTCTCTCATGTCAGCTCAACTAGTAGAAAGGAGATGGTGCAGGAAGTGTTGAGGGATGTTCTTGATGGCTGAATTCAGCGACAGAGAATTGGGAGCAGTACTGCTGGGCATCGTGAGCCGAGGCCAAGCACTCATTGCGGAGCTCCTTAGGCTTGCTGATCATGTGCCTGCTGCCTTTGATGAAACCGCTGAGTCACGATACGCTCCTCTTCTCTTTGATTTCAAGTAAATATACTTATTTTCTTCCAGGTTATGCTTTTGCACGGTGATTTAGGCGTAGCACAAAACATGCTCTGTTCGAACGAACAAAAGCACATGCCCAAAAACGGAGACGAGAATAGTACACTGCATGTACTACGCTGTAAGAACCGACAGAACTGTTATACGCTTTTGGCCCCCCTGTTACTCTCACATTTTTAATATTTGGGGCTACAAAATGTGAAGACTTGGGAAATCTTAGTTCTAACTTCACATTTTAGACTGTGGTCACATGTGCCAAATGAGAACTTACTCCCTTGCTTTGAGAGAAATCAGAAACGCTTCTTTAGAATCATTTGCAATTTTATCAGAGGCTTTTTGATAAGATATTGCTGGATCTTTATACGTCAGGTCTGACATCAACAGAGATTTCAATCCGACCTTCTGCCTCCTTGCATTCCTCCATCTAGAACCGCTTGAGAAACTCACAAGAATAAGTCTCTTGGGAGATGAAGATGCTGTTCTTTCGTTGTCTGACTTCTATTTCGAGGAAGTAGTGAAGTCCCAGATCAGTCTTCTCGAACTCCTTCATCAAGAGCTTCTTGACTAGCCAGATCTTCTCCTTGTGATTACCTGTAAGAATCAGATCGTCAACATACAAGATTACGATCAACCTCCTGTCCCCCTCTGAAAAGAGATACAGTTTTACATTTGATGGACTTCGAAGCAATCCGCTTTGTTGAGGAAGTAATCAATGAGTTGGTACCATCCAGTTTCAGCCTTCACATAGCTTTCTTTAGTCTGCACACCTATATACCTGTACCTGGAACATGAAATCCCTCGGGCTGATCTAAACTTCTTTCTCTAGGTTACTGTTTAGAAACCAGACTTGACTTCTGTCTGAAAAAATGGACCATCCGAAAATGGGCAGCCAATGCTATGACTGTTCGTATGGTTGCCATGTGCTTTGGGGCAAGTCTCATTGAAGTCGAGACTGTTTGCCTAAGCATAATCTTTGACTTGGTTTTGTACTTGTCCACTCTGCCATCGGATTTGAAGTTTGCTTTATACACCCACTTACTGCTGATTAACTTCCTTTTGAGAGGTCTATCAATCAAGTGCCGAGTGTGGTTCTTCAGAATGGCATTCATCTCAGCCTCTATGGCAACCTGCCATTCTAGTATATCTTTTGCTTCTTCAAAAGACCTTGGCTCCACAATCTGAGCCACGAATGCAAAGTTCACGATAGGATTCTTTGATGTTCACTGAGATCTTCACCTCCCAACTTGACTCTGGAATGTGTGCCCTCGTACTACCTTAGAAGCTTCCTCTCCATTGTGCTGGGATCTTCTTTGGTGATTCTGGTGCCTCTGCCTCAGACTCTGACTACTCCTACTTGATAACCAATCTGGGTATCGATCCGGGTACCATTGGAGCTTCATGTGTTGCCACCTCTGGCTAAGGCTTTGTCTCCTCAAAGACAACATCCTGGCTTATGAGGATTTACTTCTTGTCTGAGTCCACTCTTCAATAGGCTTTTCACTCCTTGCTATACCCAACAAATACACACTTGCGGCTCCTGGAATCTAGCTTCTTCCTTTCATCTCTATGCGCATGAACAAATGCATTAGAACCGAAAACTTTCAAATGTGAAATGATAGGTTTTTTTACCATAGTAGGCGGGTCATATCTACAACTGCCTTGGCCTTCATCCTTTTTTAGGATGTGTATGGCTCACGAATTGCCTCACCCTAGTAGCCCTTGGTAAGGTTCTTCCCCCTCATCATATATATATATATATATATAGAGAGAGAGAGAGAGAGAGAGAGAGAGAGAGAGAGAGAGAGAGAGAGATCACACGGTTCTTCCTCTTGCAACCCCGTTATGCTGGGATATGCAGTCTAAAGTGAGCTGTCGACGAAAGAGAGAGAGAGAGAGAGAGAGAGAGAGAGAGAGAGAGAGATCACACGGTTCTTCCTCTTGCAACCCTGTTATGCTGGGATATGCAGCCTATAGTGAGCTGTCTCTTCGTCGAAAGCTTCTGAAGTAAACTCTGCCCCTCTGTTGGTGCGGAATATCTTTACATCTTTCCCGACATTGGCTCTTCATTCATTGAACTTGTCAAAACCTTGTGAGTTTTTAGCTAGATAGAATTCGGCTACAATCATCAATGAAGGTCAGCAAATAATGTGACGTTGCGAATGACCGAGTTGACATTGGTCCATAGATATAGGAGTGAACCAACTCTATTAGAGCTTTGGCCCTAGATATGGTCTTCTTTGGGAATGAATCTGCTGGAAAATGTAGAGGTAGGTTGCTTACTTAGGGCCAACACTATTCTGCAACGGAAGATGATCCCTGTGATCACGAAACACTTGATGTGGAACACAACTCAATCCGTGTGTTTATAGAGAGAACACTTTAGATATGGAGAGAATACACATAGATAGTCAGCCAAATAAAATCTCATAAATTGAGTAATGCCCAAGGACAAAATAGGGACAGAAATTGTGATGAAAACCTTCCGCAAACAAGCGCTTAGGTAAGCCACCAAGAACAGGCTCTATTTGCTGATCCTTCTGTCTTAGACCCTCCTAGATCACTGTGTGTCTCTGATGGATTTCAGTAGCTACTCTAGGTTTAGCACTCCTTCAAAATTCTGCTCTGAAGGTGTACAGCAGACAAAGCCTTCTTGCTGCACCCTTATATTCTCCTACAGTGTGTAGGTATGCACCTAGGTACGCTGTAGATATTATGGACTTCTGCCCTGCAAGAACACTCTATGCTGATGTAGATCCTCTAGGCTTGCTGCTGCATTTTGCCTGGTCTGCAGGCTGGAGTATGCTGGAGATATGCTCAGGACTGCTTATGATGAATTATCAAATGACTACAGAGGAGGCATTAATATAGCCCTTGATCTAGCCGACCCAGTCCGGACAAACTGGCTGATCCAGACCTGACAGACTGGCCGACCAGTTTGTCAGCCAACCAGGTCTGTTCTGCAGACTTGGTCTGCTCTGTGCTGTTGCAGACAATTACTGCCTCTGCCTATAAATAGGCCTGTTGCAGGCCCTTTTCTGGGCCTGGACCTCTGCCGCTCCTGTGCAGCCGGCGGCAGTTCTGACCTGCTGCTATCAGTCTGCTTCTGCACCGGCCTGTTGCTGTCCGTTTTGCATTGGCTACTGCTGCGCACGGCTCCAACTCTTGTGTACCTGCTGTACCAACCTCAATACCTTCATCCTTTTGACCTGTCAATAGATCTAGGTGCTGCCAATGTGGCAGCCATGTTGCTGCCCCGATGGCCTCACCCTTACTCCCTATAGTCCTATCAACCCATATATATGCTAAGGTGTCAACCCCCTGAGGTCTTGTCATTTTGGGGCCCACAAGTGGGGCATTGACCCAATTTCTCCAACACCCCCCTCAATGACATATTGTGGGCCCAACACCATCTCTATCAAAGAACTGTTTCATCAGCTCCTTTGCAGAAGCAGTCAGGAACATGTCAAGGATATTTTCTTGATCTGGTCTTGAATCCTACATCTCTAGTATCCCAAGGAACTTTCCTGCATCTCGAACAACTGGGTCCAGCCTGGAACATTGGTACACTCTTTGGTTCAAGTCACAAACACTTTGGTTGCTTTAGTAACCCAGGGCACCAACAACAGTATCGAGTGGTTCCCCTTAGAGGATAGGGACTGACCAAACCTTGCAAGGTACCAATGATCCAGTGTTTGCTTTAACTTGACCTGGGGGAGTTCTCTTTACTTCCAGAACTGTTTCCATTGGAGCTTTCACACTAGGCATTGCGCCACTTTGAGGTTGCAAGTCCCGCACCCACTCTGTAACTGTGTCCCTAACCTGTTCTTGCCAATCGATTGGCTTCTTGATCTTCTTGTTTGGTCGGCCAAATGGCAACGTGAGACCCAACAAAATCTTCATTGTCATTGTCACTGCACTGGTGGTAGCGCCAGTGTCAACGGGTTGGGAGCTATTGGATCATCGATGTCAATGATTTGCACATTGTGAATATGAGGTGTCGCAAGCACAGCCACGGGAATATGGGCATGCAACCATGATTCCCCGCACAGTGAGATCCTAGTGGCTGGTCTATGTAGATCCCCACTGGTGAGAATCCCTCCAGCCAACTCTGGAGTGTGTCTATCACCTGTTGATATTTCGGATCCTTCGTCTCCACCGTAAAGGTTTTGACAAGATCATCGTCTGGTCCTTTCAACATCATGCAACTAGGCCTGTCTGGAGAAGCCTCCTGATCACCTCCGTCGACTAGCAGTTGCTAATCTTAAGGATAATCTTCCAGCAGGCGTTGAAAGCCTCTGCAATGAGAGACCCCCCTCTGTTTGTACATAAGGTTTTCACCCTCCACTCTCCAATGGGTTCTCAGCACCTGTACATATACTGACCCAAAGGAATTTATTGGAATCTCGGGAATTTTTTAATGAAAACACATATCTTGGATGTTCAATGGGGTGATGCTTGGCACTGGAGCAAGCTAGGTACCTACCAGAAGTGTCATCTCAATCCTCGCTTTTGTGTTAAGTATGTGCATATGCTCCCCTCGGTGACTTCAAGCTCCATCTATGAGTGAGCCATTTCATCTTTGCCAGTGGTATTGAATGTCACAAGGGCGTGATGTGAGAGGGACCTTGGGAAACTAAGGGGTAGGGCCTTGGGATGTGGGTGTGCTAGTTTTCCCCCTAGGGATTGGTGCCTTGGGGGTGAATTTTTCAAAGAGGGGGCAAAATACCCTTAGGACACAAGTTTGTCATTGGTTAGAGGGGGGAAGGGGCAAATTAAGGCCCTTGGGGGCAAGCTAACACGTGGGCTACCACATGGCATGCCCATGCTTTTGGTTTTGGAAAGAAAGGCCTTGGAAGGCCTCAAGGAAGAATAACGACGGGATGGTCACGTAGAAGGATGACAGGATATCGCGGGAAGAGCAGAAGACACACCAGATGGATGGCTATTGTCGTACGGCTGTATGGAACACTTTCTGCTGCTGTCATACAGTTGGATGGGGTGGACAATCGTTGCTGGTACGGAGAGGTATGGCCCGTTGTACGGAGCATTAAATACTGCTGAAAGGGCTGTGTATGGATTGTGGCGCATCCACCTATGCCTATGGGTACGGTACGGATTGGCACACATGGAGTCAAACTTCCATACAGCAGTACGGACTGTACGGACAGCCCGTACACTGTAATTAATGCATGCTTAATATGGGTGTATGAAATGTGATTTGCAAGACTGTGTGCAGGTTTTAGGCTGTTGTACGGCCACAGTAAGCTGTTGTACGGGCATGGTCATTGCTGTACGGACAGTTACCAGCGTGGCAGCGTGAAGAAGTTGTCCTTCCGTTGGTTTGCTTTAGCTCATGTATGAGCTGAATACTTTTGAGTCTAGGCTGAAGAAGAAATCACACATGCTTTGTTGTGTTTGCCATTTGCATGGACTGTTTTGGAGAAGCCCAGTTGGCAGATGATTCTCAGTGAATGCTTGCAATTTTGAGATCTGTTCATTAATGCTTTCACCCAATGCTTCGATAATCCAGTGAGCCAGTGGACACATTGCCTGGGTTTGCAGCCATTGCCAGTCCCAAATAGACCGTGGGAGAGCATTGCCATGGATTTCATATTTGATCTTCCTAGGACACCTACGGGGAATGATGGTCTCTGGACTATTATATGCCGGTTCAGTAAGCAGGCACACTTCATTCCAGTAAGGAAGAAAGTCGCAGCGGATCACATGGCAAGGTTGTTCATGCAGAACATTTTCAAATATCATGGGATGCCTCTGTCTATTGTGAGTGATAGAGATCCGCGTGTGACGAGTCTCTTTTGGAGAGGGCTCTTTGAAAATATGGGCACCACGTTGAGATTTTCATCTTCTTTTCATCCTCAGTCTGATGGGCAGTCGGAAGAGGCTAATTCCACTGCTCTTGATTTGCTGAAATATTGTGTGTCTGAGCATAAGACACAATGGGAGCAATATCTGCCCTTAATAGAATTTGCTTACAACAATATTGTGCATACTTCCACTGGGAAACATCCTTTTGAAATAGTGGAAGGGGGCAGGAAAGTTCCGCCTATCCTGCATACTAAGGATAAGATTTTTTGAGGCTGATAGGTATGGTGAAAGCATGGATGTGGCGTATAAGAAGGTGAAGTAGGCTCTCCAGAAGACTTAGGCAAAGCAAAAGAATGCACCGTCGTGAATTGATATTTAATGAAGGTGATTGGGTTCTTTTGTGCTTTGAAAAGGCAAGGCTGAAAAAGAAAAGGGGAAAAGACCGGTTGTTTCCCAAGCTTAGCATGAGATATTATGGGCAATCCGTATACCAGTTGCGGAGAGTGTTCCCAGACTTTAATATTGAGGACACTGATGCCTGAAGAGGGAAGGAATGTCATGCTCAAGTTGAGGTAACATGACCTCGGAAGGGTCAGTGGACATTTTCCTTTAGAGGATCAATGTTTGTATTATATTTATTGGGCTTCATGTAAATGGTCAAAGGGATTAATGTCAAGGTCCTTGATGAGGGTGACAGGGCACGGACTAGATGGGTCTAAGGCTATGGGTCTTAAATGCATTTAAATGTGTAAATGTGCCTAGGGGCAAGTGAATTAATTGATATCCGAAGAGAGGGGTATAATGATGCATTTAAGAGGTATCCTAGAATGAGGACATGTGGCAAATTAGATCCCTCTAGGGAATTGTGGGCTGTGTGGACTAAGCATGCGGGAACTTTAACGTAAATCTGTCGTGGGCTTGCTCTAGAGAAAGGCTGGGTGGAACAAGAAGCATGCCATCACCTATGAATCCAAATATCACGTTCAGTTTTCGGAAAAGAGAGTGTAGGTGTTTGATAGCTGCTTATGCTTGGGCGCTGATGATGACGTAAGTGTTGCTTTGCTTGCTAAGTATGTCTTCCTTTTGTTTTTCAAAAAAGTTTTTGTTACCTCTTTTTCTTCTGTTTCGTTTTCTATTTTATTTTCTGTGTAGATTTTTGGACTTTAGAACAACAAAAAATCTAAATTTGTATGATTGGACATATTCTAGTCTTACAAAGGTATATATAGTCTTTTGTTGATGAGAACATAAAACTGCAAAAGGGCACCCTGTTTTCCAATGAGGAGTCAACTATTTATCTCTGTGCTTTGTGTTAGCAGATTGGTACTCTCCCTGATAGCAATGTTCCTTGGGCATCTCGTGATGCAGGTATTTCAAATCTCCAGACCTTTATGAAGAGCGTGTGGAAACAAGCTCTGAATTACTCTCCTTAGATGAAGAATTTCGGGAGAATTTTTCACATGTGCTGCACCGTTTCTACATGCTTTTTCATGGATTTGTGAAATACTATGAGGATTTATTACGCTACTTGGAAGATCTACAGGTAACCTGTCTCTCTTGATTAACTGTACATTCTTCCTTAGATTGTATCTTTAGCTAGCATATTCTCAATAAGTCATTCTTTATATTTTAATTCCTTTCCATTTCATGTGCAGTCGGTAGATTCCCAAATATGTTTGAAATATTTGTGAAATCAACATTTGTTTGTATGCAAACAATTACACTGGTTATTGTTTTACTTATGCGGTTCTCGTAATTCTTTCTTCACAATGTCAGGATGGAGCATATATTCAGAGCTCTGTTGAAAGTGTTCTGGAAGATGAAGATGGTTGTCAGCTGCTTGTCGAAGCCATCACCCTCCATGGAATCTTACTTTTTCTTTTGGAGCATAGGCTTAAGGGAGATTTGCGAGAAAAAATCATTGTTGCGTACAGTAGGTGCAAAGGCACATTGGATTTACCGAAGTTTGATACAGTCTGCACTCTTTGTCGTTCTTTGCCTCCACAGTCACAATCAGCACTGACTTCAGTCACTTCTTTTGCTTCTTTCTTTCAATCTTCATTACTGCCTGTTCCAGAAACAATGCTCTCAGTATACAAACCAGAAGACCTTTTTGCACGTCTTCCTTTACCAAGGCCTGTTGTTGCCACAGTTATTGGAAGGCTACGTGCAGATGATCTATACCACCAAATCCGTCACTATCCAAATCTAGAACATCGATGGGTAGCATTAAATGCTCAAGCTGGTTGTTTATGTGTGCTGCTGTATCATTTTCCAGATCTCCTTCAAACTGACAGTAAGATGATGCATGAAGTAGTGGAAAAGTTCTTCAAAGATAATTGGGTGATCCCCATTTATATGGGATTTACAGTGGATCTATCAGTTGTATGGGATAGATTTAAGGCGGCTAAGTTCTCTATTGCATCACTATTGGCTGTAGCAGCAGCTAGAGATATAGTTCACAAGCATACTTCAAAAGTAAGTCGGCTGTGTCAAACTAAAGTACCCTTGGGAAAACCCTATTTCAAGAACTACAACAAGCAACAAACAATTGAAAGAGAACATGACAGGAGGCTTTCCGCTATTTACTCATCTGAATTCCATATGCTTCCAAGTCCCTGGCTTTTGGGTCCTGTTTTACTCATATCTTTTTGAATGTTTGCAGGTCATAGACATGATTTCTGAGCTGAGTAGCTTCCTTTCAGAAGGAGTACTAACACAGGACTATGTTTTAAAGAATACTCAACTTCTTGTTTCTTGCTTGAGGAACTGCAATGTCACTCTTCGGTGGCTTCTTTTGCATCGCTCTGTAAGTCATTGATAATTGTAACCAAAAAATTGTGCAGTTTGTGGGTTAGTATTTGCCAGATATTTATTTTGTTAGCAGACAAGTACAAATTTTTCTCTCTGTAGAAAAAGTACGCCATGTGTGTCTGAAAACAACAAAAAAGTATGCCATGTGTGAATATACGAATATGTGCATGTGTGAGGGTGTTATGTGAATCTGTGCATGCTTATTGTTTTGTGTATGTATGCACTCACATGCATGCACTGGCACGTATACAGGCGCCATCGCATGCATATATGCACACGTACTTGCATATGGTTCATAATATATACATGCATGTGTGTGTATGCACTGTGCATGCATGCACATTTATGTATCTAAGGTCATGCATACATAAACGTGCATGCATGCACCTTTATGTATCTATGGTCATGTATGTTATTTGTATATATCATGTAATTGGTGAACTTCTGTAGATGTTCCTCCCCTTGTCTCTCTCTCTGTCCATGAAGGTATCACAAAGGCACTTGCGTGTGTACACACACACATAGGCAGGATTGATCAACAAATTTTTGGATAGTGCTCACCATAAAATTCACTCACGATTTTTGGACCATTGTTCGTGGATGTATAAGCCTTATTATACATCTTTCTGTGCTGTGCTGTCAAGTAATTTGTGCTGTATTTTTGCAGACAGCTAACCGAAAGCTGCGGGAGTTGTTGCTTTCAACTGGGGAGACCCAGGGTGTTAACGAGGACACACTTTTCTCCCTCTTCTTGGATACCTCTAGAGTAAGTAGGAAAATTTTAACCTGTGATATGCTGTATGTTTAAGCAATGTCTGAGACATATTGTTAGTCTTCTAGATAATTCTTACTCCAGGAAATTGTAGAAAACATATGTTTTGAGAGGCATGGTGTAGGAAATTGACCGATCGTTCCCATGGGATAGCAGCGAAAAACTCGGGACTCGAATCTCGAAAGCTTCTCCCCGGTCCCACACTCGACCGGTACCACAACAATACAATTGAACGACGATGCACACATGGAATAAATTCCGGACTCCAAAATAAGAACTTTACACCAAATCACAATGTGGATTACACACAGCTATTAAGGAGCTTTAATACTTCTGACCCTGCAGGAATAAACAGCAGCACTCTAGTTGCAACTAGGAAGGGATGGTGCAGATTTTGTGCATCTCTGAACGGGACTTCAGTAGGATCCTATGTGCTCTCTCAACCTTGTAGCTCCTTGGCTGCTCCAGCTCATCTTGCAAGGGCTCTCGTTGTGTAACTTCTCCACATGCCGCAGCGCCCATCCTCTTGCTGCTATTGTGCACATTCTCCATGCTGCTGCAACCTGACTCTGGACTTCCACTTGCGGCTGTGTTTCGTCTGTCGAGCAACATCTAGTCATGCCTTCTCTATTGAGTTGAACTCCTCCCCCATCCTGGTCCTGTAGTTCAATAGTGGTGTTAATCTTTGACCGACGCCTCAAATCACTCCTAGTAATCACATAGATTATCCCCTGATTTCTAGCCTGTGACTCAATCTTGAGTCAATTCTCTAATTCTCTTCGAGATACTAGCAGGGTTTCCATGTCATGTGGGCCCAATTGGGACTCTTGCCTTTTGAAACCAAGTCCGGGTACCTATCCGGAACCAAGTCTTGGATGCCTATTTGGGATCTAGTCTGGGTTTCCTATCTAGATCCTAGGTTGTATTGCCTATTTGGATCAGGTTTTTTGCGATTGCTATGCAACTTTCGTTCTCACAATAGATCTCCAAAGCTTCATGACTTTGGAAGACCTTCACGTCTTCCAGCATCCAGCTGAGCCATAAAGACTCGCATGACACCATACACACCGATTTGTGCTCTGCCTTTGTTGGAGACAGATCAATTACGGACTGCTTCTTGCTAAGCCATGAGATGGCGCTAGCACCTAGCATGAGGCAGCATTCGGAAGTGGATCGTGGTGTGTCCACATCTCTGGCTTGGAAGTCGATTCCATTTCAGTAGGTGATTCTATATCCGATGGTACCCTTCAAATGAAAAGGAAAGTAACACCAATAGCAGCCTGGGCTTGGTCGAAATCCTCTTTATTGAGGATGAAGGCTTATGCTTTGGATGCCTTCACCCTCAATAGTGGAAAGGTTGTGCACGAAAGAAGGATCGTCGGTTGATTGAGATGGTGGTCTCAAAATGTGACGTGGAAATAGAGGGAGTCCTAGAGCCAACCAATTGCAAATTTAGCTAGCGGGATCTTCTCAGAGGTCAGGACCTCTGTTGTTGCATGGGTCTGTTGCTAAGTTAGTGGATAATGCACCTGATAACATTCTGTCTAAGCCTGCAACAATGGGCTATGGAGCTTTTACCCATACGGAGTTAATTAAAATGAAAGGGCAAGTGGCCAATCATGATGTTATTGTGTTGTTTGGCTTGGCGTCAACACACAATGTAATTAACTCTAAGCTTGTGAAGAGGTTGGAACTAAAAACTAGTCCATCTGACTATGCATATCCAGTCAAGATGACATATGAAAGTTCTATTGAAGTGTGGGACCAAAGAGTTATTCAGTTACAACTTCAAATTTAGGACTATGCAGAGAAGCTAGATTTTGAAATGACCAGGCTTCCCACATAGATATGGCCTTGGGAAAGGCATGGCATTCCAAGAAGAATGCAACTATTGATTGGAAAACTAATATGATGAATAATGTGCAATCATTTTGTGAGGCGAAAAGGACTTGTCTCAAGGACTGTTAGTTTTCGTGATGGAAGTTTGAAAAACCCCGGAAGAATTTTTATTTCTTTATACAACATCGGTAGAGTCGATTGAGGTCCGTCGACTAGCACTGACGCTACCCAAGATGGAGAAGTGTAAGTTGGCTGATCAGATTGTAAAGTTGTTCTTTGATTGTTTTAGGGATGAGTTGCCTTATGGGTTACCTCCAGAGCGGAATGTTCAACAAAAGAAAATTGAACTTATCTTAGGGGCGGAATATATAAATAGGCCTCCCTATAGATTAAGTTTTACTGAAGAAGATGAGGTGTGAAGAACAACTAAAAGAATACCATAAATTGGGGCAGATTCAGCCCAGTTTCTCCCCTTTATGTTCGCCAATAATAGTGAAGAAAAAGAAAGATGATACCTTTTGTCTTTGTATAGATTGAACAATATTGCTATTAAGCAAAGGTATCCGATGGTTCATATTGATGATTTGATAGATGCATTACATGGAACCATAATTTTCAGCAAGAGAGATCTTAAGAGTGGCTACCATCAAATCCGGATTAGAGCAAGGATGTGCATAAAACCGCTTTTAGAAGCAGGTTTGGACATTTCGTGTTTTTGGTAATGCCATTTGAGCTTACCAATGCTTTGGCTACGCTTGTCATGCTTATGAATGACTTACTATGCCCATATATCGGGAAGTTTGTAGTACATTTTATTGACGATATTCTTGTTTATAGAAAAAGTATTGCTAAACATCGTGAATACTTAAGAAAAGTGCTCGATACTTTGAGGAAAGCCAATCTTTATGTGAATAGAAAGAAAATTGTGCTATGCATGGTGAAGCTTGACTATCTGGGATTCATTATTTCTCTTGATGGGGTGGAAATGGATTCGAAGAAAGTCACTGTGATATTATTATGGCTTGCTCCTCAGAATCTGACTACGTTACGATCATTCTTAGTATTTGTCCCGCTATCGAAGACATATCAAAGGATATTTTGAGATAATATGGCCTTTGATTGAGCTGACCTCAGAGAAGTACCTTTTGTGTGCGGATGGAATCAATAAGAGAGTTTTAACGCCATAAAGAAGGCCATGGCCTTTGGTTCGATGTTAAAAGTTATTGATCCCGAGAAACTGTTTTTCCTAGAAACCGATGCAAGTGGCGTTGCGGTAGGGATGGTTCTTCTTCAAGAGGGAAGGCTAGTAGCCTTTGAAAGCAAGAAGCTTTCTCCCTCTCAATGAAATTGGCGAATTCATGAATTAGAGTTGTATGCTGTTATTCATGCTTTGAAAGCATGGAGGCATTATTTGTATGGTGTAGAGTTTTAGGTGGATGTCAAGCACGATACTCTGAAATATTTTTATAAACAACCTGACTTGAGTGGCTAGCGAGGTGGGCAGAGCTCATACTTCATTTTAATATGAAGGTTTGGTACCGAAAAGGGAAGGAGAACAAGATTCTAGCCCATGGGTGGAACATCTAGGTGTTGAGAAGACATATGATCTCGTGAAGTGAGATTTCTTTTGGACAAAGATGGAAAATCGTATTTAAAATATGTGACATGACGTTTCTCGTGTTAAGTAAGGCAGAATGGGTGAAGCCACTTGGCCTTTTATAGTCCTTGGAGATACCATCAAGTAGATGGGAGAGCAGTTCCATGGACTTTATAGTTGGTTTGCCTACGACACAAGGTGGATATGATTTTATCCTTGTTGATTGACCGTCTTACCAAGATATGGTGTTGGTTGTATGGCATGGTTTACCTCTATCTGACGCAACCTTGCAAGGGTCAATCGGCATTTTTTCTTTAGAGAACCGAGAATTGTAAATAATCTACATTGCGCTTTATGTAAATGGTCAAAGGAATAAATGTCAAGGTTGCTTGGTGAGGGTAAATGGCACAGACTGGATGAGTCTAAGGCCAAGGGTATTAAATGCATCAAATGGTGAAATGTGCCAAGGGGCAAGTGAGCCCACATCTCCCTAGGTGAGCCTAGATGCCACACATGTCATCTCAATCTAGGTCTTATCTTTCCTCTCTTGGGATATGTGTCTAGCATGCATGAACAAAAAAATGTTTGTATTGTATGTGGAATGTGACATAGAGGTTAGCTGGGAGGCTATGACTTGCTTGAGCCCATGGTTTTTCTTGGGTTTTCATAGTATTCAGTTTTCAAAATTGGATTGGCTGTGACAGTCTTCATGTCGCAACTCCAATCCCATTCCATGCTAAGTTCCCTAACCTAGGATCACCATCTTGAATAGGCATCACACCACAACCTACACTCGGAGGCTTCACCTCATAGAGTTTTAGTGTACCACATGCATTCAAAAGGAGAGGTATTTTAATTCAACTTTAAGAAAAAATTCAACAAGATTACAATAACAGGAGGGGTCTTTCAATTCAACTTCAGAAAAAAACCGGTCTTTCTTTCATATGTTATTTATTTTGACTGTCAAGTAAGATAGTACCTTTAAGGCTTTTTTCTAGTAGAGTGTCCATGATATGTGGAAGGTATTTGTTCTAGTGTCAACTTCCATTGCATAGAAACAACAAATCAATGTGACATGACTCATGCTGTTTTCTTGTAGCTTGAATTTGAGCTGAAACATGTGTATGGGGATCTTCTAGATGGAAAAGAGATACGATGGCAAGAATGCAAAAAGAGAGCTGCTGATCGCATGCAAGAACTTTCAGATTTCTTCTCAGGCTCTCAGGTATGAATCCTTTGATGGATGTCACCCTTTTTCAAAATCACACTTGAGGTTCTTGAATATATTGTTTGCTTGGCAGAATAATATTGTAGTTGAAGCTTGGGTGAACATATTATGGACAAAGTCACAAGAAATGTTTTGTCTGTTTTTGTGGTTTCGTCATTTCGACACGTTTCGTTTCGTCTTTTTCAGATGAAACGGATAGGTTTCGAATTGATACTTATTATATACAAGGATAGGGGCAAATAAGATATGTTATATTCAAGCTTAGATTAAACAAAGAGAAATACAAATCAAGATATCTAAAATGGAAATTCAAAATACCAACATATTCTTCAAATTTATTTAAATTCAAGCTTTCAATCTCCTTTCTCAAGTTCAGATATGTTTCAAAATGAGACTAAATACAAATAAGGATAGGGGCAAATAAGATATGCTATATTCAAGTTTAGAGTGAACAAAGAGAAATACAAGTCAAGGCACCTAAAAAGGAAATTCAAAGCAAAAACACATTCTTCAAATTTATTTAAATTCAAGCTTTCATTCTCCTTTCTCAAGTTTCAACTTTAGACCATCTAATATTTTTGGAGCATGTGGATTCTAAAAAGAATGGGGGACAACAATGTATTTTGATTTGAGTGAAACAGAGGTTTCGTTGAGAGCATCCTGTTTCGAAACGTTTTGTTTATTTTGTCGTTTCGAGGTTTTGATAGAACGAAACGCTGAGACAAATGTGACAAGTCCTTTTTTTTGCATGATGGAGTTGATGGTTTCTATATTCTTGTGGTGTATTAATATCTCGAGCCCTCTAGAAGATGTTAATCTCTCTCATGGACGCCTCTGGCCCGATTTTCACGATGCGACCAACAATGTAGGCTGCCTGAGTAGGGGATATGTCGCACTTGCTAGGCTTGAGCAATGCTTTCTCATTTCAGGATCCCCAGACGAGTCTCTTCTCTTTTACTCCTTAGTCCGTCCAACGGGGGATATATGGCATCCCTTGTTGGGGGGCAGACCTATCAGAGATAGATTGGGGCTTGGATGTAGAGGCTTCAGGTTCTCCTGCTGTCATAGATTATCCACAGTAAGCCTTATGTTCCTTATCAAATAGCTATGTGGCTGAGTTTGGAGCATCTCCACTGTAGTTTTTCCAGCTAGATAGCCCAGACTAGCAGGCTTCAGGGAGATGGTGGATCTGAGGACCAAAGCGAGAGACTTGGCAGACTCGCCAGCAGTTGGAGGCAAAGATTAGACTAGGGGACCTTCCTGTTATGTCCATGATTGGACTAACAAGGGCCTAGGCTTAACTAAAGACAAGGGTAGGAATAACCTAGGATTGTGACCTGAGTTTAGCATGGATGAGGTTAGATCTTGTAGAAAGGCGTGGCATGGCTGAGCCAAACTTGGCAAACTGTGGCCCCCAAGTAAACTAAAGTCACGTTAGGGCATGCATTCCAAAGTTAAGGCTTACTGCTAAAGATAGCCGGGCCTATAAATATAGGCCAGGGGCTCATTATCAATGGTCCCGAGGAGTGCACTCCTTAGGACGTAGACCTGCTGGCCTGGGAGCAGTAGCTAGAGGAAAGGGTATGTGGTATGAGACACATGTTTGGACTTCGAGGTTGGTAGGCTCTCTGCAATGGTCTAGACCTCTGATTTGGGGGTGGCTCGACATACTAAGCCTACGGCTAGGAGGTGATCTGCTAGCTCCTACCCTTATGGGTGGGGTGCCATCATTTTCACGTAATTACTGGGGTCTCTCAAACCGACTGCTTGTGTTGCAATTTTTGAGTTGTCAAGATATATGCTTTGTAAAGTTTGATTTAAATTCTATGTTTGGCTTTGATTGGCTTGGATTTAGAAGGCTGCTGGCCTGTGTCACGTTGACCTATCTCCTGTAGTGCCTTGTGGACATAATTTTTGCCATCATGGATGTGCTATCAGCTCTTAACTGTATTGTATTGATGAATAAAGTAACGGCTCTCTTTTTTCTTTGTGCATTGCCCTTTATTATTTTTAGTCCTGTAGGCTCCCTTTCCGTGTTTTCACTTCCTGCTCTCACATAGTAGATTAGTGGGTTTTCCATTGGATTTTCATGCTATGTACTGTTCCTTTTTCATGTGCTCAATGTAAATCACTTTAAAGTCCCCTGCAACGTATGCATAATGTTCCTTTCACAGTTGATTGACATATAGGCATTCAAACTTTGATTAAAGACCTCTGCTGGCGTTAAATAATAGACTGAGACATTACCCCATCAGAATTGGAGTGTCTGCAGAAAGAGCATGTAGATTACTCATCATTGAGTACAGGGATTCATTTTCATAAGCTCAGATTTGGGTGACGTACATCTATTGCAATCTTTGTTGTTTTGGACATTGCATATACTTGCTTGTGAAGGTGAAGAGCACCGGCCCTTAGCATAACTTTTTTACGCAGCCTTTTCTTTGGCTCGCATGTGCTGTTTGCCATGGCTGTTAGAGACTCTGATCTTTCAGTACTCTTTGCTGTTGTCTTGTTGCAGCAAGTAGTCTCCTAGGAGAGTGAAGCAACTGTGCACTGAAGATGCTGTAATGAGACGTCTCCTGCTTGGCTTGTGATCCATGAGTTTTTTGCTCTAGAAAATTTTAGTGTATGGAGACTGCTGTCTGTGGTATTTCAAAATATGTGAACCTTGTCTTTTCTCAGAAGAATGGTTAGACAACCAACCTTTGAGTGTTAAACTACCTCATGCACTCGGTGTCAACCCTGCTGTTTGAGGATGATATAAAGCTAAAGGATCAAGAAACTACTTTCCTTATGAAGGGGACGACTCCTATTTGAACTTTTATTCTACAAGTCATTTTGAAGACTGTGTTTCCCCTCTTGTGTAGAGAGAATATTCACATTGTATTAGCACTCAAGTTTGCCTACTAGCTGCTTTCTTTCATGTTGCTCACTGGATGTTATGTGACCATGTAATAGTTTTAGTACGATGGCTATTGAAGTATCAACCTATTCTAGGAGGATCAGAAAGTAATTCTTTGAAAGCTGTTTTGACTTGTCTGAAGTTGTAATGCACAAATTAGGTTAATAATTCCCGGTGTATGAGTCTCCATGAAAGCTGTATTGACTGGTCTGAAGTTGTAGTACACAAATTAGGTTAATAATTCCCGGTTTATGAGTCTCCTTTATAACACCTAAATTATTTTAGCACAGAATCAACAAATTCATCGGTTTGTGCAATTCCTGTAACTATGCAGGTTTTATCCGTGAAAGCGAAAGATGAAAGCTTGCAACGCTGGTTCTTGGAGATGGTTGCCCAGGTATGGAATTGTGGTAAATGACAGACCCTTGTTTTGCCTCAAATACATTGGCAGTACTTCAAAGTTGAGTGAACAACTTGATAAATATAATAAGGATAGACTATAACATAGGAGGAACTTATACATAGCTAACAAACAAAAATGGAGATGATCCAAAGAGAGAACTTAGACAGGCACAATATGGAAGGGAGATTTGTAAAAGTACATCAATATAGATGGTGAAGAATGTAAGCACATTATTAAAAGCAAGGCAAGTCTTGCAAACGGTTTTAAGAAGAGAGGAATACTGAGCTCTAGAGTCTTAAAATTTGATTTTGTTAAAAACTACTTGTTTCAAGGGTCTGGGATCCTTATTGTGCGGGTCAGCCCCTTGCTTTTCGTGCGTTTGAGACTCCATGAGCAGGGGTTTGTAAGAACTATACCGTAGCAGGTATGCCTATCCATGATACTGTAAAAGGTGCTTGGAGGCCACGTTTTGTAAAAATCATTCACGATGCTCATAAGTCTTGCAAGAACCCTCCTAACCTTTCTCCTATATTTTCTCCCCTAGGAAAAATAACCTTTTGTATTAAAACTCAATAACACGATACAGAGTCATTTATTCATGATGCGCTTAGTGGGGATGTCATAGTAACTACTTGCGTGATGGAGTGTATGATTTTCAACCTTATGAGTGACTATCGTGAGATTGAAACTGCATGTTTTCGGATTCATCTAGATATATTCATGATGCACTCACAAGAAAGGAAAGTATGGCTACCTTGCTCACTGCCTATGGTAACCTGGCATCAAGCTTCATTAAAGAGCATGGCTAAGATTGGAGCAAGTATCAGACACCATGAGTAACTGAGTTAGGAGTTTTGCTTGAAGGTCTTTATTGTTAGATCATGAATAGTATGAAGTGAACACACCCTTGGAGCACTTTTCTCGCCCAAACTGAACCCCAACTCAACCGTGACCATGGGTCGGAATTGCCTCCACTAGCCAGCCTAAACTAGGCCAGCAATCAGTCTAGAATCTTTTCTCTACTCCTCTCTTGGGGTGGGAACACCCTCAAAGAAGCCCTCTCTCACTATGAGATGCCATAACTTTAACAAGAAGTTAAAGGGCTAGTTACATGAGGAGGTGGAGAAACTATGAGGATGTGAAGAACCGGACTTCTCAAGAATGCAAATGTGTGCAATGCCTGCATAATTTGAATGCCAATCGGCCCTCTATTGGGGTAAGAGCACCCTTGTGAGAGTACTTGTTTCTCTTTTGGACCTACATGCAAGGTGGGAGAGAGATGGTAGATGAATGCAGGTCAATAGAGAATGCTACGAGAGATTCACAACGAAGGGTGCTACCCTTTGATTAATGTCCCTTGAGATCACTCAAGTTCCATCTTCCCATTCAGACCTACCCTTAACCTATGACCCAGTACCATTCAATCACTCTAATGCACCCTCCCCTTTCCTCTTGCCCTTAGGACCTAGACATGTGGGTGCACATCTTTATTAATAAAATAAGTGTTACATGTCCAAATTTGATGCCGTGTGAAGCAGTGGCTCCAGCTTGATTAGCCCTATCTACTCAGATGATCCAACAATTTGGTTGGTGTCCACCATGAGTCAATTACGTGTTACACCATTGGCATATAATATATAATAATGTTCTTCTATATACTAGTCACGGATTAGTGATTTCTCTTGTCATGACACTCCCTCTTGCTTGAATGGGCAGAAGTCCTCTTCTACATCCTCTGTTGTCTCCTTCTCTTGCATACGCTTTCTCCATTACTTTTGCATTTGCATTGTCTCTTCATAATCTGCAAATCGTCTTCTCTTGATAGTACAAAATCTCTTCTGAATCAGAACTTAAATTTCATCTTCAAGTTCTGGTTTCTCTTGATGCTGAATCTTCAAAATGCAGAAGTATCACTGCAATGCCTCTTCATTATCTCTTCATGCTCAGAATCCTCTTCCGAATCCATGTTGCTGAAATTCCTTCAGAATAACATGCTCAAGAAGCTGAAACATATTCTCAACAAACTGGTAAGTATTAAAAAGGTTCTTACCCAAATGTGTTATTGAACTAGGTAGACCTTGGCCATAGATGATTTTGTGATGGAGAATTGCTTAGTGTATAGAAACTATAGATCATCACTCTCTTTTTTTCCAACTCTTCTATTTCTGCCCTATTCATCCTATGAGACTCTCTACATGGAGGAGAAGATTCTTTATTCTCTATCCATTCTCCATATTGAATATATATCTACTCTCTATCCAATTCACAAATCCATACACCAATGTTGACTGAATGGATAGCATTTCCTTTGGTTTTGTGTGGAGTGCAGATTCCTGAGATGAGGAGGTAGAAGCTTCACCCTCCTGCTTGGATGCTTTACCTTTCCCTTTTACAAAATCGGTCTTGGCAATTTTGGCTAATAGAGTAGGACATTTATGCAATGGGTGCCTTGGCTTATGTTTCTTACATCCGAAACATTTATCCTCCTTAATCAGCCTCTTCTTCTCTACAATAGCTTTCTCCTTTCCTTTGTTGAAGGGTTTACGAGGATTTAATTTCCTCTCAGCAATCTTGGCTGATTAAGTGAGGTTTCTAAGGGTGGTTGGGTTGAACATTTTAACCTCATACTTCACTTTTGGACGTAGGGCTGCTCAACACTTCTTTCTTCCATCATCCTCACTCTTCTTAGGTAATTCTAAAGAGAGTTTCCAAAACATGGCTGTAAATTCAACGTTATTCTCGTTATCAAATTGCCTAAACCTTTCCCAACGGAAGGTCAATTCTTCTTCATGCCTCGGAGGCATGAAAGTGGCCTTCAACTGCTCTACAAACTTGGACCATTGGAGAATAGGCTCTTTTCCCGTTTGTAATAAAGACCACCACATCAAAGCATCCTTTTGTGGATGCAATGTGGCAAGAGCAAGCTTCTCGTGATTGGTCTTATCTTGATGGGCAAACTATAGCTCAAAATGGCGAATCAAATGAAGGATTTTATCGTCTCTCTTGCTCCATCATATTTTGGGGATTCTATTCTCTTGGGGTTGGAATTTGGCTCTCTCCGAGGGGGTTCTTAAATCTTCATCCCCAAAATTCAGGACTCTCTTAGTCCTTAATTTTGTCATAATGGATTGTTCAATCATATTGCTAAGCTCACAAACCAACTTATCAATGGGAGACTCCTCTCTTGTTGGAAAGGTCACCTCCCCATCTGTAAGCCCCCAAATGAGGAGAGCGTGGGGGAGGGAGACCTAGGGCAGGATGTGCCCAAGAGAGAAGAAAGAGAGGGGGCTGCCACATGGGCAGCACCTCACATCAAAGACCATGGAAAATACCCAGAGCTAGGATGGATCTGCAGCAGCAAAAGGCGAAGCAGTTAAAACAGACTGGAGGGGAAATAAAACAACTAAGGCTTCACGTCAACGACGGAAATTCAAACTGTCCACCGCTCTCCCTTGTCCACAGCTCTCCCTCTCTCTCTCTCTCTGATCATACATTAGGGCCCAGGACAAATTGTCGGGCTGGACCCCCCCGAAGGTCTTTATTACTTTCAGAAAAAAAAAACTGTTACAAAAGTTCAGCAGGAAGCTGTCTCGTAAGTCTCTCCCTCTTCATACGTGAAAAGAAATCCTTCTTTACAAGGGCTTCAAACCCCATTCAAATTGGCAACATGCCACTTGTCTACAATCTAGACTAACTCTTATTACAAGCCACTTAGGGCCATTCTGGAGTCTTCAAAGCTCTCGGTCACACGAACCGCTTCCTAGGTGCTTGTCAGGCTCCCACTTCGCTTAGGAAAAATAATCCTTGCCAGTACCTGCAACAATTAATTAAAGCGCACCACCATGGTACCCATTAATTGTTAGCGCTTTGCATGCAAATAACACACTGTGGACTAATCCTAGTCACGGTGGGCGTCCCCACTGAACACATGTGCACATCTAAACAAATATATATATATATATATATAAATATATATATATTTTCTCTGGTTGACCGGAGTCAACACTCTTGATTATAATTAAAGAGCTTCGACCCAAGGTCAGGGCGCCTTAATTATAGCCAAGTCTCTCCAACCGAGGTTGGCACATCTTGGTTAACCGGGGTTAACCCCTCTTGGCGCATGCCAAGTCTTGTTGACCGAAGTCAACGCTCTCTGACCATAGTCAGGTTTACTTGACTAGAGTCAAGTATCTTTGACCGTAGTCAATCCTTTGACCATTAAAATAACTCTTTGACCGTAATTAACACATAAAACTCTTTAATTATGATCAAATAAATGGTCAACTGTACTTTGACTTAGGATATTTACATTTGGTGACATCCCCTCGGCTTCTATTCAGTTGACCTCAACTGAAAAGCTTCCTTGTAAACATCCAAAAGCTGTGGATGATCGGATAACATGTCTTCGTCCATCCACTTGGCATCTAATGCCGTATAATTCTTGAATTTTACAAGATACCTGTAAAATTCTTTACCCTGAGGGCCTTTACGTACAATATGGTACACAATTTGCTCTGGCTGAAGGACTTCCTCCAGCTCATCCACTTCTGGTGGATCTTCTGATACTGGTTCTGTAGGCTCTGGTCCCTGAAATTTCTTTAGAAGACTCACATGGAATGCATTGTGAATCCTCCAATGCTCTGGCAATGCTAATCTGTATGCAACCTCATTTATTCTTTCTGTAACCCTGAAAGGGCCATAGTATCTGGGAGATAACTTTGCATACACTTTCTGTTTGCCTTTAAACTTGCGGAGCCTAGCTTTTTCAAACTTTAAAAGTACCCAGTCCCCTTCCTTGAGATCCAACTGTCTCCTATGTTTATCTGCAGCCCTTTTATGTTTCTCTTGAGACCTTTCAATTGCTGTCCGGACTTGGCTGTAAGCTGTCTGGAGGTCTCTTACAAACTGATCAGCTGCAAATATTTCATCTTTAGTCCTCAATATAGGTGGCAAAATCACCTTCCCATATATGACTTCAAAAGGGGCTTTCCCTGTAGAGCTATGTACTGTATTATTGTAAGCAAACTCTACTAACGGTAGGTACTTTTCCCAGTCTGAACTTTGGTCACCCACGTAGCATTTCAGCATATCCAAAATGGTAGAATTTGCTACTTCACTTTGACCATCTGTCTGGGGATGGAAAGAAGAAGAAAAATTCAGATTCGTCCCCATGTTATCAAATAAAGCTCTCCAGAATAGACTGGTCATTCTGGGATCTCGATCACTAACAATGGACTTAGGCATACCATGATGTTTAAAGATCTGTGCCATGAACAGCTTAGCCATATGATCTGCCTTTATGGTTTTGCGAACCGGAATGAAATGAGCTTGCTTGCTGAATCTATCAATGATAGTCCAAATCCCATCATTCCCTGACTTTGATCTCGGCAAATCAAAAATAAAGTCCATTGTAATATTTTCCCATGGTGCCTGAGGCACGGGAAGAGGCATAAGTAGGCCAGGTGCCTTCTGTCTATCATACTTCATTTTCTGACACGTAAGGCATTCAGTAACAAACTGATGTATATCTTTCCGCATTCCTGGCCAAAAGAAATACCTCTCTAGTGCTAGAGTTGTTGCTGTAATTCCTCTGTGTCCAGCATAGGGAGGTGCATGGCATTCCCCCAAAATCTTTTTTCTCATCTCCTGGGTGATGCATAGGCAATCATCTTTCATTAAATACCCATCTTTCAGGGAATAGTGACTGGTGGATTGCCCTTCTTGCATCTGCTGTAAAATTTCACCAAAATCAGAATCATGAGCATATTGTTCCCTCATGCCTTCCAGGTCCTGATGATAAGCAATAGTGACATTATTGACCTGGGGTCTTCGGGACAAGGCATCTGCCACTCTGTTCCGAATTCCTGGAGTATGGACAATCTGAAAATGATACATTGACAGCATGTTTGCCCATTTCATATGCTTCTCTGAAAGCTTGGTCTGAGTCAAAAAGTACTTCAGACTTTGGTGATCTGTTTTGACAGTAAAATCTGCACCCAAAAGATAATGTTTCCATGTATGGATGGCATGAATTACAGCCAATAACTCTTTCTCATAGATTCCTAAATATCTTTCCGCATCCCGAAGTCGTCTGCTTTCATAGGCTACTGCATGACCATTCTGATGCAATGCAGCCCCAACACATTCTCCACAAGCATCGCAATCCACATCAAAAGACTGATACAGATCCGGAACTACCAGAATGGGCTCTGTAGTCAACTTTTCCTTGAGTGTATTGAATGCTTTCTTCTGGGATAATCCCCATGTGAAAGCTGCATTTTTCTTAGTGAGGTCATGTAATGGAGCTGCGATATCAGCAAAGTGTCTGATAAATCTTCTGTAGTAAGAACACAAGCCTAAAAAGCTTCGAACTTCATGCACAGTTTTCAGCTCTGGCCATTCCTGAATGGCACGGATCTTCGCTGGATCCATTTGTATCCCATTCTTGGATATTATATGCCCCAGATAGTGGATTTCTTCTAGGAAGAATTCACTTTTCTTGCTGTTAGCATAGAGCTGATGATTTCTCAGCTCTTGAAACACTATAGCAAGATGTTCTCTGTGGTCTTCCTCTGTCTTAGAAAAAACTAAGATATCATCAAAGAAAGTACCCGTAAAATGCCTGTACTTCCGGAAGATGCGATCCATCATTCTATTGAATGTGGCTGGAGCATTTGTCAATCCAAAAGGCATCACTAAGTATTCATACAACCCGAATGTTGTGCGGAATGCTGTCTTATGCACATCCTGAGGCTGTATCCTCACTTGGTGGTAGCCACTCTTTAAGTCTATCCTGCTGAAAACTGAAGCTCCATTTAGCTGATCCAAGACATCATCAATACGCGGAATAGGGAATCTATTCTTGATGGTCATTTTGTTCAGTGCGCGATAATCGACGCACATACGGAATGAACCATCTTTCTTCTGTACTAACAGTACAGAGGAACAAAAAGGAGACGAGCTGGGCTGAATCAAGCCTTTGGACAGCAAGTCCTGTACCTGAGCCATAATCTCCTCTCTCTGAGTCGCACTGACTCTATTAGGGGGTCTGTTTGGTGGCTCACTACCAGGCATTAACTCTATCTGATGATCTTCTGGTCTCTCTGGGGGTAGCTCCCCTGGCAAAACATCAGAAAAGCAATCTTTAAAGTTTACCAGAAACTGAAACCTATCTTTGTCTGCATCATTCATTTCAGCATGCATATCATTCTCTTTTTCTTTTACAAAAACCATGTACGCAGAAATTGCAGACTTTATTGCTTTACCGCATGAAACATCAGATACAATGGGGATAGTGTCCCCTTTATTCCTGGCAATTACACGCTGATTTTTCCCCCTATGTACAAATTCCAGCACTCTTTCAGGAAGAGTCAACTTCACTGCCTTGCGGTGAAACCAAGGCATCCCCAAAACTACATCATAATGTTTCAGTGGAGAAATGAAGAAGTCTTCCTGATCCACATAACTCTGAATATGAAGACGGAGCTTCCCTATCAAGGGAGTAACTGGCACAGGATTCCCACAAAACATTTGATCGGCATCCAAAGCCCTGCCTAGCTCTTCCGTCTTTATTCCCAGCCTCAGGGCTAGATCCTCTGATATGAAATTATCAGTAGCCCCTGGATCAAATAAAATCAGCGCTTGCTGGTCTCTAACTTTGCCCCATGATAGCAGCAATTCTTGTTCTTCTGGGTTCAAAGCATGACCCAGTATATCAGGAATACCCCCCGCCATTGGCTTTTGCGGTCCCCGTGGCTTCTCTGCCTCTTTTCCCTTCGATGATGAAGGCTTTTCTGGGCACTGGGCAGCCACATGCCCCTCTTTACCGCACCTGAAGCATTTCCCATCTCTACGGAATTCCGCTATCTGTTCAGGGGTAAATAGAGATTTGCCCTTATAGGTCTTCGAGAACTGAGTACCCCTCGGCTTCTGAGGCTGAAACCCTTTCTTTTCAGCCTTAGGGGACTCTTTCTTTTCTGATTTTTGAAAATCAGTTTTCTTTTTATCAGCACGTCCTGCATGCAAGGATGGCACTGTAGATGGATCTTGTAGCGGCACAAGACTCGCTACTGAGGCTGAATGCATAAGATCTTGAATATTCTTTGCCCCCAAAGCATTTACTACTGCCTGAATTCTTGGAGTGAGACCTGCTCTGTACTTCCTCATCTGGGTACCTTTGGAGATCTTTTTGAACGGTGCAACCTGCAAATAAGCATCCCAGAACTTTTGGTTGTACCCATCCACTGTATCTCCTGCATCCATGTGCAAGCTGTCCCAGTCTTGAAGAACATGGTCTCTAAACTGTTTAGGCATGAACTGTTGGTAGAAGGCTTTCTTGAAGCCCTTCCACTTTCTTGGGGCTGATCCATCTGTGGTCAGTGCACTCCACCATGCACTAGCCGTTGCTGTTAAATGTAGGCTGACCATTCTTAACTTGGAGGATTCTGAAAATTTCTCAGTACCGAATGCAGCATCAAACTGTCTGATAAACTGCAATGCTTTGTCTGTATGACCATACTGTCCATTGTAGGTCATAAACTTAACAGATTTTCCTCCCTCTTTAAATTCCCTGGTCGCTTTGGAAGATTTTCTCTTCCCAGACTTCTCGTGTTTCCTTCTTTTCCTGGATGGTTTATCTGATAAGGAAGAAGAAGACATAGAAGTCGAACTCGAGGTAGACGGTGATGGACTAGGAGATCGGTGATGACGCCTCGATCTCTTTTTACTATGGGACCGTCTCCTATGAGATCTATGAGATCTCTCTCTCTCAGACTGTACACGAGAGTGTGCCTCTGGCATTGGCACGTCATATACTGGATTAGGCATAGCCTCTGCTGGAAACAAATGCTGAGCCCTGGGATCCCTTTTAAGATTTTCCAGTTCTTGTATACGAGTGCGTACCATTTGTTCAAATTCTTGTTGAGATTGTGGCACATTCCTCTGTCTTGGATGCACATCCCTATCTTGAGAATCCCACTGGATAGGTGATTGATCCATATTCTGAGATCTGCAGATTTTTCTCACACTGTGCAAGTAACTAATGCACACTACCTTTGCTTTTCCAACAGAAAAGGTACCTCAACAAGAGGTGTTTTGCATTCACAATCTACGCCAGTACGGGCTGTCAGTTCAAGGCATGTACCCATACAACTGTCAAAGCATTATCAACTATGTTGCCCTTTTCTGGCTGCTGCAGATGGCTTCAAAAGGCATCTGTTTTTCCCTCTTTTTACTGCTCAAAGGCATGCATACTCCTTTTTCTGCAAAGCTCTGTTTTCCCTGCTTTTCTCTGGTTTTCTACTACTTTTCTGACAGTAAAAGTCTGACAGGCAGGAGAAAATTGATAGCCAAAACTGTCTCTGCAACTGTCTCTTTTTTTTTTTTTTTTTTTTTTGGTGAAAACAGTAACCAGATGAAGTAACTGCTAGTTAGTCTAACCAGACTAACTGGTTCTGGTTACACCAACCAAACTGATCTGGTTAGGCCAGATTAACTGGACCAGAGTTGAACTAGCTAGATACTGGTTCAGCTAACCAGAGTGTACCCGGGTTAACTTAACCACGGGTCTGCCAGGCTGGCTGCCACGTCAGCATCTTGCAAGACCTCTGCCACGTGTCTGCCTAGGTGGCACCCTGGCCACGTCAGCACAGCCAAAGGTTTCAAACCTTGGCTATGCAGGAAATCATCGCGCGTCGCGCCTGCGCCTTGATGACCATCGATCTAAGCCTTCACGAAGATTCGCTGAAGGTCTTCGTCAGCATCTCTGTTAGACAGCGGAATAGCTCACCGCGCATTGCCTTCACAAAGTCTTCAAGGATCTGCACGAATTCCTTTGGGCATACCATCCAGCGACCTCCCTGATACTCCTTCGCCAATTTAGAGACCAAGAATCACCAGAATCGCTCCCATCTGCGCTTACTCTCCGTCAGGGGTATCACGCAGCCGTCTGCTCATTGATTCGTGGTCACGGAACCTCTTTCATTGCTATTGGCAATTCAGCAGTTGCTTAGCCTATGAGCGCTGGCGTCGAGCACACGCACTGCGCCTTGTGTGCCAGCGTGACGGTGTCACCAGCCCAGTCAGCGTGACGGTGCACTTCCGACACCCCTTTGCTCCTGCTCACAATAGCTTCGCTGCCCATGCGATGGCCTGCGGTTCTTTTCTCTTGATCGCTCCCACCATGGAAGGTAGGGAGATCCTAACGCTCTGATACCAATAAAACAGACTGGAGGGGAAATAAAACAACTAAGGCTTCACGTCAACGACGGAAATTCAAACTGTCCACCGCTCTCCCTTGTCCACAGCTCTCCCTCTCTCTCTCTCTCTGATCATACATTAGGGCCCAGGACAAATTGTCGGGCTGGACCCCCCCGAAGGTCTTTATTACTTTCAGAAAAAAAAAACTGTTACAAAAGTTCAGCAGGAAGCTGTCTCGTAAGTCTCTCCCTCTTCATACGTGAAAAGAAATCCTTCTTTACAAGGGCTTCAAACCCCATTCAAATTGGCAACATGCCACTTGTCTACAATCTAGACTAACTCTTATTACAAGCCACTTAGGGCCATTCTGGAGTCTTCAAAGCTCTCGGTCACACGAACCGCTTCCTAGGTGCTTGTCAGGCTCCCACTTCGCTTAGGAAAAATAATCCTTGCCAGTACCTGCAACAATTAATTAAAGCGCACCACCATGGTACCCATTAATTGTTAGCGCTTTGCATGCAAATAACACACTGTGGACTAATCCTAGTCACGGTGGGCGTCCCCACTGAACACATGTGCACATCTAAACAAATATATATATATATATATATAAATATATATATATTTTCTCTGGTTGACCGGAGTCAACACTCTTGATTATAATTAAAGAGCTTCGACCCAAGGTCAGGGCGCCTTAATTATAGCCAAGTCTCTCCAACCGAGGTTGGCACATCTTGGTTAACCGGGGTTAACCCCTCTTGGCGCATGCCAAGTCTTGTTGACCGAAGTCAACGCTCTCTGACCATAGTCAGGTTTACTTGACTAGAGTCAAGTATCTTTGACCGTAGTCAATCCTTTGACCATTAAAATAACTCTTTGACCGTAATTAACACATATAAAACTCTTTAATTATGATCAAATAAATGGTCAACTGTACTTTGACTTAGGATATTTACATTTGGTGACAGCAGTAGCCAGCACAAGGGACCCAGAATAGGAGGCGATCACATGGCGCTGACATCTGCAAGGTGTACGGCTCTGTACACTGCTGGAGAAGAGCCTGGCAGAGGCGCAATAATGGCAGGATGTGCAGGATGGATAAGCGCAAATGTGGAGCAGGTTTTGGGACTGTTTGGAGGCCTTGGTTTAGGGCTGGAGAGTGGGCACCCAGGTGTCCAGAAGCAGCAGCAAGGAGGGCTGCAAGGGACTGACCCTGGGGGGCATATTTATAGCCCACACAGGTTGGCCAGGCAGGCTTATATAGGGCTGGGCCCTTGCCTAGATTGGAGGGCCAAAGGCCCTAGAAGTGTGGGGCCAAAAGCCCTGGGTTGTGAACCCTTAAAGGGCTGGACCAGCCACGGTCTGGTCGGCCAGATTAAGGCAGGCTGGTCGGTTTTTTTGACAGGCCCCTAGGCCTATAAAAGGAGAGGCTTGATGCCTCACAATATATCCAGCAGCCAGCAGTTCCAGGGCAGAAAGGAGCAGCAAGAAGCCTACTCTCTGGGCCTATCTACAGGAGGTGAGAGAGTGCAACAGGTGCTGCAGACTTAGCTCTAGGGAGAGGCTGGACCTTGCTGTCTTCTAGGGCAGCAAGGTGCTGAGATCATCATACCTTCTGGAGCAGCCATTCACAAGCAGGTTGGAGTAGTGGAACAGGGATCTGTGTGCTGCAAACAAAGCTTGGCAGGGGCTGCCCACCTAGGCTGATTCACAGGCAGTAAGGTGGAGAAGAACACACTGGACGGAAAGTCTACTTACGCTTGAGGTGGAGCATGCAGGCTCGAGTCTAGAGATAGCCGGCAGATAGAAGAAGGACCTTGTGGTTAGATCAGAGGACCACACCATTGGTGGAACTCTGGATCTATCTCTCTTGTATTGTGTCCATAGTTTTTGGATGGAAATATATAAGTTTTGGTGTCTTCTATATCTGGCTGGTTCATTGTCTATTGATGAGTCTGCACGTCTAATCTATGTGATGCACATTAAGTAAAGAAGTTTGTGATTCCACACCTACACCACACTGTGTGAGCTCCTGGGCATTACTATAAGTCTTCCGCTATGTGTATCCTCTGTTGGGTCATTTCTAACATGGTATTAGAGCCCAAGTAGGAGGCTCACAGTTGTGGGAGCCTGAAGGCAGGGACCTTGCTGAGGGATGGCCCTGATTCAGAAGCTCTTGGGAATCGACTTCCACGACTGGAGGATTTCGCCCTTGTGAGAAGGAGGGTGACTCAGGTTCAGTCAGGTGCGTTTAAAGTTTGCGGTTCAGGTTATCTGGAGATGTACTTTTGTTGCAGACCTTGCCAAAGGAAGGACGGGTTGAAATAGACCCTCAGAGCATGGTGCCTGGAAGACTCCGGGTTATTCACTCATTATGAGGGGGATAATTGGAAGATCATAGAGGCTGGGTTGCTCGAGTTCGAAGGCGGGAACGTGACTGAAGGAGGTGGTGCCAGGAGGTGCTACCAAAGATGGACCTGTGTACCAGGATGGTGTGCGGAAGCGGAACCAGATCCGGTGGAGCAGGAGCCACTGGATGAAAAGCCAGGAAAAGATTTTGACATTGAAGTGTTCCAGAGGACTACGACCAACGAGTTATTGGAGCATCCTCATTGACGTGTTGGCATTGGGTCGAGATGTGTCGGTGAGAGGGGATGTTGGAAAGGTCACCTCCCCATTTGTAAGCCCCCAAATGAGGAGAGCATGGGGGAGGGAAACCTAGGGCAGGATGTGCCCAAGAGAAAAGAAAGAGAGGGGGCTGCCACATGGGCAGCACCTCACATCAAAGGCCATGGAAAGTACCCAGAGCTAGGATGGATCTGCAGCAGCAAAAGGCGAAGTAGTAGCCAGCACAAGGGACCTAGAATAGGAGGCGATCACATGGCATTGACATCTGCAGGGTGTACGGCTTTGTACACTAATGGAGAAGAGCCTGGCAGAGGCGCAATGATGGCAGGATGTGCAGGATGGATAAGCGCAGATGTGGAGCAGGTTTTGGGACTGTTTGGAGGCCCTGGTTTAGGGCTGGAGAGTGGGCACCTAGGTGTCCAGAAGCAGCAGCAAGGAGGGCTGCAAGGGACTGACCATAGGGGCCATATTTATAGCCCACACAGGTTGGCCACGTAGGCTTATATAGGGCTGGGCCCTTGCCTAGATGGGAGGGCCAAAGGCCCTAGAAGTATATTGATGAGTCTGCACATCTAATCTATGTGACGCACATTAAGTAAAGAAGTTTGTGATTCCACACCCCACACGCACACTGTGTGAGCTCCTGGGCATTACTATAAGTCTTCCATTGTGCGTACCCTCTGTTGGGTAATTTCTAACATCTCTCCCTCTTGCACGTGGATTATAATCCATGTGTACGGGGTTTTGAGTTAAGGCGTAAATTCAGCGCCTTGCTCTTGGATGGACTTGTTTCTCCTATCATTTTAAAAGGAAAACTCCCAATCATGAGGTTCTTGTAGGAGAGACAAAGGTAATTCTATCATGGATTATCATACTCAAGATGTGCGTAACTCTTATCTAAACTATCCTCTTCAGGAGGAGGTGATGGTTTTCTCTCCCTATCCCCTCTTGGTAGTGGAGGAGAAAGGACAAGTGCATCTCCCTTCCCCTTCCATTCTTTCCTTTCAGTAATACAAGGGAGAAAAAACCTTGCTGTAATTTCAGAAAAGGGGTTTATTTTGCAGCAAAAAGTCGTGTTAGAGAGTTGGTGGTACTTATCCGACTCCCGCTTCGCTTGTGTCAAAAAATCACTTTAAATGACATCTTCTTCCTTCTCTTTTGGGCTCTTCTTCTTGTCTTTCTGCTGTAAACTAGTACACTCAGTTTGGACTACTTGTTTTGAGTGGATTGAAGCTCTAAACACACTAAAATCACCCCTTAAAATCTTATTCCAATCAGACTTCCCGTCGGGGAGAACAGGGGGTTCTCTTTTCCTCACAGTTTAAGGGTAAAACAATATGCTAGCCAGATATGCTGCCCACAGGTAGTCCATATGCTTCCCCAAGTGGCAGCCCGTCCATGGCTCCATGAAGGGCCAATGTGTAACAGTCCAATGTGGAATCTCTCACATAGCAGGCTGCATGAAGTGCCCACATGGCACATGCATCAGCCCATCATCTAAATAAAAATATGGATCTACAAATGTCAAGCCCTGATGTCCTCCTCATATATGGGCTTACGTGTGGGACATTGGCATTTCTACTTATTTGTCCGAAATAAGTTAATCTCAATTGGACAATCAGCAATCATGACAAGGCCACAAAAAGGGAGCAGGACTAGAAGGGGAGATTCCTCATCAGTGTTCTTAGTATAGAACTCCTCATCAGTATATAATTAGCTTTGCAGAGGAATCCCATCCGTCTCGGGATCTAACACTCTCTCAACCTACTAGCTTAGCAATCTTGGGGCAGTTATTGCTTGCAAGCTCCTAGCATGGATCTTTTCCCTCTGGCTGCTCAGACAAAGGAGCTCACCTGGTCATCTCTTGGTGTTCACTTTAAAAGAACTCATCCAGCAACTGGAAATCCGGCTGGAGGGTTTTTTCTTCTGGTTCCTTTCATGATGTTTCTAGGAAGAAGATGTATCCTATTGTGCTGTTACATCGTGTTTGTGCTGAATCTGGTCTCTAGTAGATGGTAACTAGACTTAGATTTTAGACTATGACTGTCAGCTGGAAATGAATGAAAGTGGTGAAAGCAGTATGAATAGACATGCGTGGACAGATGAGATTGAAAGTGTAGTGGCTTAACTCGTAGTATCTCTTTTATAACAGTTCAATCTTCACTCGAAAAACAAATCCAAATGAACTCAAGAGCCACTCTCTATGTAGAACATGGATGTGAAATACAGCAATATGCCATGATAGGAGCACATTTTTCAACAAATTGGAGTTAAAATATATGTTGCAAGTTCTTTTACAAAATATATTGTACTTGGTTATCGTAGTCGTTTAAAGAGATTCATGTAGTACATGAAGGGGCACACATCCCACATCTTACTTTGCTCTTTGTAGGTACGTTCATTGGATTACAAAGAAGCTTTGAAAACAGGAAGAAATGTGCAACACATGATATCTGCTCTACGGGAGGTTGAGCAGTTTCATCAGGTAATGGCTTCTTTGATCCTATTCTTTCTTTATCCTTCCTGTCAGACAACGCTAGAATTACCATATGCTTAGCTGTTTACGATTGTAAACTACTCTGTAATTTATCAAATAGAAAAGACCTATTATTTATTCAATTGTATGAATCATATTGTGACCTCTTTCAAGCTGACTTATATCAAAGATAGGCTGACATTAAATTCTGAATGTTTCTTCATTTTTACTTCTTGTAGATAGAAGGAAGCTTACAATTAAAGCAACATCTGTCTGAGACTAGGGGCCATCTACGAGAAATGATCCAAGCACTAAGTGTGCAAGAAAGCATGCTTGCGACAATATCAGTGGTATTGCTTTATTCTTTCTTTGAGTTTGATGCATGATTGCAATTGACAGAACACTAGAATGCAATAAGGACTCTGCACAAGAATAGTAAAGTTGACTTTTTCTTGTGTACGTAGTAACTGATGGAATAGGTCGGCTGACAGATGTTTAATAATAATGTTTCGCCCTTTCAAAAGACCTGCTTAAGGAACAACAAAGTGCAACTTGGAAGTGATAAATAATAGAAAACATATCCATGAGCAAAGACCAAGATGTTGGAATATGGAAAAAGAACTAGAACTAGAAACTGGAAATGAAATGACAAGATTGAAAGACAAGAAATACCTTGAGAAGAGTGTAGACAAGACACAAGCTAGACTTATAGATTACAATGATGTGACCCATTGAATATATGGGCCAAAGTACAAGACATAAAGCAAGAGTGCTTATGGGATAATTGTAGAAGTGCCACATGGCACACACTCAAGACATAAAGACTAGACTTAGACTTAGACTTAGACTTAGACAAATGTAGACTAGGAAATAGTACACTTAGTGTACACTTATCTCCAACACCCTCCTTAAGTGGACACTAGGAGTAAGACAGAAAGACAAGACTAGAAGACAGACATAAAGACTGATAGGCTGAGAGACAAGATAGAAAACATGACAGACAAAAGATCCTGAGACACCCCTCCTCAAGTGATATCCTCATATGGGTCCACGAGGGTAGGGACAAGATGGATCTAAAACACAGTCAGATTGATAGACAAATAGACAGACAGACAAGACTAGATAGACAGAAGACTGACTGTAGACAAACAGAAAGACCAAGGCACTAGAACCCCTTGACCTACATCATCGGTGCTCAAGGTGGTAGACAAGACATAGAAGTAATCAGAAAGCCCATTTCTCATCATGTGAGGAAGGAACAACAGGATCAGCTGATGGAAATGTTGCAGCAACATGGGCTGAGGTAGATGCAGGAGCTGATGTAGAGGTTTTGAGTAGCAGTCCCTCTCCCGGTGATTATCACGGCCACAAATGGTGCATGGATGAGCCTTGAAACAGTCCTTCTCCACATGATTAGTTTTGCCACAATGGGTGCAAGGCTTTCTTACCTTAGAACTTCATTTCTTTGCTAAAAATGCAGTGTCAGTTACCTTTCGTTGTTGAGTTCTTTCTTCCTCTTGGAGAGCATTGATGATACCCTCAAGAGAAGGATTATTTTGATACTTGAAGGTAGTGACAAGAGTAGCATAGGAGTCAGGTAAGCTTTTGAGAAGCACAGCAATAGCAATATCTTCGGAGATGGGAGACTTGACTGACGCAAGCTGAACCATAAGACTGCGAAGATAATTGACATGAGAGGCTATAGTAGCTCCTTCCTCCATATGTAGATCAAAGAATGAGATCATAAGTGCAATCTTAGAGTTTTTAGATCGGGCTCCAAAACGGGTATCCAAAGTGATCCATGCTTGAGGAGCAGACTGTATGTCAGAGATGTGATGAATGTAATCATCTCCAAGGCCGAGCAATATGATAGCATAGGCTTTGTCGTTCTTGGCAGTGACAACTTGCTCAGATGGACCTTCGGGAGCAACACGGTGAACAATGTCCCAAAGACCTTCTTTCATAAGATGGCACTTGATTTTGATTTGCCAAGTATGAAAGTTGGACCCATTGAATTTGTCGATAGATATGAGAGACTGAGAGGAAGATGCCATGTGGGAAGGTCTTACCTCTTGCTAGGATGCAAGGGCAGTGTCTATTCCCTTACAATATTGCAGAAATAAATGAGAGGAAGAGATCCCAGAAGCCGGTTCTCTCACTACTTTGTCAGGGCCATAGCATATGACAGCCCATCGAAGCAGGAGGAACCAGCAAAAAAGGAGAGATTGTTCAGCAAACTGAAAGAGGCAAAAGCTCAGTACCTTAATCCCGGGCAAAAGTAGAAGTGTAAAAAGAGCGCAGTCGAGGAGGTCGAACAGATGGAGCTGGAGAAGTCGGCCTTTGCAAGTACAGATTCCGTACAGTCATACGGACTGTACAGACAGCAGAGTACGCAGTACGGGCGGCGGAGTACGTACGGGCGGCGAAGTACGGACGTCGTACGAAATACGGGCGGCGTACGGACAGCGGACGGCGTACGGATAGCAGGACTGTGCAGATCTGGCGTGACAGCAGGTGAGTGACAGCAGGACTGCGCAGATCTGGCGCTCAGATCTGTGGCTGAACTGCGCAGATCTGGAGCGCAGATCTGAAGCGGGATACACACAGATCTGGCGTACACACAGATCTGGAATACACACAGATCTGGCGCACAGATCTGGAGCGCAATGACGGGGCAGATAGAGGGGAAAATGTGAAGAGGGAGAAATCTGAGAAGAGGGGCAGATCTGCAGCGGGGGAGAGATCTGAGAAGAGGAAGACTGAGGGGAGAGAAGAGGGATCAACCTAGCTGTGATACCATGTTGGAATATGGAAAAAGAACTAGAACTAGAAACTGGAAATGAAATGACAAGACTGAAAGACAAGAAATACCTTGAGAAGAGTGTAGACAAGACACAAGCTAGACTTATAGATTACAATGATGTGACCCATTGAATATATGGGCCAAAGTACAAGACATAAAGCAAGAGTGCTTATGGGATAATTGTAGAAGTGTCACATGGCACACAATCAAGACATAAAGACTAGACTTCGACTTAGACTTAGACTTAGACAAATGTAGACTAGGAAATAGTACACTTAGTGTGCACTTATCTCGAACACAAGAATTATCCCCTTTTGGAGTGACACACATCTTGGGATTGTCAAGGGGAGGAGCTCAGTACAAATGCCAAGTGCTTCTTACAATAATTTCCATGTTGCACTGATTGCAAATTGCTCAAACGTGAGTGAGAAATACAACATTGCTCACCACATACACACTTTATTTTTTTTGGGTGAAATTTTTTGAGACTTTATATTACTGAGTAACTATCCCAAAAAGTGATGTGCCAAAGTATAGGGGTGGTGAGTTGTAAGAGCAAATGGCGCATCATGGCAGCCCAAGGTTCCCTGCATGAGTTGCAACATCATTTTTCCCTTATGGGCAAGAATATGCACATGAATGTTATGAATATTCAGACCCCCATGCATCTTTGGCGAACATAGATGCTGCACTGAAAGCAATCTCAAACTTTTTTTGCCATGTTTTGAGCGCCAGAAGGTTTCCATAACTGTGGACATAAAAGATATAAGATCCCCCTTGCTAAACATAATCAAAGGCAAGTAGAACTGAATATATGCCAGCAAAATTGATTGAACAATTCGTAGCCTGACATGCAATGGCCAAGTTGCTAATTTTCAGTATTCAAGCTTTTTCTTCAGTTTTGCGAGTATCCAGAAAAATAATCCTCAGCTTGCAGAAAGGGTTTGCACATTGAGTGGGCGCAAAGGAATGATGAAATTCAGAGGCGAAGACCCTATAATGGGCAAAAAAAAGCGGCTGATGGCAACCCAAAAAGGAGCATCAAATGCACTTATCTGGTTGCCAGAAAATCCTGAGAGGCGCAAGGCTAGGGGTAGATGGAGTAGAAGGGGTGTAAGAGCCCCTCTTGAAAAGGTAGGGTTGGAAGAGGATGAAGAACAGCCTAAAAATGGGATGGCACAGGCCCAGAAATGAGCTGAGATCCAACCAAAGCGGCTCAAAAGGGAAGGGGATAGGAGGAAAGGGGCGACCAGGAAGAGAAGGGAGAAGGAGGGGAAGAGAGGCAGGAAGGGGGGGATATTACTGCTACTTAGCGCTAGTAAAAATTATGTCAAGAATGTACAGGGAAATCAAATATAATGCAGATGCCAGTAGTGTGACACCATGGATATGGAATGCTCAACATTACTCACATTCCAGAAAGATTTGGGAAAATCTTCACCACACCTTCCCAAGGATATGCCTCTTTTTCTTTCTATGAGAGGTGCTGAAGAAAATCAGTTAAAGTGCTCAATCTTAGGTCAAGCCACCTTCAGCAGCAGATTCATACATGCAAGAGTGACATCCCCATGCCACCAGATGGGCTATGCGGGTGCACATTACAAGTAGCTCATATTTTATTCAGTGTGCTCTAGACACCCATTCAATAGCAAAGCTTCACATTGTGTGTGTGTGTGTGTAATGAAGGGGAAAAAGAGGCCAAGTTAGAGGCCCTTTAGGTGGAAAATGTGGAGGGACTATCTCACTCACTCTCTCTCTCTCTCTCTTCCCTACTCCCTCTCAATCTCTCCCTCTCTTTCCTACCTCATTCTCTCTCCTACCCCTTTTCCCATCCCTCTTCCCCTCTCTCTCTCTCCCTTCTGCTCCTCTATTCCCCTTTCTCCAAATCCATCCCTACCCCCTTCTCTACATTGGTATCAGAGCCCCAACTGTGGCACCTTTGCTTCCACTTTCATCTTCACTAAATTCCCAACAGCTGCTACGCCAATGCCAACGACTTAATGCTTACACATGCGTTCAACCAACGTCAAACCTTGAACGCCGTCAAAACAGAGCAGAGCAACCCCAAGCAGTCACGAACAACAGCCAGGCTTGGATCATCGTTCGTCACGATCACGAACCAGGCTTGGATTATCGTTCGTCACGATCACGAACAATAGAGCTATTCGGTCGCTCAGGCCCTCAGTCCGTTAGCCGCCATAGCCTCCCATCCACTTCCGTCAACATACGCCCAATACTATGCTTGTGCATGCCTCTTATGCCATAAACAACTACTGGCAGCGGGTAGGAGGTTCTTGCTATTTCGATGGAGCACTCGTGTCCCTACTCCCCCGTCGTCCCTGCTTGCCTTAGCCAGCCAGCATCCCTGCTTCACTGTCGTCCCTGTTTCTCAGCCAGCCATGCCATGCGCCACATCTCACCCCGCCCCATCAGCTATGTCAACACCTCTAGGGCATCTAGATGTCTCTGTAGTCCCTTTGCCGAAGATGATAGGAGGACTATGTCATCCGCATATAGTAGAATCTGTATCATCAAGTTTGCTAGTGGTGCTCCCTCGCCTCCTAGGTGGTCTATGAAAGATGTAATCTCATCAATGTAGAGCCCAAAGAGAGTCGGTGAGAGAGGGCATCCCTGCTTTACTCCGATCGCGCTCTCAACCCAGTCTAATAGGCCTCCTGGGACACGAACTCTTCTTCTAACGGACTCATATAGGCTTACCACTCCCCAGATCAGAACCTCTGGAATCTGCATATCTTGTAGTCTCTTGATCATGCGGGATCCCGGGCCTTGCCTCCTCAATCATAGCCCTCAAGGTGAAGATGTGGTCTAGAGTGGAGTGCTGTCTTTGGAAACTTGCTTGCCCTAGAGCACGCTGCCCATGTGCCTCTGTATGGCTGTTGATCTCCCTCTCTAGTATCGATCCATAGATCTTGGCCAACGTGTGGCTAATCATGAGAGTGCGATAGTTCCCAGTATCCATGGGGTTGCCTGCCTTGTGTATTGGTACTATGGTGGTGGTACTCCATGAGGGTGGGAAGCCGTGACATGGCGTGGTTGAACATCTGTGCGAGTACCGGAGCCAAAACCTCCTGTCCATGATCAAAATGCTCAGTCCGTAGTCCCTCATGGTCCTGTGCTCTCTGGTTATGAAGCTGGCTGAGTGCAGCCTGCACATTCTGTGCAGTGAACAAGTGGCAAGTGGTGGGCCGGGCCCGGCATAGTGGACATATCAGGTGGTGCCTGCATCGGGACATCATAAAGAGAGCATGCATAAGTGTGCCAAACACCTGGGTCTGTAAAGGGTATAGGTGGCTTCTCCTCCGATAGAAGCCCCCATCCAATGGTGGGATCCCTCCCTCGAAATGAACTGATCACCTCGTCCATTCTATGGATGAGGAATGCCGGCTGCTTATGACGTGTCAGTCGCTGTGAAATCCGCTGTCCAAGCAGTAGGGCTGGAAGTCATTTTGCCAAGTTGCTCACATAGATGGGGTCCAGGGCACGATCAAAGTGAACCTGTACACGAGTGGGCATGGGGGGGACCCTCTTTGTGCTGGCATAGTGGTAGAGATACAAAAGGCTAGGTACGAGTGATCAGCACCGGCCCGACACCGTCATAATTCACCCTCTTCTTTATCTTCCTTTTCTTTCTTCTCCCCCCGGTCCTGATCTCCTATCTCTCGGATGATCACCCTACCATCTCTGTATGCAGCCCATTTCCCTGCTTTTCTTGCTGCCATGACGTGTACCATACCTTCCCTCCGGTGTTCCTGCTGTAGGAGGGTGAGGTCATCGTCCAGGTAGATCCGGGTTCCTTTCAAGGTCACCCTTGTGCTCATGAGGGTCTTCCTATTCATGGCTGTTCGGAGCTTGATCACAAGTGGCCTTGTGGGTGCATCGGGCTTACCAACTCTCCAAGCTTTCTCACATGTCAGGTTCACACCCATTTTGGTGAACAAAGCATTTGCATCTGCCATAGGAGTATCTCCTATTGTGAGGCCTTGGACTAACACATTTATAGCTTTATTGTTTCTCCTTTTATCCTTCTCTAGAGCATCTGAAATGAACTCTTTCTTGGGGACAACAGTACCTTTCTTGACCACATCACTCCATTCCAAGATTGCAGCTTCTCCTTTCTTGATTTTCTGGGTGAATTCAGCATGTTTACCCTTCATAGTGTCTTGCAAGAATGCCAAGTCTTTTCTGAGTTTTTCATTCTCAGATTTCAGTTCATTTATGATCTTGCATCCTTCTTCTGACTTCCCCTTTGCCCCTTTGAGCTGCTTCATTTGTTCCCTAATGATGTTCAGCTCCTCATGTAGGGATGGCTGGAGCTCCCCTTCATCTCCTTGTGTGTTTGCTTTCAATTTTGCATTCTCGTCTTGAAGACTAATCACCTGAGCTTCCAAGCTCTCTATCTTGGATGTAAGAAAACTGTTTTTCACATCCATATCCCGTATCATGTCCATCTGCATTTTCCCAAATTGTTTTGCCCATTTTGCATGCATTTCTTCTTGCCATCCCTTCATGTCGTCATTCATTTGAGCTCATCCTTCTTGTATTCTTCCAGTTTCGTTTGTAGGCATTCAATTTCAGCATCTTGTAGCTTACATACCTCTTTGATAGTAGATAGGCATGCTTTGACATTCCCATCCTCTACTTTCTGCCCTTTGGTCCAAATTAAGCTGTATTTTCTGTCCTTGTCCCCTTTGGTTTTTCGATCGGGTGAGCTTTCCACCGCCTCTTCTTTTTCTCTGATTTTTACTGATTTTTTCTGCTCTTTGGACTGCCCACCACCTAAGGGCTGCCCATAGCAAGTATTTCTTGACTTGATTCTTGATTTTTGCAGGTCAGGAGCTGGTTGGAGCAGAGGTATAGGGCTGGAGTCGAGGCATGAGGGCTGTAAGGGCTGTGAACCTTGTCTCGGTGGCAGCCTCTTGACGTTGGCGGGTCTGGAGCAGCGTGAGCTTAAACACTAGGT
This sequence comes from Dipteris shenzhenensis, assembly GCF_047967505.1. Lineage (NCBI taxonomy): Eukaryota > Viridiplantae > Streptophyta > Polypodiopsida > Gleicheniales > Dipteridaceae > Dipteris > Dipteris shenzhenensis. The sequence continues at coordinate 58,393,817 of NC_141597.1, read as the reverse complement.
ACAGGGGGGGCCTAGTAGCCTGTGTGGCCTGCGCAGGCCCTTGTGGCCTGCATTGCTATATCGGACAGAAGGCGGGGGTGGCACGATAGAGAGGCGTAGTAGATGGCAGGGGTGGCGCAACAACAGGTGGTGGGGTGGCGCAGTAGGTCTAGGTGGCCCGATGGCCTGTTACCAGTTGCGCAGCAGCAGGGAGCCCACACGGGGGCTAGGAGGCAGCCCACAGGGGCTGGGATTGATCACGCAGGCCGGATGGCCTGTTACCAATCGCGCAACAATAGGGAGCCCACGTGGGGGGGCTAGGAGGCAGCCCACGGGGGCCTAGGTTGATCACGCAGGGTAGCAGGCAGCCCGCGGGGGCCTAGAGGGGCTGAGAGAGAGAGAGAGAGAGAGAGAGAGAGAGAGAGAGAGAGAGAGAGAGAGAGAGATGGCGTCTCCTTTTTGTTGTAGGTCTATTTAGAGTCCTGCAACCTCTTCGAACCCGGTCTTGGGTGCCGTGCCTCCCTTGGAGCCGCCTTGTCTAGGGTCCTATGCCCTTCTTGCAGCCCCTTCTAGGATCCCGCGCCCCTCCATGGACCCCCGTCTAGGGTCTTGTGCCCTCCCTACAGCCCCATATAGGGTCTTGACTCCGTGGGGCCAGCTGATTCATGCTATTTGGCTAGAATAACTCAGTGACCATGCTCTGAGTGGAATCTGGATGTACACCCTGATCTTGCCTATGTGTCCTAAGCAAATGCTTTGGGTCTCGAACGGCCTCATGAATGAAGGTGCCAGACACCTCTGATTTGGGTAAGACATGGAATTGGAGAGAGGGCTGAAACCATACCTGAAGAGACAATGGAAACAACCTCGGATCTCATTGTACACAGGTCATCTAAAAGCGAAGTGCTCCTGTGATTCCATCTCTTGCCCATCACATAGTACAATACAGATATGACGCTCTCTAGGTATGCCCGCAGCCTGCCCACTCTTAATGCGTCGTCAGTGCGAAGAGACATGAAACTGCCTGATCTATATCCTCAAGCAATGGAGGACGTAGATCCATATATATCCATGTGGGCCAATGAAGCCCTCCTTTGAAAGCCACAAGCAATGGTCCCTGTACAAGCTCAGCTTCACATGAAACTCACTGGCCAGCTAGGTCCTGAATGTGTGTAGCTGTAAGTGATCCTCTCAGATAACCTGGTTGACCTTGTAATATGTGAGTGGAGCAGGGGGGCCTCAATGCTATACTGAAAGGGGGGTAGTGGAGCCCTAGGCTCTTAAAGCATCTGCGTGTACATGCATACAAACACCTTCGGTCACTCTCAGTTGCCAAGGTCATGGTTGAAGATAGGGCCAGCCATGGTAGCCTGCGTTGGCCTGAAGTATAAGAGCCATAGTCATTGACTTTGTAGAGATATGTGATAACGTGGAATGCTGCATCAAGCTGTAGTGGGAACCCTTTGAACTCAGCGAGAACTATCTGATGTGGGATTGACGACTTACTACAGATCATCAATGACAGCAAGTGAACATGAAGCCTCTGCTCTCGAGTCCAATCTGCTTGTGATAAGTGGCCCCCCCAACAAGGACTGCCATACATACCTGTTGGATGGAGCAAGGAGTCGAAGAGAAGAGACTTGGTCCGGGGATCCTAGAATGCCAGTGAAAACACTGCTGCTTGAGTCTAGCAAGTGCAGCATATCCATGATGCGACAAGCTCTATCCAATGTGTAATGCTTTCTGTGCATGGCTGCTCGGGATGTGTTGAAGATCATGACCTTGGTTTTGCCAAGGTTGGCCTTCAAGTCATGTCTCGTAGAATGCATGAAGTGCATCCAAGCATTGTTGGAGTCCCATTGCTGAGGATGAGAGTAAGACCAAATCTACATTCAGCTCACTGTCCAAGTCCCCTTGTCTCTAAATGCTATTCATGTTCAAGTATTTCAATGCATGTGTAGGATAATCATGTGAATTTATTTTTCATGGGGTGTGTGACGAGTCAAACTTTTGTGACAAATTCGAAGATAATTGTAAGTGTATGAAAATTAACTTCAAGTGGGATTAGTGAACATTGATTGGGCAATATGCTTTAAGTGCATGGCACTGACATAAGTTCTTTCTGTTCCATAGAATACTGTTTTCAATTCAGGAGTCCGCTGTTCCTTGTTCCAAAGTACCTTGAGTGTATGAAAACCTCATTTGTAGCGCTTGATCTTGAATGTCAGGTAAGTGATGCAGCATACGCATGGGGTCTGGTTGGAACTTTCACAAAGCAAATCCATGTCCGCATAAAATCAGACACTTCCACAGTTTTGAAGCTTCAATGTTTATTCCTTAAACTCCGGTCCATCATGGATATTCCCCTGCTCAGGATATCTCAGTGTGGCAGGTTGGTTGTATCTTTTTCTAATCAGAATGTTGAGTGAAATCTGTTATTCGTTTTCTTGGCTGGCTATTAGGGCATTGCATTCGCTTTCATGCTTGGGATTTTTATCAATTATATATTCGATACGATACTATGGTCTCCACAAGGTGTGAACTGGTCAAGTACAAAATATGCTCCACGTAGGCAGCCAAGGAAAACTGAGCTCAAGGCATTTGCCAAAATCTGCTCTAACTCAGCTAGTTCCCCCTCTGGAGTGCATGCTTCGATGCATACCCTGAGACCTTTTTTATCTCTGTTTTCACTGTTTAATCTCTGTTGTGAGATCAACTCCTTGAGGTGGGACTCTTGGGCATAAGCCATTGTCCTAACGACAATGCTGCCCCATTTAGCTACCCTTATCATTCTCCAAGTACAGCGTGGGAGCTCCCAATAAAAAATGGTGACGATGATAGGCTAAACCTTTTTGTAGTTGGTCTCAAATGCTCAGTTTCGGTCCTCCTGTTATTTGTAATTGTTGCAATCAAAATGCATTTACAAGGCAGGCATGCACAAATTGTGAGTGTATCCTTACCAGACAGCCTCTAAATAGAAAGTTGTTACAGGAGGAACCCCCTCAGAAGCCAAACAAAGCTCTTTGGACTGTTGCATGCCTGACCACCTTCCAAATTGACTATATACTATCAATCTGGAGCGATGTTGACCTGCGAACATGAAGGTGCAACCATCACTGATTCAGCCACTGCCATCCATCGGTGGGAGTTAATGTGACGTTGTGGACCCTTGTCCCTGGTTGATGTGCAAGTGGAGCCTGTTTGTCTTGGGGACCCTTTGTGATGCTCTTTGACTGACAGTAGGGGGAGGGAATGTATTCCTATGGGTGGGAAAGATGTCTCGGGGGAATACAACCCTCAAGGCACAGACATGGGGGGCCAAGGTTGTCCAGCAGGAGGCAGGTGCCATGGCAACATGCATGTGGGGGGTGCAACGAGTGCAGAGAAGGGGGAGGGACAAGCACACAAAGAGAGGCAAAAAAGGCCTATGTGAAATACTTCATGTGATGTATTAATGAGAGGCCCAAAGGGCCTATGGGAACAAGTCAAAAGTTGATCATGGATAGAGCCTTTGGTATGGGAGCTAGAAGTCTTTAGCACACTGTTGGATGGCAAGCCTTAAATGATGCACGCTGTGTGCAGTCTGCAATCAACCTGAGATGTAACACTTCTGGAATACAAGCTTGAGCATTGTCTTTTTATTTTCGATTGCTATTATTTCGTGCAGAAAGACAGTTCATTGTTAAGCGTTTCATTCTGCTTGTATATCGTGCACTAGGCACATATTCATAAAGTCAAATTCATCGCACACCCCTAAAGATCTTATGAAAACTGAAAGTGAACCGAAAAAGGAAATGCCCACTTTGATTGTGTGTGTAGTCCCTGAAGGGGATCCTATCAGGTACCAGCCCTGAGTGATCTGAGCTCTGTGCAGGCTCAACTTGGGTCCTATTGGGAGTCGGGATGTCTCTGAAACATGGTAGTGGTCTGCTTGTAGGAAAAACTTGTGGGTGTTGTGAGCCATCTTGGAGGTTTGAGGCTGTAATTAGGGTACCTCAAATGGAGCAAGAGCTTGGAGGTCCTGTGTCCCACTTCTCTGCAAATCTGGTATCTCTAGAGCACATGCTTGCCATCTCGTGCTTGTACTGTCTACTGATTGTGGGATCCTCTCTGACAAAGAAGAAATTTGTGATCACCTATTGTCAGGGTTTGTGCAGTTGTAGGTCTCATAAGTCTATGTCCATGTCTGTTTTTGTTTGATACAAAGGTGCAACTTGGTCTGGGTAATGTCCATGTCTGTTTTTCTTTGATACAAAGAGGGGAGTGCAGCATTTGTTTGGGTAATGAATGGTCAGTCTCAGATCTTGGAGTCTGTGGTCGAACAAGCAGAGACATCAATCTTGGATCTGATAGTACCTAGGACATCTCAATAGTATATGCTCCCTCTGATAGTACCTGGGACATCTCATTAGTATATGCTGCCTCTGTCTCCACTCATGTGTATCATATAAAGTGCATAGTCATGTGGCATCAATTCCACACCTTGACTTCTAGGGGATAAAGACACCTTAACACGAGTATCTACCTCATGTGAGTATAACATAAAATGAATAGCCACAAACTACAGCAGTGTCGTGTGGAATCAATTGCACACCTTGATTCCTAGGGGATATAGTCACCTTAACCAAACGTAGAAGCTAGAGCCCAACTCCTCACCGAATCCGTTCACCTAGCTGCATAAGACTCATTCTCTTACACAATCAAGGTGTCTTTGGAAGGCCTACGTTGACACCCTTCTATGATGCGTGCACAAGATGTAGATGACATTCCCCACTCTACCAGCTCCCTGTTCGTCACCACATCACACGTGAAAGAGGCCACTTCAAAACTAAGGATTCCAGAGCCAAGGTTCATGAAAGCCTTCAAGTGATACTCCTAGCTCACCGTCAAGAAATGAGTGCTCTGATCTTTCCAAATGATTTGTGAGGCACTCACAAAGTAGGAGACCCCACTGACTCAGGTAACTATCAGCCATCAGGGTTGGCCACTTGACGGCCAAGATGTATGGATCTACATTGATATACATATAAATGAGTCTGCTGAGTGAGTAGGCTTGAGGTCCACTGGAAGGCAGGCTTTGTATCATACCACTCTAGCTGAGGGGTGGAGCCACTAAGCAGGCATCAACGCCCATGATGAATACAAAAGAAAACCCATAAGCCTGATCATAACGGCGTCGATACATAGAGAGAAAACTCATTGAGCTCATGAAGTGGGGGCCAACGGGCATCAACCCTAGGAGGGGGGCGTCAATGTATATGGTTGCTTTATAGTTGAGCTTGTAATTGCTCAACTCCAAGCTCTTGGCATTGCAGATGATTCCAGTGAAGCCTAGAGGAACTTACTGCAAAATTCCCAAGCATAAAACTCTTTGCGGGAAAGTAATTGGTTGTAACAGATTCCCTAGTCCAAGCGGGTTGACCTCGCATTTTCCTAAAATGAGGGTGTGCCGTTGCTGGTTTTCTCTGTAGTTTTCAGCTTCTCAAAATCAGACCAGTCAGTTGTGTCATCAAGGTTACTACGTGGGGCTGCTCTAGAAGTGAGACAACTTTTACTGAGTTTAAAGGCTATGTATCGTGCTGTTGATTGTCCAAATAGCCGTATTCATCCTAAGAATACTTCAGGGAAAATTGCAATGCTGTCTTGGTAAATTTGACAGCTTGCATAGGTTCGTTAGATTTTGACAAGCTATGGGGGATCTATTGACTGTTTTTCTTACTTTTTTGTTGTTTCATGTAAGCCTTGGAGTTTCTCATCAGTAGCTATCCCCTTTGCTTATAAATTTTGATTTTTTTGTTCGGAGGGAAGATAGAGACGTTTCAAACTGTACCCAGATCTGAATCGGTTTTCAGATGCCTTTATTTTCCATATTCAATGGATAATCGGCTTGTAAAGAACTCCAGTAAATAATATAGCTTGTATACTTTGGTTTTGAAAGATCCGCCACTCATGTCTATGAAGTTTCTAAGAAAATATTAAGGATACTATGTGCTGTGAGCACAGGTATGTTGCAGATTATATTGACAAGATTGCCACACACTTTTGAAGCTAGGTGTGAGATCGTTTGTGAGTAGAGTTTTTATTCTACAGTAACAAACAAATTACTTTTTGCGTGACAGAAAGATGATGAGAAAATTTGACCTTTCAATATTATCTCCAAAATCTTTGAAATTTGGCTGTTCTCTTTTTAATTCCTGTCTTGGATTTTTTGAGCTGCAGTGAAGATCTCTTCTCAGTGTCAGAGTACTATTCTTCAGAACTGATAGCCTATGTACGTACTGTGCTGGACATTATACCGGTATTGTTCTGCCTATTTGTTTGTGCCCTTTTAATTCAAATTTTGAAGTGTCCTTCTGTCTTTTGTGCACCTGGTTACTTCCTCTTTTGTAAAATGTTTCTTGCAATCGACTTGTTTGCAGGTTAGCATATTTAATATTTTGCAGGATGTTGTGTCAAGGCAGACTCATCAGTTGTATGATTTACCGGGCCGTCTAGAAAAAGAGAACCTTCGAGATTTTGCGCAGGTATAGGGCTTTTTCATGATCCAATGCTTGGCCGTTTACCTGGAATTATGCAATGGTCACGAAACCTTTAGCTGTACATATCATGCATTCCTGTTTGTTGCAACACAGAATCACAGAGGTATGATCTTGTGTGGTCTTTTGCAGAGACTACATTACCAAAAGTCTTATAAATTAATTTGCCAGCTCTGGAAAGAATAATGTTTTCTACAAATTAAGGCTTTTTATCAAATGCCTGATATGTATCTTGCAACTGGTGAAAGGGGTTTCCGTGTGTGCATGAAGATTTGTATTAATATATTGCTTGAAGGTGAACCACATATGGTTGAAAGAAAGGTCTTTTTGACTCATGTATAGCTATTATGCAGCTTGATGATCGGTACTTGCTGGCCAAGGAAACCCATCGAGTTTCAATCCTGTCTCAGGTATTCTTTGTAATTTTGAATGGTCACTACTAATGGCTGATTGAAGAGAACTTTATCAATTTTGTATGCTCATTTAAACCCTTACCCTCCATCAACTATGTGTGGTACAATGCTTTTTGTTTCTATGGGCACTCATGCATTGTCTAAGAAATCCAAAGGCAGTTTCAGGCTGAAATACTCTTTGTACAGGATGAGCGTATTTCGATAACCCTACTTATTCCCTTCAATTGGCATTTCCTGGCAGGCTTGCCACATGGCTCGATTTTGTCAACATACATGAACAAATTTGTTTTCAAAGCACGTGTTGAGGTGCACCCAATGACGTATTGTACCACTACGATGAGCGAACTTTATATGAAACGTTAGAGGCAATAGTTTTAGTACAAGGTTGTTACAACACCACATATTCTCAACTTCCAGAGATGTTCAAGGCATCAATGTAGTTCAACTTGAAGATTCTCTCGAAATAAAACCTATCTGTCCATCTGCCCTCACGAGTGCATGCGCGCGTGCACACACACACACTTTTTTTTTTTGGTGAAACCAAGAAAATTATATTATGAAACATTCATTTACATCAGGGTAGTACTCAAAAGGAGAGCCAAAGCCCTATCCATCAGAAGCAGTAAAAGAAAAGCTGAATACAAGAAACATCCTAATCTTCCTCATGTAAGGCATCATATAAAGACTGCCGCAATGAGGCTCGGAAGAACTCATAAGGATGCTGAAGGGGAGAATTCAGATATGCTTGATTGCGCTGCAGCCAGAGGGTCCATAAGGCCCAGTATCTGATCCAGTGGAAGAAAAGAGAATACTGTGACAAAGAAGCTGATAGTTTGCCATACATCCAGAAAAACCTGTAGAACCTGTGTGCTGGAAATCTGAGAGATAAGAAATAGGAGATTTTGTCTAGAAGGTCTCTGGAATATGAACAAAACCACAATAAATGCAGAATAGTCTCAGAAGTAAGGTGACATCTTGGACAAAGAGGTGAGGCTATCCGTCTTTGAGCCAATTTCACTCCCACTGGAAGAATACCAACAATACATCTCCATAGAAAGAGTCTTTGCTTCAATGGCATTTTCAACTTCCATATCAATTGCAATTTTCCTTTCCACCAGGCTAATGACTTGTTCAGATGCCATAGAGAATTAGCATGATGGGCAATCCAGGGGGGAGGTAATATCAATCGATAAGCCTGTATAGAAGTCAATAAATGCAAAGGCCTAGAGGATATGCTTGGACTTGAAGACTGAAGGTGCCAATCTTGAAGCCTGTCTCTTACATTCAATGTCGGAATCGGAACCAAAGGGAGTAAGAGATTAGCAATAGCTTTCCAAATAGGTCTATGATGCATCCCCAGATTGTATTGTCGACATGCTACTGGAAAAGTGAGAATATTTCCTTGCATGTCTGCCACGTCATCAATGAACCGGATACCCAATTTCATAAGATTGTAAGCTCTGATGGGTTGTTGAACATCAAGGGGAGAGGAAAACACAGCACTCCAATGAATACTTTCCATTCTGAGTGAGGAAGCTATAGAAGCAAGATGGGGAGACCATTTGATGTGAGAGAGTACTTGCTTCCAATCCTGAATCAAGGAATTAGAAAATGGACAACCAGGGATTTTACCTTGAAATTTGCCGAGTACTACTTCCGATGGATCAACTAGCCAATGTCCATAAGCATTTGTGCGCATCTGACCACACAAAATTGCCAACATGATAGAACAAGGCTGCTCTTGTTGAAAAAATGTCTTGAGCATAGTGATCTTTCTTGCCAACACATGAAATTTGATGTTTATTATATTCAAACGACCATGCATTCTTCGTGAGCAAAGCAAGTCCATTTTCAGCAACCGTAAAGCTTTTTTATGAAGCTTAGTTTTCCAAAAAATCTCCATGGCTTGAGACATAAAGGAAGTGAGATCTCGAGATGACCAATGTAATAGAGGAAGGTAGAACTGGACATAAGCTAGAACAATAGACTGGACAATTCGAAGCCGTACATGCAGAGGCCAAGTGGAGATCTTCCAATATTCTAATTTGTCCTGAATTTTGTTTGACACCCATGAAATTTGTTGCTTATTGCTGATTTTCCAGCCAATGGGATAGCCCAAATGTCTTACTATGTTTTCCGGATAAATAATCTGGCCACAGGATAGCATGCCAGTCACAATGCTTGAGAGGCAAGAGTTTTGATTTCTGAAAATTAATTTTAAGACCAGCTGCCAACCCAAAATCTGAAAGGGTATCCATCAAGAGGCGAATCTCCAAAGGACTGTTCTTTGGCATGAAGAATGGATCATTTGCATAGGCCTGTGCAATGAAGGGTCGTGAACCAAAAATCTGAAGCCCCTCTAACTGTCCAGTATCAATCATGTGATCCATATAAAGAAGCAAAGGATGTGAAGTGATGACATAAAGCAAAGCACTGAGAGGGCATCCCTGTCGAACTGAACGTTCGAGAGTCGAAGACTCAGACAAATGATTCCCTATAAAGCATTGTGCAGTGGAATCTGAGTAAAGCCAATATATGACATTAACTAGCTTTGGCCCAAAACCAAGTTTTAACATGATTTGAGAGACATAATCCCACTGTACCGTGTCAAATGCCTTCGCCACATCCACTTGCATGACCAACACATCTTGATCTGAATATTTTGCATATTCCATTGCAATGGGAGTGTTAGAGATATTGTCATGTATATGCCGTCTTGGAACAAAACCATATTGCCTGGGATGAAGTCCATCATGAAGGATATCCTTTATCTGATGTACCAACATTTTGGCAATAAGTTTGTATATAACCGGCATCAAAGTGATGGGCCTCCAGTCATCCATAGTCTCACATAGAGGTTTTTTGGGCACAAGCTTAACCAGACCATGCTTCCAAGCTGAGGGAAGATGTTGATGCTGCCAGGCTACATTAATGAACTTCAAAATTGGACCCTTCAATTCAGCCCAAAAGGCTTCAAAAAATTCAACCGTCAGACCATCCCAGCCAGGGGATTTATGTTTACCCAAATGCTTAAGGGCTTCATCCAATTCAACATCTAAGAAAAACATTTCCAGCATTGAGGCTTTTTGCAAAGAGACAATAGGAGAAACAAGCTCAGTAAATCTGTTCCGAGCCAATGCAACCTGAGGTGTAGAAGAAGATGGCTGAGAAAAAAGAAGCTGAAAACGATCCAGACATTGTTTTTCTAGCTGAGATAGAGTCTGGGTCCAAAGACCGTTTGGTTTCCTGACCCTCATGATAGATTGGCTTTGTCTATGTGCATGTGATTTCGAGGAACAGCCCTTATCTAGCATAGGTTTAACTCTGGCCCTGATCTGCCATTTGGACAGCTTGCGTTTATCATTGGCATCAATTATGGAGGAAGCACAAGACAATAAATGCTGCTCAGAAGCAGATAGAGACCTTTGATGGCTAATCTGTACCAAATACTGCTTGTATGATTTTGCCCACTGGATATGTTGTTTGGTTTCTGCCATGTACCATCTTCCATATTCCTTAAAGACATTTTGAATACGATGTATAAAAGAGATCCAAGTGAAGTCCAGATCCTCCTGAGCATGGGATAACAATGGCCTGCAAGCCAGTCTGATCATATGCTGGAATTTTTCATGAGAAAGATATAATTGATTGACCTGTAAATTTCTAACTGAAGAGAGCTGCAAGTCATCCAAAGGCATTCCAAAAGAAAAGGTGAGCCAAAGTGGAGTGTGATCAGATAATTGTTGTGAATAATCAGTCCACATTTGACATGTATATTCATCATATTGCTGAGCATGAATGAGATAATATCTATCAAGCCTGGCCCAATATTCTGTAAAAGCATTATGATGATATGTAAACTGAAGGGTGAGTTGCTGTCCATAAATCTGCAAATTGAAGTGATGATGTCATATGTTCCCATTGCTGGATTTCAGAGGGCAGCATATGGGATTTATGCGTGGTATTGTCCTTCCAGTGAGGAGAATTGTTGAAGTCACCACAAAGTAGAGCATTTGAAGACCAAGGATATTGCTTTATGGAGTTCCACATTTGAGCTCTGGAAGCTGAATTTTGAGAGGCATACAAAGATCCTATTTCAAAAATCTCTCCATTGATCATACATTGAATAATCATCCATTGTCCACCAAGATCATTATATGCTATCCAGGGTTGCAGATCATGTTTGGCTAAAATGCACAGTCCAGAGAATTGTTCAGATCCTGAATAAAATATATCATATCCAAAAAAAAACCCATGCTGGCCAGCAAAAAAATGCTGATTATGCTCTTGCAGACACACAACATCTGGATGAGTTGTATTTATATAATGCCATAGAAGCCTCCATTTATTCTGGTTGCAGAGGCCCTGTATATTATAGGAAATACATTTAAGAGAAGCACGCATGAAAATATATACAAGAGATGAACGGTCCTCCAAAAGAACGGGAGGCATCAAGCCTCTGCCATTGCCACAGGGTCTTGCTGACCCTCAGCATCCAATTCCCTGATTATATCATCTTCTTCACAAAAGGGAAGAACTTTCTTGATTGCATTAACCCATGCGTTTGAGATGGGGTTGCTTGAAGAGGTAGAAGATTGTCCTGGAGAAGGAGCAGAGGCATCCCAATTACGAGATTGGAGAGGTCTTTGTTTGAGAGGCACCGTCTTCTTTGCAGTCTGCCATCCCTCATGAGAAGATGAGTTATTTTCCCCTAACTTGCTTTTTCCTTTATCCTTATTTTGAGCTGAATTGCTCCCTGTATGAACTGAAGGCTTTACTCCTTTAGCTTCAATCTTTTCCACATATGTCTTCTGACCTCCTTTATTAGATGGCAGAGGAATAGCTGCTGGAGGAGGAGGATGAAGGATAGAGGGACACTCCGAAGCAAGATGCCCAAACTTGTGGCAAGAGAAACAAGCTCCAGCAAAAATGCCCCATTTTAAAGTGAAATATTTCTTTCCCAAATTAACACCCTCAATCTCAATTGCAATAGAGGAGGGGGTCGGTCTATCAGTATCCCATAAGATGCTAAAACAATTTTTATTACCTGTGGGACGAGGGGGACAGATCACTTGTCCCAATGTCAGCTAAACCTGGAAGCTCTGTTCTCATGTAATCTGGAAAATCAACCACTTCAACCCATACAGGGCAATGATGCTTGATGAGGTTCTGATAGTCCTTATTAGGGGACCAGGGCATGATATGCACCATTTGTCGACCAAAAAATAAAGGGGACATTTCCAGCATCTTTTGTTTTGTCAAGGCATCCAAAAGGTGAACTTCATAAAATCCTCGGGAGGCAAAATAGACTCCTTCTACATAACATCCACCTAGAAGAGAATTCACCCATTGTCCCACATCATTAGCAGAGGGTATTTTGCCTGGGAAAAAGATGATAACTGCAGTTTGAGAGAGCTTCTTCAAAGGATGCACAAGAGAAGGCAACTTCATTTTGTAAGTGAGTTCCGGAGCAGGTAGAATCCATTCTCTTCTACTTTGTTGAAAATCATCATTCAACATGTTAAACACATAGGAAGCATCTTCAGATGAAGAAGCCATGGGGGGAGAGGTTTCCCTTGATTGTCTTGTGGGTTTAGGAGAGAGTGCTCTCTTGACATAATACTTGCTTGCTTCTGCCATGGAGGCTAAGGGATTCAACAGATATCAAACAGAGATATTCAGACGGGGCACGAAGAAGGGCTGACAGGCTGTACGGACGCTGGACTAACGCACTGTACGGACGTACGGAGAAGCTAACGGACTGTACAAGCTCATGGAGAATATCTCGATAATTTGTCAAATCAGACCTGCATATTTTTCAAAATTGCTAAAAAAATTGATTGGGGAGCCATATATGCCAGGAACTTTACCTTTAGCCATCATGGTCATTGTGTACTTCAATCCAAATTGTGAGAAAGGTCTCAAAAGTTGCATTGCTTTGTGCAGAAGGATTGATCTTTGTAAATTGGAAAAGAACACACTGACTCTAGATTTCTAATTAGGAGGGATAGTAGGACGAGAACCTGCAACACTAGCTAAGTGGTCAGTGAACACTTTAGCAATATTATAGTCTCCACATATTTGATTAACAGGTTGCACGAAAGGACTGACAGGCTGTACAGGACAACTGACAGGTAGTACGGGACAACTGACAGGCAGTACGGGAAATTTGACGAATGTACGGGAAGATTGACGGTGACAGTACGCAGGGACTGTACAGACTTAGGGAAGGAAGACTGCAGGAAAGGAACGGTCGTGCAGGTAGGAACGGAGCCCTGTTCCAAGACGAGTAGGTAAGCCAACCTGGCGCGGTATGCCGTACGGGAATTGTACGACGGCTGTACGGAAGGACGGACGGGGAGATTGGCACCACGCGATCTCAGACAACGCTGATCGGCTTAGGTAGCGAGCACTCAGACACTCAGGATCTTTCTCTCCGTATCACACACACAGTATCACACACACACCACACACACTTTTTTTTGTGAAACCAGTAACTATATTATTAACATGAAATCAATGTACATGACATTAGACTCCAAAAGAGAGCCTAATGGAAGAACTCAAAAACAGTCAGAAAACACTTCAAGGCTAGTAGCATCCAAGTCCCTCGCAGCATAACTGTCATATAAAGATTGCTTGAGGGACATTCTGAAGAAAGCATATGCCTGAGGAAACTGTTGTTCCATCCTAGAATGCAATCTCTGTGTCCAAATAGTCCATAGAACCCAAAAACGAGCCCAGTGAAAGAAAAGGAGGAATGGAGACATTTGAGATGAGAAGCATCCAAACATCCAGAAGAGTTTCCCGAATCTGATAGAGGGAAACCGAAGCCGCAGCAAATGAGAGACATGAGTGATCAATATCTGAGAGTGCGGGCAAGACCATAACAAATGGGGAACTGTCTCTCGGTGATGAGAGCAACGGGGGCAGGAAGGGGAAGCAATGCGACGTGCTGCCAATTTCACCCCAATGGAAAAAGCTCCCACTATACATCTCCAAAAGAAAAGCCTCTGTTTCAATGGCAATTCAGCTTTCCAAATTTTCTTGAGTTGTGATTGCCACCAAGATAAAGGCCTATCCAAATTCCAAAGAGTGTTGGCATGCTTATCAATCCATGGCGGTGGAAGAAGAAATCTGTAAACCATCGAGGAGGCCAGATTATGCATTGAAAGTGAACAGGTAGCTGGAGATAAGGAAGTCAGCTTCCAGTCCAGTAATCTGTCTTGTACAAACAGTGGAGGAACAGGAACAAATGGCTGCAACATAGTTGTAAGTATTCTCCAAATGGGCCTATGATGCAGACCCAAGGAGGGGTCAAACAGTTTTTCTCTGTTCAAAAGGCAAAGCCCTGGCTGTCTCACATGGTAATGCTTCTTTTCATGTGCCTTTGTCCTCTCCACCTCAGGGGAAGGGGGAAAAAAATTTGACTGATGGATGGCAAACTCCTCGCAAAGTGATCTCCCCCAGGCGACCTTTGCCTTCTCGGACTTGGAGTGGTGCATCCTCTCATGGGAAAACACCTGCTGAAAACTCTGGTGTTGGCTTGACCTGGGCTGCTGTGACTGCAAATCGGACCTTGTTTCCTGAAGAAGTTGCTGCACTTTTGTCCTCTCCTCAGGCTGATGCTTCATCCTAGGGCAGAGGCCCGGACATTGAGGTGGAAATGCAGACGTAGACAGCCCATTAGTTGCTGTACATACCTGTCCCATAACTGTAAATATGCTTGATCATCTGAAGTGTGTTACTCTCAATGTACAGGGAATGTGTGATGGTCGCAAATGGAAACTGGTCTGGATGTATATCAGGCAATTGCAGCCTGATATAATTGCTTTGCAAGAGCATAATCAGCATATGTATGCTGGTCAAATAGGCCATTTTGCTGGTTATGATATCTTCTATGCTGGAGAGCACTCCTTTTCTGGTGTGGCTTTTTTGGTAAAGCTCGACCTTCAACCTGTTGTGGCTCTCAATGATCGCCATGGTAGATGGATTATTGTTCAATGCCTTGTTCAAGGGGAAATTTTTGAATTTGCATCGGTTTATGCCCCCCAGTCTTCTCGTGATAGAGCTTTGATCTGGGCTGCCATGCATACTTATCCATGGCGACAACATGCCTTCATTTGTGGTGACTTTAATAATGCCCCTCAATCGGGTGACAACACCTCAGGCCACACTCATATGCTTCTGAAACACAGGCATGGTCTGATTTTTTGCTTCAGTTGCGCCTAGTTGATCTCTGGAAGGAATTACAGCCCATGCTTCCGGGTTATACCTTTCAGCATAATGCTCAATCTTCTTATCGGGCACGCTTGGACAGATGGTATTAGATTGATCCACAGCATTGTGATGCCTTTACTTGTCAAATTTGGGTTGATCATGCTTTCACACATTCGGATCATGCTCCTCTTTGGTTGAGGCTTTCCTTACATGAATTTCCCGCTGACAGATTGCCTCTTGCCGAAGGCTTTTGCTGATTAATAATAGTTATCTGGAGCATGCTGACTTTAAAGCCTTGGTCTCTGATGCTATTCAGCCTCTCTCTCGTGAGATACGCATTGGTTTGGATTATGCCTGGCAAGCTTTTGTTACTCGGATGCAAGCAGTTATTCGAGATTATGGCAAATCCTATATGCAAGCCACAAGGGAGACTGTAGCACATGCCAAATTTAAATGTCACAATTTGACTGAGCTTGCTCATCTTCACCCTTTGTCTTCAGAGGAAAGCATGCTCTTATGTCAGGCTCAATTCTCTCTTCAATCTAATGATCGCAGAAAGCTTGCTAAATGGGAAACTCGATCCAGACAACGGGCATTTTTGGATAAAGGCTGCTCTTCCAAGCAATTTTTTAAGAGTTTACACTACAAAGGACAGGCTGCCAATATCTGTCGGATCCAGATGCCTGATGGTTCTTGGTCAAGATCTTGTTCAGAGCTTGCTGATTTAGGTGTGCAGCGCTTCTCCACTCATTTTGGGCATCTGGATACTCTTTCTCCTCGGGTTGTGTCTGCACGTCAGCTTCCTTTGCAGCATGTTCATCCAATTCTGTTTGATGCTCAGGCTTTGGAACTTGAACATCCCTTCACTGAAAGGGAATTGTTTGATGCACTGAGATCCTATGGCAGATGGAAATCTCCAGGATGGGATGGTCTCACTGTTGAATTTTTTCTTGCATTCTGGGATCTTCTTAAATTCACCTTGCTGCAAATGGTAAATACAGCATGGCAAAATCAGCAGATGCCTTTGTCATGGAAAAAGGGTCTTCTCAAGCCGATTCCAAAAAAGCAGCTATGTGATTCATTGGGTGATTGGAGGCCAATCACACTCATGCCAGTCATTTACAAGATCATTGCCAAAATGGTGGTTGATCGGATTAAAGGTTATTTGCATGATGGGTTGCATCCCTCCCAATATGGCTTTGTTCCACGTCGCCATATCACAGATAACATTGCCAATGCTTATATTGGGATTGAATATGCCAAATACACGTAGCAGGATGTTCTACTCTTGCAGGTAGATATTGCAAAAGCCTTTGACACAGTTCAATGGGATTTCATCTCACAAACTATGCGAGCTTTGGGGTTTGGACAAAAAATGCAGCATGTTATTTACTGGCTTTACAGAGATAGCAATGCGGCTTGCATTATCTCTGGGGATATCTTGGATGAGTGGACTCTTCGTTGTTCGGTCCGCCAGGGATGCCCTCTCAGTGCTTTACTGTATGCCATTGCTACTCATCCTATGCTGCAATATATTGATCATCTTGTGGCTACAGGATCACTTCATGGCTTGGAATTGGATGCTAATCGCAGCATGGTTGCTCAAGCTTATGCTGATGATTCTTTCTTTACCGAAGAATACGCCCCATGATCTTGGTGCCTTGATGCAGGCCCTCTCTATTTATGGTTTGGCAGCTGGTCTTCATGTTAATTTTCAGAAGTCTAAGTTACTCCCTTTGCATTCCAAAGACTGGCATAGTCTATTATGGCGTGGGGATATCATTCCACTTACTCAGTTTGTTCGTCATCTTGGTTACCCTTTGGGGTGGGAACTCACTCGCCGACAACAAACTGATTGGGTTTTGGCCAAGCTTCGGAAAAAGCTTGAGTATTGAAAACTGGCAACCTGGCCTTTGCATGTTCGTCTAGTGCAGTCCATCCTTGTGGCATATATTCAATTTTACTTGCCATTGATCATGTTCACTAAGGCAGATCTTACATCTTTCATGTCTGTCTTTATGGAACTCTTCTGGTGATCCAAACATGGCAGAAAAAGTCTCAGGTTGCTTTCGATGCATCACATTTGTTCTCCCAAGATGCATGGTGGATTGAACATCATGGATATTCATGTGCATATTCTTGCCCACAGGGGGAAAATGTTGCTGCAATTTATGCAAGGTGATCAGCCTTGGGCTCTTATGATTAGGACTCTTGTCACTCATATCAGTATCTCTACGTTTGGTCATTGGCAACTGGATCACTGGGATTTCTTTTTTGGCTGCACTGATGGGACTTTGCCTGGATGTCCTTTTGTCTCCCGCTTGCTTCTTGACTGGAAGCATGTTCTTTCTCATCTGGAATGGAATGGACGGCAATCTTTGCTTGGGAATTCCTTGAGAGTTGAAAGCATTCACTGGTCGAAAGTCTTTCAGCCTCCCTTGGCTTTACAGGAACCTCGACGTTCCTACTTTGTCTCGTGTTAAAGGCATCACCTCTGTTGCTGATGTTATAGATGATGCTGGTACTGTGCTCCCCTTTTCTCTAGCAGCCACTACATATGGATTGGGCTCTCATTATCGTCCTTTGTGGCGACAAATTACTTCTATGCTTTCGCCCTTTGTTCCGATTCCTCCTTTGGAACTCTAGGACCGACTGGAAGATTGGACTTTGACTTCTCTAGGGTCCTCTTCTCGTCCTTTGAGGCTATCTCAGATTACTATACTTGCATTGTATAAAATCCTTTTGCCTCAACCTTGGGTTTCAGAGAGAGGTGATTCTGTTTGGCGAATGCATCACCCAGCCAAGTGGTGGAGGAAAAGATTACAGCAACTTTGGGCCTATAAAGTACCGCAACAGGTTTTCATTTGGCGAGTTCTTTTGGGAGTGTTTCCATCTGGACAGCTATCAACTCATTGACACATTGCTCCTGCACTTTGCCATGGATGTTCTGCTTCTTCGGAGACTGTGCCTCACTTGTTTTGGCATTGTTCGTGCTCTCGTGAGTTTTTTTATCTGCTTCGACTGCAAGCGAGATTCCTATCTGTTTTGGCATTGTTCGTGCTCTCGTGAGTTTTTTTGGCACCTGCGAGCGAGATTCCTATCTGTTTCGTCTGGGAAGTTCTTCTAGCTATTTGGGTTTCATCCATCGAGATCGGAGTTTCATCTTTTGTTCATTTGGGTTCGCTACTGGGCACTATGGACTTTATGGACATATAGGAATTGTAAAGTCTTTGGTGATCCTACTTTCTCTTTGTTTGGCTTTTTTAGGCGTTCTCTGCAGCAATCTTTCTTTGATTGCTTGCAGACCCGCTGAATAGATCATGAGGTCTTTTTGGCATATACTGAAATTTTCAGTTGATGTAATTGTAGAACCTTTCTTTGAGGTTACTACACATATAATATAATCAATCAATGATTTCACCCAAAAAAAAAAAGTGTGTGTGTGGGTGTGTCTGTGTGGTGTGTGTGTAGTGAGAAGGTGTATGTGTGTATGTGTGAGAGGGTGTGTGTAGTGAGAGTGGTGTGAGGGAGAGAGCCCTTGCTCTAGCCTTCCCATCAGCTCCGGAGCCTTCCCAAACCGGCCAGTTTGCTTCAGCTACCTGTTGCGCTACTTCAGACCTCAAAAAATGGCGTTTTGGAGCATTGAAGACCTGCTGTACAGCCTGCCATAGTTCCGTACAGGTGTACGGCCTATACGGCCTGTCTCGCCTTCTTCAGGTTGCTGTTTTCAGTTGACTCCCTGCTCTTTGGGTCGATTTTATGCAGGGTTTGGCTCACGGACTGTTCTCTACGCTGGTTTTGAAGGCTCTCTGCTCCCCTCTCTCTCCTCTTGGGTTTATGGGTCCTGTGTACTCATCCATTGCCAAAATCTTCACTCTTTTTCTGAAATTTAGTTCATCTGGGATTTTTAACTGGTTTTTTTCTCTTTTTCTTCTACAGATCTTGTCTTTTCTTTTCCTTTGATCCCTACATCTCTCTTTCTCCTTCTTCTCCTTACAAATATAGTATTTTCCTCTTCTCTGTGGGCTGTTTTTTTCTATACTATCATTTCTCAGGCACCTCCTTTTTTGGGTTCCATCTTCTTTCAAAGACATGGCTGAATATTCCTATGAAAAAACTTTTCAAAAGGATCGATCAGTTCAATGCAAAAAACAAAAGTAGGCAGTAAGGATTTGCAGACACAAGGAAAGAGTGGAAAGACTCTATGCCATCGGTTGGTCTCATGGTTGAAGTGAATGAAATTGTGGATCCAGTTAGAGAATATGCCAAAAATGCAGTTATTTTATTTTTCTGAGGTTTGATGCCACCTGCTGTAGAGGTAGGCAACTGGTTGACCTGCACACTAGCTGGCTCATTTGTTCGAAAGGTACACTATGCAGCCAGAGGTTTTTTTGAGGTCATTATGGTAGATGAGATTCACAGGCAAATGCTTTTGGAACATTCGCCCCTCTTTTTTGGGCAGCAAATGGTGCACGTTTTGCCATGGTCACCCACAAGGGATTTTTAGGCTTTGATCCGACATCGATGATCGGTCTGGGTTGAAATTGTAGACTACCCGCAATGCATGGCTTCACTCTTGCCTAAAATTGCAGCGACTTTAGGCAAAGTGGTTTGCCCGCCAAGGCCCAATGGCAACTCAAATCGATATCCCACACCAGAGTCTTATTCAATCACGGTGAACAATGTTGACATGGGAAGTGTTTTTTATAAATTGAAATGGGGATTATTTGCAGGGGCTTGCTTTGATTGTAAAAAATTTGGGCACATGGCTTCGTAGTGTCCAATGAGTGAGCATAAAATGCCTCCTACCACTTTGCTTGTTCAATTGCCCACTAAGGATGCTCCTGCCTCTATTGGGAATAAAAATAAAGGTAATAGACAGTTTTTTGTGAATCAGGATAAAGGCAAAGCTCCAGTGGTTTCAAATGGGAATGTTTCTTCCCCTTAGCCTCCTGCTATTCAACCCTCAGCAAAAGGATTGAAACCTCCAACTGATGGATGGCAAAGTCCAAGAAAAGTTATTTCTGTTCGACGATCTCCACCCCCTCGCACTTGGAATGGTGCATCTTCTAGTGGAAACTCCCCCGAGGTCAATTCAGGAATTGGGATCATGTGGGCTGCAGTGACAGCTAGGAGAACCCTCTTCCCTGAAGAAAAAGTTGCTGCTTTGCTGTCCACTCCTCAAGCGGATATTTCTTCTCAGGGAAGAGGCCCTGACCCTGAGGTAGAAATGCAGGGTTGACATCCTGAAGGTTGCTGCTGTACATAGCTGTTAAATATCTGTAAATATAACTGCTCATATCAAATGCTTTACCCTTAATGTTCAGGGGATGTGTCACAGTAGGAAATGGAAATCAGTGTGGCTGTATATCAATAGATTTCAGCCTGACATAGTGGCATTAGAAGAACACAATCAACATGTCTATGCAGGAAAGACAGGTCATTATTGTGGCTATGATATCTTATATGCCTGGGAGCATTCTTTCTCAGGTGTAGTCTTTTTGATCAAGCATGAACTTCAGCCAGTTATTGCCTTAAATGACAACCAAGGTAGATGGATTATTCTTCAATGCATCATTCAAGGTGAGGTGTTTGAATTTGCCTCTGTCTATGCATCTCAATCTTCTCGGGATAGAACTGCAATTTGGGATGCCATGCAACAATATCCATGGAGATATCATGCCTTCATATGTGGGGATTTCAATAATGCTCCGCAACAGGGTGACAATACATCAGGACATACTCATATGTTAACTCCTGAAAGGCATGCATGGTCTCAATTACTGATGCATCTTGATTTGGTTGATCTTTGGAGGGAATTGCAGCCTTTGTCACGAGGCTACACCTTCCAACATAATGACCTTCTTCTTATCAGGCACGTCTGGATCGCTGGTATAGTGTAGCTCCGCAACAAAATGATGATTTTACATGCAAAATGTGGATTGGCTATGCCTTTGTGCATTCAGATCATGCACCTTTATGGTTGAGGTTCTATTATTATGATATGCCAGATGATAGACTGCCTCAAAGGTGACATCTGATTGTGAACAATAGCTATTTGCAGCATGTTGTTTTCAAGGCCATGGTTACTAAAGCATCTCACTCTCTGTCTTCTCAGAGCCATTTTGATATTGATAATGCATGGGATTCTTTTGTTTCCAAAATGCAAGTTGTAATTAGAGTTTATGGCAAGTCTTACATGAAGACTCTGAGAGAAACTGTTGCTCAGGCCAAATTGACTTATCAAGACCTCACTGAACTCAGCCATCATCATCCATTGTCTTTGCATGAGCAAACAACACTATGCCAAGCCAGACATTGTCTTCAAGTCAATGATCACAGGAAACTGGCTAAATGGGAGACTAGAGCACGACAAAGAGCTTTTACAGATAGAGGTTGCTCTTTCTAAAGACTGGCATAGTCTTTTGGCCCAGGGAAATTGTTCCAACTTCTCAATTGATTCGACATCTTGGCTATCCTCTAGGTTGGGGGCTCACTCGTTCTGAACAAACTGATTGGGTGCTCACAAAGTTGAGGGCAAAACTTGAATATTGGAAGCTTGCAACTTGGCCATTACATGTTCGTTTGCGAATAAGGCAATCCATTCTGATAGCATACATACAATTCTATGTGCCTCTCATCATGTTCACTAAGGTAGATCTGGTTTCCTTTATGTCTGCTATCATGAAAATTTTATGGTGTTCAAAAAATAGTAAGAAAGGTCTCAGATTACTCTCTATGCATCGTCTCTGCTCTCCAAAGATGCATGGGGGACCTTTGGCATTATAAAGTCCCTCTTAGGCAACGGCTTTTCCTTTGGCGAGTGATACTGGCATTTTTCCATTTGGGCAATTACTCGCGCATAGACATATTGCTCTGGCTGTTTACCACAGATGTCTACATTCTGCTGAATCTGTGCTTTACATCTTCTGGCACTGTCCACACACTTGTGATTTCCTCGCTCTCATCCGACAGAGGCTTTGAGCGAGGTTTCCTATTGTTACGTTTGGCAGGTTCTTCTGGTTGTTGGGAGTTAATCCAGCTAGACAGGGTTTTGATTTATTTTTTGTTTGGGTGCGCTACTGAGCACTGTGGACTCTATGGATGGATAGACATCATAGAGTCTTTGGTGATTCTCTTTTTTCATCTTTTTTTTTTTTCAAACGATCTCTGCAGCAATCATTCTATGATTGTTGCCAGACTCATTTGATTGATCATGATGTATATACAGCTTATACTGAGATTTTCAGTTGAGTAGTAGTTACTCCACTTTGAAGTAACTATGAATGTAATTATTTTACAGCAATAAAATATTTATTCTCAAAAAAAAGAAAAGAAAAAGTGTGTGTGTGTGTACTACTCGTGTCACTTGATATGCCGTATGTCAATCTGACCCTTGGGGTGATTACTGGTCAGGAGTATCAAAAGGTTTAGAAGGTAGACCACCCATGACCCTATGTTGTTGGTAGGTGTTTGTAATTAAGTAGCATACCCCCACATGTATCCACCATGGATGGAGGGAACGCGTGCCACATGGCACCATATCATTGGCCTAAGCTAGGTGGCTTTGCCATGTGTCACATAGGCACGCACTCAGCACCTCACATACTCTAGAGGAGCTAATCAGATTTGAGTATTGCAGCCATGCATGTATGTCAATGCATTTTGATTGGGCGCATTGTGTCAGAGCCACATTGAAGGTTTCCCCTGATCATTTTGGGAGGTCAAAGGGTGGCTTCTCCTTCATGCTGCCTAACCTCGCTTAGACTATGCTATATATGTGGATTCATTGTTGTGAGCACCTTGGTCATTCCTTCCCATGGACTGGAATGTCTCCTCTCCTGATGACTCAGTCATTCCTTCCTAGGGAATATATGTGGATTTAGTGTTGTGAGCAGCTAATGAGTGGAATATTGCCTTTCTTGATGACTAAGTCATTCCTTCCTAGGGAATATATGTGGATTCAGTGTTGTGAGCAGCTAACGAATGGAATGTCACCTCTCCGGATGACTAAGTCATTCCTATCTAGGGAATATCATGGATTTTCTAACAGATCGTCCTTCAGTTTGTTTAACAGTTTCAGTCTGGCAACCATCGTTTATTGAATAATTAAATTCTGCCTTGGAATTTTAAAAAGGGGTTATGTTTTAAAGAAAGGAGGTGCAGATATATTTACACCTATCATTTATGGTTTCATGGTAGTTTTGATGGCATCTTTCTGCAGGGTATTATGGCCATGACAAAGACATTCATTGGAGCCTTTGAATTGGTACGTTATTGTTTTGTTTTGTTTTGATTTTTGGTGCGTTATTGTCGTGCAGTCTTAATTGTGTTAGTGTTGTGATGAGTTTGAAAGCATTTATTTTTCACTTTGTGTATATGAGCAATTTCAATCCCATTGTCTTGGTGAAGAAAATACATAATGTCATTCTGCCTTTTTCAGTGATTTTATGTTTGTATGGATGCAAATTCACATCAGGCGAAGTGGGAATTAATTTAAATTGGGCTGGTTTTCAGGATCCCAGACAGCTTCTTGAAGAGGGGATTCGCAAGCAGTTAGTGGATGAACTTGCACAGAAGTTACACTCTATTTTTAGATTTTCAGCAGCTGGTGTGGCTTTTTGCAGTTGAGATGTACACTTTCTAAAATTTGCTACTAAAAACTGCATGCTTTTATCTTCATTGAGTTTGTTTTTCATGACAGCATGACCAATGCTTTGTAGGGCGGGGAGATGAGCTGGAGGAAAAGTTGCATGAAGCACAGTTCTATCTACTGTCTCAGCAGCGGCTGATGGAGTATTTTCAGGTATGGTAATTGTAACATAATCCTTGAAAATGTTGCTTTGGTGTAATTGTCTATAATGTCTACTAAGACAAACAGTATGGGTATTTGCTCTCCTAGATCATGCTTTTGAAGCAGATTAGCTAGTTTGGTCAGTGACCAAACAAGGAATTTTTTTGTTTGCTATGAAATTTTAGTTCTTTTGGCATTGTTTGATGATTACTGCTAAATTCTAACCTTAAGCAGCCTGTGGGTGCATGAACGCATAGCTTTGCTTGTTTAATAGACATGCCACCCCTCTGTCAGGAAGGCTGCCATACCCGATGTGATTACATGTTCAATCTGCCACGCCCTAGAAAGAATCTAGACGGAGCATTGCCAAATCCTCTATGCCATCCAAAAGCAATGTACAATGTGGCCTATCAATGGCATGTACTTCCTCTCCTTATTGGCTCCAGCAAAGAATCTACGGGGAGTCCTTCATGAGTCACCAACAAAGAGAAATAACAGATGTTCCTTGGCTGGAAGATTATCCCCAATTGAGACCAGAACGTGGTAAGGATCGTGTGCAGCAGTTAGTGCTCCTTCCTTGGATTTGAACTCCTTACATAACAAGGAAAATTAGGTATTACTTTCGACGGTTTGGTTTAATATAATCTATCTAGATCTGATTGATAGAGCCTTCCAAGGGACTGGAAATTCTTCTCGTCAAATCTCCCTCTACTGAGGAAGAAGAGCTTTCTAGGAGAGGTGGTCGTGGTTTATGGCTCCAGTGGTGAAAACTGGCATGGTGCCAACAAATGTTGCTCTTGCGAGGCAATTAGTTGCAAGCATGTGGCAATGTGGGTGGTGATGGAGAAGAAGGGTATCCACACTATTCTCTTTGATTGCCCTACCAAGACGGCCAAAAGCACTTTTTTGTATCCCCCATATCCCCAAAGATCTTATCTTCACACGTCACAACCTAGAGTGAGAGATTGTGAAAAGGGCCATGAGGAGCATTCCTATTTTAGAAAACTAACCTATCCATTGGCCCCCCTTCCGTGAGACCTTTGGGATGGCTGCATCAATCTTGTCAAAAGCCTGCCTCTCCCCTGTCATATGTGGCTAATGGCCCTTGTTGCTTCTCGAGCTGATGCGGAGGACATCACCATGAACCCATAGATCTCGAGCGGCCTAAATAAAGTTTTCTCACCTTCTTTAAATTCAACTTTTCTTCTATGTGGATTCACATAACTTTCAGCTCTATCTTGGGCATGCTTCCACATTTGATGCATGTTTTGATTTGGAAGCAGCTCTTGGATTCTTCTTGCAAGCCGTTGAGGATTGTTAGCTAGAACATTGAGGATCTTGGTCTTGATCTCCATCGCCACTGAAGGCAAGTCATTCGTAATCAATGATCCTGGGGTCTTAGTGGGACGGATTGATATTCTTTTTCTTTAGGAACACAAACTGGATTTTAGACATTGCAGTAAGTCAAGTCAAGTTGCTTTCAGGTTGTACTTTTGGTCTTCTGCATTTCGCACCAGGGGAGGGACTTGCATTTCAGTTTCAGCCTCCATTCTCCCCCTTGTGGTGGGCCATGGTATTATCATTCTATCTAGGGACAAGTGGATTATTTTGTTGATAGATTGATGCAAGATTTGCTTCGTCATTTCACACCAGGGGAGGGACTTGCATTTCAGTTTCAGCCTCCATTCTCCCCTTGTGGTGGGCCATGGTATTATCATTCTATCTAGGTACGAGTGGATTATCTTGTTGATAGATTGATGCAAGATTTGCTTTCACAACCTCTATGCTCCTAATAATAGAGGGGAAAGAGTTCTATTTTGGAAGGAGCTTCTCTCTCGGGTCTGTATTGCTGATTCTTGGGTATTTGGAGGTATCTTCGACATGCTGGAGTTCCCTACAGACAAAGAGGGGGAAGGAAAGGTGGCATTCACTCTCTTGAAAGAGATTTCTAGGATGCATTCGTTCTTCAATTTAGAGTCCAAGATTAGTGGTCGATGATGCTTTTCATGTCGTGCCACAATTGCTCCTATTTTCTTGGTCCATTAGGAGACGCTTGAGTCTCATCTATGCATGGATTGATAGATTTTATGTGGATGATTGGACATTGGATAGAGGTGGTGCTATTTGCATTGCCCTGGCCCCTTGGGTATCTACTTTTGACAACTTTTTAGATCTTTGAGCCT
Organism: Dipteris shenzhenensis; assembly: GCF_047967505.1. Classification (NCBI taxonomy): domain Eukaryota; kingdom Viridiplantae; phylum Streptophyta; class Polypodiopsida; order Gleicheniales; family Dipteridaceae; genus Dipteris; species Dipteris shenzhenensis. Next base: position 58,367,692 of record NC_141597.1, on the reverse strand, counting down.
CACACACATGCTCAATGTGCCAATAGTAGGGTTCCAGATGTCTTCTATGCAGAGGAGGATTTGAGGGTGGCAGTGATGCATATTTGGGAGTCTTACTTGCAGAATGGTTTGTGTACACCTTAGTAGCTCTCCATGGTATTAATAGTTTTTATCTACCTGTCGACATGATTTTCTTGGCATCCTTGTAAAGGGAGGAACAAAAAAGACTTTCAGATACCCGTTTTCTTGAGTGTAGGCCATCTTCTCCCGGTCGTATTGATGCCCTTTGGGCCCTGGTATGTGCCATGTAGCTTTAGTTATTGGCACTTACGTCACCTAGTACTTTTAGTGTCTTATGACACCTAGTACTAGTGGTACCACTAGGACACTAGGTCCTAGGGTTCTCTTTTATAGTACTTTGTACTTTCATTTTTATTATTCTAGTTGATATGACGGCTTTCACTTCTTGCTCCGCTCTTGTGCATCCTTTTGCTTCCGTGAGCCTACAGTGATATCAGAGCACTTCCTTCTTGGACCTGCTCCTAGCTTCCTGCTTCCAGCTCCAGCTCCCTTCAGCTCCATCGTCAAGCTCAGCTACCGGACGTCCCTCACAGCTCCGACGCGACCCCGCGACCTGTCGTCCTTACAATTTCCATACAGCTGTACGAATTTTCGTACGGCGCGTCAGCTATCAAAAAGGGAAAATTTTCCCCCTATCCGTACGGCCGTCCGTACAGCACGTCAGAAATTTGCCCGCACAGTTTCGTATGGTCGTCCGTACAGCCCGTACTTCTGCGTCAGATTTGACCGCACAGTTCTGTCCGTACTGTTTTGTACTTGCAGGATTCATTTGCAGGCTCAGCTGTGCATTTCGCCATTGTTTGGCTTCGATTAAGGGAGCAGACCTTGCAGTAGATCTGCAATTTTTGGTGATATTTGGGCCTTTTGCATTCAGGCTACGATTTTGTAGGTAGATTGCAGATTTGCAGACAATTTGGGGCTTTTCTTGAATTTGCCCCATTTTTGGCTCAATTTTGCTCTACAAATTGGGGCTTTTGGGTCTATTGCAGGCAGATTGCACAATACTTTCAGATTTGCAGTGAATTTGGCAAGAAATTGCAGGCCATTTGATCACATTTGCAAATTACAGCTTATTTTGGGCCTTTTTCAGATTTGGACAGCAAGTCCTATTTTTTTGCAGCTGCAAGCCTTGAGGCTATCTTTTGGGTCATTTTGTCAGTGTTTTTTGACTTGTCCCATTTGCAATGGCTGGCAACAATCATTATTTATTTGGCTGTTACGCTCAAGTCGAGGTAACATGATCTCGGAAGGGTCAGTCGGCATTTTCCTTTAAAGGATCAATGTTTGTATTATATTTGTTTGGGCTTTTTGTAAATGATAAAAAAGGAATAAAGGTCAAGGTCCTTGGTGAGGGTGACATGGCACTAGACTAGGTGGATCTAAGGCTAAGAAACCTAAATGCATTAAATGTGCCTAGGGGCAAATGGTTTTAATGATATCCCAAGAGAGGGGTAAATGATGCATTAAGGAGGGACCCTAGAAAGAAGACATGTGGCATACTAGATCCATCTAGGGAATTTTGGGGCTTGGTGGAATTTAGTAGGCAGGAGCTTCACGTAACAATATGATTTTGCTGAGAGCTTGCTACCAGCGAGGTTGGCTGGGAGGAAAACTGAGGTGCCTATGCCCGTGAATCAAGAATCAGTTAGGAGCAAACAGATTAAGTTGTGTCATTTGCTGTCATTAGAGAACTCTCTAATACTGTGAAACTCATGTTATGCATAATGCGGGACAACGCATCAGCAACTTTATTATCCTTCCCTCTTCGGTACCGAATCATCAAATTAAACTCCTGCATGAGTTCTGCCCACCTAGCTTGGCGGCCTCTCAAGTCAGGTTATTATCAACAATGTTTTAGAGTATCGTGATCAACATCAACATAAAACTCTGACCCATACAAATAATGTCTCCATGTTTTCAGAACATGGACAATATCATATAACTCTAACTCATGAAAAGGCCAATTTCGTTGAGAGGGAGAAAGCTTCTTGCTTTCAAAGGCTACTGGCCTTCCCTCTTGGAGAAGAACTGCTCCTACAGCACTGCCACTTGCATCGGTTTCAAGAAAAAATGCTTTCTGGGGATCAACTATTTTTACAATCACGGGTTACCTTCAGGACTCCTTGACATCGCGGGAAGGGACTAGCTATTGTAATCTCGTGGTGTCGTATATTTCGTCGTTGATTTGAAGGTGTGGAAGACGAGCAGTGCACGACGAGAATCACTTACGCGATAGCTTAGACAAATTCGGTATCCGATTACCAGTGCGTCCAGACTGAAGAAAGTGGTGATTGGGCATGGTCTCTTAACGATTGTCAAAGCGAAGCCTCAACTACGAGCTGGCAGGATACGTCTGCAAGCTCTGCCGACAGCAGCCTTATCAGTCAGTGACAGGAATCGAGTGAAGGATTTTGCACTGTATGTGTAAGATACACTAAAACGCGACGCGAAAGATCTACAGACACAAGGTCTATTAAAAGGGCATCGTGATTACCTGGGGGAGATATGCTAGCCTACACACCTATCTTGACGCGATCGAACCAAGTATTGGTTTAATGGTTTCGTTACTAGTTTCAAAGTGTATAACGAAACCGAGAAGAGATGGATAGAAGACCAAATGCTGGTAAGCCTCCCTGCTGATTTCGTAAAGCACACGCTGTGGTACTAATGCAGCCCAAGAATTGCTTACCACGATGCGAGTGGAACATGCAGCAAGAATTATAACCAGGGAGCTCTCTATGCCTTCTAAGTTTTGTTGGAGATCATGCTTGTTTATTTGCCTCCGTGTTTGAGTCAATTTGGATTGCAGGAGTTTTCCCTAGTACAGGGAAAAGTGGTTTTGGTTACAGTGTGATATATGCTTGGTTAGCTATAAATTTGGAAGTTGGACTTGTGATTTGTAACACACACACACACACACATCCATTGACCTTAATGGAAGTAGAGGAAGAAGCTTCTAGGATGGATCGCGTAGAGTCGGGAGTCCGGCCGACCCCGCAGGTGTCGTGCCCAGCACGTCATACACTGTCTGGCAAAATTGCAATGTTAGAGGATGCCTTGCAACAGATTTTAGCGCAGCACTTACAAATAAATGTAGGGCAGTCTAAGCTCAAGAAAATGGTACATAGTATGTGTGCCAGACCATCTCGTGAGGAGAAAGGTAAATCACCGATGGAACTGGAGTCCAATGTTCGTACGGTCGAGCCTAGGAGGGCTAAGGTGCCTAATATTTCCAATTATAGGCCAGAAAAGTATTCTGGTCGGATGTCTGACCGTAGTTCCGATATCATTGAGACGTGGTTACACAAATGGGACAAGGCCTTCGCCATTTGTGAAATCAAGAATGATATGAAGAAAATCCGTGAGGCCACCCATATGTTTAATGAGGCAGCGGATAGGTGGTGGATAAAACAACAGAAAGATGGAGTAGCATCCACTACTTGGGAGGGGTTTAAAAAGGAATTTAGAAAACACTTCTTATCTCCTGACGAAGCATCCCGAGCTTGGGATCAGTATCGAAACCTTCGTCCGACTAGTGGCCATGGGTAATCGAAACCAACTACTCCTTTGATCAGTCAGTCACTTTCCTTTTGCAAGAAGAGCTAAGTCATGCTAATAGGCAAGCTACTATTCCTGATCATGCATTTGCTTCAGAGCAGAGAGGAAACAGCAAGGCTTCCAAGATGGGCAAGCCTAAATATGCGCCTAATAGTGGCAATTTTTCCAATGCATCTCAAAATACAGGAGATAAGTCAAAGAAGAAAAGATGCAACTATTGTCGCAAGCCAAGGCATGATTTCAGAATGCAGGAAGCGCATTGCTTCGGAGAAAAAGAAAGCAGGATTGACAGTCAATGCCTCAAATGCAATTGAATCCCATGAGCCAACAGATGCCTCACATGCACATGCTCTCCAAGATGATTGGGCATGGGCTGTCCATTGCTCTTTTGATCCCTCCAAAGTTGATGCATTCTTTTCTGCTAATGATGCTCAGTCTTGGTATTTTGATAGTGGTGCTTCCAAGCACGTCACCTCTTGCAGAGAGTTGTTTCATTCCTTAGCTAATGTACCTTTAGGGGGGACTGTCACATGTGCTAAGCCATCCTGTCACTTTGACAAATGTTCTTTCTGTGCCTGGAATCGAAGTCAACTTGAGTTCAATTTCAGCAATTGCCACTTCAGGTTTCAGAGTGATATTTGATGGATACAAATGCTTAGTATATGATCTTCGTGATGACAATGCCATAGTTCTCACTGGCATTTTGCAAAAGGGCCTTTATCACCTTGATCATGACTCAGCTGCACTTTCTATTCAAGCATTTGCTATTTCTTTTTTTTTTTGGGCAAAAAAGAGACTTCTATTAAGTAAGAAAGAAACTCACTAGAGCAAGCTCTGTGCAGAAATACAACATGCTAAGCATGTAATAAAAAACACCTCAGAAGAATGAGGTAGAAAGAAACCAAGGCTGAGGCTGAAAATGCCAACTCAACCCTGTAGAAGTCTTAGCAAGGAAGGGAGAGTCTCTCCAATCCCTAAAAAAAGTAACTCTCCTGGAGGAGGCTTCTCGAGAGGATCCCTGCATGGTCGCCCATATGGCCATTAGAGTGTGTACTGTATCTGTCCAAGTACTGGCCAATCTCTTCTGAGAAGGGTGAACTTGAGAACCCTCCATAGCCTCAGAGCATCTGGCGCTCGTCTAGTAGCTCCACTATTCACAGTCTCATAGACCCATCGGTCTTCCGAAGACTTTAATAAACTTTCTTTCTTTTCTTTCTTTCTCCAAATGTGCCATGCTGCAATGCTAGCTAAAACCTCCCATGGAGAGTCAACTAGGAATGAGCAGCCCTGAAGAGAGTGGCCGGAACATCCTCTAAAGAGTACGACTCCACAAGGTACCGTCGGATGTGAAGAGTCCAAGACAAGTCATGTCTCTCAAAGAAAACCTAGAGCCCTGAAAGAGTAAGCCAAGCCACTGATCCCCAGGTCATATAGTCTACAGATGGGCCAGTTATCATTTATTGTGACAACATGGGCAGTAAAACTTCGCAAATAACAAGTATACTTCATAAATAATTATCTTCAGATTCTCTCTCTCTCTCTCTCTCTCTCTCAAAAGAGCTCTCAGATATCCATATTGTGCACACAATGCACACACATATTACACAGTTGAAAGAGTAAAAAGATGCATCACGTAGCCTATAGATTGAGGTTTACAAAGACATAGATCTTCCAGTTTACAAATTACTATTAACTAATTAGTTGCAAGTGCATATGGTTGCTAGCATATGCCATGGCCCATAGTTCAAATAATAAACTTTTAACTTTATAATTCAAATTTTAGAATCAAATTTCAAGATTCAAGATTCAAGGTTCAAAATATAACAAAATGTATTATGTATTACTGTTTACATCATACATGTAACATGCCATAATGATATACTGGTAACTGTATGGTGTAAACTGTATACATAATCAAAGCTTGTCGCCTGCAAGCCAGCTGCTAACAACTGCAGTGTACACAGTACACTCTAGAGTAGAGGGTACAGTAGAGAGTAGAGGCTAGAGGAGAGTAGAGGGTAGAGTAGAGTAGAGTAGAGGGTAGGGTAGAGTAGAGGGTAGAGGGTAGACCGTAGAGGAAAGTAGAGGGTAGACCGTAGAGACTAGAGTAGAGGGTAGAGTAGAGACTAGAGTAGAGGGTAGAGTAGAGAGTAGAGAGTAGAGGAGAGTAGAGGGTAGAGTAGAAGGTAGAGTAGAGGGTAGAGTAGATGGTAGGCACTAGGAGCAAGGCAAGCAATGGAGCGGCGCAGGAGAGGAGCGAAAAAACGAAAATGGCGGCCAAATTTAGAAAGAAACCCGTCGCGGCGGATTTTTTGACAGCCAGACGTTTCGCCCTAACTGCTTGTTTCGGACGTTTCTAGGAAACGTTTTGTCTAGAAACGTTTCTTTGTGTTTCGGTGCCCCGAAACGCGTTTTTTGGTGACACTGCTCCAACCCCTACAGCTGAGTTGGAATTTCCTGGCATTACTGATCGTGTAACGAAAGAAGGGGATGCCCTTCTCTGGGTGCCCTTCATCTATCCACTCCCATTCCCTAGGGTCCCACTACAAAAACTTAATTCGGACACCTCCAGAGAGCCACAGCCTCCATGAGCCCAGGGCAATGAGTAGCGGGTCAGGATCCAAGTACCATTGTGAAAGAGAGCCATGTTCCATGAAGCCCACTTTCCTAACTGGCTTAAATGGTACCTCCAACAGTATACCGTCTGTGGACTTGGACAGCTGGCCCCCCCAAGAAACATCAAAGACTAGGGCATCCTCATGTGTGTCACGTAAAGCAATCACCTGCAAAGGAATGCCCAATCTGGAAAATGCCCCCATCCATGTGGAACAAGTAATAGGCATGTCATCTGTGTCCACCCAATCCAAGGGCAAGGCTGCATCAATCTGTTGAACTCTCCCTGCACTCCCTCTGAGATTATGAACCAGCTAGGCCTGTCGGTCTGCAAGAAGCCTCCTAAAGGCTTTCCATGCTCCCACAGTAGATGCAGGGCCCCTCTCCCTTCTAGGCCACTGCATGTAAAGAGAAGCTTCAAGTGGTCTGCCATGCTCATCCGAAATACTATCGTGCGACATGATAGGCTGCTTTTCAATCTCTTCACGGGTGGACGGGGGAGTCCTGCGAAGAGTGTTCCTGAAGCTGGCCCATGCTTTCAGGATATCAACCATAAGAGAGGAAGAAGGAGATCTGAGGTGGATTGTGGTGAAAACCCATCTGGTAATGTGTATCCAATCATCTCCTGAAGTGGGCATGCGAGAATGTATGCATCTGATAAAGAAATTCTTCCAAGGCTCTTGCCTGGGCATAAGTCCTCTCACAACGACCTTGCAGAGTAAGGCTTCGCACTGTAGATCCGGGTCCATGATATTCAAACCCCCTTCTCTTGTAGGAACAATCAAGGTCTCCCAAGCCACCCTGGCTGTAACATCAGTTGTGCCATCTAGACCACTCCATAAAAAGGTTCGTACGTGCCTCTTGAGCTGAGTGATACAATTCCTAGAGTGGCACCAACAAGAGCATACAAACCATGCTATGGCTAGAAGAACTTGGTTAACCACCACCACTCTGGATGCCAAGTCAAGTTTGACTGAGCTCCAAAAAAGGAGCTTTCTCCTGATGCTCTCCAACACCGGAGTAAAATTTTGTGAAGGAGAGATGCCCACCCCGACCTCGCAGCCCAAATATCTGACGGAGACACCCCTCTGTACCCAAGTGAAACCAATATCATCACCCCAATCTGGGGTGTCATCATCGCAAATCCAAAAACCATTGGATTTATGCCAATTAATGTGTGTACCTGCAGCCATGCAAAATAAATCCAAGGCTGTCCAGAAGGAAGTGAGTGTCCCGGGGGAGGCATCCAAAAAAACAGCTGTGTCATCTGCCAACTCACTATCTAGGAGCTCTTCTTCCTGGCGGAGAGGAAGCCTCAGCCCATAAATATCAGCTTGAGATCTAAGGTAGATACTCATAGCTTCCGCCACAAACAGAAAAAGACAAGTTGCAAGAGGACATCCGTGACGGACTGATCTACAGATCTGAAATCTGTCCCCTCTTACCCCCCCCAATAAGCACCTGGCTATGGGCTGATATGTAGAGAGAGGATACTCCTCTAATCCATGCATCTGAAAAACCAAAGCGAGATAGAGTACCCTCTAAAAAATCCAAGTCTACTGTGTCGTAAGCTTTCTCAAAGTCCGAGAGTAGAATGGCCAACCTCTGGCGGCTCTGCATGGCCCATTCTGAAGCCTCCCAAAATGAGAAAATGTTATCGAAAATACTTCTGCCATGCACAAACCCTGTCTGTGTGTCATGAATCGAATATGGAAGAAAGACCTGTAGCCCCGTAGACTGATGTTTTTCGCGAGAATCTTGTACAAAGTGCCCAATAGAGCAATGGGTCTCCATTGTGACACTAGATTCCTATTACCCCCCTTTGGGATGAGATGAATGAGACCATGTGTAAGTGAGTCAGGCATCTCACCAGCGTCCCACACGCCCTGTAGGGTTGATGTAATGTGATCACCAATCTGCTCCTAAAAAGTAATAAAAAAAGAAGGGGTAAGTCCCAATCGTCTACATAAAATTTGTCAATACGTGCATGGATGGGCATGTGTACTCTCGCTCTAGAGGGGGAGATAATACCATGACCAGCAACCAAGGGGAGAATAGAAGGAGAGACCGAAATGCAAGTACCTCCCCTTGTGCCCATAGCAGGCGACTAGAAGGTATGTCCTGAAAGAAGTTTGCCATACTTAGAGCAATCAGTGGCATCCAACTTGTGTTCCTACATAAAAAGGTTATCAATAGCATCTCCAGTGACACTTGGATGAAGTTGATTCCCGATCAGTTGCCTATGGCGACGGTGTGGAACTCCGCCTAGGCGCTATATGTTCCAGCTGACTATCCTCATCGACAGGAGGATGCTGGGTGGAAAGGGTTACCCGACCTAGTAGAGGAGACCAGCTTCCCCTTGGCCGAAACACTCCTCCTGAGGGTAGGAAACTCAACAGGTAAAAGGATCCCCACACTTGCCGAGGGGGAGGCCCTATCGAAAGGAATCCCAATGACCGGGACACCCCTAAGGTGGAGGGCACAAACTCCTTCTCATCCATGAAAGTCGTCGAATCTGCTAGTGCCGAAAAAGAGTTCGTGAGAAGCGAGGAGTGCGAAGAAGACCTGCACTCGTGAAAGATGGAGGAGGAGGACCTGCCAGGCCTCTATCAGTAGAACTGGAGCTGGGGGCTGAGGAGGCCTGTGGCTGGGCTGAAGAGGAATCTGGAGTCCTTATCTGTGCATACATTCCCTCGGTCATCCTGATTGTGATAGGAACAGTCTGTGGGGAAGAAGTATTGGTAGCCCCCTCATGATCAGAAACCAAAGTGACTGGGGCTGGTATTGGTGCATCTAAAGGCCCCTCTTGATGTGGAACTGTAGTGTCTAGGGCTGCAGCCACATCTACCTCTGGAGTCTGGATGACATCTGTTTGAACCGGATCAAAGGTCTCCTCCTGAGGTAAGGGAGCCGCTCTGATCGCTCTCCGTCGTGGTACTGGGTGTGCTGCGGGCTTTGGGCGCCCTGCTGGCCCTAGTGGTCCTGGGCTGCGCGAAGCAAGGCACCTTGCTGCTCTTGCTGGTCCTGGAGTGCGTGGTACAGGGCGTTGGGGAGGTGTAGTCGGGGTACTACGTGAAGGAACCGCACCAGAAGATCTCTTGAGTCTTCTTCTCTTCCTTGGGTAATCTCTAGCAAAGTGTCCAAGGGTCTTGCAAATCCTGCACTGGTCCTATCTACCTGCAATCTCGACTCTTTGTCGAAAGAGAGAGCCATTTGGATGTTGAAGCATGATGTGGTCGTTTGAGATGTTAGGGTCAAAGACAATGACCCTAACTCGAGGCACCCTGTTTGCTTCGACTGCCTCTGCCAAGGAAGAAGGCATGCCAGGAAGGGGGGAGATCTCAGTGACCACTCCGAATGTGGCTCCGATAGTAGCAAGAAGTCGATGGTAGACTTGAGGAAGACCAATAAATCTAATGAACAGTGATGTGACATGACTGTCCTCCTCGACTGGATCAAAGCCCAAGGTGTAGGGCGAAAGAAAAACCCTCCTCGAACCCAAAGCCAGAGGATTAGCTTTGAGAACAAGGGCTGTGGACTCGTGGGAGTCGAAAATCACTTGGATGAATCCACGTCCCAAAAGTCAAACATCCCTGAGGTGTGGGGCAAGATCTCTTGGTAACGCCGCCAGCATCCAGTCTCTAGCCTGTGATCTGGAAGGGTGTGACCCAAAGATGCGGGCGAAAAGTGATGTGGAGCCCTCTAGTTCCACATTTTTCTTGAGCTGCTGCAACTTGTCTTCTGAAAAAATGACGGTTCTCACGGCCGGTGGAAGTGGACGAAGATTGGCTGAATGGGGATTCATTCGCCAATGGATGTGAAAAGGCTGATTGAAACATTGAAAAAGCTTCGTCCGTGAAGTTGTTGCCAAGGACGCCTTGGAACACGGGCGCTAGAGGAAGGAGAACATGAGAGGGTAGGAGAGAGGGGAAGAGGAGGAGAGGAGGCGGGGGGGAGGCTGCGGGGGGGGAAGAGGAGAGCGAGGGTAGGCTGCGGGGGGGAGAAGGGGGCGGGGAAAGGTTGCGGGGGGTAGGCTACGGGTAGAAGGGGGCGGGGGGTAGAAGGGGGGGGGAAGGGAGCGGGGGGGAGGGAGGAGGGGGACGGGGGAGAGGAGGCGGGGGGAGGCAAAAGGGAGCTGCGGGTTAGGAAGGGAGGGGGCTGGCGGGGAGGGGGAGGGGGCTGGTGGGGAGGGAGAGAGTGGGCGGGGGAGAGGAAAGGAGGTGGCGGGATGCGGGGGAGGGGGCGGGTGGGAGAGTGGGCGAGGGGGCTGGCAGGGGGGAGAGGAAAGGCGGGTAGGCAGGTAGGGGGGGAGAGGGTGGGCGGGGGAGAAGGAGGGAGGGGGCGGGGGTGGAGGAGGGGGGTGGGGGGCTGGCGGGGAGGGAGGGCGGGGAGGAGGAAGGGGAGTGGGAGGGTGAGGGAGGAGGGAGAGGGGGCTGGCGAGGAGAGAGGGAGAGGAGGAGCAGCAAGGGGAGGGAGAGGGGGGGCAGCGAGGGTGAGGGAGAGGGAGAGGGGGCTGGCTGAGAGAGGAGAGGGGGGGGGGCAGCAGCTCACGGGCAGAGGAGTAGCTGTACGGGGAGAGGAGCATTTGGTATTTCAGATTCACAGCTTGCTGAAACTCATCTTTGGCATGAGAGAATGGGTCATCTCAATTATAGAGCTCTTGCCAAGTTACATTCATAGGGCATGGCAAATGATGTACCTCAACTTCACACAGATTCCAAACATGTGTGTGAGGGTTGTCTTTTGGGTAAGATGCATCGGTTTCCTTTTCAAAAGAATTGTCCAAAATTCTCACAAAGGAAATCGCAGCTTGTGCATAGTGATGTCTGTGGCCCAATGAGGACAAATGCCATTGGGGGGTACAAATATTTTGTGACTCTAATTGATGACTTCACAAGATATTGCTGGGTATATGCTCCCAACAACAAGGCATTGACTTTGAGGAGACCTTTGCTCCCACTTCCAGGATTACTATTATTAGATGTGCCATTGCCATTGCAGACCATCACCATTGGCAAGTGCACCAGCTTGACATCAAGACTGCCTTGCTTCATGGGGATCTGCAAGAAGAAGTTTATGTGACACAACCTCCTGGCTTTGAGGTTGCTGGCTCTGAAAACAAGGTTTGCCGGCTGAGAAAAGCCCTTTATGGTTTGAAGTAGGCACCCTCCCTTTATGGTTTGAAGTAGGCACCCCGGGCATGGTATGCTAAAATTTATGCACACTTACTGTCCCTTGGTTTTCAGAATAGCCGCACAGAGCCCACTCTTTATATCCGTGGGAGTGGATCTGATTTTTTAGTGCTGATTTTATATGTGGATGACATGCTGATCATAGGCCCTGATACTCAGCATATTGCAGCTTTCAAGGCTGATTTGCAGCAAGCTTTTGAAGTGTCAGACATGGGACAATTGCACTATTATTTGGGCATTCAGTTTGCTCATGTTGAGGGGGGTATCATGATGTCACAGTCCAAGTATATTGGACAGCTCCTTGATCGTTTTTAGTTTGAGGATTGCAAGCCAATCTCTACTCCAGTGGACCCTAGCTTCAAATTTTCAGCTCATGATAGAAGCTCACCGTGTGATATCACTCTTTACCAACAGGCTGTTGGATGTCTCATTTACTTATTCCACACCAGACCTGACTTACAGTATGCAATATCCGAGCTTAGCAGGTTCATGCACAGGCCTAGTTCACAGCATTGGCAGGCAGTGAAGAGTCTTCAGATATCTCAGAGGCACTCGGGATTTAGCCCTCTTCTATGGTGATGAGGGTTCACTTACCATGCATGCTTACACGGATAGTGACTGGGCAGGTTGTTCCGACATCAGAGTGTCACATACCGGCAATCGTTTTTTGCTTGGTAGTTCATGTATCTCTTGGCTCAGCAAGAAGCAACCAACAATTGCCACATCTAGCTGTGAGGTTGAGTACAGGGAAGCCTTCACCGCTACAGTAGAGTTTGTCTGGCTTCGACAGTTACTTACAGATCTTGGTATTCGCTAGACATCCTCCACTATGGTCTACACTGACAACCAGAGTGCTTTGGCCATTGCGCGTAATCCAGTGTTTCATGCGCTTACCAAGTACACTGAAGTTCATTATCATTATGTCGAGAGCGGTATCAGCAGGAGACATAGAGTTGTCCTACCTTCCCACAGAGGACAACATAGCCAATATGTTTACAAAGGCACTTCCTCGTCCCAAGTTCGAAGTCTTTTGACATTCTTTACACTTGGTTCTCTTTGTTACATGATCTGGCATATCTTGTACATTCATAGGTGGCTATATCCTTTTGGATGAACATGTGCCACCATGACCAGAAAATACCAGGTATTCTGAGACATTTCCAAAATACTTCAGCCCATACCATGGAGGGGGGTTTGTAGGGCATCTTCTCTTGGTCGTATTGATGCCCTCTGGGCCCTGGTATGTGCCATGTAGCTTTAGTTATTGGCACATAGGTCACCTAGTACTTTTAGTGTCTTATGACACCTAGTACTAGTGGTACCACTAGGACACTAGGTCCTAGGGTTCTCTTTTATAGTACTTTGTACTTTCATTTTCATTATTCTAGTTGATGTGATGGCTTCCACTTCTTGCTCCACTCTTGTGCATCCTTTTGCTTCCGTGAGCCTACATTGAGTGCCTTGCTGCAGCAGCAAGGGCTCAATCCTCACATAGATTCTCATGGAAAGTAGAGCTGAGTGTTCATATCATTCACAAGAGTCTTTTTGGATTCAGATGGGAGGAAGATTCAATCATCACTATTTCTCTTCTCTTAGTCCTAGACTTCAAAATTAATTGACTCTGACAAGGTCTTGGAATCAGACCTAGATATCATCATGCATATTTCTTTGGATTTTAACACTTCCCTCCTTACTGCAGCTTCGGGCATGATGGACAGAAGTAGTGCCTGTTTGAGGGTCCAATACTTCTAGTGTTGGCGAAATATGATCTCTTGATGCATCTTTCACCAACATAGAATTCATGAGTTCTTTCCTGGCCCTTTACAAGGGTAGGTGTCCAAGTTCAAATGATGTGAACCCTAAGGGGGGTTGCAGGAATTTGACAAATTAGCGGAGGACGATCACACTTTGGGCATTGCATATAAAATATTAGCAAAGACACTCGATCGTTGTTTGCAGCCTTTACTTTTGTCTTGATTCACGAACACATCCTAGCTTTGTGCATGGGTGCACTGCATCTTTCATAATATCTTATCTTTTGGGAGGCCTCAAATTTGGCAAGCAAAGTGGCTAGGACCTTGCTATTCTACTATTAAACTTTAAGAAAGCTTCTGATAGAGTAGATTGTGCCTTTTTGGAGGGTACACTGCTGCATTTCGGTTTTTCCAACTCATGGATTTGAGGGGTGTCTTTTCTTATAAATGAGCCCATAGCTAGGTTCTGTTTGCTCATGTTGGTTCCAATCTGCTGCATCCCTCAGCTTAAGAGGCCTATTAGAAACGTTCATTCGAGTGGACTTGATGGGCCCTCAGACACGAGCCAGTGTGGGTTGGGAGACCTTGATTCTTCCAACCCAAGAGGGAGGGCTAAAGATTAGTAATTTTAATTTGCAGTGCGAAGCTTTGCTCTGGAAGCTTGTGGGTCAAGGGGACTATGCTCGGTCAGGAGCCTTGGAAGGATTTTTTTTCTTCAATGAACTAAGTCTTGCAGTGCTTCTTCATGCAATGATTGGATGAACAGCACTCAGCGGTTTGTTTCTTTTGCAGACATTGGATTGTTTCTTCTGCAAACATTAGAGGATGCCTCCCTCATCTCGTATGGCTGCTATTGTCAAAGCTTGGCGGAGTTTCATGTTTTCTTTATAGATTGCAAGATGAGATTGATATAGAGGGTCTTTCCCCCAAGATGAGAGTGGCAGGCCTGTTGGTGCCTCGAGATATACGCAGCGGTCCAGATGGGAGAGAGGTCTTGCTTCTTCTCTTGGTTCTTGGAAGGTTTTCAAGGATCTTCTTGAAGATCACAGATTTCAGCCAATTAGTCAACTTAGAGAATGGTAGGAGGATTGCTCAGATAGATGTAGCTATGCCTCTAGAGTGGGGCTTCTATAGATGGGGGACATCATAGAAGTATCAGATGGAATGGGTTCTTTTCAGGCACAGGAGTTTCTCTTTAGGTCATAGGCCTCTTGTGGGCCTCTTCAGTGTGCAGTCTAAGGGCATGTTAGTCAGTTGTCTTCTATGCACACTTGGAGCTAGTCGGCTTTGTGGAACAATGCTATTTCTTCTAGCTGGTATGTAGATCCTCATTTGGAAGATTTCCCTCTTGGTACTTGGAGGATTTGCTTTTTGCGGTGTCCCTATAAAATTTCTTCAATGGCATCCGGGCTACGGGTGTGGATTATAGTAGACAATCGCACCAAGCCAAAGGGGATTGCTTTCTTTTTTTTGACGACTAATGCTAGGAGGTTTCAAAATGCCACTAGGGGTTGGAGGCCCTCCAGAGGTTTTCAGATTCCTTGGAGATTTAGAGAGATTTTTCGAGGAGACTCTGAAGTTCCTTCACGAATAGGAAAGTCACTCTTTTTTGCTGACTTTCTATCCAGGGAGGGATTGTAGTGAATTCGGAGGGGCATTTTCAGAGCTGACCCCTTTGTCCTCGGTGATCCTCAGCTGATGAGTCTATGCAGCATTAGTGGCCTTTGGGAGTGCAAACAATCCAGGATCATGTGGACTAGGGTTGCAGATATACTATGCAGGTTTTCCTCCTTGCCTATCTTCATTACTTGGGGTTCCGTGGCTTGGCTTTCTCTTACTGCGCCTCATGTTTTTTATGAGAGTTAGGTATCCTCTTGGGCTGCAGACTTCAGACCATCCCTTCTTCTCAGTATAGACTTGCACATGTATTGTTGGATACTTACTGTGAGATTTTATGGCCTGGCATGTTTGGAGAGCTAGATGCACAATGGGTATGGCAGGTCACAGATGGCTGTAAACTTTTTTCCCTAGAGACTCAGGTTTGATCTCAGACTTTTAGAATTCATTGTAGCGAATACCATACGTGTCATCAATAAGCTCAAGAAACTCATGTATGAGTTTACTTTCCAATGGTTTCAGGCTGCGGCTTGCCCCCTAGAAAGCCCGCTCAGCCGTAGCTCTAAGTTCCTTATCAAAAAGCCGCTCAGCACTAGCTCTTAGTTCATGCGGGGTGTGCATGATGAACACAAAGCGAATAAACCCCAACCTTTTTAAATTTCAAACTATATGGAACTCACAACCTTAACTTTCATCTAATCTTTTTGCTTAATTTTGTCACTTGGTCGAGATCACAAAGCAATCTCACTACCTCAAAGCTTTCCCTCCCACCTGAAGATGATGGGCAAACTAAGATGCTAGCATCACAGTTTGACATCTGTGGGTGACCTGTGGGAGTTTATGATGGGAGGTCAGTAACTTCCTTGATGGGTATTTTGCTGGAGTAGTGATATTGCTTGGGGCGTGGCTGTGTAATCGTCTTCTACTTCATGGAGTGCAGTATGTAGTGGTGTGATGCACTGCCTCCTTAGTTTTTATCGGACACTGCAGGGGATAGAGAGAGGCAAATTCCTCATATGTAGGTAGAGATAAATACATGGGTAGAGATGAATTAGATCTCTTCACATGATGTGTCTAATATAAGACAAGACAGTAGCTCTTCCACCCTTTCTTTGGGAGCCTATATATTACAGTTTTAAAGATGGAGCTTGACTCTTTACAAGTATGTTGTAGATGGAACTTGGACGTAGGATAGATAGATTATGCCATGGTTGGATTACAGTTTATGTGCCACATGTTTACAAGGATGCCCCGGCAGCTGAAGAGGGAGTAGTAATATTGCTTGGGGCGTGGTGGCTGTGTAATCATTTTCTATTTTTTTGGAGTGCAGTATGTAGTGGTGTGATGCACTGCCTCCTTATTTTTCTTGGACACTGCAGGGGATAGAGATGGGCCTGTTTTGGCTCTCCATTTCTTGTTTGAATTTTGTTATGTTCCCTCATATGTACATACATGGGTAGAGATAAATTAGATCTTTTCATATGATGTTTCTTGATATAAGACCAAGACTGCAGCTCTTCCTCCCTTTATTTGGGAGCTGATATATTGCAGTTTTACAGGGCAATGGGGGGTTAGTTAATTCTCCCTTGCAGTGACAAATGTTGACTAGGACGAGATTGTCACACTAAACATCGTAAATCAAAGTGTGTTTTTTGGAGAGCTGATATATTGCAGTATTAAAAAGCAATGGGGTGTTACTTAATCCTCCATTGCAGTGGCACATGTTCTCTAGGAATAAATTGGCATTGATACAGTCAACATGGTAATTGTTGGCATGTGGACAGGATTATGTGCATGTTCATGGGCTTCAGCTTTGGCAGGAGGAATTCACAAGAATTATTAACTACAGTGTTGAACAGGTCAGTCTGTTGCCCGGTGTAATCTGAAGAAAGCTGCTCAGTCAGAATTTGGTCAATGTACTCTTTATACAGAATACTGTGATGTAATATTTATTCAATTTTGCGGCAGGAATGCAATCATTATGTAAAGAGAAAGGTAAAAAATGGGAAAAGCTCCTATGAAACTAGTGCAATGCCAATTTCACATTATCCTGTTCCAGGCAAAAAGCACAGCAAATCTCCTACATTCATGGGTATGTTCTGTTGATGAAACAAACAATAATAACTACAGACTGTCACTGCAATTTTAGATTTTGTTAAAATTCACCTGTGATAATTTGTGTCCCTGCTTATCCCTTTTCTATCATAGATGTCTGTGATCCTTGCAGACATAAGTATTTTTGGGGACAGCTGTATTTTTTGAGAAGGTGCAACACAATATCTAATTAACACAATTTGAAACACAATTTGTAAGAGTCATGTTTAATTTTGTCTTGAATGCCTTTATACAGCATTATTAATGTAAATCTATTCGAGTCTTTCTACATGCCAATAACATAGTCTCCTTGTATCACTTCTTAATTTCTGGAGATGTTTTTAGCAAAGGCAAATCCAGCCAAAATGGATTAAGTCATAGTCTATTATTGGTACAATATTTCTGAGTCCTTCTAGATATTTTTGTCACATTGTTGTGCATCAAGAGTTGTTTGGAGAAAAAAAGGTATGCCTGACCTTGACATGGACCTTAAAGGCCATTCAGGTATGCATCAACAATTATAAAAAGCATGAAATTGCATGGATAAGCTACATGTTATTTTGCTTATTCAGATATGATTGTGAGATGAAAGTGTAGCTCTTTAAAAATAAAACTATAATTATTTGGAACTAATTTCCTTTTCAATGCATAAGGCATGGACATAATTTTGAGGTAAAGCTTGCTATATCCTAGAAAAAGCTAAGCATTATTTAGAGTTGGAAATCTAGAACTGAGATGTGGTTCATGAGGATATGGTCTAGGCGTTTTTGGCAATAAATTCATAAATAAGACAGTTAGGTCTATACAAGTCACGAGCACTTTATTTGTGTAACTGCTTGGGAGGGCCATCTTGTAAGGGGGATGGACCTAGATGCCAGTTTGAGATTGGTCAGCCAAGTGCTTTCATGTCCATGTGTAACTGCTTGGGAGGGCCACCTTGTAAGGGGGATGGACCTAGATGCCAGTTTGAGATTGGTCAGCCAAGTGCAAGATAGCTACCTATGATCAAGATTTAGTGGTGGGGGTTGCAGCATCGATCTCTCCCTAGCACGGCTTTGAAAAGTGCTAGCAGCAGTTTCGAGAGCAATCTGTTTAGGTTCAAGATAGGAGAGTATGCATGGTAGTTTGTTGTCTTTGTTTGTCATGCTTTTACCCATGTTTTTCCTCCCAGCTGTCTTTCCTTGTCCTGTAAGGTTGGGCTTAGCATTATCCAGTTTGCATGATGCTTTTCGCATTGGGGTGGTGTTTTCTTGCTTCAACTGTATTTTTTGTCTCAATTGGGGGTTTGTTCCACATTAGGTGAGTTCTTTGGCTTTTTGTCTCTATGTGCTGCAGAAAAAGATAAAAGAGTGCCATCAACCTGAAGTACATCGCTACAGAAGCAATACCTTTGAAAGATATAAAATAAGAACGCATGGGTTCTTGTATAGCCAAAGGAGGGTGGAATACTTTGGACCAATAAATATTCTCAGCCCTCAAGGAATTTCCCAACAAAGAATCCCTGCCATTCCATTCCAAGTGGGATAAAATATGCTTCCAATCAAGAAGCAAACGAGAGACAAAAGGGCAGCCTCTGATCTTTCCTTGAATGGAGCCAAGTAGAAAATCCCACCGTATAGGCTGCCAATGCCCAAAGCAGAAGTATCAATATGCAACAAGAGAGAGCGGATCATGAAAGCCCAAGGCTGCTGATCCCGTTGCATAAACTACAACATCATTTTTCCCCTGTGAGCAAGTATATGCGTTTGAATATTGAGTATGTTCAAACCCCTGTGCATCTTTGGAGAATAGAGACGATGCATACAGAGTAGTCTGAGACTTTTCTTGCCATTTTTTGAACGCCAAAAAATCTCCATGATACCTGACATAAAGGAAACCAGACCTGCCTTAGTAAATATGGTGAGGGGCAGATAGAATTGTATGTATGCTATCAAAATGGGTTGTGTTATCCGCAAACGAACATGTAATGGCGAAGTTGCCAGCTTCCAATATTCAAGTTTTGTCCTCAGCTTTGTGAGCACCCAATCAGTTTGTTGAGAACGAGTGCGACCCCAACCTAGAGGATAGCCAAGATGTCGAATCAATTGGGAAGGTGGGACAATTTCCCGAGGCCACAAAAGACTATGCCAGTCTTTAGCATGCAATGGCAATAGCTTAGATTTCTGAAAATTCAAATGAAAACCAGCAGCTAAGCCATATGTGGAAAGAGCTTGCATAATCAAGGAGAGATCTGAAACGCTCAAATTCTAATCTCTGATTTCTTAGCGTCGATTCTCGGGTACAATTACAGGCGATGGCATCCCGAATATCCTCCCAGCCTCTCTTGTAGATTGCATGCACACAAGATACATAATTTATTTTCTTCATGCCTATCCACAAGCCCACAAATCCCTAGATGGTTCCCTCCTGCCACATGTCATCATTTTAGACCTTTAGCTTGGTACACCATTTACCTCTCTCTTGGGGCACAATTAAAACATTTGCCCCTTGGCATTCTTACACATTTAGGTGCACCTAGGCCTGAGCACTCAGAACCACCTAGTCGATGCCAATACACCCTTACCTAGGACCTTGGCAGTTACTTCCCTTGACCATTTAATTTACGCACATAAAATATTACAGAAGTTGGTCCTCTAAGGGAAAATGCCCACTGATCTTTCCGAGGTCATGCTATCTCGGCTAGAGCATAACATTCCTTCCCTCTTCAAGCATCAGCGTCCTCGATGATGAAATTCTGGAATGCTCTCGGCATCTGATATACGGACTCCCAGGTAGCCTCCGATAAAGGTAAACCATGCCATGCAACCAACACCGTGGGTGTCTTCTGATTGCGTACTTGCATTATTCCTCGGTCCAGGATTCTTGTTGGTTTGCGTCTAGCATTATCCTCTATCTCCAGAAATAAAACAATACCCTCAATCAGTGAGTCACCAGGGTGTAAAAACATCTTTAAACGAGAAACATGAAACACGGGATGCACCCTACACCCTTGTGGCAATTCCAACTTATAACAACCTTGTCTATTCTTTTCAGAATTAACCACGGCCCACAATACCGAGGTGATAACTTAGCACACTCTCCTGCAGTCAAAGACTTAGAGTGCGAAGGAACTCTGAGAAAGGGGAGGCGGAAGCAGAGAAAACGAAAGAGCCATCTATCGGAGCAGCAGGAAGAGGGGAGGAAGAGACATCAGGAAAAGATTGTACAAGACCCTGCGTGAGAAGAGCAAAAGGCTGCAGAGACAGAGGGGAAGACGAATTTGGTATGGAATCTGGCTATATGGACATGGGAGCAGGTATAGAAGAAGGAAAAATAACGGGTAAAGGAACCTGTACGGAGGGGGGAGCTTGTACGGATGACCGTACAGCAGGTACGGCCTGCGTAGGGGCAAAGGAAGGGGCAAGTGCTGACGGAAGATGTACAGGGGCTGACAAATGGGGTACGGATGCAAGCGCAGGAGTAGGAGCAGCAATAGGCTGCGGGCAAGGTACAGGGACAGGTGAGGGAGGGACTGAGGTCGCCATCGCTCACACAACACTCACACACACACACACACACACACACATTTTTATTTTTACTTTTAGTGAAAACTTTGAATGCCTTATATTATAAGATAGCTATGCCAGAAAATTGGTAAGCTGAAAGATTACATCAAGAGAAAATCTCCGTGTAGGACAAATATACATCATGATCTATGCAGGGAGTTTGTAGACAATCGAAGAGCAATTGCTGCAAAGAACGATGGAAGAAAACAAAAGTAGAAAAAACTGGATCACCAAAGACTCTGTGGTTTGTATCTTTCCACGGAGTGCAAAGTGCCCAGTAGCAAACCCAGGTAAAGAAGAACTCAAATTACGACCGTTGAGGATAGATCCCAAACAGCCAAAAAAGCTTGTGAAAAGAAGCCTGAGGAAATCTTAATCTCAATCTCTGCCGAAGGTTGAAGCTCCGTGTCTCGGGGTAGTGCCATAAATATGAGATACAAATTCCCTCGGAGCTAAAGACTTACGACAAATAGCTGGAGCAATATGTATGCATGATAAAAGCTGTCCAGATGGAACAACCCCCACCAGAACATGCCATAGAAAGACATGTTGTCGTAGAGGGACCTTGGAGTGCCAAGCCTGTTTCAATCTTTTTCTCCACCATTTGACTGGACAATGCAAACTCCAAATCTGATTAACCTTGATGCCCAGGGTGGAGACAACATAACTCTATATAAAGATGAGATTGTTATATGAGACAGCTTCAAAGGACGAATGGACGAGTGTACTGGAAGAGTAGTCCAATCTTGAAGCCTGTCTTGAAGTTACTGGCTGAAGCATCCGAGTAATGACATGCCATGCAGGATGATAGTGCATGCATAGTTGTGTGTAACTGCTTGCATTCTAGCAATGAAAGCTTCCCAAGCATAGTCAATGCGAAAGCGAGACTGTTGTGACAAGGGGTGGACAGCATCATACACCATGGCCTTCTATGCATCATGCAGCAAATAACTATTATTGACAATGAGTAGTCTTCTTTGTGTAAGCCGATTACCAGGCAAGAATGTATAAAAGCATAATCCACCCATAATTTAGCAGTGAGACAACCATAGTGCTGAGGATTAACCTTGTACTGACGATCTATACGAGCCGGATAAGAAGACTGGGCATTATGCTGAAAAGTATAGCATGGCAACATTTGTTGTGATTCTTTCCAAAGGTCAACAAGACTGAGCTGAAGTAATAGATTCGACCAATGATGGCATTCGGAAGCCAACTTATGAGTATGGCCAGAAGTATTATCACCATGCTGAGGAGCATTATTAGAATCTTCACAAATAAAGGCATGTTGTCTCCAGGGGTAGCCTTGCATATCAGCTCAAATTAAACCTCTACTGTGAGAGGATTGAGGTGCATAAACCGAGTCAAATTCAAAAATTTCTCCCTGAACGAGACATTGTATGATCAGCCATCTAGATGCCTTGGCTATCATTGAGGGAGATAATTGGCTGAAACTCATTTTTCACTAGAAAAGCTACACCTGGAAAAGAATGCTCACCAGCATAAAATGTCATACCCATCAAAATGCCTTTAATGACCAGCATACATATGCTGGTTATGTTCTTGCAATGCCACTATGTCAGGCTGTAATTGATTGAGATAGCCCAAGACAAGTTTCCATTTCCTGGGATCACATGACCCCTGTACATCGAGAGTCAAACATTTTGTATGTGACAACATATTTACAGAATATGTACAGCTGAGAACCAGAAGTATCAATCTCAGGATCCGGTCCCCGCGACCCTGAGAAGATACAAGTGACTATGGAAAAGACAAAAGACCCATAATTTCCTCTTCAGGGAAGAGGGTGCGACTTGCTGTCACAGTAGCCCAAGTAATACAAACTCCTGAAATTTCTTGAGGAGGATGACAATTCGAAGATAAACCATTCCATGTACGAAGAGGGAGAGGTCTTGCCGTCACAGCAGCCCAAGTAATATAAATTCCTGAATTTTCTTGAGGAGAATGACCATTCGAAGAACAATTCCATGTACGAGGAGGGAGAGGTCTCCTTGCTGTCACAAATTTCCTTGGACTTTGCCAAGTTTCCTTCAAAGTCTTTTCCTTTACTTTCGATTGAGAAGTAGAAGGCATCAAAGAAGAGGGATTTCCATTTGACACAACCGGAGCCTTTTTCTTATCCTAGGCTGTAGTAGCAGGCTTGTTTGGCTTTGTTTTAACCAGAGAAGAGGCAAGAAAATCCTTAGGATGCATTTGAGCAGGCATGGCATCTGGAGGCATTTTGTGTAAAACCAGAGGGGATTGCGAAGCCATGTGCCCAAACTTCTTGCATTCATAGCAAGATTCTGCAAGTAATCCCCATTTAAGCTTATAGAAAGCACTTCCCATGGCAACATTGTTGATAGTAACAGCATAGGATTCTGGAGTGGGATTGTCTGTATCCCACAAAATACAAATTCTATTAGAGTTGCCATTTGGCCGTGGTGGACACACCGCCTTGCCATAGAAGCTGCAATTTTTTGCAACAGAGAAGCAAGGCATTGAAGGAAGTCCACTACTTCCACCCACACCGGACAATGATGTCTGATCAAAGCTTGATAATTCTTGGTAGGCGACCATGGGAGAGCACAAACCATTTTCTATCCATAAAAAAGAGGAGAATGTTCCAAGAGCATCTGCTTATGCTGTTCATGCACCATAATAACTTCAAAGAAGCCCTTGTTTGCATAATGCACTTTGTGTACAAAACAACCACCTAAAGTGCGTGTCAACTAATTTCCCACATCAACTGCAACTAGCATACGGCTTGGAAAGAAAATAATCAATGCATGCTTGGCATATTCACACATTGGATCCACAATACCATCAACCTCCATCATTATCCCAATGGTGGGAGGCTGGAGCATTGTCTTTCCATTCCTTGCGAGTATCTTCAAATCCCTCATGCATCACATCATATACCAATTGGGCCTCCAAAGAGGCATGCACTAGGTCATCGTGACCCGAATCTTGCTTCTGCTTCTTGTGCATATAAGTCTTCATAGTAGCCATTAATTCCTGTATAAACGGAAAAGACCGCAGAGACGCAGACTTTCAACAGACAAGCGAAAATGGAGGGAAAAAAGTCCATGCTGGTGCAAAATTGGTGGCTCACCATGTGCAGTCTGCCTTGTCCTTAGCTTCTTGCATGTTTGCTAAGTCTCATTGGCCCTGCCATGCCCATCTATGATCTGACACGTCTCCTTTCTGTCTAGCTAAGCATCCTGCATCCACCATTTGCCATATAGCTCTGCCATACTTGTAATTAAAAGCTAGCATCTATGATGTAAAAATGGACAGTGTCTTTTCTTTATGGAATTGTAGGCCGTCAAAATAATTGCCTTGAATGTGTGGGTGCTTTTGCTGTTTCATAGTTTGGCATCTTTTAACCGTAGAGTAGTGATCCCTTTTTCCCTTAAATGCAATGCTCAGGATGTATCGTACGAGAAATCCTTTTTTTAACGGATCCATCACGCTCCATGTACCTTGCTCCAATGAGTGGGTGGTATGCTCTTTTATTCTTTTTCCTTCTTGAACAACTTTTTGATCTTCCTGTGGAAAAGTGGCTGAGAAGGCAGCTTAATAAGGACAATAGAGAAAAGGTAGCGGCAGGATGCTGCTGTGGGGATTAAATTTTAAATTTAAGCATTCTTATAAGTAGGCAGATCTGTAGGTTTGATGCAGGCGGACAGGAGCTTGTGGGTTTGCGTACTTTTACAGTATTGAAGGAAAGGTGAGCTGAAAATTTTAAGATCAATTTCTGAAGGTTTTCCCTTGTTGTTTTCTTTGACTCAACTTGAAACTTCCTTGTTTTGAGCGTCAGTGTAAGATGTATGAAGTTTGTTATAAGATTTCTCCTTTACTTGAGTTATACCTGGTTCAAGTTTGTGATGTAGTTTGGGAGGTCACATGGGCTTCGCTAACCCATGTCTTGAGCAGTTAGTGTAAGCCATATGAGATTTGTCCCTTGAGTTATAGGTTGAAAGTTTGCGATGTACTTTGGGAGGTCACATGGGCTTTTTCCATGTATATATTGCATGTTCTATTGCCTGTTTTTTTGCAGCTTGGGGGCAGCAGGCATGATGGGTATTGACCGCATGTTGAGTTTTGATGCGACGAGCAGCCTTCAGCAAACTCTGAGAACATTGCAAAGTCAGGTTATTTCAGACTTTGTTGCCCTCTTTCATTCACGATACTTTAAAAGACAGAGGACATTTATTGTGTATGAGAATGGAAAGCACACACGTCAAACCATGCCCCCCCCCTTCTTTAAAATAGAAGAACTTCTATTAAGTACAACAAAAAAACAATAGTCTAGGATAAACTCGTATAAACTGTGTTATGAGAACCTCATGCAAAATTATGCAGAATAGTAATGAGGATCTTGCAATGCAACCAATCCAGAGAGTGGAGACTTGTGGCAAACTTTTCACGGACATAAAAAACAATTAGTTTAAACCTTGTGCGATTTTTGTGCTTATCCAATGGTGGTTCATATGGATGTCCTTGTCCGATGTGTTTTCTTCCTTGACATACGTATGATCCACGTGGAATGGGGCATATTGCCTTCCCGGCACCACATACAGTACTGTGTGAGAGAAAACGTAGGCAACATGGCAACCTCTGTCTCCCTGATGTGCAGTCCCCATATGATCTAACCCGGTGTAGATATGTGATGGTCTGAAAGGCTGCATCTAGCTGGAGTGGAGAAGCACCAAACTCGGCTTGAGTGATGTGATGTGGTACAGACTGTTTCCCCCGGATCATCCGTGAGAGCATGAGGATGTGCAGGTGCTCCACCCGTGTCCACTCTATCTCTGACATGTCAGGCCCCCAACAAGGGCTGCCATACATACCGGCTGGTCGACCAAGGAGTCGAAGAGAAGAGCCTTGGTCCGAGGGTCCTGGAAGTGGGAGTGGAAGCATGGTCTCTCTAGCCGAGCCAGTGAAGCGTATCCCCTACTCAGTCTGGCCTGCATCGTTGGTCTCATCGTGAAGATCGGGCCGGAGAAGATGACCCCCAAGTAAGTGTATGAGGATACGATCTCAACTGGTGACCCACCTAAAGTAAAAGTAAACTGATTCCGTTGCATGTTTGCTCGAGAGGTGTTAAAGATCATGACCTTGGTCTTGCCAAGCTTGACCTCCAAATCATGGGATAAACAGAAAGCTTGCAGTGCATCCAAGTGTCGCTGGAGCCCGTCAGGTGTGGACAACAAGAGTGCCACGTCATCTGCATAAAGAAGAATCTCGATGATCATCCCGGCAAGTGAGCAACCGGTCCCTCTGGACGCCCCCATGAAAGTCTCAAGCTCATCGATGTAGAGGCCAAATAGGGTCGGTGATAAGGGACAACCCTGTTTGACCCCTATGGTACTCAAGATCTCATTTGTCCAACCTGCGCCTGTCTAAACTCGGCCTGAGACTCTCTCATATAGTGCCATGATTGCCCAGATGATCTCCTGATCAAATCCCAGTGTCTGTAGGCGTGTGATGAGATGAGCTCGAGGTACTGTGTCAAAGGCTTTGCGGAAATCCACAAAGCAGCAATATACGCGCTCCTTCCATGATCTGGCCTCCTCAATGACACTCCTGAGTGTGAGTATGTGATCCATAGTCCCACGGTCTCGCCTGAAACCGGCTTGACCCTCTACTTTGAGCCCTCTCATCTCTGCGAACAGGCTGACCGACGCATCCAATACGGCTGCATAGATCTTGGACATCACATGTCCAATCATGATAGTCTTGTAGTTACTTGGGTCCATGGGATCCCCTACCTTGTGGATGGGGGTGATGGTTTTGAGTGTCCAAGTGCGGGGGAAGCCAAGGCAAACAACGTCATTGAATAGCTTTGCTAGGATCGGGGCTAACTTGTCGATCCCATATGCGATAAACTCAGTGCATAGCCCCTCATGATCCTTAGCTCAGCCATTGTGCAATTTCAATGTTGCATCCTTGACTCCCCCTCTGGTGAACAACGTGCAAGTGGTGGGGCGAGGTGTGTGTATGAGATATGGAGTGGGCTGGTGTGGGACATCATAAAGATGGTGTGCATACGTGTGCCAGACTCTCGTGTCGGTGAGGGGTGATGGAGACCTACGCTCAAGGAATCTCCGCCAAAAATCCTTAGAGTTGTTGCTGTACAAGATGTGCAGCAGCAGCTCCTCATTTCAATGAAGAAATGCCTGCTTCTTTTTTTTTTTTTTTTCCATGAAAAAGACTTCTATTAAGTAAGAACAAAAACCCGCGAGAGCAAGCTCAAAGCGGAATACATCATGAAATCATGAGGATAATAAAAAACCCCCTCAGAGTGAGGTGGAAAGAAACCAAGGCTGAGGCTGAAAGTGCCATCTCAACCCTGTAGTAGATTCAGAGAAGAAAGGAGAATCCTTCCATTCCCTGAAGAAAGAAGCCCTCCTAGCTGAGGCTGCACGGGAGTCCCCCTGCATACCCGTCCATACGGCCATCAGAGTGTGTACGATGTCTGTCCAGATACTAGCCAATGTGTGCGAGGGATGAACCTGAGTACCCTCCATAGCCTCTGTGCATCTGGATCTCCAGATATGCCAGGCTGCTATGCTCGCTATAATCTCCCAAGAAGTATCCACAGAGGCATGTACAGCTGTAAAAGGACGGTGTGTAACCACATCCAACGAGCAGAGCTCAACCCGATGATGTCGAACTGAAATGGCCCGGGAGGAGTCAAGTCCCTCATAGAAAACCTGAGGTCCTGTAAGAGAAAGCCAAGCCACCGAGCCCCAAGTCATAAAGAGTGGAGAATGGGCAAAGTGACTGAAGATCCTGGCTATCCCCATCCAAATCAATCTCGCCTGTCTGCAATCCCATAAGCAATGCTGAATAGACTCCGAAGCAGAAAGGCAACGAGGGCAAGTAGGGTCGGCTCCGAATCTGGACCTCCAAAGGTTCACTGCAATCCCTCCATGAATAGAAAGCCAAAAGAAGATAGTGATCTTTCTATTCCTGTGGGATTTCCAGAGCCTCCTCCAGAAGTACCTCTGCTGATCCGCAGTAATACCAAAAGTCTCCCAATGAGGAACTCTGGAGGGTCTCCAACCTCTGCTACTGAGCTGAAATCTCCTGGCATTACTGACCGTGTAACGAAAGAAGGGGATGGTCTTCTCTCGATGCCCCGCGTCAATCCACTCCCACTCTCCGGGGTCCCACTGTAAATACCTGATGGGAACTCCTCCATAGAGCCAAAGTCTCCAAGACCCGGTGGAGAGTAACTGGGGGTCAGGGTCTAAGAACCACTCTGAATCTGATCCGTGCATCAAAAGGCCTACGACCCTGATAGGCTGAAAAGCAGACTCAAGCAATATATCATCTGTAGATCTGAGCAACCAGCCTGCTTCTTTTGACGTACGAGACGTTGGTACTTGCGTACCGTGTCTGGTGTGTTCGGGAGGTGACATCTGGTTTCAAGTCGGAGCTGTCGGCGATAAGCCTTGCACTCCTCATCGTACCAATTGTTGCAGGGTACAGAACCAAGAGGTGGTGGTCTAGTGGACCGTGTGGTGTGGGGAAAGATTTGGAGGGCAGCCTCGTGGAGTATGCGACTAATCAGGGCAGCACAGTCCTCTATGAGTGGTATGTGATCGATGTAGGTTAGGAGTCTGTTTAGGCGTCTAGAGTAGGCCGGTGAGAGGCTGTTATCAAAGTGTATGTCGTGGTAGTGCTTCCTATGTGGTGTGGCTAAGCATGGGGTGGCGATAATGAAGAATAGATATGTGTGATCAGCTCCTGGAGGGAGTGGTGCTACGGTGAAGTCGGTGATACATGAACTGAAGGTAGGGGATCCCATGATGTAATCTACTACACTAGTGCCCCCCCTGTGTGGGAAGCAAGTAAATCCACCTGAGGAGGGCCATAGGTCAAGCCCGTTGTAGATGATGAGATCATGCATCCTGCCCAGATCAAGGAGCGCGTGTCCATATGGTGTAACAGGCCCGTGTCGGTCCGATGAGGTCCTGGTCATACCTGCTCCATCTAGGTCCATCTCTGAAGCATGCCTTCATCAACGGGACTGGCATCCAGAGCAATTCAAAGTGGACGGCTTGTGGTCAAAAAACAATATTAGCTCGATACATTTAAGATGGATGGGTACAAAGACCTGCCGGGATCCCTTTAACAAAGGCCTTTCAAAGATCTGAAGGTGCTCAAAGGAAGAAATTTGACGGAAATAATTTCATCGACAGAATCTCCTTTTTTCTTGTCAACAAACTTGAATAGATAGTAATCTGTTTTAGGCCATTCTAGTATATTTTTTCAACAGACTTCAATATTGGAGGTCACTCTAAGCTTCATTGAAGGTATTCCATCTATTTTGAGTAGTCATAAGGCCACATTAGCCTTGCCTTATTTCCCTCTACCCTTGCCATTTGGAGGCGCTTTTGTGCTTTTTTGACATCCACAAGTGCCTCGTAGTGAGGGCTTGTGAAGACATGCATTATTTGTGTGTATTTACTTAATCATCAAGAGCCAATCTCTTACAATTGCGCATCTTTGTTCATTAATTAGTTGATTCTCTGTTTTCATAGAAGAAGGACAATACACATTACCAGTTGTATTACGTGGGCCTTCTTTCACCCACTTGATCCTCATCATCAAGATTTACCCATGTAATCATCTAATATAATACCGTGTTATCCTCTCAGATACTCAGCATTTTTCATACTTCCCCTTTCTTCATGACTTGGGGCTCGGTGACATGGTTATCCCTAACTGGGCCCCAGGTGTTTTATGAGGATGAGCCTTCTTCTTGGGCACTCTCGATCCGCCGACAGGTGATAGAGCCCTGCTCTCTTCAGGATGTACCACATATTCCTTTCAGAGCTTCACATGTTTCAGTGGACACCTCTTGGGAGATTTCGGCTAGCATTTCCTCTTGGCACATTTGGAGAGCCAGATGCACAGAGGCCTTGGGTGACACCCAGATACACCCATCACGAGTGTTCACGGGTATTTGGAGTGACACGGTTCATACTTTGATAGCCATATGGGCTAGCATGTAGGGCCCTCCAGAGGCAGCCTCTTCTAGGAGGACTGTATTTCTTCGAGTTTGGAGGGGTTCTCCCTTTTTCTGGAGGTGGCTACCGGATTGAGATGGCACTATCAGCCCAATCCTTTCTTTTTGGCTCTTGAGCGTTTCATGCATTGCATGGTGTATCCCATATTCCCATATGGAGCTTGCTCTAATGGTTTTCTTTAATACGTAATAGAAGTCTCTTTTTTGCAAAAAATAAAATAAAATCAGGTAGAGGCCAGTGCAGACCTGGTTATGAAAGTGGATCAGTCGAGAGAGTAGCACAAAGCCGTGCCTCTCCTGAAAGAAGCCCCCTGATCTCATAATAGACTGGACAAGTACATAGGAAATGCTCCTTTGTCTTGACTTCCTTTAACGTGCATAGCCTACAGATCCACTACTCCCAGGTTGTGCTTGCAACTCTCCCTACCTCGATCCTCAGCTAACCAAAGCATGCACAATGGAGGTCCAACCTATCTCAGCTCTCCTTTGCAGGGTTCATGAGAGCGGAGGTGTCACTCGTGTGTGTGTGTTATATAAGGGGGTGGGGTTAGAAATCAAGGTAGAACAGTGCTACCTACCCTCTATCATGTGTCTTAACTAGTTTTTATCATCATACTACCTACCATTCCAACATTCAAAATATTATTTAAAGGAAAAGGCCACCTTCGTTAGGTGTAGAATATCAAAGCAACATGCACGCTATACAAAAATACACCATGGGTTTTTTGATAAATCTACCTATGTAGTAAAGAAGGGAGGAAAACAGAGGAAGGCCAAACATACTATTCTTTACCAGATGTGTGTGTGCGCACCAAATTGATTTGGTTAAAAAAGCTCATGGGTGGCTCCTCGGATCTAGAGATCACGGAGTCCAGGGCTCTTGCCACAACGAGAGATGACACGACAGATACACATATGAGATATCTTCACATCTCACTAGAGAGCTGCAATGGCACCTGGTTGTGTATTTTAAGTACTAGTTTTGAGTTTTGAGCTTTGAGGTTCTTAGCACATCACTCAGCAAGGACCCTAGCAAGTCCTTTGCCTTAGCCCACAATTTCTTGTATGAGTTACTCTTTTCATTGTACTTTGTCTCATAGGTCGGTGAGGCTTCCTGAAGACGTTAAATACATCTTTGTTGAGATTTCACCTAGAGTGTGATTACTGAGTTTTTCTAGGCAGATAGCACAGAACAGCAACCCCCAGGGATATGGTGTAGCCGAGACGCAGAGCAAGAAACACGACAAACTCGTCACCAGGTCGATATAGAGACATGGCTTAAATTCACGTGACTAGAGACATGGCGGACAGGTGTGATAGTGGCACTTGTCAGACGTAGGGCCACGGCTCGAAGACCATTGCAAACCACACCCAATGATCATCGCCAACATTGGTTGTATGCCACCACAGCCTCGCACCTCATCGGTGTCTCCCGTGGGCTTGATTCCTACACTAGCATCCAGAGGATCAATGCAGTGATGCCATACCACAGCTTTCGTACATGTGACATGGTTATCCCCAATTGTTATTGTTCCAAAGAAAAATGGGAAACTGAGAATATGTGTTGATTACAGAAAGTTGAATGCAGCAACCATCACTAATCCATTTCCTCTTCCATTTTGTGATTCATTGCTTGATGCTATGGTTGGACATGAGATTTACATATTTTTAGATGGTTTCAGTGGGTATAACCAGGTCAGAATGGCTCCAGAGGACAGAGATAAAACTGCATTTGTAACAGAATGGGGTGTATTTGCATCCAATGTCATGACCTTTGGATTGAAAAATGCACCACCCACTTGCCAAAAATATATACAAGAGGTATTTGCAGAGTACCCGACCTCATTCATGAAGGTATTTCTGGATGACTTCTCAGTATTTGGAAAAAGGTTAGATCATTTGCATCACTTGTCATTATGCTTTGCTAAATGTAGATTTGCTGGTCCGAGCTTAAACCCAGCAAAATGTGCTTTTGCTGTCAGTAGAGGTATTGTCCTCGGACATATTACCTCTCCATGGGATCAGACATTTTTTATACTATTGTTTTTATGTTTATGTTGTACTTGTCGTGGGTGTACATGCCCAATTAGAGACTCCACCCTTTGAGGTGATTGTATGTGGTTTTTCCTGTCTCATAGACCCTTCTGTCTTTTGAAGACTTTTGATAAACTCTCTCTCTCTCTCTCTCTCTCTCTCTCTCGGGTAATACTATATATTACTGAATGAAAAACCTCAAACTACACACACACTTTTTTTAATAAAAAAAGTGAAATCTTTGAGTACTTTATATTACAAGATAGCTAGCCAGAAAAAACTGCGGAAATAGTACATCAAGGGAAAATGTCCATGTAGGACAAATATACATCCTAATCTATGCAGTGAGTTTGTAAACAATCGAAGAGCGATTGCTGCAAGGAACGACGGAAAAAAAAGAAGAAGAAAATACTGGATCACCAAAGACTCCATGATTCCTAGCTTTTTAGAGAGTCCAGGTGCCCAGTAGCGAACCTAGGTAAAGAACAAATCAAAATCTAAATGTTCAGGATATATCCCAAACAACCAAAAATGCTTGCAAAAAACAGCGTGAGTGAATCTCAATCTCAATCTGTCACGAAGGATACCCAAGAAATTATGTGTCTCAGAGCAATTCCGAAAGATATGAGATACAGACTCCCGGGGAGCTAAATACCGATGACAGATAGGAGGAGCAATACGTCTGCAAGATAAAAGCTGTCCTGATGATACAACCCCCAGCAGAACACGCCATTAAAAAAAAACCTATTGGCGTAAAGGAAGCTTAGAGTGCCAAATCTTCTTCAATCTCTTTCTCCACCATTTGAGTGGATGGTGCAATGCCCAAATCTGATTAGCTCTGTCTGACACCCAAGGTGGTGATAACAAAACTTTATATAAAGAAGAGATTGTTATATGAGACAGCTTCAAAGGACGAATAGATCAGTATAAAGGAAGAAGGGTCCAATCCTGAAGCCTGTCTCAAAGCTCTAAAAGCGGAACTGGCTGAAATGGCTGAACCATTCGAGAAATGACCTGCCATACTGGACGATAGTGCATGCCCAAACCATATTTGCAGCAGTCAAAGGGAAAGATAAAAGAAAATAATGTCATCATCATTGATAACATTTACAACAACTGAAATCCCTTTTATGTTAAGAAAGTAAGAGCGTCGAGGCTCCTGCAAAGCCAAGGGAGTAGAGAAACCGCGCGACCAATGGATGCTCTCAGCTCGCAAAGAGTTACCTTGTAAAGAGTCTCTTCCATTCCATGCCAAGTGTGAAAGAATATGCTTCCAATCAAAAAACATCTCGGAAACTATAGGACAACCTTGGATTTTGCCTTCAATGCAGTCCAAAAGAAAATCCTTGACCAAATGCAGGAGTGGTGATGTGAACCAATAAGGAACGCATCATAGCAGCCCAAGGCTGATCATCTTGAAGAAACTGAAGCTTTGTGAGCTAAAATGTGCACACGTATATTAAGAATATTCAACCCTTCATGCAATTTGGGTGAGCACAATCTCTGTACTGGAAGAATCCGCAAGCTTTTCTTCCCATGCTTTGACCATCAAAAAATTTCCATAATGGTGACATGAAGGAAGACAATTCCTTTTTAGTGAAAAAAATCAATGTCAGATAAAACTACACACACACACACTTTTTTTTTTTTGGGTGAAAATATTGTTGCTTTTATATTACAAGATGAGCATCCCAAAGTAGGATATGCTCAAAATACATTAAGCAAAGATGTCGTATGACAAATATACATCCTAATCTAGAGACCCTGTTTGCAAACAATCATAAAACGATTGTTGCAAAGAGTGCCTTAAAAAAGAGTAAGCTGAGAAAGTCGGGTCACCAAAGACTCTATGATTTCTGTCCTTTCAAAGAGTCCAAAGTGCCCAATATCGAACCCAAATAAAGAAAAAAACAAACTGATGTCGAGGGGGATGTATCCCAAACAACCAGAAATACTTGCCAAAAGCAAAGCGTGGAAATCTGGTGCGTAAAGTTTGACCCAATAATGCCAAGAAATCACATGTATGAGAACAGTGCCAAAAGAGATGAGACATTGTTTCCCTAGGAGCCAAACATTGGCGACAAAGTGGTGGAGCAACACAGCGTTGTGCCAAAAGCTGTCCAGCTGGAAAAACTCCTAATAAAACGCGCCACAGAAACACCTGTTGTCGAAGATAAATTTTTGCTTTCCAAACCCCACTCAATCTTCTTCGTCACCACTTCGCTGTACTATTCATATGCCAAATTTGATTTGCCCTCTGTGCAGCCCAAGGCAAAGGAAAAAGAACTTTATAGAGCGCTGAAATTGTAATAGTGAAGAGCCGCAAAGGATGACATGTCGATCCTGGCAAATGAAGAGTCTAGTCGTGCAGGCGATCCTCATCTTCCAAAGCAGGTACATGAGTAAAATTCTGAATCAAGGAGATAATCTTATGCCAAACCGGACTATAATGGAATTCAAGACTATATTTTGCACAGTAGCCTCAGGGAAAGAAAGAGGGGTCCCATCATCATGAACAATATCTGAAACCAAAAGGATCCCCTTTAGACTCAAAAAATAAGACTATTGAAGCTCTTTCTGTTGGAATATGGAAAAAGAACTAGAACTACAAACTGGAAATGAAATGACAAGACTGAAAGACAAGAAATACCTTGAGAAGAGTGTAGACAAGACACAAGCTAGACTTATAGATTACAATGATGTGACCCATTGAATATATGGGCCAAAGTACAAGACATAAAGCAAGAGTGCTTATGGGATAATTGTAGAAGTGCCACATGGCACACACTCAAGACATAAAGACTAGACTTAGACTTAGACTTAGACTTAGACAAATGTAGACTAGGAAATAGTACACTTAGTGTGCACTTATCTCCAACACTTTCAAGGCCAGGGGAGGGAAAAAGACCTAAGACCAATGTATGTTGGGGTAAAGGCACTATGGCCTCCCAAGTACAGTTAGTACACTTAAGTACAGTTAGTACTTTTATTTGTTAAGTACACTAAGTACGATGTACTTAGTGTTGTAACCTTATCCTTTCATATAAAAAAGGTTGACTGTGTGCTAGGGGAGGTACACACATATTTTTTATCCCCACACCCTTGTGTCCATCCTGCTTGTGTGTCGGTGTGCTCTTTCTCTCCCTCGCCACAAGTGGTATCGGAGCCTGCCTACCTTTCTCTCCCGTCCGTCCAGCAACAGCGCCAGCAGCAGCATCGATCTGCTGCTTTCAGCGGGGGCCGACAGCATTCAGCGCTTCCAGCGCCATCAGCCATGGAGGCCATTCGTCGCCAGTAGCAACGCTACCAGCGACGCCAGCAGCATCGCTACCAGCGACGCCAGCAACGACGCCACCAGCGACGCCAATAGAGGCGACGCCACCAGCGACGCTAATATAGGCGACGCCAGCAGTGACGCCACTAGCGACGCCCACATAGGTGACGCCAGCAGCCAAGCCACCAGCGACGCCAACAGCGGCGTCGCCAGCTGCAACACCACATACAGGCGACGCCTTCAAGGCCCAACATCGCCCATACAGGCGACGCCTTCAACAGGTCGCCAATTCGTGGCATAGGTGACGCCACCAACGGTCCGACAAGTCGCCACACAGGCGACTCCTCCAACGCACATCCAAGACAGCCCGCTAGGCCTACGAGCTCTCGTCAGAATTTTTCTTCAACTGCTCCGGCAGTGTTATAGGTACAGGTGCATCCTTCGAGCTCATTGTGAGCATTACTGGTATTGGGGGAAACAGATAACTGTCTATGCCTACTGTGTGAGGAAATCCTCAACATTGAATTGCAGAATCAAGGGGCTTTTGTAGCCAGTGCCAAGTATTGGCTTGTATACGCATGCATTGCGTTTATCCTCCTATTTGGAGTTGATTCTTGCAGGATTCGTATGCATTTGTTGATCCACGGGACAGTAGAAGCTACATTGAGTACTACTTTGTAGACTTGAGCACTGAATGTGCCAGTCAAATTGGGGGTTTTGCAATTGGATGCATATCAGTGCTGGGGGAAGCAATTTAAATGCCTTACAGTGGTCAGTGAAGCAGTAAATGCACTCAAAATTCTGAGAATTTTGCCTCCAGTCAAGGGGCTTTTGCCTAAATCCTACTCTAAACTGTGTTATACAGTTTTAATGGTATCTTGAAGCTTGAAGTTGACAGGTTTGAACAGTCAAACAGCCATTTACTGATTCTGTACTTTCTGGTACAGTCAGGTACTGTTCTGTGTCAACTGTGGGGCTGATTACAGTCATTGTACAGAAGTACAGAGTGCAAAATACACTGCTGTTTTTTCACTGTAATTGCAGGGCAGATGCTGCTTTAATATCAGAGTATTGCTGATTGTACAACAGTGCATTTAATGATGCAAACACAGTTGCTGTTCGGGTACTGCAGCAAGCAGTAAACAGTTATAATTTTCTGTTTAATTGGGAGAAATATTTGCAGGTGCAGTTCCTGTTGTTCCGCTGCAGGAATTAAATTCTTTGAGCACATTTCAAGTGCCTGTGTGCACTTGGTTTGCAGGGAGTTAGGCACCCAAGTGTGGGTTATATTTCTTGCTGATTGTAATGGCTTCATCCTCGGAATCTTCTCTTTTCAATATAAAAAGTTGCAAGGTGCTGCTAACTACCCGATGTGGAAAAAGATGGTCCTGAATGTGCTAATTTTCAGGCAGTTTCATGCTCCTATTATACACAAAGGTGTGAAGCCCACTGGCACATCTGATGATGCTTGGGCACTAGCTGATCTGTCAGCAAAGTCCATAATTGAATTGTCACTCCATGAGAGTGTTGTTTGGAATGTGGATGGTGAAAAAACAGCCTGGGGTGTGTGGAAAAAGCTAGAGGACACATATGAGTAGCAAAGTGTAGCCACAAAGATATATTGGTTGCGCAAGTTCTTCAATCTGAAGATGAAGGAAGGGACCTCCATGGATGCACATCTCAATGAGTTTAATTCAATTGTTACTCAACTTGCAAATCAAAAGTATGTGGTGGATGAGGAAACCAAGGGTATGGCACTTTTGATCTCTCTTCCTGAAAGTTGGGATACATTCACCACAGCTGTAACAAATGCAAACACTTTCATAAGTTTTTCAGATATCACAGGGCTGATTTTGCAAGAAGAGCAGAAGCTGAAAGCTCAAGATGCAGTAAAGCCTAACAATGCCTTAAATGCAAGGGGGAGAAGTCAGCAAAGAGGCAAATCCCAGGAAAGGGGAAAAGGGAGGAGCAAGTCCCGCTCCAACAAAGATGTTGAGTGCTACTACTGTGGCAAAAAGGGACATACCAAAAAGCAGTGCTTTAAACTGAAAAATGATAAGAGAGACAAAGCCAAAAACACTGATGCGTCAGATGCAAAGGCAATTGTACCAGTAAGCAATGGCAAGAGCTTCATTCTACACACGGTTATGACAGTGAGGGAGAGGTTCTATTTCTCTCTACTTTGGATGCTCATTCTCTCCATGCAGGAGATTTTGCAGACAGTGTGAAGATTGAAGAGCTTCATTCTACACACGGTTATGACAGTGAGGGAGAGGTTCTATTTCTCTCTACTTTGGATGCTCATTCTCTCCATGCAGGAGATTTTGCAGACATGCACTCTTGGATCATTGACTCAGGTGCCTCATTCCATGTTACACCTTACAAAGAATTGTTTGTACAGTAATGGAGTCGTTTTTCTAGGGGATAATCATGCATGCAGTATTGTCGGTGTTGGAGATGTCAGGCTTGTATTTGCTGATGGTACTCAGCTTATGCTTCACAATGTCAGGCATGTACCCGAAGTCAAGAAAAATCTGATTTCTACTGGCATGTTGGATGATGAAGGTTTTGTGACCAGCTTTGGTCATGGTTTCTGGAAGGTCACCAAAGGTGCCCTGGTTGTTGCCAGAGGCTCTAAGGTTGACACAATGTATACTCTTCATGCTAAAGTATGTAATCATGCTGATATTCATGCCACCGAGCTGCCGAATATTTCTATGTGGCATAGCCGGATGGGACATATGAGCATAAGTGGAATGGAGCAATTGGCTCGCCTTGGCTACCGTCTCTTAAATTTTCTGATTTAAAGTTTTGTGAGCACTGCATATATGGTAGACAGTTACAGTGTCCTCATAAAAGAAGATTAGGACATAAAGATGCTCAACTTGAGCTTGTGCATACAGACGTGTGTGAGATGCCTAGTCCTTCACTTGGAGGTGCACGGTACTTTGTCACATTTATAGATGATTCCACAAGGAAGGTGTGGGTGTATCCTCTTCGATTGAAGAGTGATGTCTTTCCAGTGTTCCAGAAATGGCTTGCTATGGTTGAGAACCAAACAGGCAGAACACTGAAGGCTTTGCGGTCAGATAACGGTGGGGAGTATATGTCTAATGCATTCAATGCATTTTGTGATGCTAGAGGTATTAAAAGAGAACTCACTGCTCCTTACAGTCTAGCGCAAAACGGCACTGCAGAGCGTATGAATAGAACCATACAGGAAAAGTCCTGCTCTATGATGTCACATGCTGCTTTACCTCATGGATTTTGGGCTGAGGCTGTAAAAACAGCAGTACACCTCATCAATAGGTCACCAAATAAAAGACTAGATGGCAGAGTGCCAGAGGAGCTTTGGACAGGAAAACCTCCTTCCTATAAGCACTTGAGGGTCTTTGGCTGCACTGCGTACGTGCATATATGCAGAGAAGATCGCAGCAAGCTTGATCCTAAGTCTCTTAAATGCATTTTTCTTGGATATGGTGACTAGTGAGATGGGTTATCGCCTATGGGATCCTGTGAATAAGAAGCTAATACGCAGCAATGATGTCTTATTTGATGAGTCATGTATGTTTAAGGCAGCAGATAAGCCTTCTGATGCTTCAGAGGTTGACATTGATGACTCGAGACATCCTGTACAATTCAGGCAGGCTGCGAATCAGCCACAACAGCAGCGTAATCAGCCAATGCATGATGCTGCAGCAGGTCCAAATGGACAGCCCGTAGTGGCGGAAGATGTCCTACAGGATATGCCACCTTTGGAAGATCTCCTAGGCATAATTCTGCAGCCTGATCTACTGGAACAGCCACCTGTTTTAGGAGAGCAGCAAGCTGGACAGCAAAACCAATGGGTCCGAAGGTCCACTCGACAAATGAGGCAGCCAGACAGATTTGTTCCAGGGGCAGATTTTATTATGCTTACAGACTGTGGAGAACCTTCCTGTTACAAGGAAGCCGTGCAAATGCATGATAAAAGGCTATGGGAACTAGCCATGAAGTCTGAAATGGACAGTCTCCATAAAAATGGTACTTGTGAATTGGTGCAGTTGCCTAAGGGCATGAAAGTACTGCCATGCAAGTGGGTGTATAGATTGAAAGTCACACTTGGAGCTAAGCCAAGGTATAAAGCCAGGTTGGTTGCCAAGGGCTTTAAGCAGGAGTATGGTGTCGATTTTGATGAGATCTTTTCTCTAGTGGTTAAGATGACCACACTCAGGATTGTACTTGCTTTGGTTGCATGTGAGAATTTGGAATTATGCCAAATGGATGTGAAGACAACCTTTCTTCACGGTGATCTTCATGAGGAGATCTACATGCAGCAGCCAGAGGGATTTGCAGTCAAGGGCAAGGAGTCACTTGTATGCAAGCTTAAGAAGAGCCTTTATGGGCTGAAACAGGCACCCAGGGAATGGTATAAGAAATTTGATACCTTCATGAAGTCCCAAGGTTTCAGGAGAAGTGATGACGATCACTGCTTATATACCAAAAGGGCTGCAAATGGCAGCTTAATCATTCTCATATTATATGTGGATGACATGCTTATTTCTGGTAAAGCTTGTGAGGAGCTTGATGACCTTAAGAAAAAATTGCATGAGGCCTTTGATATGAAGGACCTTGGTGATGCAAATCACATACTGGGAATGCGGATACGGAGAGACAGGGGACAGCGTTTGTTGTATTTGTCTCAGACCGAATATATTGGCAAAGTATTGCACAGGTTGCATATGGAGGGGGGGAAGACCCTTAGTTCTCCATTACCTCCATATGTGAAACTCAGTGCAATGGACAGCCCACACTCAGATGATGATAGGGCTGAAATGGCCAAGATTCCATATGCTTCAGCTTGTGGCAGTCTCATGTATGCCATGGTTGCTACCAGACCTGATATTGCGTTTTAGTGGGAGTGGTTAGCAGATATATGGCAAATCCAGGCAAGAAGCATTGGAAAAGGTATCATGAGATACCTGAAGGGCACACAGGAGTTGTGCATATGCTTTGGCAAGCGAGATGCAAAGGTGCATGGTTATGTGGATTCAGATTTTGCTGGTCATCCAGATAACCGGAAGTCTACTATTGGTTATGTTTATACATTCACTGGAGGTGCCGTGTCATGGATGTCAAGGATGCAGCAGTGCATAGCCTTGTCTACCACGGAAGCTGAATATATTGCAGCCACAGAGGCATGCAAGGAGGCCTTATGGTTATCTCGGCTAGTGGGAGACTTGGGCATTACAAGAGATATTCCATTGTTGCATTGTGACAGTCAGAGTGCTATTCAGTTGGCACACAATCCTGTCTTTCATGCAAAGACTAAGCACATTGATGTGAAGTATCACTTCATCAGGGAGGTAATAGATGATAAGCTGATTCAGCTTGTCAAGATTCACACAGATGATAATCCAGCAGATTTGTTGACAAAAGGCTTGCCTGCAGAGCGGTTTGCACATTGCCCACAGTTGATGGGTATAGGTTGAGCCTCATTTATTTTTACTTGAGGGCATATTGCCTTTAAGTGGGAGGTTGTTGGGGTAAAGGCACTATGGCCTCCCAAGTACAGTTAGTACACTTAAGTACAGTTAGTACTTAACCAAGAGGGTAACCAAGATGACGGATCAACTGAGTAGTTTGGATAATATCACCCAGCCATAAAAGAGAATGCCAATCTCGTGAGTGCAGAGGCAAGAGCTTGGACTTCGAAAATTCACATGAAGACCATAAAGAGAGAGCATGCATCAAAGAAGAGAGATCCAGCTGAGTATTCCGAGGAGTAAACAAGGAATCATCAGCATATGCCTGAGCAATCATAGTACCACTCCCTGGAATTTATAATCCATGAAGCATGTCCATGGCAACCAAATGATCCATATATTGTAGCATAGGATCACACACACACACACACACTTTTTTTTAGTGAAAGCTTTGATTGATTATATTACAAGAATAGTCACCTCAGAAAAGAGGCCCTAGAAAATACATCAACTGAAGATCTCAGTAGAAGCCAAATATACATCCTGATCTATCTGGCGAGTCTGCAAGCAATCAAAGAAAGATTGCTGCAGAGAATGCTTAAAGAAAGCAAATTTTAAAAAATTGGGATCACTAAAGACTTTACAATTGCGGTCTGTCCATAAAGTCCAAAGTGCCCAATAACGAGCCCGAATAAAGAAAAGATGAAACTCCGGTCGCTGTGGATGAAAACCAAAGAGCCAGAAAAATTTTGCAAAGAGAAGAGTCGGGAATCTCGCTCGTAGCCTCTGTCGAAGAGAATCCAAAAACTGTCGAGAAGACAGGCAATGCCAGATTAAATGAGGCATAGTCTCCTCAGAAATTAGACTCCGGTGACAGAGAGCAAGAGCAATGTGCCTTCAGGCCAGCAACTGTCTAGATGGAAAATTTCCCAGAAGCACTCGCCATAAAAAAACCTGTTGCCGAAGTGGAACCTTGTAAGCCCAAAGTTGCTGCAGTCTTTTTTTCCACCACTTAACTGGCCGATGCATTCACCAAATAGAATTACCCCTCTCTGAAACCCATGGTTGAGGCAAAAGGATTTTGTATAATGGAGGCACAGTAATCTGAGATAGCCTCAAAGGACGAGAGGAAGACCCAAGGGAAGTCAAAGTCCAATCCTCTAATCAATCCTGGAGTTCCAAAGGGGGAATCGGAACCATAGGGGAAAGCATACAAGTGATTTGTTGCCACAAAGTACGATAATGAGAACCCAAACCATAGTTTGTGGCTGCCAGAGAAAAGGGAAGCATAGAGCCATCATCATGAATAACATCAGCAACAATATTGATCCTTTTAAAATAAATAAAGTAGGAACGACGAGGTTCCTATAAAACGGAGGCTGGAAAACTTTTGACTAGTGGATGCTTTCAGCCCGCAAAGAGTTACCCATCAGAGATTGTCGACCGTGCCATTCAAGGTGAGACAGAATATGCTTCCAGTCAAGAAGCAAGTTGGAGACCATAGGGCAGCCATGCAAAGTGCCATCAATGCACCCAAACAAGAAATCCCACTGAGTGGGTTGCTAATGACCAAAAGCAGGAGTACTGATCTGTGTGACCAGAGATTGAATCATGAGAGCCCAGGGCTGTGTTAGAATTATAGATATAATTCAGCGGTGACCAATGTAATATAATAAGCTAGTTAGGGGCACTTTTCCCTCTTTATGAGGTTTTTCCCCCTAACCGCAGTTAGTTCACTAACTATGGTTAGTGACTACTAAGGTTTTGTCACTAGGACAAAACCTTATCTTTCTCTCATTGAGTTGTACTCTCACACTCTTCTATTGCAACTCAGCTTTCAGCTTCCAAGCTTCCAGCTCTCACTCTCTATTGCTCTCTCTCACTCACCATCTCCTCACATTTGGTATCAGAGCGGGTTCAAGAGCTCCGTACTCCCTGCTCCTTTCAGCTCCTGCTCTTTGCCTTCAGCTCCAACCTCCCCGTTCAGCTCCAGCTAGTCTGCGACACCTCGTACGTACAGTCCGTACGACTGTATGGAATCATGCCGTACAGCTTCGCCGTACAGCTCTACTCCCGTACAGTTCTGTACCCCATCGTCGTCCATATAACGCCATGCAGACCTGCTCGCCATACATCGTCGCCAGACTGTACGGTTAGCCGTACAGTTCCATACAGCTCCCGTACAGTTCCGTCGTACAGCTCGCCGTAGTTGACCGTACTTGCACGTACATACTGTCCAACAGGTATCCGTACGTGTTTTCGTACAGGTTATTTTTTTCCGTACAGTACCTGTCTATGTACCTGCTCATCGTACCATCTGTACCATCCATACAGTGCCGTACCAACCGTACGGCACTTCCGTACTGTTTTTAGTACAGTGATTCCGTACTGAATCTGCTTCCGTACAGCAGGTAGTCCCTTGTTTTTGTACAAGAGAACTAGCAGGTGATCTTTGGCATGCAAATTTTGCAGACAGCCATTGTTTGGCTTAGTATTCTTGGGAGTACATTTGGGGCATTCTGTATGTTGCAGACATTGCAATCATTGTGTAGTTTCGGAGCTACATCTGGAGCAAAAATTGCAGATTTTGTTTGAAATTTGGGGCTTTCAGTTCTGCAGTACAATTTCTTGAAGAAATTTGGGAATTTTGTGATTACACTGCAATTTTGCAGTAAAATTTGGGGCTGCATTCGGCACTTATTGGCATTTTCTTTTGGGCCAGATTTGCTCATATGGATGCATAGTATATGCACATGAGTCAGATGCATCTTTTGATGCTTTGAGCTTTGAGTTTTGGTGATATTTCACTCTATTGTGGCATATATATTTGGGTGCACCTGGTATTTGGTGTGATTCTCTCTTGTAGGCACTAGCATTTGGGATTTTGTTTCATTTGCATCACGGCATCCTCTTCCATGTCTGAAAAGGAGTTTTTCAGCATTAAAAAGTTTGATGGGACAAACTTTTCTTTGTGGAAAGAACAAATAAGGGATGTGCTTATTCAAAAGAAGCAGATTAAACCCTTGGCAGGGATTGAAGCTAAGCCTGCAAATATGTTGAGGATGATTGGAATGAGTTGGATGCATTAGCAAAGTCTACTATTAGACTTCATCTTGCAGAGTCAGTTTATTTCACAGTAGTAAATGAGCAGACTACGGAAGATTTGTGGAAGAAACCGTGTGCCACTTATGAGAAGGAAACTGCCTCTAATAAAGTTTACCTCATGAAGAGGTTGTTTGAGCTGCAGATGAAGGAAGGGGTCTCCATTGCTTCTCACTTAAATGAATTCAATATTATTTTCAGCCAGCTTCAGGCTCAGAAAATGAATTTTGATGCGGAGACTAAGGCAATATTTCTCTTATGTTCATTGCCATCCTCATGGGATACCTTCCGTACAGCTGTCAGTAACTCTGCATCTGGTGGAGTACTGAAATTTGATGATGTTGTGGGTAGCTTGTTGGCCGAGGAGATTAGACGGAAGTCTATGGATGGCAACAAGCAGGATGCAGCCTTAAATGTGCAAAGGGGCAGATCACAGTTCAGGGGGAAGTCCCAAGAAAGAGGGAAGTCTCGTAGCAAATCCAGAGCACGGAACATTGAGTGTTACCATTGTGGCAAGAAGGGCCATATGAAAAAGGATTGCTACAAGCTGAAAAGAGAGCAAAAGGATAAGAAAAAGAATGCAAATTGGGGTGCAAATCAAAAGGAAGAGAGTCCAAGGGAGGACAAAGGAAAAGTGAAGATCGAGGAGATCAATGCAGTCACACATGATAGTGACAATGACGTTCTCTTCATGTCTAGTTTATCTGCAGAGTTGCTTACCACTTCAGACGATGCATATTCCCAGGATTGGATTTTGGATTCTGGTGCTTCATTCCATGTTACTCCCCATAGGGAATGGTTCTCCACTTATGACAGTGGAAAGACAAGTTGTGTGCATCTTGGAAATGACTATGCATGTGACATAGTGGGAGCAGGTGACATAAATTTTTCTTTTGCAAATGGGTCTGCATTTGTTTTGAAACATGTGAGACATGTGCCTAAGCTGACCAAGAGTCTTATTTCAGTGGGTCAGCTAGATGATGCTAGCTTTCACACCACTTT
This sequence comes from Dipteris shenzhenensis, assembly GCF_047967505.1. Lineage (NCBI taxonomy): Eukaryota > Viridiplantae > Streptophyta > Polypodiopsida > Gleicheniales > Dipteridaceae > Dipteris > Dipteris shenzhenensis. The sequence goes on along the minus strand of NC_141597.1, from coordinate 58,323,336 downwards.
TGGCTTTCAGAGTTGGAAAATTCAAAAGGGCTCTATGCTTTTGGCCAGGGGTGCCAAGTGTGGGACTTTGTATCCCTTACATGTATCAGGGGTATTTGATCATGTTGTTGCAATAACCGAGCAACCAAGCACTTCTTTGTGGCATTGCAGGTTGGGGCACATGAGCCAGAATGGAATGAAACTCTTATGCCGTTTGGGTTATGTACCGCATTTGAGTTTCTCTGATTTTGAATTTTGTGAGCATTGTCTCTATGGGAAGCAGACGAAATCAGCCCATAAAAGAAGGGGAAAGAAAGAGTTTGAAAAGCTTGATTTGGTGCATTCAGACGTATGTGGTCCCATGCCTACACGGTCATTAGGCGGGGCTGAATACTATGTGACATTCATTGATGAGCAACTAGGAAAGTGTGGGCTTATGCTATAGCTCGGAAGAGTGATGTGTTCCACGTATTTCAGAAATGGCTAGCCTTGGTTGAGAATCAGTCAGGTAGAACACTTAAATGCCTACGGACTGACAATGGTGGAGAGTATCTCTCTCATGACTTTCAGCATTTTTGTGATACACGTGGGATTAAGAGGGAGCTCACATCCCCTCGTACTCCAGAGCAAAATCCAGTTGCAGAAAAAATGAACCGTATCATTTAAGAAAGGTTGCAATGCATGCTTTCCAATGCAAGTCTTTCTGGTGGTTTTTGGGCTGAGGCAATGAAGACTGTAGTGCATGTGATCAATAAATCACCTAGTAAGAGTTTGGATGGTGGTATTCCTGAAGAGGCATGGAGTGGCAAGAAGCCCTCTTACTCTCATTTGCGTATATTTGGGTGTGAGGCATATGCACATGTGCCAAAAGAGCTTCGAAAGAAGCTAGATCCTAAGTCTAGGAAATGCATCTTTTTGGGTTATGGTGAAAGTGGAGAGATGGGCTATCGTCTCTGGGATCCAGAAGCAAAGAAGATCATACGCAGCCATGATGTGGTCTTCAATGAGAAGAAGATGCATAAGGCACCCATAAGGGATGTGAAAATGAGGAGAATCACTTTCCAGGATGTGAATCCACCTACATATGTTGATAGACAGCAAGCTGTCCATGCTCCAAATGTGCAAGAAATGGTACCACCAAGTACTCCCACAGGTATACAATCAAGGGTAGATGATGGATCATCTATTGGTGGAAATGATGAGCCAAATGTGGCTGATATGCAAGTGGGACAGCAAGCTGAAATGCCCTTGAGAAGATCATCTAGAGTGTCTAGACCGCCTGATAGGTTTGTTCCAGGGGTAGACTATGTGATGCTTACTGATTGCGGGGAGCCTTCTTGCTACAAAGAGGCTATGATGCGTGAGGATCAACGCAAGTGGGAGTATGCTATGCAATCAGAGATGAGTTCACTTATGAAGAATAAGACTTGGGACTTGGTTTCTTTGCCACATGGAAAGAAAGCATTGCCATGTAAATGGGTCTACAAAATGAAGGTCACAGGTGATGATGTGCTAGATACAAGGCCCGTTTGGTCGCGAAAGGGTTCAAGCAAGAGAAGGGTGTGGACTTTGATGAGATATTCTCTCCGGTTGTGAAGATGACCACACTTAGATGCATGCTTGGACTAGTGGCATCAGAGGATATGGAGCTTATGCAGATGGATGTCAAGACAACTTTCTTGCATGGGGATTTGCATGAGGAAATTTACATGATGCAGCCGGAAGGCTTTGAAGAAAAGGGCAAAGAGCATTTAGTTTGCAAGCTGAAGAAGAGTCTCTATGGTCTTAAGCAAGCACCTAGAGAATGGTATCATAAGTTTGATGCTTTCATTCGGTCCCAGGGTTTTAGAAGGAGTGAAATTGATCACTGCCTCTACACTAAAAGGGCTAAGGATAATAGCCTAATAATCTTGGCACTATATGTGGATGATATGCTATTGGCTAGCAAGAATACTTATGAGCTATATGCATTAAAGGCCAAGTTGCATGAGGCCTTTGATATGAAGGATTTGGGATTTGCAGGTCATATTCTTAGTATGCGCATCACGCGTGATCGGAGTAGGAAACTCCTTTGGCTTTCACAAAAAGAGTATGTTACAAAAGTATTGCAGTGTTTCAATATGGAGGGGGGGAAGGCAGTGAGTACTCCATTGCCTCCATATGTGAAACTGAGTCATACAGATAGTCCCAAATCAGAAGAGGAGAGGGCCATGATGGCCAAGGTTCCTTATGCATCAGCGGTTGGGAGTCTTATGTATGCTATGATAGCTACTAGACCAGACATTGCATTTGCAGTGGGAGTTGTTAGCCGGTATATGGCTAATCCAGGAAAAGGCATTGGGAGGCAGTTAAGTGCATCATGAGGTACATGAAGGGTACCAAGGAGATGTGCATTTGCTTTGGTAAAGGAGACATCCAAGTACACAGATTCAGACTATGCAGGGCATGTGGATAGTAGGAGATCCACTTTTGATTATGTGTTCATCTTTGCAGGTGGTGCAGTGTCGTGGATGTCTCGTGCACAGAAGTGCGTGGCTTTGTCTACCACAGAGGCTGAGTATGTTGCAGCCACAGAGGGTTGTAAGGAGGCTATATGGCTTGATCGGCTAGTGGGAGATTTGGGGATTCATACAGGTGTACCGACATTGCATAGTGATTCCATGAGTGCTATTCAGCTAGCGCGGAATCCGGTCTTTCATGCAAAGACCAAACACATTGAGGTCAGGTACCATTTCATCAGGGAGGTACTTGAGGACAAGCGCATAGAGCTTGTCAAGGTTCATACAGATGATAACCCTGCAGATATGCTGACGAAGAGTCTACCTAGTCAGCGGTTTGAGTATTGTCGTGTATTGATGGGCATTGGATAGTATGCTCATTGGTTGTTCTCCTTAAAGGCACATTGTCCTTTAAGTGGGAGGTTGTGGGGGTTAAAGGTCACTGTGCCTTTACCCTAGTTATGTACAATACTCAAACACATATATAAATGAATGAAAAAGAAGATTAGGGTGGTTCTGCACCCACCAAAACTTGTGGCTCTCTGTCTCTCTCTCTCTCCCTCTTCTGTTCTTGCTTCCGTTGAGAGCACTCTCAAATTATTGTATCTAGTTTTTCCAGTCCCACAAAACCTTCGGTCTTTTGAGGACTTGTATCTTTGCATTGGCATATTGTACTCATCCCCCCATTTTGCACCCAGGGGCGGTTTCCTTGCATCTAGTTTACTCTGTATTTAGGCTCAGATTTGACATTATGTACTTTCACTTGCATTGTATTGCGTAGCACTTAGATGATATTCGACGATGCCTCTTCTTTGTGGCACGTTGATTTTGTGCTATCTTGTATGCAGAGTTCTTTATGTCCCATGGGCCCATTTTGGCCTTTAGTGGACAATAATACACTTTCTTTCTTTCTTTCTCTCTCTCTCTCTCTTCCTACACCCAAAACTCCTCTCCCTCTTCCCTTGTCCTTTCGCCTCTGATCTCTCTTCTTCTATTCTACTTATGTCCTCGCCTCTGTCTTACAAACTTCTATCTCCTCCCTCCTACATCCTCTTTCTTCTCCCTCTCGCCACAATGTCCTTCCAGGATAGACGCGGATTCACCTACCCATGCACTGATGATCTCTATCGGGAAGTTCTTGGTCTCTTCACATAGACTCCGCATTGAGAGTGGCAGGGCATAGAGATCACCCGAGGAGCATATGCACCTTGCATGACCTACAGGAGATAGAGTCAGAGGAGCATTTCGTTTTCCGATCCCCAATGTACTATGAGATTCGAGGTTGCTTCTATTGTCTCTTCAAAGATATCCGATATTGATGTTTACGATGGTATCATTGATGTTATTATGGCTATGTAGCAGTTAGCATTCAGCATGGGTGTTGATGCTCGTTTACTAGCTCCCCCACCTTCAGCTTGTTTGTATCAGGTTTCTCATAGTCTCATAGACCCATCGGTCTTCCATAGACCGTAATAAAGTTTCTTTCTTTCTTTCTCTTTGTTTCTTCCTATTCTTCCTCCTTTCCCTCACCTTCTACAATCTCTGCCGCTTTCTACTTCACATTCTCTCACTACTATGTCAGTACGAATGCATCTGCTCAATAGCTCCTTCTCTCACATGACACCATCACCAAACTAGCAATGAAAGGAGCTGTGAGATTATGTATTGCTGGCAGAATTCTGTGAACTTTTCAAAGGATCTTATATATAGACTGCTGTGAATCTTTATTCTACTCTTGCATGTTTTTTTAGAAATGATGTAAGTTTTACTGATTTATCATAGAACCTTTGAGAATTTATATACAGATAGAAAAAAGGAGTTAATGGTTGGTCTTGTACAATGTTTGTAAATGCATCACTGTCATTGTGATCTCCAATTGCTCCAACAGGTAGACCCATCCCTGACACACAGGCTTGAGGTTTTGGAAGGCATTCTGGCACCTGCCTCAGCTGTACCAGATGGAGGAATATCTGTGTACAAAGAGGTATAGGAAACTGAGGAAATTAGCTTGATTCAGTATAATACAAATGAAACTTCTTGGCACTGTCTAACTTGTGAATGATTGCAATTAAACTTTAAAACATTGTCAACTAGAAAGCTTGTTAGATCAACGAAAGTGCAACAAAAAATGCTTGTTTCAGCTCTAACAAGGTTTTCCTTTGAATCTCTGCTTTGGATTATAAGAAGCAGCTAGTTGTGAAGAACATAGCTTGGGAATCTTGCGTTGAGACCCTTGCACACGTTGGGCGACTGCAGCTACTTCGCTGCCTAATTTCTTCACATTTGAATGCTGCTGCAAAGGTATGGCCATTTCTCAACCTTGTGCACCGTACTAGTCTGAAAGTGGATTCTTTCTCAAAACCATTTGATCATCTTTCAACCATAAATTGGAAACCGAGAAAATTGCTCAATAGATGTTTCCATTCTTATGATAACAACCAATGTCCCTCTGATATTTCTCGTGTCACTAATAACTATGAGCTGTGTGCTCATAGTTTGGAGCAGCTTTCAGTTATACAACTCCTTGTAGTTAATAGTGTTTTCTTTGAGTCACCCCCAAAAATCACTGAATTTTATGAGCATGTGCGGGACATCTCTGATGAATTATGAGAGCAGTCAGTACACAACGTTGGAGAAATCTTGAGAAACCTGAAATGAACTTGACAAACTGTGAAATATAAAAACACTAAGGGTTTTGTCGGAAACTTTAAATCCTAGACTAAGATGAAGGGTTAAAACGCTGTGTGGATGATGCAAAAGATATTATTGCACTAACCTATGGAGGCCTAAACCCCTTGATTTAATCTCTTTTCCCATAGATTCTGTTGGGTCTTCAATGAACATTCATATCATAGCTCGCATGAGCTGGTTCTCCTCCCCGCACAAGCTGCCCCTCCTCCCTCTCAGCCTAGCCTCTCCTCTCAGCCAAGCCCCTCCCCCCTCTTAGCCCCTCAATCTCTCTCCTCCCCCTCAGCCTCTCCGGCTGCTACCCTCCCCCATCCTCCCTTCCTTGACTCCCTTCCCCCGCCTCCTCTACCCGTCCACTTCAGATCATTTTTCAGTTGTTTTGTTTGTTTCAAATCCTCACATGAGGAGTCGCTCTGTCAGTATCAGGATTCGAGATGCATTCTACGCAAAGAAGGGCCTCACAGAGGCAGTGTTGCAGACCTGGGTATCTCACATGCACGATGGGCAGCTCTCCTCGTCAGATATAGCAACAGTCCTCTCAGATATTGGCGACTTTTATCACTTAGTTGCTCGGATTAGGAGAGTGAGATCCTCAGGCGAGAGATAGGTATGCGCCAGCAGTTGACTGCTCTTCAGAGGGAAGAGCAGAAGAGGCCTACACATGCTTGGGTTTAGGAGCGCCTTTATGCAGCAAGGGCTCAGCAACAGTCTTTGTTAGATCAGAGAGCATACTATGCCTTTCATGCCAGGGAGTCATTTTGGACTCAGACGGGAGGTAGGGTCAACAAGCAGTTCTTTTCTACTCTTGGCCCCAGACATTGTAAGAACAGCGTTTCACAGCTTGTTGACTCAGTCGGAGTTTTACAGACACATCCAGATATCATCTTGCAGGTAGCCACAGATTTCTATGCCTCCCTTCTTACAGCAAATCCAGACACTCAGACCAAAGATGATGCTCGAGTTGTAATTTGACAGCCCTTTCTTCCAGATCTTATACATGATATGCAGACAGGATTTCAGGAGCATCTTCGATAATATCTTCTCATTTTGGGAGGCTTCTGAATGGGCCATGTATAATGGCCATAGGCTTGCCATTCTACTCCTGGACTTTGAGAAAGCTATGACAAAGTAGACTGAGGTCTTCTAGAGGGTACCCTCGCTCACTTTAGATTCACAGATGCATGGATTAGAGGGGTGTCAGCTCTCTACAGATTAGCCCATAGCTAGATTCTCATTGGTGGAGTTAGGGGAGAGAGGTTTCAAATTACCAGATCGCTCCGTTAGGGATGCCCTTTAGTCCTCTTTCTCTTTTTATTTGTGGCCGAAGCTATGAGCTACTACCTTAGAGCTTAAGCTGATATTATAGGGCTGAGTCTTTCGTTAAGGCAGGAGGATGAGCTATTGGATAGTGAGTTGGCAGATGATACGGCTGTTTTTTTAATGTCACACCGCAGACACTCACCTCGTTCAGGACAGCCTTGGATTTATTTTGCACTGGAGCAGGAACTCACATTAATTGGAACAAGTCCAATCGCTTTTGGATTAGTGACGAGGACACTCCAGATTGGAGGATTGACATAGGATTCACTTGGATTCAGAGGGGTGTCATCAGGTACCTAGGATGGCAGGTTGGGGTGGGCATCACTCCAACACAACAGTTTGCTCCCGTGTTGCAGAGCATTAGGAGGAAACTCATTTTTGGAGTTCTGCGAGACTTGACCTTGCATCCAGAGTAGTGATTGTGAACCAGGTATTATGGCTACTGCCTGGTTCGTTGGCTCTTATTGGTGCAGATCTAGAGGTTGTATATCTCATCTCATGAGACGTATCAAGAACGTTCTTTGGAGTGGGTTAGATGGCACCTCAAATGTTGTAGCCACGGTGGCTGTACCAGAGCTGTACGGCAGGCGAAATTGTACGGCGAGCACTTGTACGGCGATGTACGAAAATGGCGACACTTGTACGGCGATGTACGCAAATGGCGACACTTTGCGTCAGAATTCCGTACAGTCGTACGGACTGTACGGACAGATTGGAGCAGACTGAAAATCGAGGCTGAGTGTTGGAACTGAAGGGAGCAAGGAGCTCAAAGCTCTTGGACCTGCTCTTATACCAAATGAAGGAGAGGGAGATAGTGAGAGCAAGAGGGAGTAAGAGAGTAGGAAGCTTGGAAGCTGTAGTTGCAATAGAATAGAGTGTAAAGAGTACAACACAAAGTGAGTAGGATAAGGTTTTGTCCTAGTGACAAAACCTTAGTAGTCACTAACCATAGTTAGTGAACTAACTGCAGTTAGGGGGAAAAACCTCTAAATGAGGGAAAAGTGCCCCTAACTAACTTATTATATTACATTGGTCACTGCTGAATTATATCTATAATTCCAACAGATCCATCCTCTCTTTTTATTACCGCACACAAGGCTCCCAACAGACTAAGGCTGGTGCGTTGCTAAACAAATGAGTTGTGCAATGAAGCGATGAACAGCCAAATGGGCATAGCATTCGTCAATCATGACAATCACGAACAAGTTCACCAACCACCCGCAATCTAACACTATGACAGTCTTTACGATGTGAACTCCTTCAAGCTGCAGAAGTTAGCGGTAGAAGAGGCGGGAGGGACGTGAACAACGAAAGAGTTTATGAGGGAGATATTTGACGACCGACAAAAGGAAATAAATGAGCACCGTCGCTCCAGTTTGACTCCATAATCTCTTTCGTCCAATTCATCACGTGCACTACCCAAACACGTCAACCAGGTACGTAAATTCATAGGGTCTTACCCCCCTTCCTTGTACGTAATAGCTCTGTGCACTCCTCCAACAGAACTATGGCAGCAGCAAGAACGCTTCACCACAATCTTGGATCGACGATCACCTTGACCGCTCTGATACCAAATGATACAACTAAACCATTAACTTCAAACTTTTCCTGCAAATCACGGGCATAGGCACAACTATGTTCCACCCAGCCAACCCCTACTGTAGCAAGCTCCAAAAGATACGTAAGTAGGAAAAACCTACATGCTACACATAGAGCCCACATATCCCTAGATGGATCTAGTCCGCCAAATGTCATCATTTGAGGGCATCTCCTAAATGCATCATTTACCCCTCTCTTGGGATATCATTGAAATCATTTGCCCCTTGGCACATTTAATGCATTTAGACCCCTTAGCCTTAGATCCACCTAGTCTTGTGCCATGTCACCCTCACCAAGGACCTTGACCTTGATTCCTTTTGATCATTTACGTGAAGCCCAAACAAATATAATACAAACATTGATCCTTTAAAGGAAAATGTCCACTAACCCTTCTGAGGTCATGTTACCTCGACTTGAGCGTAACAGTTTCTTAGAGCTGCCTGATCACAGAAGCATCTGAACAGTTTTTGTAACAAACAGTGTGGCCGTGCCTGCTTGTATACTTGAGGCATATTACATGATAGTTTGTTAATTCATGTTTGAGGTGGCTCCTTGTGATTATCTCATGGACTGTCGATTGTATGTGTGATATATCAAATTTGCATTACGTAAGCCCCTCTTGCATTTGTGTTATCTCTCATGTCATCCGTTTGTGTGACTGTATTTGCATGCTGTTTGTGTGTTATTGTCTGTCCATACACCATTTAAAAACATGCTTTTATGAATGCATGTTTTTGCTTGATATTTGTTTTCCTGATGTGAGGACTATTTCAGGTGGAATCAGGTTTGGTCTCATGTGCACTGGGGGGCATGAACAAAGCTGTGCTTTCTGAGATACGGAAGTGTATCAGGGTAGTGTTCCTTTGTTTGTTTTGCAGTACTCATTCAGTAACTTAATTGGACGAAAGCAAACTGGAATTGGATGTTTTTTAAAGGACAAGTGATAGATGAAATGTGCAGGAGACCACAGAAGGGGATGACTGTATTGAAAGCTTTTTAAACGATCTATGCAAGGAGCTTCAAATATGTGGTCTGAATTTTCCAATTCAGACAGTCTATATCACGGCTGCAGCCCCTGAATATTTTGTGCTGATTGTCTTTGTCATCACAATTTCACAGGTCTTTTATATCCAATTTCAAATATCATTAAGTTGTAATGGGCTTTCCCTTTCTAGTTTGAAAGGAACTTTGCTCACCTTCTGCTGTTGGTATCATAAGGCTATTTCATTTTGGTTCAAATCAGGCTTGAAAGATAAAATAGCTTATAATAGTTCAATTCAAAATCATTTAGTCAATCATTTGCATGCTAGCTTATGACTCTGCAATAAACACTTCTTTTTCTACTAACTGATTCATGGTCTGTTTGTTTTGGATTTGAAATGTAGCTTCCGCGCTATGTGCTTGACAATCACTTAGGTACACTGGCAAGCCGTATGAAGAAGGCTGTGCTTGATTTTTGTCCACTGGTAATGTTCTGTTGCCTTACGTCCATAGTCAATGCTTGGATATTCAATCCACTCTTTATCATTTATCTTCCTGATAAGGTTCACTTGTGTATTGAGAATGGAAACACGATTGCCCTATTTTAGCCCATCCTATTATCTTTATTTCCAACAATCGACCTTCAGCAAGCATGGGGACAGTTTGGGGGACTATTTTGGGAACACCAGGAAATTACTTGCTTGTGCGACTATATTCTATAACAAAACATACTCATATTTTTGTAGCAAAGGCTAAAAAGTGTTTGTAAGGATTTTTGGGATATTTTTTGAAAAAGAAATGATGCACAACAGGGTAATACAGTAAGCTCAACTTAATACTGGTATTACAGCATGGCACAAACGCTGAAATATGGCATTGAAGAGTGGTTGCAGTGAAAACTATCAAGAAACATAGCACCAGAAATTACCAGATTAACTCAAAGAAAAACATCAAACAGTGGGAGGAGCTCCTGTCTGCAGCTGCCCACCACCGCCCGTTGCCATCACCCAGCCCCCTTGGCAGCGCTTCGCTCCCTTGGCCGCGCCCAGTTGCCTTGGCCGCGCACGCCCCCTTGGCAGCGCCCTGCTCAGGTCGCCCTGCTGCCTTGGCCGCGCAGGCCTCCTTGGCAGCATCCTGCTCAGGTCGCCCCCCCGCTTCAGCCTGTCTGCCTGCGCGTCGCGCCCCCCCTTCAGCCTGCTGTTTGGTCGTGCGTCGCGCCCCCCCTTCAGCCTGCTGTCTGGCTGCACCAGGCCGCCTTTCAGGCCCCCTCCCTTGCTGATTGCCCGCCCCCCCTTGCTTCAGGTTGGGCTGTTTCAGGGCCCTCTCCGGGACTGTTCGACTCGTGTTCCGGGGAGCTGAGATCCTGGGCTGTTTCCAGGCATTGGCGGAGCTGTCTGCTTCAGCTTTGAGTGACCGGTTTGCATCCCACGCAGGCTGAAGATCGGAGCATTCATTATACAGGTTTTTTGGGGATTTACTTGTGGTTGGTTGCGAGTTCTTGGTGGGTATTTTCAGCAGAGGTAGCTCCTCCCCTCAGGACAGCGTAAGCTGAGACAATGGAGGACACTAATGCCACTCCCGTCGCCGAACCTGAGGAGATCGAAGTCACAGTTTCTTTTCCTCCCGACATTGTGCAGATGATTGAGGTAGCAGAGGAGGGTTTTCGTTCGACACACATCATTGGCTTTCTACCTGGTAGAGGCCAACAGTTACGTGATTGGGTGTACACCAGCATGGCCTCATTGGGTGTCTCAGTTACGGTTTTCCGATTGCTTGGCAGAGGGTACTTTTCTTTTGGCCTTCAGTCTGCAGAGCGGGCTCAAAGAGTACTTATGAGCTCACCGATTCAGTTTCAGAGCAGAGTCATCCATTTGTGGCCTTGGCGGAAGCACTTCAGTTCTACTTCCCGGGGACCGCGACAGGTCTCCTTTTGGATGCTTTTCCCTAGACTTCCTGATGAGGTCAGCTCTTGTTGCAGAGCTGTGGAGCATATGGCTAGTGTGGCAGGTACAGTCATCCCTTCAGGTGCTAGACTTTCCTATGCTCAATCACTTACTCACAGATGGCAGAGAGTTGAGACACATGTGCAGGAGACCCCGGAAAGGGGAGATACAGAGGACCATCCGCAGGCAGGTCTTGACACTGTGCAGGAGATGGTAGCTCAGGGAGTTGAGACACACGTGCAGGAGATCCCGGAAAGGGGAGATGCAGAGGACCATCCGTAGGCAGGTCCTCACACTGTGCAGGAGACAGTAGCTCAGGATTTGATGACTCTTGACACTTCTACCCCGGAGGTTCAGATATTGGTTTCTGAGACAGTTATCCAGCAGGAGACTGCTCAGGCTGCAGTTACGGTGATGGATGCCTCTTCCCAACAGTCCATTGAGAGAGAGGTTTTTCACGACACAGGTCAGAGTCAGAGCCCATCCCAAGATCTCATGCGCCTATATGAGGTTCCCTCGAGACCTCTTTCTCTTCCCCGCCGCACAGTACCTTCTTTTGTTGCTATGAGGAGCGTCCTGCCTCGTCCTCGCAGCTTTTCACTCCTGGTTTATCTAGATCTTTTGCAAGTGCGGTCACAGATTTCGCTCAGTACCCAAACAGGCGTGAGGGTTGGGAGATCCTAGCAGATGAGATCGAGCGAGATTTTCAGTCACCCATGCTTACAGGCACCTCGTCGTAGATTCTTATCTCTCCCTCTCACCTATTCCAGGTGCAGAGTTAGGATGGCTCAGCCCTTTTCAGCTCTTCTGACTCCTAGACGTGACCCCAGGATGGTTGACAGAGATCTGCCCGTTGAGTTTTTGTCCTTTTTGGCTCGAGAGGTTTCCACAGACTCCCTCACTAGATTGGAACTTCGTATTTTGTCGATGGTCAGAGGAGGTAGAGGAGTACTTGGGATCTGTTACTCTATCCAGAGAGGGGCACATTCTTCGTTTCTCCGCAGGCAGCTTTCGTTCTCGGGGGAGCGAAAGCTGGTCAGCGGAGCTACTTGACAACGAGATTGCTAGACAGCTTTTGAGCATGACTCAATTTTCATCGGTTCACCGTATTGTTGGCTCGCAGATTCATTCCTGCCCTAGGACTCTTCGACCTGGCTTTGGTAGCTGGGCCTTTCTGTTTCTGTTCTTTGAGGTTCAGGGAGACTTTGATTTGCCCAGGAGTGCTGGTTGGTTTGACTTTCAGCTCCTCAGTTCGCGCCAGAGTATTATTCCCTTGGATGGAGCCATTTTACATGAGTTGGGGCAGATTTGGAGCTTGATCAGAGATCAACTTTGGATTGCGCCGTCAGAGAGAGTCATTTGTGCCGCTGCCACTGGCATCCCCTCACTTCCATCCGATGTCTAGGTTGTCCATCATTTCTTGGAATGTGAGAGGACTAAACGGCCGCAGATTATCTCAGATGCAGATGGTCGTAGATCGGGAGTTCCTAGATTGTAGTTGCTTAGGGACTTCCTTCGGTTTATTTCCTCAGGGTCCCCTCCAGACATTGTGCTTATCCAGGAGCATAAGCTCTCCCAGGACAGGATTGATAGATGCAGATCCTTACTCAGAGGACAGAGGCGGACATATTGGAGCCCAGCAGATGGTACGAGGGGAGGGGTTTGCATTTCAGTTTCAGCCAGGTGGGCCCCAGAGATCACCCAAGAGGGTACTCTAGTGGAGAGCAGGGCATGCTATGTTATCTTCAGATTGAGAGCACAGCAGTTGGTGTTCTCAATCTGTATGCTCCCACGGATCCAGCCCGCAGACGTGCTTTTTGGAGACAGCTCAGAGAGTCCCTTCCTCAGGCAGACACCTGGATTGTTGGAGGAGATTTCAACATGGTTGAATTCTATGAAGACAAGTCGGGCCAGACAGAGGGTGGCCTTTCTGATAGGGAGAGAGTGGAGTGGGATAGTTTTGTTTTGCATGCTGGACTTCATGATGCAGCTCGATTGGACGACTTTCGTCACTTGGCTGACAATCTTCAGTTCTCTTGGTCCGGGGTTTTCCATGGCTCTCTCTCTTTGGTCAGACTTGACAGGTTTTATATTGGCCAATGGGGCCAGGCCAGAGGAGGACAGATTGGGATCCGCTCGGGTTATGTTTTATCTAACCATGCTCCAGTCCTATTACAGATTCTTCCTACCTCTCGATTGGAGAGCACAGGCTTTGTGAGAGTTTCGGACTTTGTTTTTCAGGACACAGAGTTCGTGGAACGGTTGAGAGAGGCTTGGTTGTCAAAGGACACTCCTGTGGATCAGGGCTGGTTGATGTGGGTAGAGAGGGCTTTGGCTAGAGTCAGCATGGCCTGCCAGTTGAGGGCAAAAGAGGAGAAGGAAAAGCTCAGAATCAGAGATCGGAACGCAAGAGCGGAGGTATCCAGACTTCAGAGCTTTCCTCATTCTCTTTTCATCAGAGGGCAGCTTTTAGAGGCTCAGGAGAGACTAGAGGAGATTCAGGGCAGAAGGGTCAGTTCAGGTTTTACTCCCAGCAGACCTTTTGGATCCAAAAGGGGGATAGATGCTCTAGAGAGTTCTTCAGGGCAGTGGGTCAAAGACACTCTTCGGACAGTCTTCGTAGACTTGTGGATGAGGCCAGGTCTCTTCAGACGGATCCTCAGCGTCTTGTTGAGATCACTTTTGATTTCTATTCCATTCTTTACACTGCCGATCCAGTCATCGAGGAGATGATCAGAGCTAGAGAGGAGATTTGGAGTCATGTCCCCCAGATGGGTCTCAGACAGGATGAGTCATGTTTTGGATAGCCCACTATCACTCCTGGAGATCACGGATGTGTTACATGAAATTCCCAGAGACAGATGCCTGGGGGAGGACGGTTTGTCACCACTTCTTTTTAGAGCTCTCTTACGATTGGGCCTCATCTACTTTATGCCTTTTCAGAGGCTCTCGATGCAGGATCTTTGGGCGAGACATTATGCACAGGTATGATTTGTCCCATTCCGAAAGGGGGAGACAAGACAGTCCTATGTAATTGGAGACCCATTACACTTCTAGGGACAGCCTACAAGATCCTAGCAAAGACCTTGGCCCTTCGTTCAAAGCCTATGCTGCCAGATATCATCAGAGCTACTCAGACAGGATTTGTCGAAGATCGGAGTATCTTGGATAATATCTTCACTTTTTGGGAGGCCACTCACTGGGCAAAGGAGAGTCAGCAGGAGATTGCAGTTCTCCTTCTCGATTTTGAGAAGGCTTATGACAGGGTGGACTGGGGTTTCTTGGAAGGCACTATGAGGAGGCTAGGCTTCAGTGATAGATGGATTTTATGGGTCTCCTCACTTTACTCTCACTCTTCTAGCAGGATGGTGGTCTGTGGAGGCAGAGGACCGGCTTTTCAGCTATCTAGATCGATACGACAGGGATGCCCGCTTGCACCTTACTTTTCCTTTTCGTAGCGGAGGCTATGGGATACTTTATGCAGGCTACCAGTCATGGCACTTTGGGCCTTCATCTGCCTATCCGGCAGCAGCAGGAGCTTCTGGACACTGAGTTTGCTGATGATACGGCACTAACAGTCAGAGGAGATGCATATAGTCTTGCTACTGCTGCGGATTCAATTGACAAGTTCTGCCTAGTCTCAGGGGGACTTGTCAATTGGAACAAATCAAAAGGCATCTGGACTGGAGCTCAGTAGGATACCCCAGCACGGGGAGGAGACAGAGGCTTTGTATGGATACCCAGAGGCACCTCCACGAGATATCTAGGCTTCCAGGTTGGCATTGAGGTGTCCCCAACGCAACAGTTTGCCCCAGTTCCTGAGAGTATTCGGAGAAAGCTAGCCTACTGAAGTACGGCTAGACTCTCTTTGGCCGGAAGAGCGCTGGTACTCAACCAAGCTCTACTAGCGACTATGTGGTACATTGCGTCATGTTGGTGTTTTCATGCTGACTCGATTCGTCAGGTGAGGAGATTGCTTCGGAACTTTCTGTGGAGCGGTGGTGATGGTTCAGAGGACACTAGGGCCAGAGTTTCATGGGATACTATCACTTTACCTTTTTCGCAGGGAGGACTTGGGGTTCTGGATCCGGAGATGCAGAGCAGAGCCCTTTTAGTCAAACTTCTTGTTAGAGGTTCGACTCCAGAAGATCAGCCGTGGAAGCAGTTCCTACTGCATGGGATTCACCAGTGCACCCCCAGAGCAGCAGGTCAGTGGGCAGGTAGAGTCAGTTGGATCTTCCTGACGGACCAGCATTCTCAGCCTTCCTCACCACTTGTGAAAAGGCTTATTCAGATATGGGATCATTTTCGACAGCACCTCATCAGAGCAGTTCCCTCCTCCAGAGAGGAAATTGCCCGACAGCCACTTTACCATAACCCCCTGGTTCGGTACCAGGGATCTTCCCTTGGTACAGAACTTAGGACTCCCTTGGCCAGATGGCATGCTCAAGGGGTTGTGACAGTCGGAGATTGGTTCAAGGGAGGTGTGGAGATGTTAGAGGAGGTGATCAGAGATAGACATGGGCCACTTGGACAGATTGCTGCCACCAGATTACTGATCATGAGTGCTATTCCTCAGGAGTGGAGGGATATACTTACAGATCCAGCTTATGTTAATCCCATTTCTACTTGGTCAGGTTGTTTTAGTGAGGCTGGGCTATGCATTGGAGTTCGTTTAGGACCGGCACCGTTTATTTATTTTGAGACGGACTCCTCTCAAAGATTGTATCCCACTCAGCCCCTGGATCATCAGGAGCTTCTTTGGCAGAGAGTCAGGGTCATTGGTTGCCTGGGTAAGGAATGGGCCACAGATCTCCTTCCAGGTTGACCATTGCAAAGGATATTAGATGGAGACTTTGGATTTTTCAGGGTCGACCTCTTGCGGAGCTTGACTGGGACCGAGGTGAGTGGGCATGGCCTACTCCGGTGGCAGGCGTTCGTCCTCTTCCTTTTTTCCAGTACTCGACGAGGGCAGGTTACAGGCTTCAGCAGAGAGACTCTCATCACCTACCATCTGCCTCCCAGCATTGGCACGCACAGGGACTTACTGTAGAGCTCTTGCTGAGCTACTGGACCCACTTTTGGGGCATCGGTAGAGCCAGGAAAGTCTCCTACTTTCTTTGGCTTACTATACATAGGGGCATACCTGTGGGTACTTGGCTCCAGCAGATGGGTAGACCCTCCTTGTGTATGCGTTGTCAGCTTGCAGAGGAATCTAGCAAGCATTGTTTATGGAGTTGCACCAGCTCTAGAGTGGTATGGACAGGTATCTTCAGGTTGTTCTCATATGTTACATCTGAGTCCTTTCTAATGACTTGGGGCGCTGCTCTTTGGGGGAGAGGATCTAGAGCCTTTACTCTCTTTGAGTCAGAGCCTGGAGACCACGGTTTCCTCATGCAGCATCGCCAAAGACGGGGTCCCACGGAGGCCAGCATCATGGAGCCGCAGGATTTACTTTTGGTACCGGTACCAGCTCAGGATTCCATGCCTACTTCAGCTGGAGGGTCAGCCTGGGAGGTGATTTCCAGCATTACCCTATGGCGGATATGGTGTTCGCGATGTTCTTTTGTCCTTGGGGGCCATTTATGCACAGAGGCTGACACTCTCGCTTCCATTTGGGTTGAGATTATCTTCACTCTCAGGAGTCAGTGGGAGCGGTGTACAGGCACCTCTCTTTGGCAGCTCGTGGGAGACTTATATCCTTCATGAGGACATGGGACTGCTCTTTATTTTTTCACTTGACCCCTTTTGGGATGTCGTGGCATTTTAGACCACCTCCATGGCTTTTTTGCCACATTGTTGAGGCTAGGGATAGAGTACTTTCTCTCCCACCTGTTGTATGATTTGTTTTGAACGGAATATATCACTCTTTTCTTTTAAATTACCAGATTAGCTTGTTTTGGAAACAAAACATTCACATTAGCTTGTTTTTTGGAGCTTTAGGAAATCTGCAATGTTTGTTAGTTGCTAGACAATCAATTAGAGACACTGGCAAGCCGTATGAAGAAGGCTTTGCTTGCTTTTTGTTGGCTGCTAACGTTTCTGTTGCGTTCTGTACTTAGTCAATCCTTGGATTTTCAATTCACTCTTTAGTAATCATCTTCCTGATAACCACTTGTGTATTGACAAGGAAAAAACTTCACTGGACATTGATTTGTTTTAATCTATCCTATTATATTTTATTTCAAACAAACAAGCTTTGGGAACAGATAGGGGGACTACCTTGGGACGCTAGGAATTAAGATGGTTCAAAGAGATCTGATGTTAAGCATATACTTTGACTTGCTTGTGCCACCTTATTTCATAAGAAGTATGAATTAAAACATGATCATATTTTCTAACAAACAGGCTAAAAAGTATTCATAAATCTTTTTGGGTTTTTTTCCATGAAAAAGAAAGAATGCACATTTTAACAGGGTTTACCACAGGATGCTCAGCTAGATACTGAGGTATTACAGCATGGCGCAAGCACTGAAAATGGGATTGATGAGTGGATTCTCTAAAAACTACTGAAATTCAGAGCTATCAAGAACCATATGACCTGAAATAACCAGATTAGCAAGTTTTGGGAATAAAACCTTCACATTAACTCAGTTGTTGGAGTTTAGGAAAGTGGTGAGGTGTGATGAATGCCCCTTAGTTGACTACAACACAAATGTATAGCAATGTAACAGTGACCACAAAGGGAGGAGGTTCATCATGAGAAGTGAGCAAAATCTCTGTACCATTGTTATTGCACATGGTGTTTTGATACCAGCCAGGCCTTGGTTGAGTATCCTGCTCCTTAGGGGCTCCTAGATTGGGGTGCTCAACGTTGTGCATCAAGGGATCATGTTGCTTTTTGGAGAGAATTTGCAGATGGCTGCCACGAGTGGTTCTAGTATAGTAGGAGACTTTAACATGATAGGACACCCTGTTGTTAACAGGGAGGGAAGGAAGCTGCGATCATGCCACAAGCTAGGTTAGTGATGTCACAAATTTGTGACATCTCCCAAGAAAGAAAGATAAATCTTCTATTTTGACTCCAGTCAAAGAAAGTTGACTTCGGCTATCTAGAACAAGTTTTATTTTCCTTTGAGTTGCATTGGTTAAAGAACATCGTGGGGACGCCCGCAAGGGACTAGGATTAGTCCCAACAACTTTAATGCATGCATTTGGCTAACCTCTAATGGATTAAACTGTTGGATATTGTTGTGCAAGATGCAGGACTTTGGAGAGTGCTTAATTCCCCACTTTTTGAGGGGAAAAAGCACAAGACAAGTGGCCCCTCATTGAATGAAGGGCCCACTTGAGTTAAAAGCAAGAAAAGCGCCTACCTTTATGGACACGCTTCTATTCTAAGCAAAAAAAGCAGGCCCAAGCTTTTGAAAAGCACATGCTTCTAGCTGGCTGGCCTGGTATATAAATTAAGGGCCTCTAGGCTCTCAGTTGTATGGAGAATTGTACTCAAATTCTGCTCGTTTCTGAGCCACTGTGTACAAGGAAATTTCTATTGCAATAAAGGCTTTCTTGGGTGGGGGGGGGCAGCCCTTATTTATGCCTATTGCCATCTTCTTCTCTTATTCCCTCTCTCTCTACAACGATTCACTTCCCACCTCATCGTTGAGTTTCCCACGTGCTGCTCGGAGTTTTGATCTTTCAGACGGAGTTCATCCCTATATGCAATTCGCCCCAAGGTGCTACGAATTGATTTCTCTTACTGCTATTTGAGTTCCATCCTGTTTTAGGGCCCATTTCCGAAGTGTGAACTAACCAGACTGTTGGGGTTTGACTATGGGAGCTGAGTTTGAGGGTGGTCAAGCTTGTATGATTCAACCAGATTCTTTTTTTTTTCCAAAAAGAGACTTCTATAAAGTATTAAAAAAAATGTTAGAGCAAGCTCCATACAGGATACACCATGCAATGCATGAAAAGCTCAAGAGCCAAAAAGAAAGAATTGGGGCTGATAGTGCCATCTCAATCCAGTAGAAGCCTCCGAGAAAAAGGGAGAACCTTTCCAAACTCGAAGAAAAACAGTCCTTCTAGAAGAGGCTGCCCGTGAAGGGCCCTGCATGCTAGCCCAAATGGCTATCAAAGTGTGAACCGTGTCAGTCCAAATACCCATGAACACCTGTGAAGGGTGTATCTGGGTGCCATCCAAGGCCTCTGTACATGTGGCTCTCCAAATGTGCGAAGAGAAAATGCTAGCCAAGATCTCCCAAAAGGTGTCCACTGAAGCATGAGAAGCCCTGAAGGGAGTAAGTGGTACATCCTAAAGAGAGCAAGGCTCTATCACCTGCCGGCGGACTGAGAGTGCCCAAGAAGAAGGCTCACCCTCATAAAACACCTGGGGCCCAGTAAGGGATAACGATGCGACCGAGCCCCAAGTCATGAAGAAAGGGGAAGTATGAAAAATGCTGAGTACCCTCGCAACCCCTTTCCAAATAGTCCTCGCTTGACTGCAGTCCCAAAGGCAATGTCGCACTGACTCCTTTGCAGAATGACAGCGAGGGCAAGTGTGATCAGCCCCAAAACGTGATCTCCACAGGTTCACTACAATCCCTCCATGAATAGAAAGCCAAAAGAAAAGAGTGATCTTTCTATTTCTGAGGGATTTCCAGAGCTTCCTCCAGAAATTCCTACACAAATCTGCAGTGATGAAGAAGCTGTCCCAATGGGGGGCTTTGGAGGGAACCCAACCCTTACTGTTCAGCTGAAATCTCCTGGCATTACCAACCGTGAAACGAAAAAAGGGAATTCCCCTCTCTCGGTGCCCATGATCTATCCACTCCCACTCTCCTAGGTCCCACTGTAAGCACGGATAGGTGCACTTCCATACAACCACAACCTCCAAGATCTCAAGGCTAAAAGCAGAGGTCGGGGTCTAAGTACCACTCCAAGCCCACTCCATGGTCCACAAAGCCAGCAATCCTGACAGGCTGAAAGGCAACCTCTAGAAGAATATCATCCGTGGATCTTGAGAGTATACCTCCATCCCCAATGTCAAAGACCAATGCTGAACCTTGCGTGCTACCCCTCTGAGGTGACTCACGGACTGCAGTCTCTGATCCTCAGGTAGCCTGATAAATGCCTTCCAAGTACCTACTATGTAGGCGGGGCCTCTCTAGACCACTGCATGTAATGGGAAGTGCCCAGTGGTCTGCCATGCTCATCAAGTATACTATCATTCCAAATGACCGGCTGCCTATCAATCTCTTCTAGGGTAGAGGGCGGAACCCTTCGAAGAGTGTTCCTGAAGCTCCCCCAAGCTTTCAAGATGGCAGACATGAGAGGAGAAGCAGGAGATCTGAGAGGGGCTGAAGTAAAAATCCATCTTGGGCTGTCCACCCAATCATCTCCCAAGGTTGGTGTGCAAGCCTGAATGCGTCCCAAAAAAAAAATCCTTCCAAGGTTCCTGCCCAGGCATGAGTCCCCTCACCACCACCTTACAAAGCAATGCCCTGCACTGCAGATCCGGGTCAATGATGTTAAGGCCTCCTTCAAATGTAGGGAGAATAATGGTCTCCCAGGCCACCCTCGCTGCAACATCTGCTGTGCCATCAAGTCTACTCCATAAAACATTCTTGACTGGTCTAGTGAGCTGAGTGATGCAATCCCTAGACCGGCACCAGCAAGAACACACAAACCAGGCGGTGGCCAAAAGAACCTGGTTCACTACCACAACTCTAGAGGCAAGGTCAAGTTGGGTTGAGCTCCAGAAAAGTAGCTTTTTCCTTATACTTTCTAGTACTGGGGTAAACTGCTATGCTGGAGAGATGCCCAACCCTACTTGGCATCCCAGATATCTGACAAGAACACCCCTCTGAATCCATGAAAAGCCAAGGTCAGCTCCCCAGTCTGGAGTTTCCTCACCACTGATCCAAAAGCCGAAGGATTTATGCTAGTTAATGTGTGCCCCTGCAGCTGAGCAAAAAATATTCAAGGCTATCTTGAAAGAATCAAGTGACTACGAAGAGGCCTCAATAAAAATAGCAGTGTCATCAGCCAACTCGCAGTCAAGAAGCTCCTGCTTCTGTCTCAAAGGCAATCTCAACCCAAAAAGCTCACCCTGAGATCTAAGGAAGATACTCATAGCTTCTGCCACAAAAAGAAAGAGGAAGGGGGCTAAAGGGCATCCCTAACGAACTGATCTGGAAATCTGAAATTTGCCACCCCTTACCCCTCCAATCAAAACTTGGATGTGAGCTGATCTATAAAGGGAGGACACCCCTCTAATCCATGCATCTGAAAAACCAGAACGTAGAAGAGTGCCCTCAAGAAAGCCCCAATCTACTCTGTCATAGGCTTTCTCAAAGTCCAGGAGTAGAACTGCCAGTCTCTGCCCGCTCTGCATAGCCCACTCAGTGGCTTCCCAAAAGGAAAAGATATTGTCAAATATGCTCCTGCCATGCACAAAGCCTGTCTGAGTATCATGGATGAGGTCTAGAAGAAGGGGCTGCAATCGGATGCTGATTGCATAAAGTGCCCAACAGAGTGATGGGTCTCCAATGGGATACAAAATTCCTGTTGCCACCTTTCGGGATAAGGTGTATGAGTCCCTCGGTCAGTGAGTCAGGCATCTCACCCGAGTCCCAAACGCCATGCAGGGCTGAAGTAATAGGATCACCTATCATATCCCAAAAGGCTATAAAGAAAGAAGGAGTAATACCATCGGAACCAGGGCATTTCCCCTTATGAAGGGCGGAGAGGGCAGACTTGAATTCTGTGTTGGTAAAGCATGCATCAAGTAAGCATATCATCTCTGGTGAGACCAACACAGGTAAACTCTACCAAACTTCCTCTCTAGCCACATCTGTGGCTTGTGTGTCAAAATCTGCGGAAAGGAGGGAGACATAGAAAGCTGTCGCTAAGTGCAAGACGGTATTCGAATGAGACTGCAAAATGCCGTCAGAGTCAATAAGCTGCCTGACACTCTCTCTGGGACCAAGTGTAGAGAAAAAGTGTTTATTGACTCTCCCTCCCATTTGTATCCAAAATGACTCCCGTGCATGGAAGGCATACTCTACTCTCTGATCAAGCAAAGTCTGCAGGTGAGCCCTTGCCGCAGCAAGGCGCTCATGTATCCAAGCATCCGATGGTCGTCTCTGCTCCTCCCTCTGCAAGGCTGCCAACTACCGGCAGATACCAACCTCCCGCCTGAGTACCTCACCTCGCCGAGCACTAGCAAAGGAGTGATAAAAGTCGCTGATACTGGCAAGTGTTGTGGCCACATGTGAAGGACCGGCCACCCCCCCTGCATGTGAGAAACCCAGATCTCCAAGACTGCCTCTGTGAGAGTCTCATCTGTGTATAAGGCATCGGGGATCCTAATACTGTGAGACCATCCTCTCAGATGGGCCTCTGAGATGGACAGAACTACTGGAAAATGGTCAGAAGTGGAAACACCAGGTGCAATGCAAGCTGTCCTCCCTCTATTAAGAGCCCAGGCATCCACATAGAATCTGTCAATCCGAGCATGGATAAGCATATGCACCCTATGGTTCGACCATGAAAACAAAAGTGACTGAGACTGAATATGAAATGCATCATTTGACCAAACATCTCTGCCACTGAACCTGAATAAGAAGGCATCCCAAGCTGCTCTCTCGAGGGAATGAATACCACCTTCTCTGCCCCCTTGCTTATCAGAAGGTGCCTCAACCATGTTGAAGTCACCTCCAATAATCCACGAATCTGCAATGTCAACCCACAAGAGCAACTCTTTCCAGAACAGAACACGGTCCCCTCTGTTGTTCCGAGCATAGAGGTTGAGGAAACCAACCTTACGTCCATCAATCAGAAGTAAAACCCACTGGGCCCTGGAGGGGGTTATGATGCCGTGTCCAATGATCAGAGGGAGTTCCCAAGGCAGGAAGCCAAAAAGTCCGGCCTGAAAGAAGCTTACCTGACTTGAAGCAATCTCTGACATCCAATTTGTGTTCCTGAAGAAAAATAATGTCTAGGGAACCACCTAAACACCTGGATGGAGCTGATTCCTGATCAGTTGTCTGCGACGGCGATGAGGGATTCAACCAGATTTGGGACCAAAGATGGCAAATATAGTAGATGGCAGCTGAATACTCTCGAACTGAAGTGTGTCTGGATCTTGAAACTCCTCCTTTGGGCTGAAGGTTCGCCGACTCTTCCCAAAAATGGTAAATATTATAGATGGCAAGTCAAAACTCTCAAACTGAAGCATGTCCGGATCTTGAAACTTTCTTTTGAGCTGAAGATTCGATGACTTCCAAATCGCTGATGTCCTTGCTCAATTTGACGATTCTTTCTATCATTGCCACCAAGGAAAGTGGCAAGGTTGTGCTGTGACACCACTCAAAACCCACTCGCCCTCAAACTGAGCTCCTATAGTCAAATCGCTGCGGTCTGGTTAGTTTGCACTTGGGAAATGGACTCGAGAACTGGATGGAACTCAAATTGCAGCAAGGGAAATCTGTTCTCAACACTTTGGGGCAAAGTCACATATGGGGATGAACTCTGTCAGAAAGCTGGAAACTCCAAGCAGCACGTGAGAAACTCAATGATTGAGTTGACAAGTGAATTGTTGGAAAGGGAGAGGGAGAGGGAGAGGGAGAGAGAGAGAGAGACAGAAGGGGGGGGGGGGTGGGGAGAAAGAGCAAAAGAACACAGCACTAGGGGCCAGAAATAAGGGCTGCCCCCCCAAAGATCTCATTGTACAAGGCAGCTCACGAGGGAGCAGAGTCTAAGTATAGTTCTCCAAAAGCCACTAATCGCGCATCGGGCTGGCTCCCATCTTCACCTGTCACACATTTACCTCCGTAAGAGAAGTGGGGATGAAACCAGCCTTCACTAATTGTAGGGTGGTAGAATCCACTTTAACCACAGCATACACAGTAAATAATCAGATTATGAAGCACCGCAGATTAAACCACAAGGAGCTAGAGCACTCCTACTCAGAGAAAAGACGCCGATTGGCCCCAAACACTGGCGCCCCTTGCGGTATTTCTTTAATATTCATGTAAATCCAAGAGGCTGATTACAAGGTCTCCTGAAAGCTGCTCCACATGCAAACCAATACCCACAGACTTCCAATATCTGCACATCCTGCAATCCGTGCTCAACTTTATATGGCGAATATGCATCCAATAACTAGGCAATCACGCACTCTTCCTTTCGACCAAGCATGCATCATGACAAGGGCTTTGCAAAAGGTTTTTTTAAGCTCAACCAAGCTTTGAATCAGTTTGGCTTGATTTTTCGTCTTGCATGTTTTGAAACATTTCAAAAAAATAAGGGGTGTTTCAAGAATTCAGTTTGTTATTTGAGTCTTAAAAAATGCAAATTCTATGCCCCGCATACTATAGTATGCTGAAACTATGCAAAATGAGCTTAAAAATGATAAAATGCCTTCATACAGGCCCAATGATTTTGGAAGGAGTCTAGTCTGTAAGTTGTTACTAGTTAGTTCTTACAGAAATCTAGATACAATTGAAATTAAGTGTGATCTTTGAACTTTAAAAATTAGTAATATAGAGACTAGAATCTAGATCAAAGTTTAAATTTCGAACTTTTAACAAAAGTTTACTGAAAGATTAATATCTTAGATTTCGGTAAATACAAGGTACTCCACGTATCGTTGTGGTTTTGAAACGTTTCATTACCAATGAAACACATTTTTCACTACGAATTGATTTCCCTTGCTGCACCTTGAGTTCCATCTAGCTCTTGGGCCCGTTTCCTACGTGCGAACTAACCACACTGCTGCAATTTGGTTGTGGAGCTGAGTTTGAAGGTTTCAAGTGACATTATATGCAGAAAGATATGGTTGGACTTAATCACACACTTTCTAAGTTCTACATTTAAACATGTAGATTACAAGGGGGACTAATGAATCGACAATAAAGCATAGATATTGGTGCTCAAACATTTTTCTCTTTTATGTGCTTCATGGACAAACAATCTTTAGCAAGGCTGATATAAAGAGTGGGTACTATCACATTGGAATGCGGATTAACCATCGAAGATGAAGTCAAAACTCAATTTAGACATCATGTGTTTTCACTGGCTACTAACCTGGAAGGGTCAGTTTGATGCAAGGAATCCCATCTGAATTTGATACAGTCCCTTTAAAGAATAGTCCCATGTGCAGTGGGACCCAGGGGAGTGGGAATGGATTGATGAAGGGCACCGAGAGAAGATCCTCATTGGGATAGTTTTCAAATTTATGTAGAGGTGCGAAAAAACTTTTGGAGGAGGCTCTAGAAATCCCTCAGGTTTAGAAAGATCACTCTCTTCTTTTGGCTTTCTATTCATGAAGGGATTGTAGTGAACCTATGGAGATCGAGGTTCGGAGCTGACCCTACTTGTCCTCGATGCCACGTAGCAGTTGAGTCAGTTCAGCACTATCTCTGGAAGTGCAGACAGGCGACGACGATCTGGAAGGGTGTTGCTACGATCTTTAGCATATTTCATAGAGCACCCTCTTCATGACTTTGGGATCAGTGGCATGGTTATCTCTTACTGGCCCTCAGGTGTCGAGGGATATGACTCAAACTCAGCCTTCATTATACGACGACACCCTGTGGAGTCATGTTCTCTCCAGGATGTTCCCTTCACTCCTTTCAGAGCTGCTCATGCCTCGGTAGACACATCATGGGAGATTCTGGCTAGCATTGCAGCTTGGCATATTTGGAGGGCCAAATCATGGGAGATTCTGGCTAGCATTGCAGCTTGGCATATTTGGAGGGCCAGATTTACGGAGGCGATGGAGGGTTCCCAAGTTCACCCTTCCCAGTGTATGGCGAGTACATGGAGTGATACTATACACACACCGATGGCCTTCTGAGCGAGCATGCAGGGATCCTCCAGAGCAGCTATAGCTAGGAGAGAGACTTTTTTCAAAGTTTGGAGAGGAGCTCCTTTCTTCTCTGAGTCTCCTTCAGGGTTGAGGTGGCATTTTCAGCCTCCACCTTGGATTTTTGTTAGCTGTTTTTGAAGTAATCTTTTTGGGGGGGAAAAAAAAGAATAGTCCCATGTAAGAATCAGTGCGGTCAAAAGCCGGTGGACGATAGTTGAGAGAAGTAATGAAGTAGCTTGTGCTGATTGCCAACATTATATTGCATGGGTATTTGAATTACATAAGGATTATCTTTGAAGATAGCTTTTGTATTCCTACTCTAAAGGTATGCCAAAGCAGTATCCATCCTCTAGCTCAATTTAGTAATCCTAAGAAGTACGTTTATAAGGGAGCGAGGAGGAGACGCTAGGGTGAGATGTGTACAAGAAGGGGAAGGGTGGCTAGGGGCAGGTGAGGCTAGGGACATGTTGAAACAGCAGAGAGCAGCAGCCACCAGGTTCCAAATGAACTTTAGAGCAAATTAACTTTTAGGATTTGCAGTGAAAAAGCGTTAAAAAACCAGAATATTTGAGATTGAGGGGGCTGGATGGAACAGCCCATACAGATTGTACAAGCTGAGAGAGGGGAGGAGGGGCTAGGATGAGGTGCATACAGGAAGGGGGAAGGGTGCCTAGGGGCAGGAGAGGCTACCGACAGGTTGAAACAGGAGGATGGAGAGCAGCAGTCACGAGGTTCCAAATGAGCTTTAGAGCATATTAGCTTTTATGATTTGCAGTGAAAAAGCGTTAAAAATTCAGAATCTCTGAGACTGAGCTGGCTGGTAGAAGGCTGTAAATATGAATGCAGCTACAAAACATTACGCATTGTATGACAATATTTCTTTAAACGAGAAGTGGAAATAGACAACATTCCATGTAATGTAATACACACCGCCTTGTAGTTTAGTCCATCGGATCCCTTGAGCGTAAGAAACCTTTCCATGATAGCCTGTCAGAGCGAGCATTGTATTGGGTACAATACCGTTTTGTCTAGCTTGACCTATTTTTTTAAAAAGAAAGAGTGATTATTCCATTCAAAACAAATCATACAACAGGTGGGAGAGAAAGTACTCTATCCCTAGCCTCAACAATGTGGCAAAAAAGCCATGGAGGTGGTCTAAAATGCCACGACATCCCAAAAGGGGTCAAATGAAAAAATAATGAGCAGTCCCATGTCCTCATGAAGGATATAAGTCTCCCACGAGCTGCCAAAGAGGTGCCTGTACACTGCTCCCACTGACTCGTGAGAGTGAAGATAATCTCTGCCCAAATGGAAGCGAGAGTGTCAGCCTCCGTGCATAAATGGCCCCCAAGGACAAAAGAACATCGCGAACACCATATCCGCCATAGGGTAATGCTGGAAATCACCTCCCAGGCTGACCCTCCAGCTGAAGTAGGCATGGAATCCTGAGCTGGTAACGGTACCAAAAGTAAATCCTGCGGCTCCATGATGCTGGCCTCTATGGGACCCCGTCTCTAGCGACGCTGCATGAAGAAACCGTGGTCTCCTGGCTCTGACTCAAAGAGAGTAAAGGCTCCAGATCCTCTCCCCCAAAGGGCAGCGCCCCAAGTCATCAGAAAGGACTCAGATGTAACATATTAGAACAACCTGAAGATACCTGTCCATACCACTCTAGAGCTGGTGCAACTCCATAAACAATGCTTGCTAGATTCCTCTGCAAGTTGACAACGCATACATGAGGAGGGTCTACCCATCTGCTGAAGCCAGTACCCACAGGTATGCCCCTATGTATAGTGAGCCAAGAAAGTAGGAGACTTTCCTGGCTCTACTGATGTCCCAAAAGTGGGTCCAGTAGCTCAGCAAGAGCTCTACAGTAAGTCCCTATGCGTGCCAATGCTGGGAGGCAGATGGTAGGTGATGAGAGTCTCTCTATTGAAGCCTGCGACCTGCCCTCATCGAGTACTGGAAAAATGAAAGAGAACGAACGCTTGCCATCGGAGCAGGCCATGCCCACTCACGTGGGTCCCAGTCAAGCTCCGCAAAGGTCGACCCTGAAAAATCCAAAGTCTCCATCTAGTATCCTCTACAATGGTCAACCTGGAAGGATCTGTGGCCCATTCCTTACCCAGGCAACTGATGGCCCTGACTCTCTGCCAAAGGAGCTCCTGTCGATCCAGGGGCTGAGTGGGATACAATCTTTGAGAGGAGTCCGTCTCAAAATAAATAAAACGGTGCCGGTCCTAACTGAACTCCAATGCATAGCCCAGCCTCACTAAAACAACCAAGTAGAGATGGGATGAACATAGGCTGGACCTGTAAGTATATCCCTCCACTCCTGAGGAATAGCTCTCATGATCAGTAATCTGGTGGCAGCAATCTGTGCAAGTGGCCCATGTCTATCTCTGATCACCTCCTCTGACATCTCCACACCTCCCTTGAACCAATCTCCGACTGTCACAACCCCCTGAGCATGCCATCTGGCCAAGGGAGTCCTCAGTTCTGTATCAGGGGAAGATCCCTGGTACCGAACCAGGGGGTTATGATAAAGTGGCTGTCGGGCAATTTCCTCTCTGGAGGAGGGAACTGCTCTGATGAGGTGCTGTCGAAAATGATCCCATATCTAAATAAGCCTTTTCACAAGATCCAACTGACTCTACCTGCCCACTAACCTGCTGCTCTGGGGGTGCACTGGTGAATCCCATGCAGTAGGAACTGCTTCCACGGCTGATCTGCTGGAGTCAAACCTCTAACAAGAAGTTTGACTAAAGGGCTCTGCTCTGCATCTCCGGATCAAGAACCCCAAGTCCTCCCTGCGAGAAGGGTAAAGTGATAGTATCCCATGAAACTTTGGCCCTAGTGTCCTCAGAACCATCGCCACCACTCCACAGAAAGTTCCGAAGCAATCTCCTCACCTGACGGATCGAGTCAGCATGAAAGCACCAACATGACGCAACGTACCACATAGTCGCTAGTAGAACCTGGTTGAGTACCAGCGCTCTTCCAGCCAAAGAAAGTCTAGCCGTACTCCAGTAGGCTAGCTTTCTCTGGATACTCTCAAGAACTGGTGCAAACTGTTGCGTCGGGGACACCTCAATGCCAACCTGGAAGTCTAGATATCTCGTGGAGGTGCCTCTGGGTATCCATACAAAGCCTCTGTCTCCTTCCCATGCTGGGGTATCCTGCTGTGCTCCAGTCTAGATGCCTTTTGATTTGTTCCAATTGACAAGTCCCACTGAGGCTAGGCAGAACTTGTCAATTGAATCCGCAGCAGTAGCAAGACTATATGCATCTCCTCTGACTGTCAGTGCCGTGTCATCAGCAAACTCAGCTTGACCTATTTACTCAGCTAGGCTAAACCATTGGCTTCAACCATAACCTTATGTCACACTTAGTAAGTGCACAAGGTGGTTTTTCATCCATACCATGGTTTTGGAGCCTTGGGAGTCAGGACACACACTCCTTCAACTAAAGTTATGTAACCAATTTTCACTAACTCCCTCAAGGATCTTTAATTCCACACATTTGGTGATTGTGGTGCTCATCCTCATTGAAAAAATCAGCATACTTGGAAAGTTGATTAAAGACTTTTACACAATTGTCTCTCTTTTTCCCTACTTACATTAATGAGTGCCAAACCTCTCTAGACATAGCTAATATTCATTGTAAATTGTGGCTCCCATCTTGTTACCCATCGGGTACTGTTTTGGGTTAAATCTTTGGGTCGTTGATCCAATTCACCTTATTTCTCTAGCAATACAACCTATCACAATGGCAACTCTGATTATTGAGGGGTCATCCTGTTCGAGAGGTGTAGTTTGACAGTAGAGAGTGGTTTTGACCTCAACAAACTCAGTAGCCCAAGCTAGTTCCCTTTTTCTCATACACACCTACCATTGGTAGGCGATTCCAGAAAGCAGCCCATAATGGCGGAGAGATTGGTTGAGCAGCACATCCAAATAGTGGTCCTCTCCAAGATTTGAACACTGCTGTGGTCCAGCAACCACTGACCACAAAAGATCCCATACATCTATATGGAGGCACCGGACACCTCCCAATTGGTCCACCACTCAAGCAAATGGTTTAGATGGTATGTGCCACTCATACTCATCAGACATTCTAAAGTCCATTCAGCAGCTTGTGTTGATGCCCGATTGCACAGGAGACCTTGATGGCATGATCTGAAGTATTTCATGGCTATCATGTACATGTCAAGAGTCCAACTGGGGTGGTTACCTGGCTCACAAAGTGAGTGTAAGCTTTCAAGTTGAAGAAGAGTTGGGATTCCCCAAACTAAATTGTGAGTGGTGACTCGGTGGTGCACAAGGAGATTCCATAGGTCACTACAATCCCCTTCATGTTGCCCATCCCGCCTACCTGAGGATGATGTCCATGAGATAGTTGCAAGCATCACACTTGGATAAGAGATAGTGGCTAGGTATCGTCTAGACCAACAGGCTTAATTTGAGAGCAAGGTAAAGTGGCTTCTAGTAAAACTTCTAAGTAGCATAAGCATTTTTGCAAGGCTTTGTCTTGCAAGTACTTTTGATCTTCACAGGAACCAAAATCCTATGGTGGTATGGTCTTGCATGCTCATTGTTAGCGCTTGTGCAGGGGTGACCCGCCGACCAAGCTTCATGACAAGCGCGCTGTAAGAAGATGGCCTCTCCTTATCGTCAGCACCCTGGTGCATGCTGATCTATGTATACATTTTTCAAAGTGAGATATAAAGTGGTTTTCCTCCCCTTCTAGAAAAATGGGAAAAACAAAAGTACAAGCTTTCCATTCTCTCAGCTTATACGATCTGTATGGGCTGTTCCCTCCAGCCCCCTTGCTTTCCACGCTGCTGCATGTCAGCCCTCTCCCTAGCCCTCCCGTGCTCTCATCCCTCCCCTCCCTCAGCCCATACCACCTGTATGGACATCTATTTTCTTCTTATGCTTCCTCTTCCTCTTTGACTTACTGTTCTCGTCTTCTGAATCACTTTCAGATTCGTCACTTTTCGATTCTATGTCGTCATCCGTGTTACTGCTGAATTCATCTGTCTACTGTCTGAGTCATCATCCTTGGATCAGATCCGCACCTTCGTTCTGCTCTTTTGGCGGCATCCACCAATTCATTAAAGCCATTTGGGCCTTGGATCTCCAATCCGCTCACTGCACTGTGGATTTCTTTCGGTAATCCCTTGCAGACGTACTTCGCCAACGTCTCGGTTGTGGGTCTTTCCACCATATCTAGCCGGGCGTTGAGGTTCTGGAACTTCGATGCATAGTCTTCCACCATCAGTTTTTTCTGATGGAGCTCTCGCAAACTTACTGCAGATATCATATTGCATGTACACCACACCTCTCCTCATGCCTATCCCACTGCCTTCTCTTCCCTCCTCCATACTCCACTCCTCCACACCTCCATCACTATCCTGAGCCCCCCTTGCCCTTTTGTAGCCTGTCTTTTAGCTCCCTAAGGTCTTGCAAGCAGCGGATTGGTCTTTTACAAGCCTCAAGTAGGCCTTCCACTTCAAATTACTAGAATGACCATGAGAGCATTCTATTTTCTGAAGACGAGTTGTAGCAGCTCTAGAAAGACTTTGAAGCTAAGAGTACAAGCACTCTCTTTGCATGTAACCATGGCTCTCATCCTTCCAAAAGCCAAGCGAGAGATTCTATGTTGGCCGGATCTTTTTTTGCATGCTCAGGATGTTCGACTTTTGGGGAGGGGTTTCTTGCAGGTTGTTCTTGATTCCTCAAAGATTGCCTCATCAGCATTTGGCAGCTAGTCTCCTAGACCTTTGCTCCAGAAAATTTTATGTTACTCCCTTTTCCTTCAATTTATGATATGGTTGAGGAAGACAAGAGAATTACCTGCATTTTCATTAGGTTCCTTCAACTTCTTTAGGTGCCATTGCTACTGAGGAAGGCCGTTCCCTTCATATGGAACGTGGAATGACAGAATCAAGTTGGGGAACATCTGCAGATGTAGGCGTATAGAAATGGTTGGGAAACATGAACGGAACGTTCTGTATGCCATTCTACAGAATTTGATGGTCAAAGAGCTAGTTCGTCTCTTTGTGAGCCCATATGGGGTAGCCTGGGTAGCATCGAAACAAAGGAATAGGCTTGGGACACAAAGGGACAATGCCTTGTTTTTTTTTGTGCATGCAAACTTGCGCTCTCTTGAGTGGCTTTAATCATGAGGAGTTCACTGGATGGAAGCCAGAGGAGGATCAAATTAGTGAGGGTACAGTGATTGTTGATCTTGGGGCTGATGGGGATGATGTGGAGGATGGAGAGGAGGCATATGCTATTGAGCATAGTAGCGGAGATGCTTGTAGGAGCCCGAGTCTCAAGAATTCTCTTGTTGAGGGCCTTTCTAGGTTACCTCGCTTTTTGTATTCTGTAATGCATTTAGCAATCTGTCATGTATGATCATGAATGGTGACAGATGTATCATCTATTCTTTGGGCTCCTTTTCCCTGAACCTCGGTCCTTTAGATGATTTGTAATTTACTTCTAAATTTTCAACATGGTGATTGGTTTGTCAGTGAATGTTAGAAAAATATCAACATTTGTAGTATTTACTATTAACTCAGAACTTTGAACTTTGAGGTGTTTAGATTGTAGATCAAATGTAAATTATAATCTATTATACTATACGTGAAATTCTATATTTGTATATTTCTTTTTGTAATGATTTATATTTGTGTGATGATGTGTATTATGAAGTGGCGATCTATCTCATTTGTGTTCCCTAGGTTTTTGCCGTTGCCGTTATGGTAAGGGTCGATGTTCCGCTCAGAGTACTAGTTTCGGGTAACCATGTTAGGGGTACCATCATCTTCCTCCTACCATTGGAGCCCTTTTTGGTGTGGTGAGAGATACTTCTACTTCCTGGATTGCCCTTTTCAGTGGTGGAGGCAGTAAAGATGGATGGGGTGCCACGTGCTCATGCTCCTTCACGGTGGAGATTAGTAGTAGTGTGGGATGATAGAGTTGCAGCTACAGATCTAGTACACTAGAATCCCCACAATTCTCGGCAGTCACCCGCCCCAGTAGCAACCTTTTTTCTCCCTCTGCACAACAAGTGCTTCCCTCAGGAGGACTCCCTTGACCCTTGCTCTAGGAGTTGGGCTCATTGGTATCCCTTCCAGGGCAGAGACTGTGGATTTACATGATAGGGCTGCCACTCCTTCTCAGGCAGTTCCTTCATTTAGAGTCCTTTTCATCTTGTGCAACATAAATGCCTTTACTCCCTTAGCTCATTGTGGAGACTCTACGGAGATTGTTTCTTCCTCCCTTTCATCCCTCCCATTGTTATGCAGTATTGGATGGCAAGTCCCAACTCCCCATCACCTTCCATTGGACAGCACGGGCAGGCGGTTATTCTTTCTCTAGCAGACTTCCCTTGCCTTACTAAAGGCAGGATATCAGGTACGAATCTTCCAATACTAGATCAGGGAGTAGTTGTAGGCTTCTTCCTCTTTTCGATGAAATCACTAGCTGAACATTCAGGGTCTTGGCAGTATTCCATATCATTGCTGTAGATAGCTGATACATAATGAGCTTCATCCAGTTGTTGCTAAGGTCCCCATTGATATCTCTTTATCCAGCGACACAAGGTAGATGATAGGAATTGCAGGAAGTCAATTTTAGCCACTATTCTCACTCCTGTAATCGATTGGCCATGGCATTATGGGTCCATCTAGATCTCAGCGGATCATCGTATGCTCGTAACAACAAACGGAAACATATTGCGTTGCTCTCTTGGGTCCCCATAAGTTAATTCCTGGATCATCTGAGATGACTCCAACATGGTGGAGCTGCCCACATAAAAAAGGGGAAGGAAAGGTGGCATTCACTCTCTTGAGAGAGCTTTCTGGTATGCATTGTTTTTTCATTTAGAGACGTATCAATACTCTCCAAAAACATTGCTCCCTTGGGAGTAATGCACATTACATTTCGAGGTTGTTGAATTAGAGGGTAATCCACATTTATAAATCAGTCCACAATTAGGTTCTTATCGGGGCTTGAACTCCATGCTCACATGGGCGCATCACGATCATCACCCGAGAATTTTTATGCCCTTCTATTGGAGTCTTTTGAGCCGCAGATTGAAAGTAAGTTGGACCTACAAATGTTGAGGCATCATTTCTCATGTGTAAAGAGTGAGTCCATCCTCAGTGTGCACACACACTTCCATTTTTGCACTTAAGTGCATCAACATCAGGACAGACATCAATCACTTTAGAACTAAATTTATTCTTTGTAGTGGTATTTTCACTGAGAAGAAAACTTTCACAGTGTGTTCTGTATTTATATTTGACCCTCTATTGTTTACTAATGATGTACACTTTTTAACCATGGGACATAAGGTGGTAGGTTTGGTGACATTGTTTCATCAATTCCACCCATCGTACACAGCAAAGTACATACAGGTGTGCTTCCTAGAATCAAATTCCGCTGAGAATCTAAGTTCTTGATTATAATAGTGATATTAATGGCCAAAAGATGGGCTGCAAATAGATGCTCACAGTTGGTTTTCCTGTGCAGTACTTGGGACAGTATGTGAGGGCCCATATTGAGAACATTCCAGTGCTCAATGAGCTCCCTAAAAAGGTTCATGAAAGCTGCTTTGAGGTGAGTTTGGGGGAGCGGTTATCTTTTCTAGGCATACAATTAGGCATGGATGATAAGTTCAATTGACCCTGCCCTTTGGATGACTTGTTCTTCTGTTCTGAACGTTCAATATAGTCCAATCGCTGCTTTTCCAATCTAATAAGAACTGCTTATTTCAATTTCTGCTGTGCTGCAATGCAGGTCAACAAAACATTAACCTGGATTTTTGTTCTATTGCGGTTCTTGAATATGCCGATTGATGTGGCAGAGGCTTGCTTGCCCCTGGCAACCTTGAGTACCGTAGCCATCTAGAGAGGTTTCATGCTTCCCACTACTCCATATTTGTGACCAGTGGGCATTTTCTTGAAACTGTAATGAGATGATCCTTTGGTCACTCAATGTCTGAGCACATTGTTTAGATTTTCAAGTGGATAAATGATTGTTCTTTTCGTTGTACTTTTAAAAATCAATATAATTGGATTGTTTTTCTTGTCAAGGACACGTGCATCAGCAATCCATGTATAGCTTGTGCTGTACTAAAATAATAGTTCATGCTATAAAGATATGTAGGAGCTTTAAATGTGAATAAGGTGTGTCTTCAAGGAAATTGCAAAAAGATCTTGCCACATTTCAAGAGACAAAAGATCTTGTCACATTTCAAGAGACCTTGAGTCTCTGAAAGATTTAGATCAGCTACATTTGACACAAAGAGAGATTCAAGTGTGTGTGTGTGTCTCTATGTGCATTCTCTTGGAGACCTTCCTATGGAATGAAATACTGCTTTTTACCTAGGAAAATGTGTGTGTGTGTGTGTGCGTGTGCGTGTGCGTGTGCGTGTGCGTGTGCGTGTGCGTGTGCGTGTGCGTGTGCGTGTGGATTCTTGGCTATTGTTTGAGGGAGGCCCACATTTGAGCTCTAGTCACAGAAGTTTGTGAGGCATAAACAGACGCTATTTCATAGAGAGTATCCTGCCAGGTGCACCTGATCACCATCCATCGACCCTGAGGATCATTGTGGGCCACCGTGGGCTGTATATCATGTTTTACCAGCATGCAAACCCCCGAAAAGTGCATTGTACCAGCATAAAAAATATCATAACCAGCATAGTGGCCTTGCTGGCCAGCCAAGAAGTGTTGGTTGTGTTCTTGTAAGGAGATCACATCGGGATGCATTCTATGTACATAATGCCAGAAAAGTCTCCACTTATTGACATTGCAAAGACCCTGAACATTGTATGTAATGCAAGTAATTGAAGTAGACATAAAAGATATGTACAGTCAAACCAAAAGACAGAATAGAGTGTAAACTGTCAGGCCTCAGCCATGACATCAACATCCACCTGGGCTCCTGGATCATTAGCTCTATGATCCTCATCATTATCACATACAGGGATGCCTCTTTTTAGCACATCAACCCACAGTTGAGAAGCAAGGCTGTCAGCAGGGGAAGAGGTCTGACCAGGGGTAGAAATTGAAGCATCCCAATGGCGAGATTGTAGTGGACGTGGTTTGAGAGCAAAAACCTTTTTGGGTTGTTGCCAGGCACCCTGGGGAGAGACATGAGAATCTGAAATTTTGCCCTTACCCTTATCCTTTTGCTTAGCTGAAACCTGAAGTACATTTTCTTTGGAAGGGACAGATTTGAGAGCCACATCACCCAGTTTGGTAGGCATTGCCTTAGACCCCGAGGCATAAGTCGGAGGAGACTTTAACAATTCGCCTGTCTCGCAAGACAATACTACTCATCGCTCTCACATGATCCCCACTGAGTTCCGACATTGGGAAGATATGCTCTCATCTCTACATGCAGAAGATCTATGGCTCTCAACAAGGGACACAGATATGGGTTATACATATCATCACAATGCCTTTACTCATTACTGGGCTCGACTTGACAGATGGTATTTGCTGCATGCTCAGCAGTATGCTGATTTTACATGTACTTTGCGGATTGATCACTCCCTCCTGCTATCTGATCATTTTCCAGTGTGCTTGACATTATCAATAGCACGTCTGACAGATGATATGCCTTTTTTTGGTCATCGCTTGCTCCATGTTAATAGTGCCTACTTGCTTCATCAACAATTTCAGAACATGGTGAGAGTGGCTGTCCGTCCCCTCCTCTTACATGCTCAGGAGGATATGGATTTTGCTTGGATCAGTCTTGCTCATCGCTTACAGGCTGTTATTCAAGACTACGGACGGAGTTACATGGAAAACCTTCGGCTCAAGATAAAATGGGCTCAATCCCACAAGCAGCAAATGGATGCAATCAGTTCTCATAGGCAGCTTACTTCTTCTGAACAGGATTCTTGTGCTTATGCGGTTCATATCATCCATCAAAATGATCTTCGCAAATTAAAGAAGTGGCAAATCCGAGCTCGTATGAAACCCCTTTTGGATAAGGGCTGCTCCTCCAAAGCCTTTTTTAAAAGTCTCCATGCGGATAGGCGAAAGGAGGATATTTGCAGGATCAAGAAAGCTGATGGCACCTGGACCACTTCCAAATCAGACTTGGAATTGCAATGTTCTAGTCATTTTCAGCATCTCCTTTCTTCTCAACCTGATCATTTGATGCAAGTAAATGCAGCCAGGTCTCAATTCCTTATGCATGTTCAGCCCATAGTATCTCGGGAACAGGCCCATGCATTGGAGCAGCCTTTTATGCTTAGTGAACTGGAAGATGCTTTGAGTCATCTACGCAAAAGCAGCTCCCCTGGTTGGGATGGACTGACTGTTGAATTCTTCCGTGCATTTTGGGGTGATCTCAAGAACACTCTCCTTCTAATGATCAATCATGCTTGGGCAGAACAATCTCTTCCTCCATCCTGGAAACATGGCCTAGTAAAATTGATTCCCAAAAAAAGGTTGTGTGAGACTATGGCTGATTGGCGGCCTATATCCCTCATGCCTGTCATTTACAAACTCATTGCTAAAATGATTGTCCTCAGGGTTCGCTTCCTCTTGCAAGCAGGACTTCATCCTAGACAGTATGGGTTTGTCCCCAGAAGGCAGATCACTGACAATATCTCCAATGCCTTGCTTGCGATTGAGTATGCCAAATATTCTAAACAAGATGTTCTCATCCTGCAAGTAGACATTGCGAAAGCTTTTGATACTGTCCATTGGGATTTCATCTCTCAAACTATGCAAAAATTGGGATTTGGCCCTCGACTTGTCCACATCATTTACTGGCTTTATTCTCATGCCACGGCACAGTGCTTGCTTGGTGGTGGGTTGTCAAGAACCTGGACTATGACTCGCTCAGTGAGACAGGGTTGCCCTCTTAGTTCCTTACTGTATGCCATTGCTACCCATCCGTTACTCTTGCATATGGACTATCTGGCAAATACAGGACAGCTTCATGGCTTGCAAATTCCAGGGGCACAGTCTTTTCTTGCACAGGCCTATGCTGATGATTCATACTTCATGCCAAGGAATTCTCAAAGTGATCTTTCTCGTTTGATGCATACACTGAATGATTTTGGCATAGCTGCTGGACTGCATATCAATTTTCAGAAATCAAAACTTCTAGCTTTGAAAGAAGCTGATTGGCATGCACTTTTTTGGCCAGGCCACATTATCTCTTCCCTTACTATTGTCAGACATCTCGGATACCCCATTGGCTGGAATATTACTCCGCAACAACAGCTCAAATGGGTGCTTCAAAAGATCAACAAGAAGCTGGAATACTGGCATTTGTCCACTTGGCCTCTACATGTTCGTCTCCGGATAGTACAGTCCATCATTATGGCATATGTGCAATTTTATTTGCCTCTTCTTCCTTGGTCTTTCAAGCATTTGGCTTCCTATATGTCCCAAGCTATGGAGATATTTTGGAAAAGCAAATCTCATAAAAAAGCTTTGCGACTACTACCTATGCAGTCTATTTGTTCACCCAAGACTCATGGGGGGCTGAATATTCTCAATCTCCAGGTTCATATGTTGGCAAGAAAGAGCACTATGATTGCTGATTTTTTTCAGCAAAAACAACCATGGGCTATTATGTTAGCAGCTATGTGTGGAAACATGGCTTCCCCTGCATATGGGTATTGGATTACAGATCATTGGGAAGCAGTTTTATCTTCCTTTCAGGGAAAAATTCCTGGTTGCCCTGTTTCTACTGCTTTTCTTCATGATTGGAAGAAAATTCTTTCATATGCAAAATGGACAGGTGCTTCCTCTCATCATGGTAATTCTTTTCGATTGGAAAGTATCCATTGGAGCAAGGTGTTTGCATCGCCTCTCGCTTTACAGGCACCTATCAAAGCATATAATCTCATGAAATTGGGCATAAGATTTGTTGGTGATGTTGTGGATCAACAAGGCTATACACTTTCATTTCCACAAGCTTGCAGGACTTTC
This sequence comes from Dipteris shenzhenensis, assembly GCF_047967505.1. Taxonomy (NCBI): domain Eukaryota; kingdom Viridiplantae; phylum Streptophyta; class Polypodiopsida; order Gleicheniales; family Dipteridaceae; genus Dipteris; species Dipteris shenzhenensis. Next base: position 58,284,543 of record NC_141597.1, on the reverse strand, counting down.
TCCCTGGGTCTGCATCATAGATCCATTTGGAGAACACTTTCAACTATGTTGCAGCCATTTGTTCCGGTTCCTCCACTGTTTGCACAGGACAGATTAATGGACTGGAATTTGACTTCCATACCTCCTGCTACCCATACGCTCTCAATACACAATCTGACCTCCTCGAAGGTTTACAGATTTCTTCTTCCACAGCCATGGATTGACAAGCATGCCAACACTCTTTGGAATTTGGATAGGCCTTTATCTTGGTGGCAATCCCGACTCATGAAAATCTGGAAAGCCAAATTGCCATTGAAACAGAGGCTATTCTTTTGGAGATGTATAGTGGGAGCCTTTTCCATTGGGGTGAAATTGGCAGCACGCCGCATTGCTTCTCCTTTCTGCCCCCGTTGCTCTCATCCCCGCGAGACAGTTCCTCACTTATTATGGTTTTGCCCGCACTCTCGCACATTGATCACTCATGTTTCTCATTTACTGCGGCTTCGGTTCCCTTCTATCAGATTTGGGAAACTTTTCTGGATGTTTGGATGCCTCTCATCTCAGATGTCTCCATTACTTCTTTTCTTTCATTGGACTCGCTTTTGGGTATTATGGACCATCTGGACACAGAGACTGCATTCTAGGATGGGTCAACAGTTTCCTCAGGCATATATTTTCTTCAGAATGTCCCTCAAGCAATCCTTACATGACAGTCTTGCTGCAAGGGATTTGGATGCTACTAGCCTTGAAGTGTTCTCTACTTGTTTTTGAGTTCTTCTATCGGGCTCTCTTTCGGAGTTCTTTGCTAGTGTGTGGGAGTCTTCCCATATTGTAAATTTATGAGAATATAAATACAATGGATTTTACCAAAAAAGCGTGTGGATTCTTGGCAGTTTCTGGATTCTCTTCGACAGAGGCTGCTGCAAGCGAGATTCCTAACTGTTCTCTTCAGGAAATTTTCTTGGCTCTTTGGTTTTCATCCACAGCGACCGGAGTTTCATCTTTTCTTTGTTTGGGCTCGCTATTGTGCACTTCGGACTTTATGGACAGACCGCAATTGTAAAGTCTTTAGTGATCCCAATTTTTCTTTGTTTGCTTTCTTTAAGCGTTCTCTACAGCAATCTTTCTTTGATTGATTGCAGACTCGCCAAATAGATTAGGATGTATATTTGGCCTACACTGAGATCTTCAATTGATGTATTTTCTAGCGCCTCTTTTTTGAGGCAACTATTCTTGTAATATAATCAATCAAAGCTTTCACTATTAAAAAAAAGTGTGGGGGGAAGCAAGGCTAGCCCACTCGTGGTGTTCATGTATCTATCCAAACTGGATGGTTGCCTATCAGTATGGCAAGACATTCAATAAAGAAAGATTGGCTCAGAATAAGAAGCAAAAGCAGGCTCTGGATCAGGATGATCCTGCGAATTTATCTCATGAGGCACAGCTTGTTTACGAACTCATGCATGAGGGGTTCGAAGATACTCGCAAGATTGGAAGGAGCCTTCTCCTACACTTGGTATTGCTGTTGGATGGGATGATATTGTGGATCCTATAAGGGAATATGCTTTGATTATCTTTTTTCGTAGATGTATGCAAATTGCTACAAATTTGGGGAATTGACTGACACATACTTTGGGTGGATGCTTTGTTCAGAAGGTCCATTATGCAGCCCAGGGTTTTTTTGAAGTAATAATGACAGATGAAGCTCATAAATAAATGCTTCTAGAGCATTCTTCCCACTACTATGGGAACAAATGGTACACTAGACTATCCTTTATTGATTTGCCACTGCTGTCTGGTTTGGGTTGAAGTGGTGGATTTCAGCCAATGCTTGGGAAAACTATTGCCAAAAATCGCAGCTTCATTGGGGTATTCACCTACGCAGAATCGAAACTCAAATAGATTTTGTATCTTGTGGGACTCGGACATCCCCACGCCAGAATCATATTCTATCACGGCGAATAAGCTTAAATGGGGTCTATTTGCAGGAGTTTACTTTGAATGCAAAAATATTTGGTTACATGGCCTCGCAATGCCCCTTGGCTTTACAGAAGATGCCTCCTGATGCTATTCCTATCTCTATGCCAAATAAGAATGCATTGGTACTTTTCGGATCAAAAACAAAACGTGTAAGCCTGTTCTTATAGTCCAGGATAAAGGAAAGGCTAAGGTCGTTCCTGCCTCCAATGCTAACTCTCAAATGCACCTTGCAGCTCAAGGATAAGCAAGAGAAAAATCCTCGAATGAAGGTTGGCAAACCTCGAGGAAAATTGTCTCATCTTGGAGGTCCCTTCCACCTCATACATGGACCGGTGCTTTCTCTAACGGGCACACTCCTGTTGAGAACTTAGGCATGGGTATTACTTGGGTGGGAATCACTGCGAGCTGCACTCTATTCCCAGAAGATGATGCTGGTCTTTTATTGCCTGGCCGCAAGATCATGCTTTGGATCCTGAGGTAGATATGCAATCTTGATTGCTATTTTGGGTGTTATGGTTTGTTCATACTTGTAAATTTGTAAATATGCTGCCATAACTATAATGTTTTGTGTAATTTGTGCAAATGGAAGATCTTATGGGCATATGTCAACAAATTGCAACCTCATATAATGGCCTTGCAGGAGCATAACTAGCATGGTTATGTGGGCCAGACAGGGCACTTTTTCGGTTATGACATTTTTTATGCTAGTAAAACTCCTTCTCTGGAGTTGTGCTTCTTGTGAAACATGATCTTCATCCAGTTGTGGGTTCTAATCACGGGGCTGGTCGTTGGATAATTATGCAATGTCTTGTGCAAGGGGAGAGATTTGAATCACCTCAGTCTCTGTTTCTCAAACCTCTCATCATAGCAAATTGATTTGGCGGGATATATTGAATTATCCTTGCCGCCAGATCACTTGATAAGATTTATGGTTGTGACTTTGCTCAACATTTTCGGTATGGTGATCCTCCATCACAAGATTTGAAATTGGAAGTCCAATATGTCACTCCAATTCTATCTCCACAATAGGCTATGCAGTTTGAATTTCCTTTCATGGACAGGGAGTTGAAAGAAGCCATTTGAGCATGTGGGAAATGGAAAAGTCTTGGGTGGGACGGTCTCATGTGGGGTTTAATCTACAGTATTGGGATGCCATTTTCGTTGCATTACTATATATGGTTAATCATGCGTGGGACACTCAACAAATGCCAACCAATTGGAAGAAAGGCTTGGTTAAATTCTTTCCCAAAAAGCATTTATATGAATCTTTTACAGACTGGAGATCCATTACTCTTATTCATGGTGTGGCATCTATAAGGTGGTTGGTAATATGATTGTGACTTGGCTCAAAGACTTTCTACGTGATGGTTGCATCTTGCTTAGTATGGTTTTATTTCCTGTAGACGTATTACTGACAATCTTGCAAATTCCTATGTGGGAATAGAATGTGCAAAGTATACTAAGCAAGGTGTTCTTTTTTTACAGGTGGATATTGTGAAAGCTTGTATATCTTGCAAATGCCTATGTGGCGATAGAATGTGCAAAGTACACTAAGCAAGATGTTCTTGTGTTAGAGGTGGATATTGTGAAAGCCTTTGATACAATACAATGGGATTTTATTTCATAAACCATGTAGGTTCTAGGATTTAGGAGGAAAATGTAGCATCTTATTTATTGGTTATATCAAGATAGTCAAGGTGTTGGCAATGATCCAAAGAACTACCCAATTGAGGAGAGACATCGGTGAATCATAGAAGACAAGTTTTCAACGGTCCAAGATCCAGACAAGGAGCTTCTAAATTTGATCACAATTTAGATCTACCTCTTCAGCCTTGCCAAATCGTTTCAAATTTGTGAACAAAGCACAAGTGTTTCGATCTACACGGAGTCCCTAAATTTTGGCGAAACTTGGAGTGGACAACTCAGCCACGTATTTCACAGCGAATTTCAAGTTCAGCACAGCCCTAGCCCCTAGTGATCTGATTCAGCTCAGTTGGTTGTTCCAACACATCAAATTGTTTTGCTGATTTACTGCAAAAATAATTAAATTCAGCTCAAGATCTTGGAGTCATTTAAAGTTTGATTCAGTCTTGGTGGTTTTCTTCTCAACGATCCAGTATTTTTTTGATCAATCTAGCTACGAAATAGCTTGGGCTTGATCTCCCAAGCACATCATGACTTCTGAACGTGGAAGCTCGGCCACCAAACAACCCAGGCAGAGAGGTCTTGTAATAGACAAGGTTGTCCACTGAGTGCTTTATTCTATGCCATAGCTACTCATCCATGCTACAATACATGGATCATATCGTAGATACAAGTGCCTTACATAGTCTGCAGAAATGATGAAAGGAATCTTTCATGCTTCATGCGAGCTTTATAGTTATATGGTCTGGTTGTAGGTCTACATGTCAATTGTCAAAAATCTAAGCTTCTTCCTCTTCATGAGAAAGCTTGGCATTGTTTGTTATGGTCAATGGACATTGTTTTACCCATGCAGCTAGTGCGGCATCTTAGTTACCCTTTCGGATGAATGATTACTCGCCATCTGCAAGTGAACAGGGTACATGACACGCCACCAAGAAGAAATTGGAATACATATTGCCAACATGGCCTTTACATGTTCGATACCACACAATTCAATTGATTTTGGTTGCATACATCCAGTTTTATTTCCCTTTCATGATGTTTGCCAAGCAAGACATTCATGTTTTATGTCTACTATTATAGAGCTTTTTTGGCGGTCGCACTTTCGTCAGAAAGCCCTTAGGATGCTTTCAATGGATCACCTTTGCATGCATGAAATCCATGGGGGATTGAATGTCCTCAATATTCACATGCATATTCTAGCTCAGAAGGAAAAAATTATGGTTCAGTTCATGTAGGGTAATCAACCATGGACTTTCTTATAGGTCACTTTAAAGGCAAAGTAGGGATGTCCTTTTGTCTCTCATTTGATTGCTAATTGGAAGCATATACTCTCCCATCTTAAATGTTGGCAAAAGTTTTTCTTATAGTGGATTATGCTTAGAGTTCTTCCTTTTGGACAGATTTTAGCTCGTCATCATATTGCTCCTACCACTTGTGGACGATGCCTGTTTATACAAGAGTCTATGCCTCTCATCTGTTTTGGCATTGCCCAAAGTCCCATGATTTCTTGTTCTTGCTACAACAAACAGCTTCATGCTCATTTCTTCCTTTGACAAGAACTTCTAGTTGTTTGGTTTTCATCCTATGAGGCAAGGATCTGATCTTTATTTGTATTGGCTCACTATGGACCCAAAGGAAGGACTGCAATCATGGTGGTCCTTGGCTAAATATGAGTTCTTCCGTGCATCTTTACAATAATCATTGTATGGTTGTCTACATGCGCAGGGCATAGAATATCTTGCCTTCTTGTCCCATAATAATGTCTTTTGATGTTTGTAGTTATTCGTTCCTTTCTTTGGGACTGTTTTTGGTAATATAATGACAAATGGATTTCACCCCAAAAAGAGAGAGAGAGAGAGAGAGAGAGAGAGGTGTATACACATACACATACATGCGCACATCAGAGTCATGCATGTATGTGGCATTGCATATATATACTAAGAGAACATGAGCTACTCGGAAGAATATACAATTTAAATCAAAATGAACGCTTTTGTTTGTGCATTCCATACGTTCACATAACCAACATAGGTTTCTAGCTTGGAACATATCCCTTTGATGCCAATTTTTATAATTGAATTAACCTGCTTGCACATTGCTACCCCTAATGAACGTGCTTGTGCATTGAATTAACCTGCTTATGCATTTTGAGTTTTCTAGTTTTAGCCATCAAGGCAATATCATCCCAACTTCCAATCTTCTTACTTAGTCTTTTGGTTTTCTCAGTGAGACGAGGTAACCATGAAGTTGAGTTAATGTAGGAGGATGCTCTCTATAAGAAAGTGTGGTGATAAAATTATCCCGTGAGTCTAGAAGACTATTTAAATGAGCAACTACTAATTGATTTGATAACTGACATATCATAGAGACTATATAAGTGTAGTGTGTGCCTTAAAAGGCAGTTCAATTAGATGCAAGTAAAGTAGTTAAATAGATGGTTGATGCTTTTTATATTACTCAACCAAGTTGTCAAATAGAATTAGGCATGGTGTTTGTTCTTCATAACATTTCAGTTTTTAGCAATGTTATTTAGAATCCCTAGATACCTTTCCATAATTTATAGAATAGGTTGCGTTGCATCCAACGTGTTTCTTGAGCAACTTGTTGGATGTTCTAGTAATAGGTCACATCTAACACACCCTAGATCTCTAAACACAAGTTGGATGCTCTATTTTTTGTTTTTTGTTTGTTTGGGAGGAGGGGGGAGGCGTTCTAAACCCTGTCCCTTCTCTACCCAGTCCCTACTCTCCATCGCCCCCTCTCCCCCTCCCCCCCCCATCACTCAAAGGGATTAATTATTGATTGAGCAGCGTGTTTCGGAAGGAGATACAGTATGATATCCATGAGACAATCAATCAATGGAACTACTTGTTGGTTGAGTTTTGGTTGCAACCAAGCTATGGCGGCACAAGAGCTCTAAACCGTTGTAGTGGTTGACCATTGACCCTAATTGACAGTGTGAGGTTGAACAAATCAATGAGGTGGTTGATTGTTGATTGAAAACCAATGAGTTGGTTGATTGTTAACCCTAGTTTCCCAAATAAGCAAGGTGGTTGACTTGCAAATCATAATGCATGCGAAATCGCCTCGAAGCTCTAGAGATATTGAAGACTTGCGTCCCTCTCCGTAGGACTTGAAGCTCCTCTATCATAGTGCTTCCATTTATATGTGCATGTTTATAACCTTATATTTTGTAGGTAGAAGGAAGAAAACCATAAGGTGTACCTTCTTTACAATCAACCATGTGGGAATGTTATAATTTACCAAAACTATGGGCCATATTGACCAAGAAGTAGATTGTAATTCAAAAGTATTTGTGCCATACATAGTGAGTCCAAGGCACATGTCATGTGACTCCATTGCAAAGTTCGGCCATATGTTATCTATGGTGCTTCCATGCTACACAAGCTACAAAAGTCCATAGAGTTTAAGGAGTGAAAGAACTCAAAGAACACCATGTTAGTAATTATGCTATGGACTTGCACTTGGGCCCTCCAACACTAATTGTGCCAAATTTCAAATGCTCATGCGAAGCCTCAATCAAAGTTCAAAAAGTAAAGACTTGATAGCACGGTCTTCTTGAGGTTTGATCTACAAGCTCTCAATGGGATGAATAATGCCTTTGAGGTCATCGGTATCGATAGATTTACAACCTCCAGTCCAGCATTAGTTAAGCTATGGCTGATGTTAACTAAAATGCATAGAGATGGGAGGGCACGGGCATACCCCTTTACAAGGAAGCTATGGAATTGTCTATTGTTGGGCAAGATCCCACAATATTGAAAGAATGGGTGGATACAGAGGCCTCTATTGCAATTGTGTTGTACCATGGTCAATGCGGATAGTTTTTTCTACTAATACATAGCATTGTGGTGAATAGGAAACCTTTTACTACTATAAGTCTTGATTCTAACTTGGCATCTTTCAAACTCAAAGAAGTATGTTTCTTTGAAGGAAGCTTATTCTATGAGTAATTTACTACCTAACATAGAAGAGGGCTTTGCATGGAAATGTTGTTAATGTTTTTATAATCACCGAAGAATTGAAGGGAAATCTACTCCAACAAAGAAAAATTGAAGAGAGAGAGAAACAAGCGTGCAAAAGCTGAGTACAATGGCGAAACTCCCAAAATCAAGTATATGCAATATGCTAAAAATTAGAAAACCCATATAAGATATAGGTAGTTAACCCCATCCAACATTCTCCTCCAATGTTCTCTTACACATGTGGACTGGCCCTCATAAATACATGGATTCCTATCCTATGTGCCTAACTCTATGCTCTATGCCTAACCATGGTTGGATGCAGTATGGACCCACTTAACACTTGGTCACATTCTACCCACACTAGACTTCGTTTTTACGTCGGAAGAAATTGTGCGAGATTCATCTACTTCATACTTTCCATCCCCATTAGAATTGCCAAAGTGGATGCTACTTTTTCTTCATTCTATCTTGGGTGTGTCCCTTGCTAGGCTTGTGACTCAATTAAATTACTGGGAGTGGCAAGAAGAATGGGGAGACCCACAAGGCCCTAATGGGTTCCTCATCTTAATTGGTGGATTATGCATGTGTAAAAGACTGCAAGGATTACCTCATTACACTATTGTAAATGGAAAAATTGGGTCTTGCACACCATGCTTGTAAGATGATGCACCAAATCCTTATAATATAACAATCCCCTACTTTAGCATGGATACACATAATAATAGAAGAGCATGCCAAGTGGGTATGATGCCAATATTTTGAGACAATAATTATGTTGGATACAGGGCCATAAGTAAGAAAAATGTATAATTATTACACTAGCACATTAGAGTCGTAGCAAACACACATAGCTACCATGATGAAGCACATGCTACTGATCATTATTCCTTAATGTAGGAGTTACATGCTCTCTACACATGATTTTATTTTTTTAATAATTTAATATATTACTCACCTAGCACATGAATATGTATTGCTTCTTTATTTGACCATAAAAAATCAAAAATCTATGAAGTTTGTACTACTTAACAGACTAGAACAAGGGAAAATCATTTCCAATTGGCATCTATCATCAACTTGCAAAGAAGGAGAAGAAGGAGAAGAGGAAGTAAAAAGGAGAGATAAATGAAAGCCCCTTATCTAGAGGGTTCTATCTTATTTATCTTGGATTCCATAACACTATTTCTCAAAATTAGAAAGACCCCAAACCTCTGTGGATTGGAGACCTTGGAGCTTGTAAATTTCGGAAATGCCACTTGACTAACACTTGGCTATTCTTGTGGCATCTTCAATCGGCCTCTAATTGTAAATTCTCAAGTGGAGAAGCAAGTAGATTTGGTAGATATGTCATAAGTATTTGTTGCACTCCATTGAACTTCCAAAAAAATCATCAATCAAATGTCTTAGGAACCGTCTTGACTTGTGACACTTCTAATATTTTTCCTTAAGATCTCTTGTCTCTCTTAGTATTTATTCTGCGGCCTCAAAACATGGATGGAATTAGGATGGTAACTTGGCAATAGCCATTTGTCTCTCATCTTGGACAATGGCCTCAAGATTCTTGAAGTACAATGGAATCTAGGACTGGAAAGGATGGAATGATGGCACGTTTCCTTAACCCAGTCATCCCCAATTGGAAATAAGGTGGGAGACTATAGTCCACTAGTCTAGATTCACCATCCTAGTTTGTGCAAGGGTTATTGTTCTCAATGTGAAAATGCAGATCGTGCTCTCTTAGTGTAACACGAAATCCCAAGAAGATTAAGGGAATCAAACCATAGAAGAAACTACATAGGTGCTTCTTATATAGAGAGAGCCTTTTGAATAGTCAACACTTGTGGTATCCTCTAATCCACATATCATCTAGTGGTAGCCCTTACTCCACATCATCTTCTCATGTAGTCAATATCCATGGGTGGCTACTTTAATTCATACAACACCATATCTTACCTCATACACTTGCCTCTAATTATATGCACATGGCACCATATCTCTCAACACCTCCCCTTGGTGCCATGATGCATTGGCTACTACAAGATGGTCAGATGTGAGTCTACAAAAGTCCATCACCTCCCCTTGTGCATACTTGCTACTTAAGGTGGTCAAGGGTGGTATTACAACATGATCAATACCTCCCATGGGTGCTTACATTGCTACTCTCAAGTGGTTAGGTTTAATACTTGGAAACCAAGGTCTACTCATGTGGTGACCGCCTACAGGTGGTAAGGTTTGGTTCATAATACATTCCATTGTTATTGCCTTTTTGCTATATAATATATATAATATATTATATATTATATATGCATATGCACACACACACACACACAAACTAATAAATTGTTGATCTACGTTATGGGGTAAGAGGGCATGGCCCTCAACTTTGTAAGGAGCTCCAGTAATGGAAGTAGATTATTGATCTAAGTCATGGAATCCATCGTCTCCTTTTTCTTTGAGTCTTCTTTGGACTTACCATTGCATTGTTTGTCCGTGTACCTTTCTATAGTTTTCAACCCCTTCCAATTTTGTCTTGGTTATGTTTCATAGACAAATAAAAAACAACCTATGCATGTTTTGTTATCTTCTAGTGAAATAGAGTACAAGGCACGTAAGTCTAAAGATTGTGAAGTAAAGGGCCAACCTATGCATGTTTTGTCATGTTCTAATGATGCAAAGTACAAGCCATGTATGTGTGGAGCATGTGAAGTAGTGGGAAGTTACACTATACAAATATTCCTATGATAATTAAATTTTTATTGCAATTGCAAACAATCTATTTTTTCATGCATGTAGGATAGGGGTAAGTGAGGAAGAAGTACATACACACTAGCAGCTAATTATACACGTGAAGGAAAAATACTCATGTATATATATGTGATTAATAACTTCAATTAGTCCACTTGCAAGTTGGTTTTGGAGTATATGCACTATGAATTGTAGTTTAAAGTTATTTTAAGTTTTTTAGATGAAAATGTTATATACTATGGCATCAAAGTGAAGAAAGAACAAATCAATGTAGTATGAGCATTGAGCATATGTAGTGGAATAGCAGTTCTACATATTGTACAACTTAATCATAACATCCCTACTTAAATTTTAGGCTACATTGGAAAATACTAACCTAATGTCAAACATAGTTCAGTTTGTTGAAATAAAAGTGGCTTTACAATTGAAGATATCTACAATTAGCAATGTGACAACTTCTCCCTTGATGAATTGATAATACACCTCAATTGGTTTTATGAAACACTAGGCTCTTAGATAAAAAAGAATATCAATTTTCATAGAATTATTCTAAACCATACTACTTCACTTGCAATGTTTGTTGAACCTCTACTTATATGTTTATTGCATATAAGGGCACAACGGGCTCTTTCTTTTTGGCATGATAGCTATGCTTAGCCATAGAAGTTAAAATTCATCTTGTCATGTTTGAGATTATAATCAGGCTTGCCTTTATGAAATGTCAGGCCTAATGATGTTTAAATAAATCAAGTTGCTAATGAGCCATCTATATTGTTGATGATTTGTATTAAAAGATCTATCTTAAGCTATTGTCTTATGTTGGATTTCATGGAAGTTGGTAGCAATTTATAGTCGTGCATATAAAACTATTAAAGACTCTCTAGTTATACAATCCCTTTATCAAAATTATGCCACTTTTATGCCTTTAAAATAGAGGATATTTCAAAAAAATTCATACGAAAAACTTGTATGTGATTTTCTCTTTCACTAAAAATAAGTATACCATCTAAATATGACAATCAAGCTATCAACATAAAGTACAATAAGGTAGAGGTGTTGTGTCTTTTAAGTAGATTGATGGATTTGAATTAAAAGGTTGGAAGATTATGTATTTTAGCACTCCTCTCCCTTGGTGCCTATCTCAATCCAAGGATTTGTGTAAATCGCAATCACCTCTCCCTTCGTGCCTATCCCAATCCATTCAAGGATTTGTGTAAACCACAATCACCTCTCTTATCCACCTCTCCTACCAATTTAGTATTATAAGTGCTCCCTCATCCCCTCCCCCTTTGGGATGTCACTCCCCAATCTCAAGCCCCATCCCATTTAATGCCCCTCCCCCTACCCCCTTTATTTAATTAAGCCTCTCCCCCTCCCCCCGCACGAGAATAATTAATGCCCCTCACCCTCCCCCCTTTATTTAATTCATGCTCTCCCCGTCCCCCCTCTATCCCTAATATTTTGCCATATACCACTCCTCCCCCACCACATGAGACTTTTTTTTGGGGGGGACATATACCACTCCTCCCCCACCACGTGAGACTAATTAATTAATAGCTGTTTGTTATTGATTGGGGGGGGCCTATTCACAAAGTACATTTGCATGTCCTTTAACCCCACACATTCTTTTGATTGGATCATTTACCATTCATCAATGCATTTTCATGTTCGTTTTATAAATTGGCCGATCAAAGTGAGAAGCTAATGCAAATTCTAACAATACTTTCTTTGCAATCGGTGCAAAGGCTTCACATTTTCTATTTCATACTCTTGCTTATGGCTCTTGACAACTAACTATGTGTTGCATATGTAAACCTTTTTGTGGAGGTGAAGCTTACTTTTGTAACCCATTCAACCAATTGGCTTATTTTCTCATACCTCACCATAGCGTTTTGCTATTTAGTTTTGTAAGTCCATCTTTCTAGTTGTTATGCTTACATAAAAAACATCAACGGTTATTGTGTTTGCATGTGATGGGGTAGATAAGGGTGATTGGATATTCACCACATCTCAATCAAATCACATCTTTTACATTCTGATAATAGCCTTGTGGAAAGTTCATCATCTTTGCCAAGATGGGCTATGTAAATAGTGGTAGACTCACTACTTTGTCCTCATGGAAGGCTTGTTGTCTTTGAACAAGATGATCAAGGGTTGGAGATGAGGAGTCCATGGATTGCTAGAGGCATGCCATGCCTTCCAAAGCCAAGATGAAAAACTTAAGATGTCGTACTAGATTGATTGGGGATTTTATTGATGTTTTCATGTTTGCATTAATGCACCATTCACAAACATTGGTCCCAAATAGTGTGAGAATAATTAGTAACTTGAAAAAAACAACCAATTATTGGATAACATTAATGCCATTAATGGACCTATTATCGATAGTAATTGGCCTATTATCAAAGGTAAAAGGCATAGTATTGGCAGTAGTAGACCCACTACCATCGATAGTAGGCCTATTGCTAGTGGTATTAGGCCTATTATCGACAGCATTATGCCTATTACCAATGGTATTAGGCCTATTATCGATGGTAAAAGGCCTATTACTTGTGGTAGTATGCCTATTATCGTTGACAATAATGTGGCATGTATCAACGATAATATTAAAATTTATCCACTTCTTTTTTACATCCAAAATGATTGCGAGAGTCGTAAGCACTTTTCATTTGGCAAGGTTGTAGTCCATAGCTCATGCACCTAGTGTGGTGAGGTAAGGTGGACCATATTTGAGTCACAAGAATCTAAGGGAGGAAGACTGTGTAAGAGAGTGAGTTTTCATTATTTTTGGATAAGTGATCAACTCTAATATCTTGCATGTTGGGGCCACATTTACAAGACAATGAACATGATTGTGAACATGTTTCCAACATCTATTTTTCTTGAAAAGTTAAATTGATTTCTATTGGAAAGATTGTAGTCCATAGCTCTTGCACCTAGTATGGTAGGGTAAGGTGGGCCACAATTGAGTCACAAGAATCTAAGAGAGAGTATTCATTATTCTTGCAAAAATGGTCGACTGCATTGCATGATGGGACAAATTATTTACTGCAATTGCAAGACATTGCATGAATGCAATTGTGAACATGGAGTGATGGGTGAGGTTTCCAACATTTGTTTTTCTTCCAATGTTAGATTGGTTTCTTTTGCAAGATTGTGGTCCATAGCTTCCGCACTAGCTAGCGTAGTGGGGTGAGGTGGACTACAATTGAGAGGAAGATGGCAAGAGAGTGAGTGCTCATTGTTCTTATAAAAGTGGACAATTGCATCAACTTCTTACATTTTAGGGTAAGGGTTTCCCACAACTACAAGACAATGAATGCAAATGTGAACATGGTGTGATGGGTGAGGTTTCCAACATTTGTTTTTCTAGAAAATTTAGATTGGTTTCTTTTGGCAAGATTGTAATCCATAGCTCCTACACCTAGTGTGGTAGGGTAAGGTGGACCATAATTGAGTCATAAGAATCTATGAGGGGAAGACTATGAGAGAGTGCGTGTACATTGTGCTTGCAAAAGAGTTGCAAAAGTGGTTGATTGCTCCAATATCCTGCATGCTGGGTAAGGGCGCTCTGACGCAGATTTGCGCCCCTTCTCCTCAGTGGACCTTCTGTGGTATATGACCTTTCTTTTGACTACAAGACAAAGGGAGGCTTCCAACATGCATTTTTCTTGAGAAGCTAGATTGGTTTCTTCTGCAAGAGATTAGTTCATAGCTCTTGTATCTAGTGTGTTAGGTAAGGTGGACCACATTCGAGACGCAAGAATCTAAGAGAGGCAGATTGTGAGAGACTAAGTGTATATTGTGCTGAGGAAGACTATGAGAGAGTGAGTGTCCATTGTGCTTGCATAAGTGGTTGACCGCTCCAATATCTTGCATGTTGGGGTAAGGGTTTACCACAACTACAATAAAAAATGTGATTGTGAACATGAAGTGATGGCTAAGGTTGCCGTGATGTGAACATGGAGTGATGGTTGAGGTTCGTAGGATTTATTTTCTTATTGAAAAGTTAGATTTGTTTCTTTTGCTTGGATAACATTTGATGATGCAATGGTCAATGCAATGGATTCAATTGGATTGCTCTAGATCTGATATTTATGGTGAGCTATATGAGATTGTAACTTGTGTGCACTTATTTTGTGTGTGTGTGTGTGTGTGTACACATGCGGGTGTGTGCATGTACATGCACACATTCCTATGTGCATCTCCATCTACCTTGTAACTTCATCTTGTGCAAATTATTCACGTGTGTTGCACATAGGCAACTAGGTCTTTCCCTTGAAGTCAAGCACTATATTTCATCGAAACCATCTACCCTCCTGGCCAAAAAAGTAAATGCACTCCACCACATGTAGAGTCGTAATTTGATTCGCGAATTTTGCTGCCCGTCCAAGTTTGGGTGGGTAAGACCCCCCCATCCATGTTCTTGGGCGGGGGATTTCTTTATTCAAAATATTTATCAAAGTCCTCCACCTCACGCTACGTAATTGATTTTTTGACCACCAGCCCCTCGGCACTGTATATGTACAATAGCCAGTTTATTTGGCTTAGGCGGGTGCTCTGCTGTGTAACTTGCCAGCCTTAGGATGGGTTTACATGCTCCAAAAGGTGGTACGAAGGGTTGATGTCCTAGTTTGGATCCATGAAAGCCTCCACCTCCTTCAATTGCTACATGATTGGGCCATTCCATCTCTTCCAAATGCTACACATTGGTGACATAAAGTAGCCAGCTTTATGAGTGGGTTAGCAATCGTGAGCTGCCAAGGGCTTGAACTTTTTGGCTGTATAAACTCCGTTTTAGTTTGACAAGGTGGCTGGCTATTGTACACTTCTACACTTCTGAGTTCCAAGGTGGCATACTGGATTATCGCTCTTCCTTTCTAGCTTTCCTCCCTTTTCCTCATTAGGTAAAGCCAATTTCCTTTCTTACTTTCCTGCGAGGACTCCTTTTCTTCAAGGATCGAGACCTCCTGCCTGGGGAATTTATCACAGAGGGATTTCTGAAAATGCACTTGATTTTGCACTTTCTTGCAGATTCACGCCCAGTTACAAGTCTTAGAGACGAGCTTCTCGCAGGAAAATGGATTACGTCGGTGAGGATACTAAGAAGAGGAAGCTCAATGACGACAGCAACGGATTGGCGCCTGCTCTGTCCAAAGATGATCTTAAGATGCTTTTGGATCCTCTCAGCAAGGAACAGCTTGTGACCCTACTTGCTGACGCGTAAGTCCTCTAGACCCGTTTCCCGTAAGTCCTTCACGAACACAAGATTTTAAAAACTCCGATTTTCAATCTCCTTTTAGACATTTCGAGGTCGTGGTTTGAAGCTTGACTTTCACTGTCCTTGCCCGGAATAGCTTTGATTGTACCCAGAATAAATTTTCCTCCTTGTTAGAATTCTTGTAGTTTCATTGGTCTGTGTTGGGGATTGAATTTGTAAATTGAATTATTGAATCAACGTGCTAGGCTTGGGGAGGCAAACGTTGTTTCTTATCCGATCAGAAATATGCCCATCCTCATCTTATTTAAAGTGAAGACGTGTTGCAGTACAACGTATATCGGTTTAGGTATAGTCATTGAAGCGGTGACAGCAGCAGGCGGGGTGAGCCTACCATGGAAACTGTGTGTTGCTTTTGTATCTAATCTGCAGAAGTAGATCATCCAACAGTTATCTCTGTTGCACTTTTTCACCTTTTGGAGGCAAGGTTTGTCATTGGCGTGGTTTAGTATGGAGAGCCTGAAGTTCTGTTTTAAGTTGGCATGGCTGATCTATTGTTTGCTTGGCTGGATATTGCATTAGTGAATGGATTGACTGGAGATGCTTGTGGTTGGTATTATGCAGAGGTTCTCAATACCCTGCGATTGCAGATGATATTAGGGATGTTGCAAGCAAGGATCCTGCTCATCGGAAGCTCTTTGTGCGTGGGCTGGCTTGGGAGACTTCTTCACAGGCTCTGCGTGATGTGAGTGCATGGGTGGTGTGCTTGCTTGTCTTTTGTCTGTGTCAATGCTGATGAGTATGATTTGAACTGACCCTTGGCTTGTGTTTTACTTGAACCGAGAAGTTCTGGAGACAATGACTGCATGTTTGTAATTGGTGATGCTGACTCTGGTAGACATGGGATCTTATGTAAGGGGCTTGGCTTGAGGCCTGTTATTATGAGAAGGCCAGAAGTTACTACGACAGAGGGTCCTGATTGAGTGCCGAAGAGATAGGTGGAATAGTTTATATTGACTTCAGCTGCTAATTCTTTTTCTTTGTTTTGTTTTGTTTTGTTTTTTGTTTGTTTTTTTTTTGTGTGGGGGGGGGGGTGGGGGGTGGGTCTGCATCAGGCTTTTGAGCAATATGGTGAAATCGAAGAGGGTGCAGTCATTGTTGACAAAGCTACTGGGAAGTCTCGTGGATTTGGCTTCATAACTTTTAAACATATGGATTCAGCGCAAAGGGCTTTAAAGGAGCCAAGCAAGACCATAGATGTGAGTGTTCTGGTTCTTTTTAAAGGGAGTGCAACTTGAATGTATTGGGGCCTAGTTTCAAATATGTATGACTCACTTGCTGCTATTGGGAATTCAGGGACGCATTTCTGTTTGCAACTTAGCAGCTACTGGAACAATCAATCCCACTGCCGCAGTCGATCAAGCACAGAGGAAGCTTTACATTGGTGGCTTGTCCTATGATACTTCAAATGAGACATTGATCAGGATCTTCTCTCAATATGGTGAAATTGAGGAAGGGTCTGTGGCTTATGACAAGAATTCCAACAAGTCAAGGTAACCAATTTTCAATTAATGAGACAATTTGGATTAATTCAAGGTTTGGTCTGAGGAACTGATGCCTTTTCCATTTGATCGCTAGGGGTTTTGCATTTGTGACCTTTAAAAGTGTTGAAGCAGCCAGAAGGGCCATCGAGGATCCTAACAAAAATATTGAGGCAAGATATATAATTTTATCTCCAGCTGTTTTCAAATATTAGTTGTACTACATGGGCGTGCTTAATCTAACCTAACAGAATTAAGTGTAGCGTGGCAACCTGTAAAGTAATGTGTTTTTTTCCAAGTTTTTGGGCAGTTCTCTCTCTCTCTCTCTCTCTCTCTCCCCCCCCCCCCCCCCCCAAAAAAAAAAAAAACTGAAGGGGATAATCTCTAGCAGGGCCGCAACGTCATAGTGAAGCTTGCCATTGAAGGTCAAAAGGATAAAGTTCCTACTCAGGTGGCCACTCCACAGCCAGTGCAGATGGTCTCTCAAGTGCAACCTGGATACTCAGTCAACCAAAACTTAGCAAGCTACCCGAGGCCCCAAGTACAAACTGCTACAGGTCCTTCCATTGGTTTTGCTGGGTATCCTCCAAATTTGGCTGCTGCATACACTGGACAGCCTGCCTATGCAGGATTGCCTGGTGCTCAATACGGAGCTGTTGGGGCAGCTGGACAATATGGTGCTGCCCAGTATGCACAATATGGAGGTGGCTATGCCAATGCACAGGCTGTTCAACCGAGTCTGCATTCAAGCTCGACACCTGCTGGTGGTGCATTGCCTACGTATTATGGTGGTGCAGCTTAAGATGTGAGCAAGCCTGACAGAAGACCATTGTCCCAAGGAGCAAGAATGTTTGTTTTGATTCAGTAGAAGTTTCCAGCATTATCCTGTCAAATGGCTTCTGTACCACGAGGGACTGACTGACAGGTTATGCAGGTTGACCGAGGCAAGTGCATATGCTGAACTATGTAGCTGATCAGGTTTCACCACTTTTTTGAATCCTGTAGAAGAGGATTTTAATCTTCTTAACGTATGCATCTGGTGGGCATGGAAGGTGTCTACTTGATGTGCATATTCGCAATAGCAATGATTTCATTTGAATTTTAACAAGGTGGTCACTGATCTCATGAAGGTGTTCTTCCCTCGCATCATGGAGACGTATCACCATTATGAGCTTTTTAAGGCACGTGCAGACCTTTCAGTCAGCCTTGATGAAGTGGCAAAGCATTTTGGACCAGGATTGTTTGTAGCACGCTCATATTTGGAGGGGATGCAGGTTTCTTTTCAGGTGCATGACATGTGTTCTGCTTTAGCGTATACATCCTATTGAAAGCTCAGTGCATTCTGACCTATCAAAATGGTGCTTGAGGGAAAATTGGTATGGGAAAAGTCTTTTGTGATGGTTTTAAAAACATGACTTTGCGAGGAGTTCTATTTCTCTGATGTTCCCTTCACTTTTAAGTGAGATTTCAATCTAGAGAACATCAAATATATGTCCGTGTATCTGGATATTTGAGTTTTCTTACTTCCCTATTGCATTGTGATTGGTACCATTCAATTAGGTCGGTTTAGTTGTCACTTGAGCTACCAATAATACTTTTTTGCAGTCTTTTTCATTTATGCCAGTGTTATTAGTTCTGAGCTGAACTGCACCTTTGTTGAATTCTCTTTCTTTGCTTGTTCACTGTGTTACTTACAAGTCCATTGTTTTTCAGCTCCTTCCATTGCTCTTTTCAGTATTTTGAAAGTGTAATACATACGTGTAGCTTTGCTTACCAAGGCATTCTTTTTTTTGTTTCTCTCTTTTCCTCTAGATGTAGCAAGTGTCTCTTACAAAACCCCCTCCCCTTGTCTCTTTATAGGAGATTTTTAACTGTAAAATTTGATGTATTCTAGTTTTATGGTGTGTGTGTGTGTGTGTGTGTATAGAGAGAGAGAGAGAGAGAGAGAGAGAGAGAGAGAGAGAGGTTTTCTACTGCTTGCTTTGTCAAGTCCTTCTGGTTGTTTGGGGTTCATCCTATCAGGCAGGGATATGATCTTTTCTTCTCATATGTAACTTTGTGTGGGGCATTATCTTCCAAATTTGAAGAGTATGTCTTTCAAATTTTTCCACTTACCACTTCATTTATAGGTTGGCTTGAATGTCTAGTGTACCATTTGGTGGTTCCTTACTAGTGTACCATTTGGTGGTTCCTCATTAGTAGCTACAATTTATAAGTGCTTTCCATTCACCTGTATGGGCTTCCATTCCTGCAAAAAGACTTTTAACTCTTGTCTATGTTATCTAGTATTGTATGATGTACCAGCATTGGAGATTGAAACATGGGCTCATTGGGAGATCTATGACTAGTATTGTCATTCATTTTGGATCTAACATTCACTTCCACTTGAAAGGTTTTATCCTATTGGTTGTTCTCATATTTGGAAAGAAATCTTATAAGAGGATCAAGGTATACAGCGAGAGAGCCCCTTCACCATAATTCCATCTAGTGATTCTTAAAGGATCTCTATTATGTATCTCTCATAAACCCTTACTGGCTCTCACTTAATTCCTCCAATAGTTTGCTCATCTATAGTTTCCATCTACCTTTACAAAAGACCCTTAATCTCAATAGATTATTTTGTACATAGCTTTACCTAAGGAGAGAAGGCCTCTATTTTTCGATAATTGATTTCTTAGTGAAAAGGTGGAGTATACCAATCAAGCAAAGGTCGAAGAAATAGCTTCAAAATTTCATGCAAAATGCGGGCTTGAACTCAAGACATCCATTATTTGCAAGGCTAAATGAAGATGTCGTAAAAGAAGTATAATGGTATTAGAGGGAGGGGATGCCAGAGGAACTTTCATTAATCACTCTCTTCTTTACCCTTCCCTTTTTCACTAATACATTTTTGAATTCTTTTCATTTGGGACTTGGTAAAATTTAGTCCAAATAGAATTTTAAAACAAAAATACAAAATAAAACTAAAGAATAAGTAAACTATAAAATAAAAAATGATATTAAAAAAAAGATAACATAGAACAACTGGTTTTAAACTACTAAACAAAATATTTAATAAGTACCAAACCCATTTTATAAAAAAAGAGAGAAGGTAGAACAGCCCATTTTAAACTACCAAACCTCCATGACAAACACTTCCTTCTCAAAAACAAGAGTAACTATATATAAAGCACTATACATAAAAATATGAAAATCAAACTTGCATTAAACTCCCCTTCATCATGATGTAGAGAAACATAAAAGTATGAATTAAAGTTCCAATATTCAGGATGTTTGTCGAAGTGTAAGAGTCTATTTATGATAGATGCCCTATGAAATTCAACCCTACAATCAATATCAAACCTTTGCATCAAAATTGGCAAGTAACACCCCATCTTTGTCCAAAGTATGTTGGTCTTTAAATTACATACATTTGCAACAATAGTTAAATATATGACTATAGTAGTAGACCCCCATGCAACTACATAAATATTGCTATGGCACTAATTGTGGTGTAACCTTGTCATAGTAGTAGTCCAGGATAGAACTTTAGTGGAGTCATAGTAGTGTAGTGCTAGTGTTGTAATGGACATATAGGAGTGATACAATACTCTTGTATCCAAATACAATGCTAGTGAGTCCTGTGATATTGACATAATAGTACTATGATAGTGGTATAACACTGAGATAGTGCTATGGAATACTGTTAGTAATACAATTGTATTGTGATAGTGGTTCTACTAATGACCACATCAGAGCTTGAGGAAGACCAAGGATATCGATCCAATAGTATTGTGATAACAGTTCTACTAATGACCACATGGGAGCTTGAGGAAGATTGAAATAAGGATCCAAATCGATGCACGCTTGCAAATGAGTGGACGTGTTGCTTTTATAGTCTTTTGTCCAAATTCTCCTACGTAGGATAGGGATGATAAGAAGTAGAAGGAGGAGGAGAGACAACAACAAGATGATAGGGTAAAAGAAAAGAGGGGGATGAGAAGAGGGAGTTCGAGGAGCATATGGGAAGGAGAAAAACAACAAATGTAATAAGAAGAGGAGGGGAAACAAGAGGAGCAAGAGAGAAACATGAGGAGAAAGAGTAGCACCACAATAGGAGGGAAGTAGGAGAAGGAGAGAGGGATGCTAAGAGGGAGTAGTAGTAGTATTAGTAGTAGTAGTAGCAACGAAATGGGGGAGAAGCACTAACAATAAGGATGAAAAGTAAGCAGAAGAGGAACAATAGTAGCAATAGCTCAATTTGCCTGTCCATGGCGAAGTATGTGAACCACTGCTAGAGGACACTACAGGTCCACTAATATTTTGTGATTGCTGCTGTGAATTCTGTGCAGCATTACCATTTTGTGCATCCACATCATCAATCACATTTATTGGTTTATACCAGCTGCTCATCTCATAAAAAACATCTCTGCTCACTGTAAACTTACGAGTAGAAGGGTTATAGCATCTATACCCTTTTTGCTGCAGAGAATAATCAATAAAGATGCACTTCTCAACTTTTGGATCCAACTTGGATCTCAACTCATTTGGCACATGAACATAGGCAATGCAACCAAAAACTTTCAAATGAGAAATATCTAGTTTTCTACCAGTATACGTCTCCTTTGGCGTCATGCCATGTATTGCTGCAGTGGGAGTCCTGTTCATTATGTAGACTGCTATAGCAACTACTTTAGCCTAATAATAATATGGTAGGTCTTTAGCGAAGTACCTGAGAGAGAGAGTTGCAAGAACTATCGTGAGGACTGAGTACGTAGATTAGCCGATTGAGAAAGCACGTAGATTAGCTGGCTATCGAAAAACTAAGAGCAAAAGTTAAAAGCACGGCTAACAGCCAGAAGAAGGGACAAAGCCAGAAGGTGGATGAAACTTTAAAGTACCAACCTCCCGTGGAGTCCAGTACAAGTAGCACCAAACAAGCAAAAACGACTATGGTTCAAGAGTAAAGCGAGACAAAAGTGACAGAGGAAAGCAAATCATGGCTTAATGAAGTGGAAAAAATGCCCCAAGAAGGAGCTGTGTAGGATGAGCAATATAAGAGGCTTGTCTACGTAAGAAGAAAAGGAAAAGGTGACAGCTTTGCAAGCAACAATCATAAGGAACCAGAGAGCTAAGAGGAAGCCATAGTGCTAGGGATCAGCCTCGTACAAAGAAGTAATAGTAGCAGAGAGCTGTAAGGGGCAGAGGAGAACACAAGGGAAAGCGCAATCAATCTCGAGAGAAAGAGCTGTAGTACCATACCGACATACTATGTAAAGGAGCAAGATTATCTTTGCCAAACAAAATGAGGGAAACTCAAGAAGGAGGAGTTGGCCGTCAAGCAAAGCGTAAACCCAAAGAGGAGTTAAGTTGCTACATCTCAGGCAACCAAGCAAGTGTCGATAGGCATAGAACAAGAAGGTAAGCGAGATAAGAGACAATAAAGTTGAGAACCACGAAGTAAGGAGATTAGCGAGAACAGCGCGGTGGATGAGAAGAGAAGCGAATGACAGCCTTTACAAGCCAAGAGAAAAAGCCACCAGAAAACTTACAGAAACGTGAAGAGGTAAGCCATTAAACCAAAAAAACTCATCCTGAGAGAGAAAGGGTCATGAAGACAAACCATGTACAGTCATGAAGGGTCGGAGCGCAGCAAGAAAGAAGATCAAAAAAGTGATATTCAAGCTAAGGAAGCCAAGGCTACATTGGAGGAAAAGGATACTGAGTGTGAGTAAAGACGCGGAAAAGAAGCATGCGCTCAGTAGTTTTCTTAGGCAGAATAAGGGCACATAAATCGGGAGTGGTAGGACGGCATTAGATAAAGAGCATAATGCTCTATCAAGAAGAGCGAGTAGAAAAAGGTCATGTACGAGGGGAGTGGGTAGTGGTGGTTAGAGGTTGGGTAGTTGGGTAGGGGGAAATTAAAGGTCTATTACTATTATAGTTAGTGATCACATGGATAGTTAGTTAGCAAGAATAGGGGGTTAGGGAAGGTAAGGGGTTGGTTATGTGAATGGGAAGCTTAATGTAGGGGTAGTTTCTTTTAGAAGGGTCTATTAAAATCATTAAGAGAGATTTTAAAAGGAGGTTTTAGTTTTTTTTTTTTTTTAAGTAAAAGGAGTTGGAAAAAGGAAAAAATAGTTTGAAATGAAAGTATTCAAAGGGTTTCTTAGGGACTAAAAAACTAGGCTAGAAAGGGGGAAATTATTAGGTAGGGAATTATTAAAATGAAAAATAATAGGGATAGCGCTAACCTTACAAATTTAGCTCTAGGAAGGGTCATGAAGACAAACCATGTACCGTCATGAAGGGTCGGCGGAGCACAGCAAGAAAGAAGATCAAAAAAGTGTCATTCAAGCTAAGGAAGCCAAGGCTACATTAGAGGAAAAGGATACTGAGTGTGAGTAAAGACGCAGAAAAGAAGCATGCGCTCAGTAGTTCTCTTAGGCAGAATAAGGGCACATAAATCAGGAGCGGTAGGACGGCATTAGATAAAGAGCATAATGCTCTATCAAGAAGAGCGAGTAGAAAAAGGTCGTGTACGAGGGGAGTGGGTAGTGGTGGTTAGAGGTTGGGTAGTGGGTAGGGGGAAAGAAGAGAATACATATATTTTGATTGTAAGAATGGCTATGTATTTTACTAATATATACATATATTAGTAAAATACATAGCCATTGTTTTGATTGTAAGAATCACTAGATGCTCATTTTATGTATGGCATGTTGCCTACTCTGCTATTGATGTGTGGCTTCTCCATGAGGTAGTAAGATTGAAAATAAAAGGATACAACTTCACATGGCAATACCAACTTTCAAATGATCATATGCCTGAATGAACAAACTCTAAGTTAATCTAGTGAATACGTATCTTTTTAGTGTAGTTCACAATAAGTGCCAACATGTGGGCTTTCTTAATTTTTGAATTAAGACTAATCTAGCCTTGTGATGATGATCCATTCAGTTATATCTTGTCTTTTTATTATCAATGACACACAAATTCTATTTGTATTTCAAATTTGATTCGCTTGAAACTTAAAGTGATGATGGGTAGATGTGTCATCATTTCAATAAATCGCATTATAAGGGAATCAAGAGCAATTGATCAATTGGGAGAAGATGGTAATTGCACAAATCTACAATCCTAATTGTCTTTTTCCCTCCCTAGATGTTAACATTTTCAAAGGCCATGAATGTTTGGGAATTCCAAACTACTGCACAATTCCAAGCACAATTCCAAGGTAGCATGTAATTTCAAAAAATGTGCTTTTCACACTTGTCATGGCTTTTCTTGTCAAGTTTTGTACCATCGTCTAATGACAATTGAGAGTTTGGTGGCTATCCTATGATCATAATAGTTTTTATAGCTTAACTAGGGTGGCCAAGAATTGCAAAACGAAGCCTTTATTCTTAGATAGAGCTCATCATTGAACAAGCTCCTGACCCATAGTCTACCTATCCTGGGAAGCTCCTTGTGCCTTAGATCTTAACTCCTCCTCTTACCCATGTTATTAAAGCTTCTAAAATACGTGGTAACATCCATTAGATATGGTATGAAATATCAATATGATGTCATATGAAAAAACTTTAGGTATGTCAAGTACGTTGTCTTTGCAAATTATTCTTTTCTGATCCAAAAAAGAGGGACAGAAGGTAAGGGGGGAGGAGAGAGAGGGCGGGAAGGGGGGGCTAGAGATAGCATTTTAGTACCTATAGTATGAACTCTAACCCCAAACCTATCATCGTAGTCCACATGATAGAAACACATAATTTAAAGTTTGAAGTATAAAGTTTAAACCCACATATTTATATCAAGAATCAAGATTCAACCTTCAAAATAATGAAATTAAAACATTAACTCTACTATAGTCTATCTAACATAAATGAAGCATTGATCAATGATGACAAAATAGATATATAATGTATCATGTATGATGTGATACATCTTATATCTAATGTATGAATGATCATGTCAAATTCATCGAAAAACTCAAAACTCATGTGGTAATGGACATGAATCAAGACTCCTCTTCTTCTTTCTCTTCTTGAGACACTATAAGGCACACGCCATTTTTCGATAGAAATACCGACCTTTTTTACACAAAAGTTTTTTTTTGACGGGTGCAAAGGTCGGTTTTTACGTCGCTATTAACATTGGAAAAGAAATGTCACTATATAAACATCGCTATATAGTGACTCTGGTAAATGTCACTATATAGTGACACTAGTAAAGCATCGCTATATAGCAACCCTTAATAGAACTTTAAAAAAACATTAGTGGGGCTAAACAAGGCCACAGCAAGCCCTGTTTTTCCCCACTAATGTTTCTTTCTTAGGGATTAGGGTATTATCTTTTCAATTCATCGATGATTGCCTTCTTCTTTTCGTCATCCTGGTACCTCCAGTCAGTAGCTATGCCGCTCTTAAAGTGGTGGCTCATGAACTGCCTCATGGTGGCCAGCACTTCTGAGCCCTTTTTATTTTCTATTATCTCTCCACCCCTAGTGATTTGATAGTACAAGTCCTCGAGTGAGAAAGGAGGAGTCATGGGAGTGGCAGAGCTAGAGCGAGGGGTGTTACTACAAGCGCTTATGAAGCAAGGAGTAGCAGAGGGAGTGGGAGAGGGCAAGGGACATGACTAGTACTAGGTCTCATGACCAAGTGGAGACCTATAGGGATGTGAGTGTGCTAACTCATCTACATCTCCCGAGTCAACACAGTAGCCTCGACCCTTCCTACTCTTCCTTCACTTACGATGGGTATGTCCAGGTGATGACCCCTCGGTTGAAAAAGCTAGAGGGGATGGCTATCAAGTAGGTCCAACCGTCAGTGTAGGAGAGGGAATAGCTTAGGTCCTTGGGGATAGCAGAGAGGAATTGTGTTGCCTCCACATCGCTCATCTATGTGACACACTCGTCGGAACTCCTGGTGAAGCCATGGGATGCTAGCAAAGGAGTTCCCCAAGGGGTAGTCACAGTGCCAGGCCTAAGAGAAGTCGGGCCAGGGGTAGTCACAAGGGTAGGCCCCTGAGGAGTTGGCTAAGTGGAATCAAAGTCCTCCAGAGAGTAGAGATCATGATGTCTCCTCTTATGAGAATTTTCGTACTCATCGGATGTACGACGTGATCTCATGTCTAATTTGGGGGCATTGGAGAAATGCACACACAAACATGAAAACAAAAACAAACTCAAGAGCAGGTAAGATGTAGAAAGACAATTAATTACTTAAGACAATTATGAAATTCAAACTCAAGAAATTATGAAAAGACAATTAATCACTTAAGAAAATTATGAAATGACATCAACGCAAAAAGGACAATTATTTACTTAAGACAGTTATGAAAAGCCAGTTTTGAAAGGACAAATATTTATGAAAGACAAGTGGAATCCAAGAAGGTTTTCATATATAAAAAAAATCGCCAAAAATACTATTATTAAACAAGAGTTGTCATGTACAAAAAGAGAGTGCAAAATATGTCTCCAAAAGTATGCTTAAGCAAAATTTGTCTCCAAAAGAGACATTCTCCAAAAATGCCAAAATAGTGGAGGAGGTCTATTGCTTTGCATTACTGTGTGAGGTACTTTCCTCCTCCGAGCCGCTTGGTGGGTCACTCCGGACCTCATCCTCCACTTCTTCTAATATGAGGTCATCCTCTTTAGGGATTACGTATTGACTCTCCATCAAAGCCTCCACACAACCCATTATGTCCTTTATACATTGATCTTTGGTGCTCCAGTGGTCGTGGCAATCTCTCCAAAACCTATGGATATCCCATAGGTTGTGTTGTGCATTCCTCAGTCGCCCCTACTCCATGCACCTTCGGCTTGGACCCCACCCAAGCGAATGCACTTGGATGTTGTACTTCACCCAGTTATTATCGTGCGCAATCTTCTCTTTTACATGAGCTAGCAAAGAAGAGATGTCTCGAATCACCCCAACGTGGGAACCGGGTCGGGGTTTTGGGAGGACAATCGTGGGTGAGGACGTGGTTGTTCCATTTAGCATCTGTTTGAAAAAAAAAGAGCCAAATACGGCTAAGGAGCAAAAGAAAAAAGAACCAAATACGGTTAAGGAGAAAAGAGAGAAAAGAGAGGGGAAAAGAAGAAAAGAGTGGAAAAAGGAGAGGGAAAAAGAAGACAAGAGAGGGAAAAAGAGAGAAATCATATGCTTATGCTTATGCATGAGCATATGAGCATATGGTCATGCATAAGCATAAGTATCTAATTTAGCATATGCTTATGAAAAGAGAGAAAAGAAAATGAAAGAGAGGGGAAAAGAGAGGGAAAAGAAAGAGAAGGAAGAGGGGAAAAGAGAAGGAGAAAAGAGAGGGAAAAAAAGAAAAGAGTTGGAAAAAGAGAGGGGAAAAGAAGAAGAGAGGGAAAAAGAGAGAAAGCATATGAGCATATGCTCATGCATAAGCATAAGGATCTACTTAAGCATATGCTTATGAAAAGAGAGAAAAAAGAGGATGAACGAGAGAGGAAAAAAAGAGAAGAAAGAGGGGGAAAGAGAAGGAAAGAGGGAGAGGAAAAGAAGAAAAGAGAGGAAAAAAGAGAGGGAAAAGAGAGGGGGAAAAGAGAGAAAGCATATGCTTATGCTTATGCATGAGCATATGAGCATATGCTCATGCATAAGCATAAGCATCTACTTTAGCATATGCTTATGAAAAGATAGAAAAGAAAATGAAAGAGAGGGGGAAAGAAGAAAAGGAATAGGGAAAAGGAGGAGAAAAGAGAGGAGAAAATAAGAAAATAGTGGTAAAAAGAGAGGGGAAAAGAAAAAAAGAGAGGGAAAAAGAGACGGGGAAAAGAGAGAAAGCATATGCATATGCTTATGCATGAGCATATGAGCATATGCTCATGCATAAGCATAAGCATCTACTTTAGCATATGCTTATGAAAAGAGAGAAGAGACGATGAAAGAGAGGGAAAAAGAGAGGGAAGAGAAGGAAGAGGGGAAAACAAAAGGAAAAGAGAGAGGGGAAAAGAAGAAAAGAGAGGAAAAAAGAGAGGGGAAAAGAAAAAAAAGAGAGAAAGCATATGTAAATAAGAGCATATGAGCATGCTTATGAAAAAAGAGAAAAGAGGATGAAAGAGCAAGGAAAAGAGAGGGAAAAAGGAGGAAGGAAGAGGGAAAAAGAGAAGGAAAAGAGAGAGGGGAAAACAAGAAAAGAGAGGAAAAAAGAGAGGGGAAAAGAAGAAAAATAGAGGAAGCATATGCGTATGCTTATGCATGAGCATATGAGCATATGCTCATGCATAAGCATAGACAAATGCATATGCTTATGAAAAGAGAGAAAAAGAGATGAAAAGGGAAAGAAGAGAAGGAAGCAATTGAAAGAAGAGAGAATAAAAAAGAGAGGGGGAAAGAAGAGAAGAAAGAGGATGAAAGAGAGGAAGAGAGAGGAAAAAAGAGGGGGGAAAAGAAGAAAAGAGAGGAGAAAAGAGAGAAGAGAGGATGAAAGAGTAGAAGGAAAAGAGAGGAAGAGGGAAAGCATATTCTTATGCTTATGCATGAGCATATGAGCATATGCTCATGCACAAGCATAAGCATATGAGCATATGCTCATGCATAAGCATAAGCATATGCTTATGAGCCCATGCATAAGCATACACAAAAGAGAGGAAAAGAGAGGGGAGGAAGAAGAGGAAATAATAGAGGGAGGGAAAGAGGGGGGAAAGAGGGAGGAAAAGAGGGAAAGAGGTGAAGAAGAGGAAATAAGAGAAGAGAGGGGAAGAGAGGGTACCTACACTGATCACTGCAGCTAGCACTTAAAGAACTAGCTACACACCAACGCAAATCACGAAAATAAAAATAGAGAAAGAGAGGAAGCGCTTTCTTACCTGAAAAAATCCCACTCAGTGTGTCGTGGACTAGCCCTACAAAAGAGAGGAAACATAGCATTTTTCATATAACTAGTTAGAGAAAGGAGGAGTTTAGAGAAGCACTTTCCAAAGGGATTGGATTGAGGGGACAAGCATAAGCCTACAAACAAGGAGAAAGCACGAAAGGAAGGGAAAGAGGAGGAAGAGAAATACCAAAAAGAGAAGAGGTGGGTCTTCTTTCTTTCACCAAATCTTGTTTTTGTCCTTCAACTCTGAAAATCAAGCATGAAAATTAGCACATAGGATTAGTAATGCAAGGAGAAACATGCTTCAACACTTACAAAATGAAATCTCACAATAATGAACCTACATTGCTTAAAGAGACACCTTCTTGAAAAACTTCCTTTCACACGAGCAGAGAGGGAGAAGGGTGGAGAGGGAGCACAAGTGTTGGGAGAGGGGCTAGGTAAGGATGAGGAGTGTGGGGAAGAGGTTGGAGGAAAGCGAGGTCGTTGAATAGAAGGTTGGAGGAGAGATTTTTGCTTTTCTTGCAATAGAGTTGTAAAAGATGGCGTCGTGCGGGGTTTTGAGTTTTTGCCCCCAGTGTCACTAAATAGCGACATTGGTAAGTCGCTATATAGCGACACTTATATCCTAAAAGTGTCACTATATAGCAATGGAACAGAGCATAACATCACTATATAGCGACGGTTCATGGCACTTAATCTAAGGAGAGAAGGAAGGAGCTCATCGGTGGCTATTTTTTGGATCTTAATGGATTTCCTTGCATTTTGTGTTGTGAATTTGGAGGTGTGCAGATGGAAGGGATGAGTGGAAGGTCGTCAGATGATGCACTAACGCCCAAAATCATAGAGTGGCTTACAAAGAGGTTGTATTATCATTGCACTCATTACAAGCGCGAAGTACAACATCAATGCCATATTGTCATGCACCACTTGCGGATGTATGGGGAGGAGCCCACACCAGTACCCACCGTTGGTAGTGCACGTGGTGATGGATCATCGTTGGTAAGTCAATGCTATTTGAGTTCGTGACAAACACGACACGAAACCTTGAGACAAGATCGTATATTTACACAAAAGCTTGAGATAGGATGAGAGTGGCGAGGGTGTGCGTATACCTTCACACTTTGAGCAAGAGGATGGTCTCCCAGATGTGTCAAATGATGACAAGGGTATGGTGGACATTATGGATTCTATTTTTAGGGGCACTACATCACATGTACATGTGATGTCCGAGCCTAAGGCCAATATGCAAGAGTTGCAATCAACACAATTGTACGAGGGTGCTAGGATGTCAAAACTATGAGCTTGTCTCTCAATCTTAAATCTACAAGCAAAGTATGGGTGGTCGAAAACAAGTGTCTCAGCCTTAATGAGGTTATCTCCCGCATTAATTTATCTCATTATTTGGATATTGTTTGTTTTGAGAATCATCATAGTTTCTCATTATTTGAAGCCTATGTATGATTGAATTACAATAGGTTGCTCCAGAAGATGTTGCCTGCACCAGATACCATGCCCGTATCAAGAGATCAAGAAAAGAAGACGCTGACAATGGTGGGTATGGATTATGATTCCATCCATGCTTTTCGTAATGATTGTATTCTCTTTTGTTGTCGTGAGCGTGGAGATTTGGCTAGTTGTCCGGAGTGTGAGGAACAATGATATAGAGATGACTTGCAAGGTGAGCAGATCTCGGTAAAGGTCTTGAGACACTTTCCCATCATAGCTAGAATACATCACATGTTCTGATGCAAATCCATAGCGGAGTTGATGACGGCATGCTACACATCGGTCCACTGATGACACATTGAGGATTCTCGTAGATTGTGCAACTTGGAAGCAAATAGACAATCAATGGCCAGACTTTGTGAGGAAGCCACACAACTTACATCTTGGGCTTGCCATGGACGGCGTGAACCCTTTTGGGTTATGCTTGTTGGTCGACATGGCCCATAGTCTTAGTGAATTACAATATCCCAACATGGCTAACAATAAAGAAGGGACACCTCATGCTTGCATTGCTTGTGCCAGGGAAGTACAAGGCAAAAAATATGGACATGTAAATGGCACTTTTGATAGAGGAGTTACAGATCTTATGGAGAGGAGTCTGGGTCTTTGATATTTCCAGAGCTCCTAAACATACCAATGACATTTTGGTCAGGGGAATCTTGATGTGGACCATGCATGACTACCCAAGATATGGAGAGTGTGCAAGTACATAGTTGTGTCTTTACATGTATAATATATGATAATGCTTTTATCGTGGAGGCCAGCTTGATCCACCACCACCATATTTAAAGGCAAGTAACTAGATTCAAGCTTGGAGGGGGAATGGAGAGGAGCCTCCTCTTGGTATGAAGAGGCTATCCATATTTCATGAGCTTCCTTATTGGGGTCAATTACAAATCAATCATCTCTTGGATCCCATGCATATCTTCGAGAATGTAGGGTTTACTATTTGGGCACACTTGGTTGGTTCCAAAGATTGGAGACGAGTGTGAGAAGACTTGCGTGCTATGAATAGGATGCCCCGTTTGTGGTCCCAAGTGCATGTTCGTAAAGTTGTCCTCCCAAAAACAACATAGATCCTCTCCAAGAGAGAGGAGGCAGTGGTTAAGGTGGACATTGCCTCTTTTCGAACACCAATAGGGTACATGCGTTGCTGAAAGGAGCATTTTCAAAGGAAAATAAGCTTAATGGGCTCAAGTCCCATGATTGGCACAAGTTCTTATAGGTATTCTAAGCTGTAGCTAGGATTAGTCTACCGATAATCGTGATGCGCTAGTGTAATTATGATTATGTTATATTATTGACATGACTTCTTTGTTGCTTGGATAGTTCATTCTCCCAATTACAGTGAAAGGGTGCTTACAAGAAGATGTTAGAAATGCTGCATTCAAGATCAGTGGTATTGTAAGGTACGCTTACTATATCAACTCGCATTCATTGCATTTTCTTCAATTTAAGTTGAATAATCTGTAGACTGATTATGAATATATCTTACATGGGCACGTGAAATAGGTGGATATCTCAAAAAGAGATCTCCATATTGAGCATTGAGGGGCTAGGGTGGACTTCATCGAAGCTGTATGCTTGCTTAAGAAGCACTTTCCCTCAAGCATTATGACAACTCAGGTGCACTTGCTTGTGCACATAGTTGATGAGGTGGCCATCGCAGGTACCATTCATAGTCGGTGGATTTTATTTCTTAAGTAGTCTACAAAAACTTTGAAGGGATTTGTAAGGTAGAGAGCAAGACTGAAAGCAAGCATGGCAAAGGGATGGCTTGTGCAAGAGTCATTAGTAAAAATCACGGAGTTTCTTGCATCCATGGATCTCGATATGCCACAGACTTGGCATAATAAGGATGATGATCGAATCATTGGTGAGGTTTCCCAAGGAAAAGGAATTGAAAGAAAGATGAGCGAAGAGCAAATGGAGAAATTCAATAAGTTCTATATCCTCAATAGCAAGGAGATGCAGAAGTGGATTGAGAGATATGAAGTGGCCAAAGTAGACAGAATAAATGCAGGAGGAGATTCAAAGTAATGTACAGGAGATCGCAACCATATCCATGGGATCTTGCCCTTCTCCCCACTCACATGTCACTTGATTTGCTAAAAGTGGCTCTATGTAAAGCTGAACGTGATGGACAGACAATAAAGAAGCGTGAGTGAGAGTTATCATCTGGATGTATGATGAATGTAAGTTTCTTAACTCTTGACATAATTAAGTAATTATTTCTGGCAATATACAATATAAAATAGATGCATCCTCATTGTTTTAATGATGCTCTTTTGCAGTACAAAAAGTACAGTGCCTTATGGTCATATGGACGACATTTTCATGTGGAACGCATCGATTCAAAGAGAGTCACGTATGATTGTGGAGTCATGGCTAACTTCACACAAGATAACCGAGCAAGTGCTTTAGATACCAATCTTCTCTCCTCGCAGTTGGATTATTATGGGACCATACGCGAAATCTATGAAATTGATTTTAGATGATTTAGTATTTTCATTCTTGATGTAAAATGGTTTAGAACTATTTACAATAGTCCCCATGCAATAGTGAGGAAAGATAGTAGTGGTTTCTTTGCAATAGACTCCACCAAACTTTGGACCAATGAAAGTGATACTTTTGTTCTTCCCGAGCATTGTGAGTAGGTGCATACTAATGATTTAATTAATCAAAGCTTTCACTTTTAAGGATCAATTGGTACATGTACTTAAGCATAATTTCATATAATTGATGGCATTTGGCACCCATCTTCAATATAGGTGGTTTTTCATCCGAATCATTCTGATCCAAGATGGTGGTACGTGATCCAAGTTGCACCACGAAGTAAACAAATTTTTGAAGATAGAGGTGTGGATATGGATGTGCCACTACCAATGCTGGATCCAATTGACCCAGATGGACCTAGCAAAGAAGATGAAGATCACAATATGAGCCGAGGAAGATATGCATAATGACATCATACGGGAGGAAGATGGAGATCACGATATTAAGGAAGAAGATGACGATCATCAAGAATCACCCGACATTATTGAAGAAGATGATCAAGTTTTAGGTGAACGTACGATGCCAGAGTACAACGATGATATAGGAGATCAACTCGATATAGGGTTGGAGATAGACTTGTTTGGCACGCTAGACTTGGCTCTGAAGCTGTTGATGTAAATGCTCTTCATTGATTTTTTTTTTTGTCATTTGAAAAAACTATCTTTAAAGGTCAGTATGGGGAAAAACACTCTTTGTAAAACATTGCTATAGGAAAGTGTCTCAGAGTCGCAAGTCTGGCAAACGTCGCTATATACCAATGTTTTATAAAGGGTGCTATATAGCGACGTTTATAAAACGTTGGTATATAGCGACACATTTTTAAACCCGCTTTACTTACCAACGATTAGCACCCCACGTGCACTAAACGTCGATGCTTAACCATCGGTATAAGGCCCATGTGTAGTAGTGAGAGGAGGATGTGGAGGTAAAGTCTCTATCAACGATGGTATTACCATCATTGTCATACTCAACCTCATGGATCTCTATCTCTAACCCAAGCTTCTCATCCTCATCCTCTAAGAATGCATCCTCTAGGGGTAGAGGTGTCTTCTTAACCTCTACTACAATCCATATTGAGGAGCTACCTTGACATGTATATGTGTGCTAAATAGCCCGAACTAGAACATACCCCTTGACACATCCCTAGCCCCATGTCTACCTTTGGCTTGCGTAATTGCAATAGACTCATTACATGATGTCACACTCAAGCTTGGATCCTCAACATTCATCTATCCACAATGATCAACTCATAATATGGGAATGCATACAACATAAGCAAGTGTGCTATTCCAATTGAGCTTCGACATATCCACCTCCAAAACCTAAAAAAGAGTACTTATATGATACCAAATAACTTATAAGCAATTGACGACTAGCACTTGGTATCAATTCAAAAAGAGACCTCAGATATGTCACATGTGCCATGCCATATAACTCTAGAGTTTATTTTAATGGGAGCTATCAAATCCTTAAACTTTTGGACTAGCCTCCCATTTGCACAATTGGTATGTCTTTTATAGTAGCTCTAGAGAATGCTAGTCTAGACCCATTACTCTAAGTAATAAGCTCACCATCTATAAGCTTGCCATCTGAGTCTCCTCTACAAATACTCTAGACACATATAAATGCTAAGCATTTGCAAGCTAGCTTTGAGCAAATGACCATGAGTTTAAATGACCATGAGTTTTATAAAGTGGATGCAGAAGGGCAGCCATGCCATGGATGGGATGGCTCATAAACATCCACCTTTGTTGCACAATAGCCTTTGTATCAACGAATCTACATAGACACATATGAATGATGTAAAAGCGGAATTGAGAGAGAGAGAGAAAGAGAGAGAGAGAGAGAGAGAGAGGAGTGCACACTATATAGCTACATGTTCACTAAGTTGTATTGAATATGAACATGAAGATATACATGTGAAGCCCTTAGGGTAATGGTTAGGGTTTTCCCCTAATATCCTAGAGGTATGGTGCAATTTACACCATCCTCAACACCCCCTCTTAAATTGCACTGGGTAAGTAGAGGGTGCATATACAAGATCTTTTCATGGATTTTGTTTGGTGCATATGATAGCATCCAAAGCTAAAAAGAATC